>NC_088777.1:20867365-22117365 GCF_954871325.1 Gordionus sp. m RMFG-2023
TAAAATGTTAAGGTTTGCTTATATTTTAAACATAGCTCAATAGCTACCCAATTACCATATTTTGATATTAATAAAATATATAAGGGTCCGAGTTTAAAACCAAAGTTGGTTTAAAAGGAAAGCTTGTCTGGTAATCGAAAATGGCATTTGTTTTATTCATAATTAATCTCCTGTTTAGGGAAAGATTATTTAGGGGGTACAGGCAGTCATTATAATTATTTAATTCATTATAAATAAAACTTAATATTTAGATCATCTTATTTATGTCCTATTAATTTAAGGGAAAAAATTAATTTTCTTATAATCTGCTTTAAAAAATTTTTTTTTATCGATTTTTATTTTAATATAATTCAACAATTACAAATGAGGCATTATAATTATTATAAAAATAATAAATATTATTTTTTTTTACAAAACTCAGTTTAATATTATATATGATTTCCTAAGTAAATATAATTGCAGGAATGACCTTAAAAAAATCAATTAATAAGGAAAAATTAATCAGATCACGAGATTAATTACTCAGGCATTTATAATAAATCTTAACCATATTTCGGATAAAAAACGTTGCAATTAATATTTATGGGTTATGATTTTTTTTTGATACAAGTTAATTATTCAGGGTTGTGCATTTGACCGGTCAAGTACGTTTCGGTCAATTGACCGATATTTTTAAGTCAATATTAACTTTATTTTGAATATAATAGTAAAATGAATCTATAATATTATTTTTTTTAAATTCATTGTCATTTAATAACTAACATTTAGCTCTCCGTAGCAGAGTCTTCTTCTGATTCATATTCAATATTATCACTTTAATATTTTTAATCAATTTTCCTGATGTCGAGATCTTCAATCGATTTCTATTTTCATTAACCCAAATCGACATTTCTTTCTAAAGAAGAAGTAGAAATAGGAATTCTTGGTCTCTTAATGGGCATGGTGGGCAAAGTTTATCTATTAACTTGAGGTCGGAATTGGTTGTTTCTTATGGAAATTACTGCATTCCACATAATTTGCCATTAAACATGTTGTTTTTGCTTCTGAAATTAATTATATCGCTTAAAATATTTAGGTCATCACCATCTTGTAAAATGACGAATTCTTGAATTAAATCACATACTTCATTAAATTCACTACTAGTGAGTTTCTCTTGATATTGGGGACTCAAAAAATAAGCAACATTGTGATAACATGTATTAATACCTTTTTTCTCTTTTTTAAATTTATTTTAAATTATTTTTACTTGATTTTTTTAGAGTATTTGACCGTATTTGACCAGGTCAAATACTCTTATGGTCAATTGACTAAATTTGACCGGTCAATTTACCGACTTGCCAATGATTTTATTAGATATCCTAAAAATATTACGAAAATACGTGATAAATTTTCTATTAGAAATGTATAATTTAATTTCTATATTTAAAAATAGAAACGCGAATTATACAGAAATAAGATGCACCGATAATATTTTTTAGCTGATACTAATTTATTCAACCCTATAAATAGTTGAATAAACTTGCAAAACATAATAAATAATTTTATAAAGTATCATAAAAATCAGTGTTATTAGAAGTTGCTTTTGAGAGCAGCTAGTTACAAGTTACATTATAGGAATTTGAATAAAAATAACATAATTTTTTAAAATTTTTCCCTAGATATATTATCATATTTAAACTCAGATTCCAAAAAATTTTAATCAAGTTGGATTTACTTTGGGCTGGAACAAAATTTTTTTAAAATCGTGCTCCGGTCTCGAAGGATTATCTTGCAGGGCTCTATACAAACTATATAAATTAATCATCTTTTTATCAAAATTTGGAAAATTGCGAACGGACCAATAGGTTGGCCCGGCCCGAAGCAGTCTATAGAAATTTTCTATCGGGGTTCTCGGTCCAACTCTTAATTTTTTTGGAGGAAATCAAATTTGCCAAATTATCACATTTTCATAACCTCGATGTGGTCCATAAATATAATTTGATTAATTTGTCCGCCCAAATATTGTTTGGTTCGAACCGCGGGCATCGCGATTTTTACAATATTTAATATATAAAAGCGAGTTAGTATATTATAATTTAACATCAAATTTTTTATGGATATTTAAAAGCTTCATACTAAATATGAGGGGATCCTAGGCTTACACATGAATAATTTTTTGAATCTGACCTTTGTTCGAATCTCAGTTGGAGAATATTTTGCTTCGCCTGGACTATTAAGGCAAGTATATAATAAGTGAGATGTATGATGTGAGCCAGATTTTATCAGCATTGTAATCTAAGACCAAAGAACAAAAAATTTTGCCACATAATTAAGTATCATGAATAATGTTTTTCGCTAATAATGTGCGCTTAATGATTATTATTTGTTGGATTCCAAAATTAAACAAATATATTGCCCACATATATTTGTTTATAATTTGACCCTACTTCAAAAATATAAAAATCTTATAACATGGAAGATTATTAAATATTCTCCTCTTTTTATCGCTCACTACTACATAATATTAGTAAAAATTGATGAATTCATTTTTTACAAATAGGTTGTTTAGTTTAAAAATTTCATATCAATATGATTTAATGAGAAAAATAGGTTAATACGACTTTTATTTATTATATAATTTGTTTTTTCAAATCACATGATAATTTTTCTCTTATTTTCCGAACTGACTTAATTATGTTAAACCCTGTTTTTACAATCCTAGAAAATTGAAAAATCTAATTCCTCTGTTTTTCTTTCCATCATGTTAGTTTTTCAAACAACTTTCCTTAGCACTTCCTAATTAGAATTATTCAATTTTATTCGATTCATATTTTCGAATACGAATAAGGAAAATATATTATCTATCGAATAAATTTTTATCTATTATTTGTTCGAATTATTCGTATAATTAAAATATTATTATTACTCGTATAAATTATATAATATTATTCGGAATAATTTGTAAATATTAAATTATTTGTAAATATTTGAAATTATTTGACATGTTTCTTGAGGAATTTTTTCCATATTTATATATCACTTTTTTAAATTTTAAATCATTTTTTAATTTTCAAAAATATTTTTAAAGTATTTAATTTAAAAATTAAATAGAATATTAATCAAATCGAATAATGTTATAATTCCTACGAATATGAATACAAATATGGAATTATTCGATTGTACGAATACGAACAATTATTTGATTCAAAAATACAAATCAAAAGCGATTAGTGCATACAATTCGCAATTTTGTAGATATACTTAGTACCATATATGATGGTCTTAAACGATAGAATTTGATATTTTATTCAAATACTCTGTAGGCATATAATGAACGAATATAAATATTCATGTGATCGAAATTGAACTGATTCCGGGCATTGGCAATTAATAAATTAAAAATTACAATTGGAATTAATAAAAATAATGTTGCGATCTCAATGTCATAATTTATTACCCTCCCATATTTAAATATATTTTATAATTTAAAAAATAAAATTATTAATTACCTGACGTAATTTGGAGGATTATTCATACGTACACATTTACCTTTTTTAGAGGTAAGTATATTTAAACAAAAAAATATTTATTTACGATAGATAACCTACATTGCTTAACAAAAAAATCCAAGTATAATAAAATAGGTAAAGTTTTATAAGTTAAACTAATTTTTATTCAAGTTTTTATTGTTTTATAAAAACGTTATTTTGCATAAAATTCGAAAAATTCTTAACTTTCTTTATGTTTCTTTTTTCATTTAAAAATTATTCTTCCGATTATTTTTAGTTTTTTCAGTCGATAAATTTAAAGATGGAAATTACAATGTGCCGTGATTAACGAATATATTCGGATTGGAACCGAACTTCTTTCTTTTTTTCTTATTTAATATGTTTTAGATCATTCGAAGAATTGTTCTTAGTTTATCTCATCAAGTTAGATAGGTTTTTTCGCAAATACAATGATAGTATTGAACACTTTTTTAAAACTACCTTATTATATTTTAAATGCGACTCACTATAATGGCATAATCGCTTATACTTAATAAAACTTTAATTTTATGCATAATAAATTATAATACCATATAAATAATGATTTATTTCTTTTACGGTAAATGCGTTTCAGATTATAAAAATACTTAAAATATCTTTTCCCTCAATTTTCAAATTCAAATATTGTTTGTTGAGTTTGAATAGAAGGTAAGAAGAAGAAATAAGGAAAAAATATAAAAATGAGAGTTTATTTAATTATAAAGGAAGGAAACTTATATTAAAGATCTCATACTAATAATTTCTATCAATTTCCTTAAATTATAAATTGAGCTAGAGATTTTGAATTTGGTTTCAAAAAATGTCGAGAAAAGTTTTGAATCTATATTTTCTGTTATTGGTGGCATTGTTAAATCTACGTTGGGAATAAATACTCTGGTATTATTAAAAAGTGTCAGTTTTTATATTTCATAAATAATATTCTTTTTATTATTTACCACTATAACTTGAATAATTTGAAAATTCGACTTAATTTTTTTGGTAAACGGCTAACCAATATTTTAGCCAAAATTTTACGTAAGCTTGGAAATTTGGACCATAGATGGCAGAGATGTTTTGACATCTATTAAGGAAATCTCGGCTTTTGTAAAATTATTTTGGCTAAAATCTTAATTTAAAATGGCCAAATCGAGCCTTTTAACAATACTAGTAATTTGCATTAAGATATTTAAATATATTTACAAAATTTAAAGGTGTCACCGTTAATTAAAAATCACTTTATCTTTTCCAGAAAATTGCCGGAAACTAATAGTTATTATTTTATTATTCCTCACAACATACTTAACAAATATGCAAAATGTCATTGATTTGAAATATATGCCCATAAAATATGTTTTTTTGTTGACTTGGTAATGGAAATACCGACACCTAAATTTAATAAGAAAATTTCAAACAAAATAATCGGTTGGCTATATTTCGTTTAGAAATTTTATTATTCTTTTCGTTTATTGCTTGAATAATTCGAAAAGAGTTACAATATTAATATTCGTTTAAAATTATCGAAAAATTTATCGAGGCGGAGGTCTAATTATTATAGTGTTTGTACTTATTTCATTTTTGAGTAAGTGGGGAAGGTGCGGGGTTGCAAAATTTGTTTATGGGGGTAGTTCTCTCATCTTGCCTAATAGAGCATTGGACATCAGCAATTAAAATTTTGAAGAACCATATAATTTCTATCATATTTTTTAAGCTCATTCATATTAAATCATTTACAAAATGTGATTTTTATATTTGAAAATTTAATTTAGCTGGACCCACTTAAAATTTGGTACTGAATATAATTTTTGTATAAATTAAAAAAATCTCTAAGTTTAAGGCAAAATATTCTAAATATACTGGAGGAGTACATTTCCGGTCAAATCACATTTTTATTATACACATTATATTGATATTTTTGAATATAAACCAAATCAAAAGAAATTTCCGACCGAATTTAGCCATACATTCACCTCGAATAAAAATAATATTCCTAAATTCTTTATCGCAGCCCTTAACTTGCCGAACGGAAATATTTTAAATTCAAAAATATTTTTATTGCACATGTTTAACTTTCTTAAAATGTTTTAATTCCACAATTATCAATCAAATTTGCGGCATTTTATTATTGTCAATTAAATATCAATAGAAAATCTTATAATTTTTTTATGACAACAATAAAAAAATGCGCATTTTGTGGCCTTTCATTTGTATTCGAAAATGATTTTTTTCATCTTTTCTGAATACTTCGGTTTAGAATTGTAGTATGTCTATTTGTAGCTAAATTCCGCTTTGTAAGATAAAGAAAATAAAATAATGATTATTGCCAGACAGATTTATTATATATGTCGTAAGGAGATGGAACCTTGATATTTGGACTCCTCATTTATGTACTTTATAGTTACCCTATGTTTCAGATAATTTTTTGCCATGAACTTTTGTGTAATTTTTTTAGTTCACATAAAAACTATAATATAAATAAATAAAAAATTAAGAATGGTTCAAAAGTTCACGGTAAAATTATCTGAAATTAATGTTGGTGCATAGCATATATGCTGGAATAAATTTTTAAGCAAATCAAATTTAATAACATCCTTAGTAAATGGAAATTGGGAGATTCTGATTTCTTAGCATTCCATACTCCGTCATGGCATAGTATACTTTTATTTAATATAAATATTTCCAAAATTTTATCTAAATAAGCAAAAGCAAAAAATATGAATGTTTTTTAAAATAACATTTACTCAAATAGTTCTTATTTTTAAATGGCTATTTGTTAGAAAAAAATTCAGGCCTGTTAACCTATGATCCAAAAAATTTTTGAAATCTTGAATAATGCAAATTTATGAGTTTTCCTTCATACATGCCAGGCTAAATAAAATTGACCATGCCGGGCAAGAATGGTTGGTATGCCGTGAATTAATCGATAGAAATCAAATATTTCAACCAAAATATCAATTCCAAAACATGCGCATAGTTCGAAAATGA
Organism: Gordionus sp. m RMFG-2023; assembly: GCF_954871325.1. Classification (NCBI taxonomy): domain Eukaryota; kingdom Metazoa; phylum Nematomorpha; class Gordioida; order Chordodea; family Parachordodidae; genus Gordionus; species Gordionus sp. m RMFG-2023. The sequence goes on from NC_088777.1 coordinate 20,873,854, forward strand.
TTTTTCCAAAACATGTAAACTTGGTTTTTACTACGGGAACACAATGGATCTTATTTGGAAATCCAATCAGAAGATGCTCAATCTTATGGGCATTACATATCAAAAACGCCTAATGAAATTAAAACAAAATATCATTTTTTACAAGACGCCGACTTATTTCTGAAAACAATATTAAAAACTTGGAAACCTAATGTTACTACATATATAATCTTATTTATAAGTTCTTCAATGTTATGACGCTTTTTTCTAATTGTATAAACAAAAAATTTCATATATATAAATATCTTACTTGAAGAAATAATTATGTAATTTATTTTTTAGAATACGCAGGTATTTAAAAATGGATAACATAACCCGAGGAACCAATTTTTTCGTAGACCAATTTTTTTTATTATCTCATTTTGAGTACATTTTTAGCTTACTGAGACTGAGATGTATAAAATCAGTGGGTCTTAACATCTTCAGTAAAATATAGGCCCAGCCCATGATATTTTTTTATTCTTTTTGCCTTAATATTACCACAATTATGAAATCAATTTTAAAAAATCAGGAGGTGGGATTGTTAAATTTGTCATATTCATGAATAGAAATAGCTAAGCATCAAATACCTGTCATTGCTGAATATTTAAATTTAATGATGAAATATATTAAATTGAAATAAAGGTGAAATAAATATTTTGAGTTTTAAGTATACTTGCTAATTCTCAAATCTTTTTTGTAAAATCTTCATAGCTTTATTATTTTTGAACACTTGACAACCATGATATTTAGATATAGGCCAGACCTATATCTAAATATTTTTTTGCCATCGGATTTCGGGTCGGCTCCGTCTCTTCCAAATTCCCATATAAATGAATATATAACAGGCCAGGGTGATACAGCTTCACACCCGCGAATTCTTTTGAGCAATCTTTTGATATTTATAGATACAATTGAATATTTAAATCTTTACAAAAGGACACATATTAAATTTGACATTACTTTTTGAAGTGGAAATACATTTAATAGCAAATGATAGTGATAGGTTGGACTTTATTTCACTCACATAAGTAAAATCTGTTTAAAAAAACTTGCGTTATTGATTTCCTGTTTTGCGATCTGCAAGTAATATTATATAAATATTTGAATTTATTTAAATTACTTTTTATTTTAAAAAATATTTAAATGTTGGCTCGCTATTAGACCCAAAGTTCAAAATATATAATAGAGCAAAATTGCACATCGTCGGAATTTATTATTAATCATCTAAACTTATAGACTATAATAATATTAGATTAATAAATATAGAGATTGAAAACAAAAGAAAATATCATATATATCAATTATTTGAAAGATTAGCAAATAAACATCAAATTGTGATTCCACTTTATATAACATAGAACAGGACCCACGGTAGTGTTTGCCGAAGTCCCGTCCTGCTCGATCTTTTTTTAAAACAGAACTGGATCAACATACTTTATTGATGCTTTTAAGCATCATAGGACGAAGACAGGAAGGAGATCATACTAAACTAGCTAACAAAACAAGCTTGCTCTTATACATAACAAACATAAATAATGTAATACCAAACATTAAATTTATGATATAAAAAATCTATGGATTTCAATACAAAATTTGTTTTAAATTTAAAAATAAAATTATCTAAATCAAATTTTTTACAAGTTTTATGGTATTAGTCAGAGACCTGCAGAGACACCATGTGCACAACTCGGCCCGGAATTTGAAAATCTTTTTCCCTGCCCGGGTTTTATATTTTTAGGCCCGGCCCGGATTTTTTAAAAATATATTATTCATTTTTAATATTTAGATAATAATGGCAATTTAAAATATTCGATTCGGTCCAGGTATTTTTTTAAATAAATTTAGACCCGGCCGGCATTTTTAAAATAATTAAAATATGGTCCGGCTCCTATACCCGGGCTTTGGGTTCAGGATATGGATATTTTAAATTTTTGGAGAGAAAAGAGAATAGAATTTCCGAAACTTTCCATGCTAGCCAAAAAAAATCTTTGTCCTAGCAATTAGCACACCCAGTGAATGACGTTTTTATCGCTGGGGACGTTTCCTATGTCCGGCAAATTTGAAGATTTTAATTAGCGATTTAAAATTAATAATATATTTATTATTATATTTTAAAAAAATGTTTATACGCCGATTTACATCGTCGATAGGTCTTATCGACACACAGTTCTAATTTAGTAAAAAATTTATTTAATCGCACAATAAGAACAGAACATTTTTCAACTTTCGTTATATAAATTAAATTTTTTTATTATTATGTAATTTTTAATAAAAAGAGCTTAAATTTTATAAAATTAATATTAACCCTAACCTAATCCGAATTTCGTCAAAATTTACTCGGTTTCAGACAAAAATGTTTTCTGAACCCATTTTGCTGCTTCGAATTCGGTTCAAAATCTTGGCACAATGTGTAAAATATTTTACGAACCGGGCCCACCCGTAATTTCCCCATTTTTAAAATTTTTTTCTTTACTAAAAACCCATATTCTCCCATAACTTTTTAAAAAATCTATACTTGCCAGAAGCGGAAAATCAGGCCATATTAAACTTAAATAAACCTGAATTAAAACTAGAATATGATGACACAAAAAATGAATTTTATTAAAAAAAATAAAATATAATATAAAAGAATCCCAATTCCTTAAGGAATATAATAACGAAAGAACAATAACTTAAAAAAAAATTTTTGTTCTAATTTTCCATCTATTTATTTTTTATTTATAATATTCTTTTTTGTTATAAATAACTTTTCCTTATCCCTTATTATTATTATAATAATAAAGGGAGCAAAATAAAATAATACTATCTACCCTTTAATTGAATAGAAAATAAAATTGTTTATTTTATAATATTATTCCTTATATAAAAAAATTACATAATGAATACAATTACTAAATTAGTAACAACAGAATTTTTTTATATGTTAAAATTGTGAAATGGCCACCAATATATTTGTTATATAATAAACAGTCAGTGTAGCAGTTCTAAAATTTGCGGGATTGGTTATCGTTTGTAGGCCTGTTACTTGTCAGTTACTTTTTATATATGGAGTAGAATTCCACTGATTGAAAGGTGACCCCTTCATTTATCATCATTAAACTGGAAATATGCTTTATCATAAGACTTGCAGACAAATTAATCAGGATACTGCATTTATTACTTTCATTATTAAAATAGTTTCCCCATTTATTGCGAGATTCACATAGTTGGAAGAAAGTCTTTTAATATTGGCCTTTCCCCATAACAAATGTGAGGGTCTGCCAGCCAGTTAATATGTTTTAAATATTTCATATCAGATTAAGATAGCTGAAAAGAGAAATTGTATAATCTAATAGTATTTTTAATGACTAGAATTATTGGAATTAGTATTCATAACCTATTTTACAAATTGTCGATTAAAGTAGTAATAAATTGATTTTCATTGATACCAGAGGGTCTTTTTTTTTCCTTCAATATTACAAATCCAAATTAATTTATTTCATTAGCTTCTTTATTTTACAGTATTTATTCACTGAAATACTATTAAGCCCTCGCACAATCAAAATATTTTCAAGATTCTCTTCAATCAAACTTAAGCTATAAAGGACTAAAACGGAAGAATAAATTTTATAGTTGAGATCACTTCTACGTGCTAACTTGGGTATCTGGCTCCGCCAAATATCAATATATAAAAAATGCTACGGATACTGATCAATCTGTTTAGAACAAGTCGTGTGATTATTGTGAACATGGATTGAAGATGGCAAATTAATTTATTAAAATAATATAGTTGATCAAAATCATTCTAAAATAACATAAATAAAACTGAAATGTAAAAATATAAATCAAAATATAAAATAAAAATTATAAAACTTTCCCCTTTTCTTGAATTATTACATTTTCGATCTCACTATTTATACTTTTAAACCTTTTCAACTACCTTTACAAACATTTCAATTATTCTTACAAATTTTATATTATTAACTGTTTCTTTAAAATAATAAATTACTTTTCTTTTTCAATACACATATTTGACACCCATTCCCTTAAATCGCCTAAATCCATTCTGAACTGCCAACACAGGATAGCTGGCTATACGTGATGGCTGATTCTAAGACATTGAGTTATCCCAATCTTTTGCAAAGGCAACTCCTAAATACTTTTTTGTTTTATAATGTCTACGATAAAGATTTCTTATAACTATAACGCTCTCAACGATACTGACCTCTTGTAACGATACTAACGGTGCCATATAACAATAACACTATCTTGTAAAGATAACATTTCTTTTAATAAAGATCTTACTATAACTACTTGTATCTTAAAGACTTCTTGTAAAGATAACGATCTCTTGTAACAGATTTTTTTGCTATAACGATCTCTAGTACTGATAGCAATCTCTTGTGACGAATTCCTTTTAGCTATAACTATCTCTTGTAACTAAAGCGACTAATTCTATACTCTTTCAACCATGTGTTACTTCTAATCTACTAAAATTTGCTCTTCCGTTTCTTCTACGACCATGTGCTTGGATATTGATGCAATTGCTTCTTTATCTTGATTTATCTTATTCTTTGTCTTAAGGTCTATAATCATTTCACAAATCTCTCCCCCTTTTTTAGAATTTCTTTCCTGAGTTAGTAAGATTGAAGTTTAAGGTCCATAGAACATATTCGGCACCAACTGTAAAATTCGAAGTATAATCAATAATTATTTCATATAATTATCATTTAATTTGCTTTAATTTAAATCTTTCGACTACCTTTACAATTTAAACATTTCAATTTTCCCTACAAACTTTATATTCAAACTAACTGTTTATCTTTAAAATTATAAATAACTTTTCTTTTTTAATATACGTATTTGACACAATCAAAATTATTAATAATCTTTAAAACAATTAGGATATCGTAAAGTTCATACCCCTTCATTTACAAACCTTTTAGAGGTTTAAGTAATAATTTTTTTAATGTTCAGGGCCGACGTGGGTTTTTTAAATAATACCGGTTAAGATGGGTCCTTGTTCAGATGCTTGGGAAAATTTATATATGATATACAATTGAGGCTCAATGCCTTTCTCTAAGATATTTGGCATTGATCAGCCCTCCTATATTATTCTATATAAATAATTATATTTTTCAGTTATCGACCTTCTATTATTTTTTGGCCCGAACACGAGGTATTAGGAAATGTATCTTTATTTTCTATTTTAATGTTATGCATTAATATGAGAAAGAATTCAGCAATAATAGCTCTGATAATTTTATTATAATTATAAAATTTGTAAAATGAATAAGAATAGGAAAGAAATATAATATACATATATCCGGCTTATTGACGATGTTGGGACTATCCTGAGCCACCTTGCAGTACTCTAATTTCTCGACATGCAATGAAAAAAATAAATAACAATATTTGATTTGTAATGTGATGGATCTCGGAATAAGGAATTTTTGGCATTCCCAATAATGAAAATTGTCAAGGTTCTCTAGAAAAATTTTATTATTTTATTAAAATTTAGGGTCATATTTTGCACAAATTCTCCGGTTCGCTGCAAAAAATATTGCACAGGTTGCCCGATACCAATATTTTTTAATCCCTTAACGTTAGCGTCAATGTGTTTTTTCAGTCAGTATATTTTTTTATCATTTTTTTCTATCATATCTGGAATACATATCCTAAAGATCCGCAATGCCCATTATGGGCTGGGGATAAAGTCTGATTTTTTCTATATATATTTTATGAATTTTGATATGAAGTGATAATCCATAAAGTATTTGTTTTTAATTCAACCACTCCCCAAGATTATAATAGTTGTTTATTTTGGTGTTCAACATATATCTTGATTTAGGCCTTTATTTAAAAGAAGTTTGAAACCGGGCCGGGTTACCTTAGTTGAAAATTAAATTCCCACCTGGCCGGGTCTAGAAATTTTACCATTTGTAGGCCTCTAATCACAATTTTGCCTGTAATTTTACTATTTAAAATTTATATAAAAAATCTATGGAGAAACTAATAAATTATATTAAGTTCAAAAATTATTAATTTTCGAAAAATTGCAGAGTAAGTTTTCAACACTTGTTGGAATATATTTCCAACAAAACTATTTAAAATTTAAAAAACGGACTCGAAAAATGATCTAAAGTTGAAAAAAACACTGATAGTATGCTAACATACAATATAATTATCCTAAGCCTACTAAAAACATAAAATAAATAATAATATTCAACCAAACCAATTTTATTTTAATATTTAATCTATTTTTTCCCCATTTAAATGTTTTTTCGACACGCAGTTATTTATTTATAAGTTATAATTTCACTGGCGTGTGTCCTATTTTTTGTATAAATTTTCAATTTTTTTTTAAAAAAAATAAATTTTGAAATCTATTATATAACCTTCAAAATTTTATTTATTTATTTTAAATAATAAAGTAATAATCCATTTCCATTATTAAACATACCATATCAATTAAATTATTTTTATAGCAGTGTCAGCTCTCAACAATCAAAAAGAATTTGTCTTAATCCTTCAAAATGTTAACATAAGGGAGTTAATTGAGCAGTAAAAGAAATGCTCAAAATTTTTAAAGAAGGTTCGTTAAATATTTTTTTGGCTTTATTAGAATTGAAAATCATTATCCATAAATTTCATTTACAACATGCTTTTTTAAAAATGTCTTGAATAATCAAAGGGGCAAATGACGATTAAATATACTTTATACGACCTGATTGATTTTATTAAATATCCTTTATGCTTGTTTTTGGAGAAAAGAGGATATATTCACCAACATACAAATTTTATATACATTTTATTTAATTGAATTATCAATTATTTTTAGTTATTATATTATGTGACTCTTAGTACTATTTGTTGTATTTATTTATCTCAATAAAAATATGAAGACGTGCAGAAATATCTTTAACCCTTAACTATTCAATTACTTATAAAGACTTTCGGGTTTTTTTTGAGTTGAAATTATTAATAGTTCGAAATATATCAATGGATAAAATTTTGTCCAAACATTTTGCCGGGAACACTTCCAATACTGCACTCCTATGATTATATTTATATTATTTAAAATCAATTTAGATTATGTTCGTTGATAATGAAATTCTGGCCTGTAAATATTTTACAGTTTGGCCGGCCGAATTAGCCGGGCTTCGACCAATATTTTTTTATGAAGTTTAACAAATATTTTAAAATTCACAAATTGCCTGACTCGGCCCAAAAATATATTCTGTTCAAATTATTTTTTTACCCCTTTTAGCGTCCAAGCGGTTAGATTCAGATAAAATGGGCTCCACCGGGGAAACTCAGGTTACATTTTGTAGAATCTTACATAAAAATCGTGCGCATCGATAGTCCTTTCCATTAACCTTGAAAACCAACCTTAACTTGGATTAATAAACATCAATAAAATTGAAAGGACAATTTAACTGCTTCGCTGAACTAAGGCTACTGGTTGATTTTACTGATGGGCTGGTTATCTATAGGGGAGGGGCGTAATTATTTTCCGAGGATTTAATTTACCTGAGATAATATTTAAATATCTTTATTTCACGCTACACTGAAACGGTTTAGATTTTTAAAATTTTTATCAATAGCCCTGATCCGGGTTTTTAATATTTGGTCATTGTAAATAATTATTGGTATTTAATAGATGATTCTAAAGGGAAAAATACTATGAGCTAATAAATTAAATCATCATTCAATTTGTCTACTGATTAATTTATATTAAAATATCTGGTTCGGATTTACTCTTATATCCAAAATCATACTATTTAAGGACCAGGTTTTGGACCGGCCCTGCATATCTCAAACACTATTCGATCAATGATTTGCGAAACACGCTAAAATTTCCCTTTGTAGGCATCAATAGTCGATTAATGACTAAACACCTCTCAAAGTTCCGCGATTAGAGACCAGTAGAATGGACACGTTAAGAAAAGTGAGTTTTGTATTTGAGTAATATTAATTATAATAAAAAACCAAAACTTATAAATCAGCTGTGGTAACTAGTGTTAAACGACTCAGCTGAGTCGGCTTAACCACGACTTAAGTCAAATTTTTAGCCGAAAAATCTACTCAATATAAAATCTTGACATGCCAAAGTGGAAATTAAAGATGCACTAAAATCTTCAGAATCAAATTATTACGCGAATTGAATTGCAACAATAGAATTTATGAAAAATTTTAAAGCATGAAAAGAGTATAAATTTGAAAAGCTTTGAAAATAAATCTAATTATCAGTGGAGTAACTTCTGCATCTTCTTCCCTTTCCACCATAAATCTTAATAGGGATTACTTGATTTATCAAGTCATTTTTGAGCGTAATTAGGGTTTTCATGTCAATACCTTTAGATTTATCAGCAATTCTCTGTTTCATATTTCTAAATTTTGTTGAGACATTGTTTTTCGGATAAAAGGAATGAATCTATTTTATTCGATCAGAACATTTCATCATGTGAAAGGCATACCCACTACAAAATTTCCACAATTATTTTTAGCATTCGATTACTGTAATCAGGAATTCAATTTCTATTCATTTGCATAAATGTAATATTCAGGGACATAACTAGTATGTTTCGATCATATTCATCTTGTTATCCCTTTTCCTATAAGGTAATAATAGATTCTTCATTTTATGACAATTCATAAAATCATATATAATTATAAAAATCATATGTTATCACTTCAAAAATCAAAATGATAATTATACCTAATTAAATAAAATACATATTATACACCTTCTAGATAAACGTTCTTTATTGTTTACACCAATTGAACCTTTTAATTAACGACTACGATGAAAATGTAAATGCGGCTATCTGATATAAAAACACGGGGTGCATAAAAAACTGAGCAGTACTCGCTATTATCAACTTTGATGATGTTTTTTTTGAATGAAATGTATTACAATTTTTTTATAATTATATCTTCCTTAATCATTTTTTAATACAATTAATCGAAATTTTATTTTCCTTATTTAATATAATACTAATACAAATAAAAACTATATTACAAACAACATGACTGTTGAAATTTATAATGCAACTAAAACTTGTTTATGTACATAGTTCATATTTTGTATTTTTTTTACCATAATATTATTCAGAATCGAAACTTGTAGCTGAGAAGCAAAAATTTGAATAATTTAGGCTTGTTTTTTTACAGGAAAAATATACTACATAGTTTTATGTCAGACAACATAAAAATTTTTTAAAATCACAATATATGTTTAACTAGAGCCCTGCACCGATCTGTTTGATCTGACCTAAACTACTCCAGGCATTATTTTAAATGCTCATTAAAAGGCGGGTAGGACTAGGACAAAATTTATTCAGACTTATATCTCGGCTAAACTTTAAATTTTTTTTATCTAATTATTTTATAAACATATATCAAATATTTATTTTCTTCCAGGTCTTATAATTTTCCGATTTTCTTGTAGAATCCTTCATCTTAACCTTTGAAGATAAATGTTTTTACTATTAGGTAAGACGTCATGTTAAAAAAAATTGAATTCTAGTATAGAACTAAGAGTTACAAAATTGGCAGATTTTTTTAAAAATATTAACAATTATTTTTAATTTTATGACCGCCTTTAAGGTTCGCGCTCTAAACCCCGATCTTCCCTACTCAGTTTAATATAGTAAAAAATTTCCATTTATAAAATTTTAGCAATCATATTTCGTCAATAACTATTATTGAACTCAAATTTTTAACAGACAAAGAAAGATTATTATCAGTTTAATCATTCAATTTATTTACACCTGCTCTTTGGTTTTATATAATTTAATACATACTCCTCATACTTATATATAAATATTACCACATCTAATATAAAAATGTATCCCGGTCATTTAAGTTCACCATCAATATTAAAATTCGACATCCTATCAATTATTTTAAAACGCGTGCATAAATGGCATGTATGTCCATATTTTTAAAATAATTTCTTAAATCTTTTAAAACCATGAATGTTAAATTGATAGTTGGATTTGTTAAAAATTAAAAAACTACCATTTTTATGACTTAATCCTACAAATATAATTAAAAAATTAGTGCGGCATATGTCTTATAAATAATTTAAAATTTATCATATGCAAAATGTCCAATTTACCGTAAAATCTGAATTGTTATATAAATATCCATATTATTTGTTTATTGAGCATTCTGATTATTCTTTAAAATTGATCATAATATGTAAAGAAGTTCATAATTACTAAAAATATAACCTCAATATTTTTTTATTCATTTTTAATAAGTTGAACCTCATTTATACTTTTAAATAAAACTAATTTATATTCATTTTATTATAAACAAAATTTAACAGGTCATCTCACAACGAGTTAGAAAAATGCAGGTAATTACTAAATAAGACTCAACCCATTTTCTTAAATATATTTACATCATTTAAACACTATTTAAAACTATTTTATAATTTAAAATAAATATAGAAGAGCTTACCTAAGGAACTGTTTGAATGGGTTGAAAGAGTTGGTACCCTTAGATGCAAATACCTATCGTCACACAACTTTAGGCCTTCTTAATAAAGCCAAACTTCATATAAAAGTAAAGGACAGCTTTAAATTTAACTCTAGTTTATCATTTAATGCTTTAATATTTTTAAATATTTATAAATCTCAGCTTTAAATAATTTACTTAGGGCGAATTTTAATTTGAAAAATCTGATTTTACTGGAATTGTATTCCAGCTTGCCTGTAATATCAGCGATTTAGTCATTGACCTTTATATATTTCTGAATTTATTTAAAAAATAATATAAATTAAGAAAAATTCAAGAATTAATAGCAAAATGGTCTGAAATTGACCATGTGGTAACTTACATATATTCCACTTCCGTCAAAATAAATTTTTCAAATGTAAAAATAGCCCTTAGTAAATGATTTAAAGCTTAGAGATTCTGAATCCCCTTCCGACAGATATAATTATATTTTTTAAAAAAAATTAAATTTACAGAATCTAGAAGAAAACGCCAAATCCTTGTCCAGGCGCAAAGAAAAACTCTTTTCTGAACAACGGCGATTACGACAAAATTTAGCAAATCTCATTCTCGAAAGGACTTCTAATAGTACTAATAACCAGGCTACATCTCTTCCATCTTCCCTTATAATTTCAGCCGAATCTAAGCCAAATGATAAAACCGAATTTTTCGCTTATAACTTGCCCCGACCCTTTCAGAGTATCAATATTGGCAGAAATATAGATAACGATAAGACCTCTTTATCCATTGTCAACATCAATGCTAAAAGCAATAACACGATCGGATTCACCAAAACCAATATGGTCAGTCTATTAACCAGCAGAGTTCCTAACAAAAAATATCGTACCGATAGCGAGTCGAGTTCACTGTCTTGCAATTCCAACATAAGTTCTTTGATGTCTATGAGATCGATAGAATTTTCGAACTCCGATAAATCCCCATCAATTGTTAAAAATCGTATAGAAATGGATGATGTATGTAAGGATGTTGTGATGAAAGAAATTTCAAGGGAAAAGGATGGTGGTTTCAAGGAAGAAGCCTTTTCTTCTACAAGTTCTGGATTCAGTTCTGAAAATAATTCGGGTTTCAACTTTATCTTGTATTTTTATTTGGGAGAGAGGGTAGTATTTTTTTTATAAATAATTTATATATTTTTATGCAATATTAATTTTATTGTATTTAGGAGCCTCAGCCTTTTCAATTTTAAGGTATAATCACGGTTAAGAAAATTTAAAAAAAGGAAATCCCATCTAGAATTTTAAAAAATCAATTTGGAGGGTTTGCCAAATTGTTCAGGAGGCTTGAATTTCCTAACGACGTTACTGAATGCATTTTTATAATAAAATATATTATAATTGTTATAATTAACATTTTTTTATATTAGATGATTTTGACCATTTATCAGAGAGTGACGAATCATGTTCTAATGAAGAATCTTCAGTTCAAGAGGAAAGTGGTTATCTACCTCAATACTAAAAACTAAATTAAAAATTTGTAGTGTGTTGCCTTTGAACTCAATAAACTTTCAAAATAATTAATCATAAAAGCCATACTCAAGGCGTGTATATCGTCAAGAAAGTGATCATTCTAAATTATAACATTCACATTTTATTGTTATTAACAAACCATACATTAAATTTAGCATATAAATAAAATTAAAAAATTATTCATGTTTTTAACAATTTTATTAAAATTTTTAACTTAAATATATATTTATATTATATTTTGATTTCTACACTTTTGTCTCAAACCATCAGGGGTTATATCGTCAAATTAATCAACTTAAATATTTATAATTATTTAATTATGTCCCCATTCACACAATGCATTAAGAAACTAAACAAATGAGTTTATTATAATATAATATATTTCCCATTTTTTAAAAATTCAAAGTGCGAGAATATTACTACAATATTTTATTATATTTATTTTCTTCTTAAGACCTTAAATAATCTTCTATTTTAAATTATTTGAATTTTGCTCTTTTTACTCGACACCCCAACTCTATTCCATGTAAAACATTTTTATATTTATATCCAATATATTTTTATATTAATTTTTTAACATCTTTTATATTTATTTATAACTGTAAAAAAATTAATGTTACTTAGCTGTCAAAAAATAGAAATTTAGAATCATAAAAATGAGAAGCAAGCGATAATGTTTTTTTTTCAAACCCTCAAACTATTTATTTTAATAAATTCGTATTTAACTCGCAAAAATAAATTTACGTTATTAATGATCTCACATTTTCACTGTATTTTCATCAAAGCTCTTTGTTTTCAAAATTTTTCTTTTTTTTGTTCGGTTCAATAATATATAAAAATACTTGAATATAATATATTGTAATCTTTTAACCATAATATATCTTATTTAACATTTATATACTATTATAAATATAAATTATTAATATATTTAACTTTCTTTATATAAAAATAAGGAGAATGATCGCCCCTAAATTAATTTATTATATTCAAGATTTTATTTATATAAGATAACGCAAAACTTTCTAAAATTATATTTATAGCAATTATCGAAATTCGTAAATGATTGCATATTAATAAAATGAATATTAATTGTCAGTATGCTCATTTGTAATGATGATTTATATTACTCCATTAGTTTAAATATCAATATTAGAAGGTAAGCAAACTAAAGATAATCATACTCATGATTTCCTATATATGAACCTTTGTGTTTAGTCTAGTGTTGCGTCCTACGGTTTGATCCAAACAAGACGATAGTAAAGTCTAACGTGGTTTCCCATTTTGGACGCTAGTTAGCTCAGGTATCGTTGAAATAAATACTTTCGAACGAGGGAGTAGGGCCCGAGTCACTATGAACATTAATATAATCACGACACACGGATCGATTCTAATTTTAATACCAAGGTGAACATATAAGGTACGATTTTAAAATCGTTATTTGTATTAAAAAATTAGTTGCAATATAACTCGAAAATTGTTATAATCTATATTTCAATAAATATTTAAATTTCCCATTATTTAAAATAAAATAAAAAAAAACAATGATGAAAATACAAAATGTTTTTTTTAAAAATCCTAAAGTATATGCGTAAATAAAAAAAATGGAATATAAGCTATTAAATATTATGTGTTAGGGAGTAGTGATCTGCATCTGGCCTAATTTTTCAGGCCCGGCCCGAAATTTTTTTATAAAGTTTTGCCCGGCCCGGCCCGATTTATTTAAATATATAAATTAATTCTTAATTACTCAAAATAAACGATATATGTTATATGGCATAAAATCACATATTTTTATTTTACATGAAAAATTCAACAAAAAATTGATAAATTTAGATATATTTAAAAAAAAATTTAAGGCCCAACCCGGCCCGAATTTTCTTAAAAGATATTAGGCTTCGGGCCGGGTTTACTTTTGCAGATATCTAATAAAAGGCCGAAATCAATGATAAAGCGGCCATAAAAGCAAGGGAAGTATTGATCCCCTTGCTATTTTTCTTATAAAATTCTTAAATGAAATTAACATAATTATACTACATTGATATTTTTACTGCGTTAAAATAATATATAATTGTGCCTAATAGGCCTAATAGAACAAAAATTAATATTATTTTTACCTTCATTTAAAAATTTTTCCACCTATTCGGATATAAGCTCCTTATCTCATTCCATTTTATATTCGTAAAATCCATTTTATCGAATTTATGTTTTCCGATATTGGCTTTAACTTTATGACCCATTGGAGTTTTGGTTTTCCTTTCTTTCGTTTACCCATCACTTTTATACTCTTAACCTTGTCTCCTAAATAGTTTTTATATTGTTGTCCGAACTACCTAGTCTGTTCCAAGGGCGGACTGGCCATAAGGCCAAATGGGCATTTTGCCCACGAAACCGTAAGAAAATGGCGATCAGTAAAAAAAATGAAAAAAAGAGGCAGATCAGAAAAAAAATGTAATATATATATTATTTTTTAATCATATGATTTATGATTTTTCTCTTATTCATATTTTATATATTAAAAATTATCAAATTTCCTTTTTTAGCATTTAGAATAGATTAATACATTTCTTGACGATCATCATTTAGATGCTATTATATAGATTTTTTTATTTTCTCAAAAAAGGCGTCGTTTGAAAGTCAAATTTTGATTAATTTACATTTTTATACATTATTTTATATTTTATTAATAGAAATAGTTGAATTAGCTTTAAAATAATGAATTAAAAGAATGGAGAGATTCGCAATAATATCCATGTAAATAAAACAAATATTTGAGATGATAAAGTTTTTAAGTTAAAACTATTTTACCAAAGAATTAGGCAACAATGAAACACCAATCTTGAAAATGAAATCTAAATCATGGGAATTTCCTTGATAATGATAAAATGCTATTTTCAGGAGTCAACATTGAAAAGAAAAGCTGAAAATTCCCATAAATCAAAAAGAAAGGGTAAAATTTTACATCAAAGACAACCGTTAATAAGTTTGTTCTAAATAAAATTAGGAATTTAATATTAAAAAAGGGAGATAGGGAGCAACATTTGCAAATATATAGTACACAGTAGTAGCTAATCCCGATCTCTATAAGGCAAAAACCAACCTTATAGATAGGTAATCGTTGACTGAGAATTTAATTTAAAACGTTAAATCTGCTTGGCTTTTTTGAAATAATGGATCGGCTCTCACATCTTTAAACTAGAAATTTAGAAAGTTTATTAGCTTGGAAAAGGATCGAAACCTTCATTCAAAATAAAGCCATAAAAATGGCTACAAATTTAAATGAAAATATTTCTGATTTAAAGCTGCCATATAACATCTGGATAATGAAATAAAAAACTAGACTAACAAGGAAGATATATAGCGATGAACGCCCGAAAATCCGATTAATATCTATATTTTTAAAGCAGGTGTCTTACAATTGATCAAATTATAAATAGTTGACCGAAGGATTTTTAATGAATAAAGAGCTTACACCGAATGTGCAATATTTGTATCCGAAGAATTGTGATGAAAAAAATACCTAAAGTATTTCTGAAAAACCTTGAAGAAAGCTTCACAATTAGAAAAATGTATTCGGTAACAAATTACGGCATGAATTGTCTTCATTTCCCCGTATTTACAAAGATTTAATAGTCAGACAATGTAAATACTGATGTCTGATGATATAATTTGAGATTGTGAGGAGCCTAATCTCTTATCTTATCTAGCACGTTGGTCATGGACCTGCCCAAAATGAGCGAACGTGAATTACTATAGAGGCCCTATCCTCCATAATAATTATGCCGATTTTTTTCCTCAAG
The DNA here is from genome assembly GCF_954871325.1 of Gordionus sp. m RMFG-2023. Lineage (NCBI taxonomy): Eukaryota > Metazoa > Nematomorpha > Gordioida > Chordodea > Parachordodidae > Gordionus > Gordionus sp. m RMFG-2023. The sequence goes on from NC_088777.1 coordinate 20,889,647, forward strand.
GATACCAACAAACCTTGTAACCCAGATATAATTATTAAGAGGAGTGGAACTCACCCAATCCAATAATAATAATAATAGCATTGTGAATAAGATTATGAGCATATTTAAAAGGAAAAAAATAGTAGTACTGTATCATCCAATACAAATTATTAGTCATTAGTTAATTATCTAACATTATTTTTTTATAGTTAGTCTTAATTTTTATTATTATTATGATTATTAAATTTATTTAGTTTACTTACAATTTGTTCCCAATTATTTAGTTAGAAAATATAATTATATTTAATTTTTATAATTATTTAGTTTAAAATATCTATCTATTTAATCTATTTGACCTTAAATCTCATAATGTAATGTAATCTATTAGAAATTATCTTACAATGTGCACTAATTTAATCTGCCTTCATTTACTATAGCCCTATTCAATTACTTCAACTCTTAGATATATATCAAAGCAATATAAGAAATTGTATTTTTTAGTAATAACATAACTTTACTTACTCAACTTTCATTGTTATATCAAAGTAATATATGGAATTATATATTTAAATAATAAACCAAATTTAATTTAATTTAATCATCATCTTTACTTGTTACATTCTCAGCAGTTATTCGTCAAGTGTTCGTAAATAAGTCTTAAAACGATTTTGTAAGTTTTCCTATCTAACGAAGCACGTTTTATGAATTCCCAAGATAGATCTATGTCCGATAATGATCGAATTATTCTACCAAACCAACTATTTTTGTAGGATAGGAAAGGTTTGAGAGATAATTCTTCTAAAGGGGTAATAAAAAGGGCTTGATATACTAGGTTGTTTGGGGCTTGTCTGAGAATGTGCCCTAATATTTCGATTTTCCTATATTCACATAGTCTATATATAGGGAGAATGTCACATCTGGACCAAAGATTATGATTTGAAGTATTATACGGGTAGAAAGTTTTAGTAATATATCGAAGACATTTGTTAATGAACGCTTGCATCTTTTTACTTTCTTGTTTGGTATCTTTCCAAGTTTTTATACCATAGATTAGGGAGGGGAATATTAAAGTTTTAAATAATCGAATCTTTAACGGAATTGATAATTGATTCGAACTCCATATTTTCATAAAGGATCTATATTTCTGTCTGCCTTTATTTATTTTAACTATTAGGTCTAGCTTTGTATTTCCTTTTCTATCTAGTATCACTCCTAGATATTTTAATTGTTGAACTTCTGCTATTTTTTCCCCTTGTATCGTTAGATTTATGTTTGTAGGGGAGAATATTGATGTCATCAACTTTGTTTTATCAATATTTATTTTTAAACCAAAAAGGTCAGCAACTTGGGTCATCATGTCCACTAGCAATTGGAGGTGTGATATAGAATCTCCTATAATACAAATATCATCGGCAAAAGCAAGAATATTAAATTTCACGATGGGAATCTGAGCTAAACATTGTTTAGTCACTCTTTTTATGATATAGTTTGTAATAAAATTAAAAAGAAGAGGAGAAAGGACACATCCCTGTTTCAAACCTATCTTAACTGGTATTTTTGTTGATTTATGACCCGCATGGATAATTTGTATCGAGTAATCGTTATAGATATTTTTTAATATTTTCACCAATGAAGTTGGAGTATTAACTTCTTCTAATGCTATCCATAACCTATCATGATTAATCGTATCAAAAGCTTTCTTAAAATCAAGAGCAATAATTATTAATTGCCTTTTTCGTATTATAGATTTCTCCATTTGTATCTTTAGGTTGAGAATAGCTTCAAGAGCATTATGTCCCTTTCTAAATGAAACTATTGAATCCACATAATCTCGTTCTATAAAAGGTTTGAGTCGATTTAGGATTAAGTTAGTGAAAATCTTATAAACTATAGAATTTAGTGAGATTCCTCTCCAATCCTCTAGAGTTTTAGGGTACTTAGTTTTTGGAAAATTAATTAGTATAGCTGATAGCCAATCACTAGGGCATATCCCTTCCTTCCATACTCTCGATATGATAGGGAATAGTATATCGGCGGATAATATAGGGTCCGTTTTTAAATATTCACTACGAATATTATCTTGACCACACGCCTTGTGATTTTTTAGTTTCTTTATTATATTTATTATTTCACTCTTAACAGGATCTATGATTCTATCTGTATTTTGGAATAAGGTAGAGGGGGAAGAATGTGTAGATAAAGATGTAGTATTATGGGTATTATCTTGAGGGAGAAATAATTGTGGGGACCAGAGGTACGAAGTGGATGGACCATGATGAATGGAAGACTCACTTTGGTTTGGTAAATGTAATAATTTAGATGGCAAGAGATCATAAGAAGAGGAGTTTTGAGGGCATAGATCCGAAGGCCATTTAGTAGGGTTCTGCTGAGGAGGCCAGGAGTTTGAGGAAGATGCATTTTGGACAATGGGAGATTCTAAATTTGAGTTGTATGTAGAATTAGATAAAAGATTTGAGATATAAGAATTTTGAGCGGGAAGGAATTGGGGAAGTCCACGGTTTAGCGGATTTGGAGGCCAGAAACTTGAGGTAGATGGACATTGATCAATGGGAGATATTACTATTTGGTTATTTGATGTAGAGGAGGGTTCGTTGCAATTATTTGATGTAGGGGAGGGTTCGTTGCTATTAAATATTTTAGAGTAATGTGAAACCCATATTTCCATTTGTATCTCTGGATCTGTGATTTCTTTTGCGTTGTGACTAAGTTTAAAAAATTGCTCTTTTTTGAAGGAAGTGAAGGATTTCAATAATTTAAAAGCTTTATATGAATCATTTGCACTGAACGAATTACTTATCTCAGTGGCACAATCCTCAAGGAATTTCCTCTTATCTCTTCTGAGTTTATGACTAATATCGTTTAGGATATACATGGCTCTGTTTCTCCTATAATGACCACTCCCCACTAGATTTGAAATAAGATTTTTTGATTCTATTGAGATCCAGTCCGGATAATTCATCTTGGCTGGTAAGGAATTTGATGCCGCATTGTTGAAAATGTCACGGGTATTTTCCCATAGTGTGTCCGAGGATAAGTTGTTAGTATGATTGATAAATTTATGAGAATTATTTCTGATTTGTTCTATATATTCAGTTTTGATATTGTGATCATTTAAAGCCTCGATATCTAATTTGGGACGTTTCGAAAGTGACTTTCCGTTTCTTTTCTTCCTCATATGCCATATCTTCGGGTCTATTACCATAGAGCAATCTATAATTTTATGGTCAGAGTTAAATAAAACCTGATAATGAACTTTAATATTTTTTATCCAGCTCATAGTCGACCTATTACAAATAAAATAGTCTATTTGAGACCAAGTATTGTATGTTGGGCTAAAATATGTGTATATCTCTCTTTTATCCGAATGTTCGAAGAAAGTATTAGCTATACGAAGATCTAACTTATGACAGAGTTTTAATAGTAGTTTTCCTCCAATATCGGATTTAATATTTAGTGTTCCTGAACCAAGGGAAATATGATTCTTTATATCGATTTTTCCTACTTTCACATTAAAATCCCCAGCAATTAGTAAGTTTTCGCGCTTCGGAAATTTATTTAGATATTCGTCAAGAAAAATGAAGAATAGTTGTTTTTCAGTATAGTTCACTGGTATATAGATATTTACAATATTTAAGGTTTTACATCTCGTATTTACTTTTATGCTACATACCCTACTATTTACGCCGTCGAATTTTGAGATGTAGCCCGATAGATTCTTTTTGATCAATATACATACTCCACACCAGTTTTTTTCAGTTTCGCCCGAATTAAAGAGTAGGTAACCTTTGCAATTAATTTTACAAGTATAAATCCAATGTGTTTCTTGTATACAAGCAATGTCGACCGCTAGGGTGTCTAATATTATTCTTAGTTGGGCAAATTTATTATTATTTAGGGATCTAGCATTTAGGGATATAATTCTTAGAGAACCAGAAAAATTGTTCATTGTAATGTTAGTAATTAAAAAATTAGAGCAATGATTTATATTACTAGATTAAAAATTTATTTAACGATTTATAAAACAAGATATCGGACAATATATGTTATCAAAATTACACTATATAAAATAAAGTTTTTCTGACAATTTATTTAACGATTTATAAAACTCGATTTCGACAAAAAAAATAGGCAATTTTTTTTGATAGCTTATTACTACAATTATATAGATTTTTTATCAAGATTTCTCTATAAAAAAATGGAATTTGAATTATCATAACAATTTCCGACAGCTACAACGATATAATATTTCCAAGAATTTTCCCTATTTCGTCTATTAATATCAGTTTTAGATATTAGTATTACAACGATATAATATCAAATTTGAGACAGGTTTCAACAGCACTAAAAGTGAGTAATAATAGAATTAAAATCATAAATCATACGAGAGAAAAAACTTGTAAATATAATAGATTTTTTATCAAAATTTCACTATAGAGAAAAAAAAATTTAAATTATCAAATAATTTCCGACAGCTACAACAATGTAATATTTCCAAGATTTTTCCCTATTTCTTCTATTAATGTCAGTTTTAGATATTAATATTTCACGATATAATATCAAATTTGAGACAAGTTTCAACAGCACTAAAAGAGAGTAATAATAGAAGAAAATCATAAATCATACGAGAGAAAAAAACTTGTAAATCTGTTGTATATATAAGAATTGATAAAAGTAATTAATCTTTTGAGAAAAGTTTCGAGAATTTTAACGAAATACTAGGAATATTAAATTTAAAAGTTATAATAGTATATAAATTAACAGAAGGTAAAATTAAAGAAAATAATAATATATATAAAATAAATAAAATAAAAAAATAAATAAAGAATAAAATATAAAAATCTAGGAATAATTGTAATTTAAAAGTTTGACGTTACTTAATAATATATAAATTAATAGTATTTAAATTAATCGAAGATAAAATTAAAGAAAATAATAATATATATAAAATAAATAGAATAAGAATAAAATTATTTCCGATTTATTTTGTTAAAATATAAAATATACATAAAATAAAACTAACATTTGATTTATTTTGTTAAAAGAAAAGAAAAAAACAAATGTTATTTAAAAAGTTTGAGATTATCAAAGCGTTTAATAAATCATCTTATTATTCAAAGAGATAACATAGTGATTACCTTATCATCGTATTATCCAAAGAGTTAACATAGTGATTACCTTAAATAGTGATTACCTAAAAAATTACTTAGTATGAATTTTTGTAAAAAAACAATGTTATTTAAAAAGTTTAAATAAAGATTATCAAAGTGTTTTTTGTTAAAAGAAAACAAATGTTATTTATTAAGTTTAAAATAGAGATTATCAAAGTGTTTAATATGATCATCGTATTATCTAAAGAGTTAACATAGTGATTACCTTAAACAGTTATTACCCAAAAATTATTTAGTATGAATTTATTACCAGTATACAATGAAAAAGCAATAAAGTTATATATTACTTCAATTTATGTTTAATTTATTTCTCGCTTATAATATCTAGATTACTCTCTTATTATATGTTTAATTTGTTTCTCACTTTATAATATCTAGTTTACTCTCTTATTATGTTTATTATTATTTAATAAATCTTGTTCTTATCGGTTATTTACCAGATAACAAAATAGAATGCAATTTATTACTTTATTTATATGTAAGAAATAAATAAAATATTACTAAATTAGTATAAATTATCTACTATTATATATCTATTTAATTAGCATAAGAGTTTAACTTATATCTTTTTTGTTAGAATTTTTATCCTTCAATATGCTAGGTTTGAATTTTAAAATCTTCAATAAGCCAAGTATCTAACACGTAACATCATATAATATAATATAATGTGAAATTCCCAGTATAAATTTGTAAAATATATTAATATTTTATTTATATATAAGAAATAAATAAAAAATTGTTTGTACTAATTTATTGTTCAAACTCTACCTAGTATAATTTATCTACTGTTTAGCTAGTTATATATCTATTTAATTAACACAAGGAATTAATTTATATCTTGATTTTTATGAATTTTAATTCATCAATAAGCCAAGTTTGAATTATATCAATTCTAAGCCAAGTACCTAACACTTAATTCTCTTATAATGTAATAATTTCCAGTATAAATTTTAAAATACAGTACCTAACACTTAATTTAACACTTAATTCTCTTATAATGTAATAATTTCCAGTATAAATTTTAAAAATACACTAATTATTCCACCTACATATTATGATATAAATAGTAGCGTAATAATTTCCAGTATAAATTTTAAAAAATGTTGATTAATAATATAATAATAAATCCATCTGTTGTATTCTCATAATGTAAATAATTTCTCCTAACAGATGTATTAATTTCGAAAGGGCGATTTTTATTATTATTACATTGAAAATTAAAAAAAGAATCATTGATTATTGTAAAATTTATGTTTACTTTATTTTATGTTATAAGAATATAAATAAGGAGAAAAAAATATAATTAAAATTTAATCATAGATTATTTTGGGATGATGTAAAAATTCTCAATTTTATTATCATTATATTATTAATGCTACGAAATGATCACTGTTCAAGGTGCAGTATACTTCCTTCACGATCTAAAGGACGGAGAAGAGGCTGCTATTAGGCAAATATATTATCGGGAATTACTATATTATAAAGGTAAAATAAAATAATAAATATTCGAAAATTGGGAATTAATATATTATCAAAATAAAATAATAAATATTCAAAAATTTAGAATATTATTAAATATAATTTTTTTGGAAGGAAATAAATTTCATAGAAAATCTATTCGATATTTGTTTTATTGGGAGGAGGCTTTCAAGTGCCAATATATTATTTGGGTATTATTATTAAAGTAATCATGGAAAATATTCGTCAAATTATTCGAAATTGTTTTTCAGAGGGATGACGCGATATTGCTATATTATCCAAAAAAAAATAAAGATTATAATAGAAAAAATAAAATTTGGAATAAATTAAATTATGGAAATGATTCGATTATATAATTTTGTTTTCAAAAATATGCTATATAATTTCAAAAAATATAATTTATCATGGTAGATTCGATCGTATGCATAAATAAGACGAATAAAACGGCGTCCTCCTATCGACAAAAAAGGTCGCATTTCTTTATTCTTATTTGTTAGACGGATCAAATGGCCTCCTCCTATGGACAGAAAGTCGAATTTCTTATTTCTTATTCCCGGAGTAAAGTTATCCAATATGATTTACGATAATATAATCGGAATTTCTTATCAGAAGACATGAAAAATTCGGTCTAAAATTAATTAATCACCCTATGGGTCACTGTTGATTTATTTGGACAATGATGTTCAACATACCCGTTTGAAAACAAGCTACTGCCTCAAACTGTAGGATCTTATGATTACTTATATATTTAAACAAGGATGTTCAATCAGAGCCTGGGAATCAACTATTGCCTGAATATTAAGGGATTACAGTAACCAACAAACCTTGGCATTATGAACATTAGAATCTAAATGAAAAATTTACATATTATTGTAAACTATGCAACACATATACATTATGTTGTACCATTTTTTTTAATATAAAGACTCTTGACCGGACAAGGGTGGGCGTGTTCTATTCTCATAATATAAATAATTTAACAGATGTATTAACTCTGAAAGAGCTATTATGATTATTATTATTACAGTTTGTGATGATTTAATGAAACATGTTGACGATTAAATTAAAACCCATCCATATAAAAAATATTTTATTTGCAATAATAATTAAAATTAGTGAAGGTCACGGTCCGGTCTTTGGTCCGGACTGGACTGATACCCTCGGACCGGACCGGACCACTGGGACCGGTCTTTTTATTTGTTTAAAAAACATTTTTTTAACTTAATTTAATTTCTTTTATCATTTTATTAAATATAAGAGTATTATATAAACAAAATAAAATTAATTATGAATAATTAATACAAATATTTAATTTAAATAAATGCTAATGTCTTTGTTTGTAGAACTTCCTTGGAAGGAATTAGAAGAGGGACTTAATGGAGGCGGTAGATCTATTCCATTCTTTAACCAAGAGCCCGTACACAACAAAGCTTGTATTGTTTTGTTTGAAAGCCTATTCCTTTTTTTAGTGACAAGATCTCCTGCTTTCGAAAATATTTGTTCACAGGGGACAGATGTTGCTTGAATTGCTAAAAAACTTCTAGCTGCTAATGAGAGGACTGGAAATCTATATAATAAACTATATTGACTATTTAAAAAATATAAAATACCTTTCACTATTGGCTTTCCACCATACTAATATGTCATCCTTTAATGAAACAAGAGGTTCATTCAAATAGGTGTGAAGTTCTGATATATTTTCTTCAATGATTTCTGCCGATATATAATCCCCTTCTGAATTTCTTTTTTGGGAGAAAATTCTTTCTAAAAAACTAAATTCATTGATTTCCTCCTGCCACAAATGTTTGAAAATTAGGATTTAATAAATAAATATTAAAAATATACCTGAGAATCCGTTATTCCTGTATTTTTTTTATTTTCTATTTTCCTTAAATATTTTGAAAATTTGGTCATATACTCAATTCTATTAAGAGTATTAGGCATGTAAACTTGTTTTAATCTCGGATCCAATAATGTTGAGACATATGATTCATAGCAAAATAATTCTTTGAGATATTTCTGCATTTTAACCAGCATGTTATTAAGAATTTCTTTTCTTGTATTGTTATTATCCTTTTTTATATTATTTAAAATTTCATTATTTATATTCTCCATATATAACATGGAAATCCCAACTGTAGGATATTTGGATCCTGATAAATCAAGTGTGGTTTTATAGAAGGGCCTTAGATCTACAGCCTCTTTAAGGTCTTCTTTTTCACACTCAGTAAAGAAAACCCCTTTAAATTGTTTGTAAAAGTACTTCTTCTATAGCATCCATGTTCTAAAAATTAAATATTTTTTAAAAATAATTGGATAAAAATGTAAATACCTCATAAATTGTATTCATCATTAAATAGGAGCTATTCCATCTAATAGGGATATCAGTAGGGATTTTAAATTACCCTTATTTTCACATATTTGTACATATGCTTGATTTATTTTGGGTAATTTATTTATAGAAAAGGCTATGTCTCTACACTTTTCTAGGATAGTTGTAATATATGATAAACCTTCCTGAGATATTAGGTTTAGAATATGGGCACAGCATCTAAAGCCTTTAAATGTTCCTTATAAATATTCTGCAAAATATCCATGCTTTTTAGGATGTTATTGGCATTATAGTACAGGCCAGTATATTCTCCTCCAATTGATATACATCAATTGCTTCTTTTATAGCTAAGGATATTTCTTCAGAAGTATGAGGAAATGGGATATGATTTATATCAAGTAAAATATATTGGCATTATAGTACAGGCCAGTATATTCTCCTCCAATTGATATACATCAATTGCTTCTTTTATAGCTAAGGATATTTCTTCAGAAGTATGAGGAAATGGGATATGATTTATATCAAGTAAAATATTATAATGTGCAGTAATGGCTATAAATGAAATTTTATATATTGCTCCACATATCTGTGGTAAAGCTTATTAAATAATTATTTTTATTTAAATTATCTTTTAGAGAATTTCTTAGTTTCTCAAAATTAGCTGTATAAAAATTTTTAACTTTGTTTTTTGACCAAATTGTAGCAGTTGAGTTTAAATATCTGATTAAATTATGAAGACCTGAACTTTCAAAAGTCTTCATTGGCAGAGAGTCTATTATTACCCATTTTATAATGAGTTGGTTCATGATCTGTTTGGAATTTATCCAATGGTATTGAAGAAAGTGATTTTGTACTTGTGGAGGGCATATTTTAATTAAGAGTAGATTGTGTTTTTGAGATATTTTCATTATTAGAAGTATAAATTTTATGTTTTATCAAATGTCTGCTTAAGGTACCTAATTATTTTATTAAGAATAAGGTTAAATTATTTTGACAATTAATTATTAAGACAGTTTCTTAAGAAAAAATAGATATATAAATAATAACCAAAATATTTTAATAATAATACTGCTTATTTTGATTAATTTATTGCTTAAAAAATTATAAACAATTATTTTATTACTTGTTGCTGACGATATGTTAAATTTGGTATTACAGTGAACACATATTCTATGTTTTTTATTAGGACTATAAGTAAAATGTTTCTTGGACAAACTTATGGTTTTCATATTGTAAAAAAAAATTAACAAAATCTAAAATAACTCCTCTTGAAAAATATCATAAAATAAAATATACAAAAAAATTATATTAATTGAATAATAGTAAAGTAAACTTAAATATTAATAAAAGACCGGTCTGGACCACGGTCCTCAACAAAAAGATCGGTCCGACAATCAGTCCGGTCCCGGTCTAAGACCGATAGGACCGGATCGTTGACCTTCACTAATTAAAATAACACAAGGAGGAATAAAATAATTTTTAATAATGTTTTGTCTATATTTTAATTATTTTTGCAAACAAAATACTTTTATATGGATGGGTTTTAATTCAATCGTCAATATGTTTCATTAAATCATCACAACACTTTACATTGAAAAATAAATTGTAAAATAATCATTCATTGATTATTGTAAAAATTAATGTTTAATTATTGTTATAAGAATGGAAATAAGAAAAAGAAATATAGGTAAAATTTAATCATAGAGCATCGCCATCAAGCGATACTTTTAAATTTAAATAAGCGATATGATAATTTAAATTTAAATAAACGATATGATAATTTAAATTAAGTAAAATTTCCATAATTATATCTGGAGAATTCACATTACAATGGAACGTTGTATTCGACTGAAACCATCCATGTGTTATTAGTTCTTAATATGTATCTATGAGATTATTTGATGCTATGATATGCACATAACCAGAGTTGGGCATGTTACTTAATAAAAGTCAACGACTACCGTTATGAAATATAAAGGCTAAGTTACTGTTAAAATATGGCATTTTATTTTAAATTAGTTTGCTATCCTTTAGCCTTGAATAAACTTCAATTAAAAATTGTTTCCTTTTTTACTCTTCTTTTGTTTTGTCTTCAATACATAAAAATTAAATAAAGTTTTTCTTTTTTTACCCTTCTTTTGTTTTGTCTTAAATACATAAAAATTAAATAAAGTTTTTCTTTTGTTTTGAGTTATTTAAAGTAAAACATGATTTTTGTACTTAGGAGTTCTTCTTACATTTGGAGTCCTTAGTAAGGTGTTCAGGTAATATAAGTTAGATAACAAGGTCCGGGAGATCGCCCTGCATCCAGAGGTATAATTAGAGTTCCGGAAAGTATAGTGGGTAGGTTTTATCTCTAATTATGTAAGATAAAACTAACACAACTCCTTTTTGCAAAAACGTTTATTTTTTCACTTTGCGCCAATTTTATTGTAATTTATAATTACGCGTTTTATTTTTCCTATAAAAGGGACAAATTTTTATACTTTAAGGATATACTTTTTATTTTAGTTTAAAATATAATTTTCGAATAAAGATATACTTTTCTTTAATTAAATTATGATATACTTTCTTTTGGAAAATAATTTTGAAGAATAAATTTTAATGTTAAATATTTTTGACGTATAAAACTTTTTATATTTGTTTAAGATCAATAAAATTTAAAGTAGTTTACGAGTAATTTATTTCTAATAACTTAAATGCCACTTACGAGATCCCAGCAAAACTAACCCCCTACCAGTCTAACCTTAACTGAAGCTTCGCAACTTCAGTTATAGTCATCAGTTTAAAAAAAAGCTAACAGTTATGGTTCCTTTATTTAGAACATGTAAAAGTTACAAATAAGCCATTCGTTACATGATTAAAAATACGAATAAGTGAAAATAGAAAAATGAGATAAAGAATTTTATTGATTCATTTTTATACAGAGTCTAAAATAAAAAGCAGTATAATAAGAAACCTAAACGAATTTATTAATGTTTTATTGTCTAATTTAATAAAAATTAAAAATGATCTTTTTATAACATTTAATAAAGGAATAATCTTTCAAATAAAACATCATTTTCGTCTCAACTTTGGTTCTTTAATCAACATGATGAATCGAGAAATAGGATTCATTCAATTTATTTAGTAGACTACAACCAGGCATGTCTGGCCCTAAGCCTGGCCCGACCTAGGGCCTATTTTAATTTCTGTATATATACCCGGGCCGAACCAGACCTAAAATTTTTTTAATACACCCGGATTGGGCCAGGCCTAAATTTTTTTTTAAATACATCGGGTCGGACGTATATTTGAAAACCAAATATTTTAAATCCTCATTATTGGCTATAAAAATTAAAAATAAATACAATATATTTTTAAAAATTACGAGCCGGGCCGGGCCTGAAAATACTAAACCTGGGCCGGGTAGGGCCAAAAAAGATTTTTGGAAAAAAATCAGGGCTGGGCCGTGCCTAAATATTTTTTTTAGAAAATCCGACCTGGAACTAGGATATGCAAATGGTTCCGCTACAGGTCTCTGAATACAACTATGGAAATAAAAAAAATCATTTTCATTGGTTCTTGTAAATTAATATAATGTATAATGTTTTTTTTAAATGAAACTTTAAATAATGTGTTTTCGCAATTTATCATCAAAATTCGTTTTTACCAAAATACCATCATTTTCTTTCTAGGCTGAAACTTTTTTAATGGCTGCCATTGTATAAAAAAATATAAACGATATATAACAAAATACCGCTATGAAACGATTTTAAAATAAAGAAATCCTATTACAGTTCTATTGGATTCCCTTGTTGTTAGCCAATACAATCAGACATTGCATTTTAACATTTAATACATTTTTATATTAAAAAAATTATTTTTGTTTAAAAAATAGTGAAAAAATGTTTAAAAAGTAACGAGAAATAAACGTTATTTTAAGTTCACAAACAAATATAACGGTTACAAAAGTTCTTCGTTATTTTTTTAAATTGGAGATATGTTGTATAACACAACGTTATGTAAATTTTTGCTTAACTCTGCACACAACTGCTTACACTAATCTATTTTTTCCAAACATCTATGTAAATTTTGAAGTGAAAGAAAATCTAGCAAATTTAAAACTAAATAATATGCTAAGGGCAAATATAGGATGCGATTAATTGGAGGCATTGGAGACCCATAAAAATGAGGCAGCTAGTAAACATTTGCCCACAAGGCCGCAACTTCGCCAGTCCGCCCTTTGGTTCACCATGATTTTTGTTTAAATTGGTACTACCTTCATAGTATATTTATATTTCGGTTTTTCCATCAGGATTCCCCAGCTATCATAACCATTTTCTGTAAACTTCCATCTTCCAATTCTTTGCTTATGTATTGGATAGTTGACTGTACTATGGAACTGTATTTTTTCCTTTCATTTCTGTGGAATTATCCTATCACTTCTGGATAAATTTCTCCACCTCAAATCACCTCAAATAACCTTGATTTATTTTGATTTCCCACCATTGCTTTGTAAAGTGGAGCCCAAATATTTATAGCTTTCAATTGCCGATACATGCCATTCATTTATGCCAGTCAATGTAAACAGTTCCATCTCCACCTATTACCTTATATTCGGGTTTCCTTTTCGTTGACATTCCATGCTTTTCTTCGATATCTATCCAACTCGTTAGTTTTTTTTTCATTTCATCCGTTTCAGCAAGTAGTACAATATCATCTGAAAATATATTTCAGGGGGTTGATTTTTGCTATGCCTGGTAAATGGAAGTGACGGGTTCAAACCTCGCAAAGGACTGTTTAATTTTCAAGTTTCTCTTAGATGAATGGTGAGAAAATATGAGTGCAAAGATAATCAGACAAATAGTCCAGCACTTGCAGTTGTGCTCCCGCATATATTGCTATCAATGATATAACCAACAATTCTTCCACACCTAATTTTCTCAAGCCCATCTAGTAACCTTCAGCTGCAAACGCCTTCTCCAAATCAATAAACGCATAACGCAGTTTTTTTCCTTTGCAAGATACTTCTCCTGTATTTGTCTCACCACAAAAATTGCATCTGTCGTGCCTTTCCCTGGTGTAAAATCAAACTGAATTCCATCAATTTTCTTTTGCTCCCATATCCGCTTCTCTAACACTCTCAAATAACTTAATAGCATGTTCTAGGAGTTTAATACCTCTATCCGCAACCTTTCTCTTTGTATACTGGAATACTCGCTGTTTTTCCTTTTTTATCTTTTTCAATATTATCTTAATTTTGTCCTTGTCAATTTGCACCCTGGACCTTTTACTTTTGCACAACTAACTTCATTATCCCATTTTCTCTTCGTTCAAAAGTTAATACCATTACTATCAATCACCATTTTTCTTCCATATTTTTCAGACATATAACACCTACCACAGTTTTTTTGCCATCCAGACCACATTTCCCATTCCTTCCGCGCATTCCACGTCTTTATCAAACTCCTGCTTATGTTATTCTTGCACTTTCCCTATTAACTTCTTGGAATTTCTCTTCGCCACATTGTAAATATCGTTATCACAATTTTCTTTACTATTATACTATTTTTTGAAATATTTCGGTTTCAGGTCAGCTTTTGTTATCTCTAGATTCCACCACCCCGTCTCCTTATGTCTAGATGACCCTTTTGTCCTTCCACATACTTTATCAGTTGTCCCATGGTTTCCCACTTGTTATTTACCCCAAATGCTTCTGCCACCTGCTCCTCTCTTATTGTCAATGTCATATTAAATTGCTGTCCAGCACTCTCCTCAATTTTTGAACCTTCAGCCTTGGCGCAAACTTTTATTTAGTGATCGTGGCGCCTTTAAAAATGAGACCTCTATTTCTACCTCCTTTCACATTTTTTAATATGCTCTTCACCCTGCTAACAAATAGTCCACAGCAATTTTAGCGCTAACCAACTTGTAAGTAACCAGCTTTTTTGATTCCTTCTTAAACATGGTATTACAAACAATCATATCCATAGCATCACCAAAATCCAAAATTCTCTCCCCTTCTGGATTTCTCGTGCTATAACAATAACCTCCACGTACTTCCTCATAACCCTCACTATTCGCTCCCACATGTTCATTCAGATCACAGGCCAGGATAATCCCCTCTTCATTTGCTAGTCTCAATGTCACCTACAGACTGTCCCAAAATGTATCTTTCTCTTCTTAAATTCTTTCAACCTAAGGGACATATGCCGTGATAATATTGCATAACCTTCTACCAAAGATTATATTGATAATCATTATCTGGTTATCTAGTCTCCTAACTTCGATTACTTTGTCCACCCATTTCTCAGCAACAAATACCCCAACACCAGCAATATCATCATTACTTACTTGCAAGAATAATTTATACTTTTCATTTGTCCTGCTAATTCTTGCGGCATAACCTTTCCATCTGGTTTCTCGTATGCAACCAACATCTATATGCCTTCTATGCAGTACATCCATTATTACTCCCACTCTCCCCGCTATCATCCCTTCATTCCTGTAACTCTTAATCCAGCAGGTTTCTCTATTTACTATCAGGTCGTTTATGGCCGTTATATGTTTCGTTTCCGCGAATCGTGGTTCCACCAGGTTTCCCATTCTTTTTTTCTCGAAGGAGGACGAGGAGACCCATGCTTAGTTGTAATCATTAGGGATCTTGGAGCAAGGCTTTTTACAATAGGATACCATTCCTGACATCAACCTCTTTAGGTGGTTTTTATACCCTGTAGAGGAGACTGTGATCCTATTCTAGACCCAGACCGGAAACTTTTTAAACCTTCATTAGCCGCCAAAAGACGTTGCCATCCCCCCGCCTCGATTAGGTTGAAGGTAGAATTTTGAAGAGATAGAGCATATATAAGCAATGTACTTGCAACGGAAAATATACTTATTATCCAACAATTTCTAATCAGTACTAGCAGCATTTACATGACAAAAATTTACTGAAGACAGACCCCCTTCCCTCTAGCTACCCCTACCCTTCAAATCGTGGCCATGGTATAACAACCCTATGATAATAATAAATAAAAATCTTCTAATGAGCTACCATTTTAACCTCCCAGCAAAATTCTAATTAAATCTCTTTCAGTCTTTATGATATAGACAAGAAATACCGAATAAACATTTGTTAGTGATAATCAACTAGTATTATACTAACAGTAATATAAAAATTATAAATTCAAACTGTACTAAAATGTTATCAATGAATTGAATATTTAAAATTTAATTAATTATTAAAAATTGTTATAAAAATCGATATAAAAATCTATAAATAATTGAGAATTTATTTAATCAGATTAATCTTTAAATAAATATTGTTTACCCTTCTAAAAATTGGAGACAAATTGCCCCTCTGTCTCTAAGTACTAGATAAACTGTAAGCGGTCGTGCACAAAATTAAATTCGAAAACTTGCAAGATTTTTTTAAAATTTTACTTTAGAAAAATTAGGGACCTCATAAGAATTCTGGGGCTTCTACAAACCCAATAACCTTACATCAATTACGACTTTTTAATAAGCAACTTGTACCCAATCTTACTTTGACTTTAGAGAATAGTTAAAGAATGTTTGGGTTACCAAACAGCCTTTATTGAGGAAAAATAAATTATAACAAACTTATAATAAAAATATATAAAAAAATGATTATACAGTTTAATTAGAAGAGTTTGATTGTTTCGAATGATTCTCATGAAGATTGATACGTTTTGTTAAACATATTTTATAATAAAATTTTTATTTTTTTTTAAATATTTTATTTTGATATAGTTTATATAGTATATCTTATTTTGTAAATTGAAATCGTTTTTTAAAAAAATTGAAAAACAAATTTGACCGAATTGTATTTGACCGGTCAAATACCTAACCATGTTGTAAATATCTGTAGATGTTAGACATAACATAACTTTAAAATATAAATATCAAATCATTTATAACGCGAGTTTTATTTTAATTTAGAAAGATATTATTTTATCGGGATCGCATTCCAGCATCCATAGAGTTTACCTACCCTGTGAATTTCACACAATTTTGCCATGAATCTTTACTTTATTCTTATTTTATATATAGATTTATTATATAAATGATAAAATAAAAATTTATTGTAATTGTCTGAAATTTACAAAGTAACTTTACTATACTTTGTACATACTGGAATACGATCCCGGTAAAATCAGATCTTTCAAAATTATAAAACGCGCTATAAATGGCTTATTTTGTAATTTACTAAAATCTCAAGACAATGAAGTATAAACCTTGATTTTGGCACTAATCAACTATGCAAAATGACAAAGAAAATTAGAGAAAAGTCCGCAAAATGATGGAAAATAACGCAAATAAGATCGTAAAATAAAAGAAAAGTTCCTAAAATGACCCAAAAAATACGAAAAATTTAAGAAAAGTAGGCAACTTGATTTTATATTATTTAATTCATTCTAATATATCAATTTAAGGACTTTTTATTAGTTTTTTTTTAAATATCAATTTGAGCTTTTCTATTTTTTTTATTTTTACTCCTTTGGCAAGCTTTATTTTATTTTTTATCCATCTTGAAAATTAAAAAAATTCAAAAAATTAGTTAAAAGGAAAAGAAATCGAATAAAATTTCTAAAAATATGAGTAAAATAAAGAAAACCTAAAAAAATGAATTAAAAAATTTAAGATAAGAAAAAAAGGTATTCAAATATCTAGATGATTTGAAAGAAAATTGAAAAGCTAAAAAATGAGGTAAAAGAGAAAAAAATCGAATTCTCAAAAATTATGAAAAATGGAAAAATCTAAAAATATATTTTACATGAAAGAAAATCGAAAAAGTAAAAAAAGTGGTAAAAGGGAAGAAAATCGAATAAGAGTTTTCAAAAAGTGAGTAAAATAAAAAATAGAAAAAGAATTTGATTTAAATTTTAAAGAAATTAATAAAAAGTTAAATAAAATTAAGTCAAAACCAGGGATTCGAACCTAACTTGGTAAAGAAAACCAGGGTTTTTGAAAAAAATTTCTGCCCCACAACCTGAAACCCGTTTATAAAATTTCCAAAACCCCGAACCGACCCGGGAATTTTTTCGAACCCGAGTTCAACCAAATTCAGTGAATATTGTTTAATATCATTTAAGATTTTTGTAAAATTGCAAATAAAATATTAATAATTGAGATTTTTTAATATTTTCAATTTATTTAAATATAAACTGTACAAATCCTTAAATAATACAATCTTGTTAATTTATAGAGTAGGATTAAACCCATATCCACGTCCATTTTATCTGAGTAAAAGTTCGGATGAAGATTTTGAACAAGATGATTTAGAAAAATTGCAACTTAAAGAAAGGCAGGAGAAAATACTTAAAAAAGTGCCAACGATGGCAGAGAAAAGTATTGGACGATAATTAATGAATTTGGCCATTTTAAAAGATTAGATAAGAAGGAAAATATTTTTCATTTTTGGGAGTCTGCTAAGATGCAGCGCTCTGATTATATATTTTATCCATAATCATATTTGCTATTTCTGCAACCTAAGTTAATTTATCATATTTTCATATGAATATATTTAATGGTTAGCCTTGAAAGATCTTTCACATTTGAAATTCATTCTTTCACCGCATATGGATGAGTGACAACTCTTGGAATATTATACTAATACGTCTAAATAAAATTTTAAAAATTGATGCATGACGATGCCTTATATTTTAAATATATTTTGCCTATAAATAAAATAAAATCTTATCTTTTATACTAAATTAAAGTTTTTTAATTGTGATTTAAATATAGAATTTTTTTTATCAATTCAAAAATTACTAAACCCGAGCTTAACCCAGAATCAAATCTAGGTTCAAAAATATCCCCTAAACTGAACCCAAACCGAACCCATTTAATTTTTTTACCTTAACCAAATCCGAACTGGACCCGGCTATAATTTTTGCCGGGTTCCCATCTCGGCAAAATACTCAAATATCAATTTCTTTTCATTTTCTGTCAATTTTGCGTACTTTCTAAAATTTGCATATTTTTTGCATGTTACGCGCTTTTCTCTATTCCGTGGTTTGGTAATGCCCCCTATAATTTTCTAAACTCTATGACATATCCAAATACTTTTTAAAAATGATAAACAAAATTAAATTAAAACCTTTTCTAATAATTAATTTTAATTGTGTAATTATTATATTATTATTAATAACATAATAAAACATTTTTCTCATTAGACTATACTTAAATAAATAAAATTGATTTTTGATTTTTCCCCGGTTTCCTATTTTATATCAAATAAATATTTTATATCTTTTTTAGTTTTATTTATTGAAAAAAGATATTTTAACATTATCTCTGATTTAGATGTTTTGAAATAAATTTCATTGAAATCATAACTTATAATATTATCAAAGTAAATTTAATTTTAAAATATTACAAAACAGAAAGTTCAAGAAAAAAATATGTCCAAATCCTCTCAATATATCCATCTCTTCAATATGTCCAACTCTAATATGTCCAGCTATAATATATCCAGCTACTTCAATAATATATCCAGCTACTTCAATAATATATCACTTCCGTTATGTGAAACACGAGACAATAAAGGATTTGTAGGGAGGACATCATCTGTTATAAATATGATTGTGAATCCGTTACTTTTAGTATCCGGGATAATTGGGAATATGGCAGGGCTTTGGGTACTTTCTCTTATAAGGAAAAGAAGCCGAACAACAAATCATCTGTATTATTATTATTTGCAATGGATAGCCTGGTTAAATCTTATAACGTGTATTTTTTATTTTTGCAGAGTGGGTGGAGATTTAAGAAAATTTATTGCCTCAAATCAATACACTACCAGGATAAGCTGGATTACATTTAATTCTTATTATAGCTTGATATTTATAAATGGTTTTTTTGGAGCATCTATTTTGATTCTTTGTCTCTTGCTTTGGGATAGATTCATGAGTCTTCATAGTCCTTTTACCCATATTGAAACTGTGTCAAGCCAAAGCCCGAATTCGCATTATAAATTGCTAAAGAACTTGCCTTACTTTTTTACAATCTTTTCTAATGTATTATGTTTTTCGAGCTATTATTGGTACAATGTACTGTTTTGTTATGGAACAATGAATCAAACAAATTATAATAAGAAAGTGGACAATCATTTATATTACAATAGATCCTATAATTTGAGAAAATGGATAAAATTGTATTACTCAAAAAGGGTGTTCAGTAATTCTTGGGTAGAAAAATATGATTGGATGAGGATTCTTTTAATATCGGTTCTTCCTGGTTTCTTTATATTGTATTACGGATTTGGGATTACCTTCTACATATTCAAATTTTTAAGGGCCCGAGAAATAAGAGGCAGTAACCTGGGTAATTCTCAACTGATTAACATAACATTCAACAGGAACGCCAACCCAACAGAAAACAGTAGCAAGTCGGAAGTAATTGCTAACAAATCACACACGCGTGCCTTTGATAATAATAATAAACTCTTCCTGATTGACAGGGCAAGTTTAAGAAATAGCATATTTAGGCGCAGAAACACTATTAAACCAGAGGAAATAGAGAATGGAGAAAAAGGATCTAATCAATTACATCTAAATGTAAACACACTCATGGTAAATAAAACAAATTCCAAAATTTTAGCACGCAATTTATCGGCTCTCATATATTTTATCCTATATTGTGTTTGCGAAGTTCCTAATATTATGGTGGTAACAATGAAAGGTAATCCAAAAATAGACCGGTTACTAGACATTTCTAACATGTTGGAGATGGTATTCTTCACATCCATTTTTTATATTTACATGTCTTTTGATAAAAATTTTCAATGCCAGATAGTGAAAATATATAATAACCTAATGGCTGGCAAACTGATAAACATATCTAACAGGGAAACTATGATAAATTTTTAATGAACTTATATAATTAATAATTGATGTTTTTTGATGGTTATCAGTCAGGGTATCATTTCCCACATTTATATAAGCTTGTAGTTATTCTGTTTATGTGATTCGCTGTAATTGCCTTTTTTGCAACTGTGATATATTTATTTTATTTGATATGGTTCTCTTTAAATAAATATTTTATGCGATTTATATTTTACTGCTTATAAAGTTATTAAAACTACAATAAAAACATATTTTAATTAGTGCATTATAACAAATTCAGGCAAGTGAATAATATCTCACGCATAAAAAAGTAATATAGTTAATACAAAAGAGTAGTCTCAATCATGATGGGTTTTTCGCACACGAATCTCATAGGTCTATCGCAGTTCAGGTCGTCCCATCTAAAATAATTTTGAGCTATCATAGCCACGCAGTCTTGTTCAGCCTCATTGTTAGGTTGATTTTGAGCCCAATTGGTATAGGTCAAAGCAGTATTATCAGCGTTCCACACAAAAGTTCCTTCCTTTGCCCTGTCATTAGCCCCGATCCATATACCAGTTAAAAGTCCATCCGAAGCTTTCAAAATATAAGAAATTTTTTTTTTATTATAAGATGAGAGAAAGGGGGCATAAGATTAGATCAGCCCTGTGAACATATAAAACTTAATATTTAATTTAAAATTGTAAAATGAGATGAATATATACAATAATAGTCTATTAAAAGAAAGAAAAAAAGACAGAAAGTTATATCATAGTTTGATAAACTAAACAGCATCGGTAGAATACTTATTATAGATTTAGTATCTAATTTTTTGTCCTTTCTTGAATAATTTTATTTTTTATCATCTTTACTTTTGTTATGTTTCCTTCATTTTCTTTGTCATTTATTTCAACTTTCTAAAAATATTTGTTATTTTTAATTTTTTAATTTTTTAATCAATTTTCTCTATTTTCTCTATTTTCTCTATTTATTTTATCATTTTTTAATCATTCTTTTTCTATTTTTTTTATCATTTTTTAACCATTCTTTTTCTATTTCTTGTCACTTGTTTTTTTTAAAATCATATTCCATTTTTTTCCTTTTTATTTGTCCTCTTGTTTGTCTTCTTTTTAAAATTTTATTCACTTAATAGAGTATATCTATTAGAGGTCGGTGTAGCCCGTCCGGGCCCGAAAGTCCGGCCCGATTTTTCTCGATATTTTTGCAAAATCACACCACTTTGAATATGAGTACTGCAAAAAATGGAGTACGGGAAAAAATCGATAATAGACACTAATGTCTCTACGTGCACTTACTCACCACTTTTATAAAAGAAACTGTTATAATATTATTATGGATAAAAAATATTTATGTGATAGAAGAGGAGGTTTAAAATTTCTTTTGAAATTATGTATTCTAGTTTGATGAAATATTAGGTAATATAATCAAATTAAAATATTCTGATATATAGATACTTAATATTTTTGTTATACAATCATATAATAATCACATATTGTAAATGAGTTTATTTTCCAAAACTAGCTTTTTTATTTTAAGAAAAAAATATTCTAACATGTCCCATTCCTTTTAGCTTCGGTTTCCATTATATATAATTACTATGTAGAGAATTATAAAAAATTCAATACATATTCAAAAAGAGAAGAATATCGGCTAAAGTAAGCAAATATTTGGTTAAAGTTTTTGATATTGGAGACAATTTCGTAGATAAAAACTGTTCGAATATAATAGGAAAAATAATACATTTTATATATAATCCCAAATTCCCTCGAGAATTTTGAAATAAATTTATATTAGTATCAATATTTTTTTTCAGGCATTTCCTTAATTTTATCACTTATCCAGCACGCTATTTATAAAATTTGATCTGGGTTGGCTGGAAATGTATTTCAGCGTGAATAACATACATACCATATGAATTTCATACAACATTGTAATAAAATTTTGAACCACTTCTAATTTATATGATTCTTCCTTATATTTTTCATATAAATTAAAGGTATCACTCAAAGTTCGCCAAAATTGCTTGAAACACAGAACACACTATATGCTGGAATACATTTCCAGCTAAATCAGATTTTTATTTAATAAAGTATACCTAATATATTATTTAAAGTTTAAAAAAAACACATTTGAGGAGAAAAGACATTGAACACGAACATAAATGTAAATTTTTTATTATATTGATATTGCAATCTGATCAAGAACAGATCAGAACAAATCGTTCGAAATATTCGGATTTCTTTTATTAGATTAACCTAATAAATGATATGTCAGATGAAACAATTGTTCAAAGGTCTCAAACTATGCCGAAACCCGTTACCAAAGAGAAATGATAAGGACATAGATGCTTATTTTTTACGAGAGCTTAAATTTTTAAAATCAACTACAGTGTCGATATATATGTTATCTTCCCGAAAACTTTTATTTGTTTATATTGAGTTAATTAATAGAAGGTTATCACTTTTAGAGGTTTTACCAAAATAAAAATAGCTTTCTCTTTGCCGATTTTTCCTCCAATTACCCATAACCCCCCCCCCTCCACCTCTATCTCCTCCTCCATTTTTCTCGCACGGAAACCTTTTACTTGCAAAAAAAAGTTAAAATGATTATTTTATTTTTTAACCCCAGTATTCAATATATTAAAAAGCGCTCTAAGGTTATATTTAGAAAATTATCACTAATACATAATTACTTTCAAATTACTTTTAAAATGATATAAATAATCTAAAGATTAGCAAAAGAGGCGTAAGTCGCCATGTAGAGATTTACTGATTACATATGTTATTTACTCGGAACTTGTAAGAGCCTCAGGTATTGGGAAATAAAAAATTGTTCGTATTGATCATCGACCTTGAGGAGTTCAGCTCCTTGGTCTCGACATTCTCTCTTAGCGTCGGGCCAAGTTAATTGGTTAACTACGTAAAAGCGGTAGCATCTTTCCCCTAACATTGTGAAATTGGCAGGGCAAAAAAATGTTACTATAGGTTTTATCCTCGGGGCTTTAAGATAAAAGATATTAATATATTATAGATTTTATAAGAACGGTATATAATTTATTTAACTAATTAGTTAATTAGTATGCCTTATATCGTAATTAATTTTTCGGTATGAATTTAATTTTGTAGATTAACATAAAACCTTTTTAAAAATCGATAAAATATAAATATAAACTAAAAGACAGAACCATTTCCATAAAAGGAACTACGAATTGACACCTAATATGATATAGCAGGATAAAATACAAGGTGCTCATATATTTATTTCAAGTGGTGGCATAATACAATATTTATTTAATAAGGCTATCAAAATGGCTTTGTTAATTGCTGAAAAACATTTCGTGGGCTCTGTTAATAGTATATCATATAAGTTAAACTGTTTGAATGAAAGTTTTAGTTATATTTGTTTTACCATATATCAATGCCAAATATTTGCTTCTTCTATAAAATTATTTGTTATATCGTTTATATTTATTGTCTGTAATATTGTATTTTTTATGATAATTTCTCCAATTAACTCTATGAAGTTCAAATAATTGCAAAGATGCTTCGATATCATCTAAGAGGGATTTAAGCGAATATGAATCATTTAATTTCAAGTACAATTAAAAAGATTTTAATTTACAGTCCTTTAGGGCAAAGAAATTGCACGACTGTGTCTCATGCTAGAGATAACTAGGTTGGTATTTAGACCTATACTAGAGCCCCATAGATCAATTCAAGTGTGAATTCAATCCGAGACCTATCCGACCGAACTAGGATCGGTGGGACACGGACAAACTCTTTCTCAAACTCAGTTGGACTCTAACCATGATTTTAAAATTTATTATGAATTCCAACTAATTCCATATCCCACTAAGAAATATATAACTATTTTAAATGCTATATTTTTAATAAAATCATTTTTTTAATTAGCTCTGCATTTTACCACATTTTATAAAATTTTCCTTTCGGGCACCCTTGTAAAGTATGTAGGTTTCCAGATATATCTTTATTTATCTAAAAAGTTATATTAATATATTAAAATTAACAATATATTTAATTTGTTGAAATTACAAATATATTGAAATTATCATTATATTTGCTTTGTTGAAATTAAAAAATATATATTTCAGTTACCTGCAGCCCCTGCCCAGAACCGGTTGGAAACGGTCCAAAGTAATACGATTTTAAAAATCCAGGTCGGGCTTAAATAAAAAATTAGAAATTCGGGTATGGCTGGTTTAAAAAAATTAATTTAAAATAAATCAATCAGTTAGAAAGTAAACTAATGGAGGGCTTATATTCATTTACCTGCTCATATTTTCCATTTCCCTTTAAATCAATTTGCTAAACAAGGCCAGAATCAAAATAATGAAATTTCAAAAATTCCTGGAAGGCAGTTAAATAATAAAAAATTCAGGCCAGATAAATTTGACCTCTACAGGTTCTTGATATTTGAAAATATTTTACATTCT
This sequence comes from Gordionus sp. m RMFG-2023, assembly GCF_954871325.1. NCBI lineage: Eukaryota > Metazoa > Nematomorpha > Gordioida > Chordodea > Parachordodidae > Gordionus > Gordionus sp. m RMFG-2023. The sequence goes on from NC_088777.1 coordinate 20,914,928, forward strand.
ACCCTTTCTCTAATCATATAATAGAATAATAATAAATTTAAACAAAATATAAATTATTTACTGTTTTTAAATTAAGCATTTTAATCTATATAGTTATTATGCTTAGTTTTCAATTTCTAGGAGGATTACCTACAGGCCTAGCAAATGATTGTTGGGCAGGTACATAAAAAAGTTTATTGAAATAATGAGTCTCCGGGATAGTTAGAGGGTTAAAACTATCTTTCTTTGTATCTTTGCCTCTATTACGTGGATTAGCAGGGGGAAACATAAATATAGAAGGTTGTTTAGCCGCATTGTAAGATACAGGCCTATTATTGGCATAATCTTGTCCTGTATTAATGACTGGGTAGGTTTGTTGAGGGTAAGACTTACCATTGAATGAAGATTTAGAAGGTAAAGTCAATTCCAAATCTTTGTATTGAAATCCACTTTTAGTCCCTGTACTTCCGTAGCCTCCTCCTTTACCAAATACGTTTGATAATTGTGGTAAAAAATTCAATAAGTTTGGGGAACCTTTACCATTTATTGGTATAATCTGGGGTGTGTTGGGAAGTCTTTGATTATTAAATCCGCTTATAGGAGGGAATACGTTTTTATTTGATGAGTCTGATGAAGAAGTCAATATATTATCCAGCAATCCCTTGAATTGTGGCCTTTGCCATAGTGAACTCAAGTCATATCTCGACTTAAACCCCGCTTTTGTAGATTTTCCGGAAAACTTTCTTCCTGGATGATTACGCCCCGATGGAGAAGGAAACATAGACATAATAGGAGGATAGGGATCTTTTTGAAAAGGTGGAATATATTGGCCGTGGTTAGATATACTTTTTCTTTCATTTTCAAATTCAAACTCACCTATATTTTCTACTGGATCTATATTAGGAGATTTAAATGAGTGAGGTCTAGACACTCCTATAGATACACCTCCATTATTAGGGTTATTTAAATTTGTGTATCTATTTAAGCCTATATCGGGTTTTGGATTATTAAGAAAAGGCCACAATGCTCTCGGTGGCAATTGAGGTCGATTAGGGTCGTTATTATTTCCATCATCAGAGTCAAAATTATTCCAAGAGGGGTTAATCAAAGAAGGGCTGAGATCAATAGGAATTACTGGCCCACTACCTATTGGTATATGCGTTTTAAGGACTGGATAAGCTGATCTGTCATAATTAGTTGGCTGGTGAACTTTTTGTCCACTATTCAGTATTTGGGTATTAAAAGAGTAAGGATTGGGTCTCATTATCTGGTCATCAGTGTATTTTCTGGTCCTAACTCGAGAGTTAATATAATTACCCCCGCCTCCATCAAATCCATCCGTAAAGAAGTCGGACGTAGTTAGTGGTTTTTTTTGAAAGTCAGAAATAGGTACGGATCGAGAACTATTATCACTTATAGGAAAATATCTTGAAGAAAGTCTCTTAAAATAATTATAATTAGGTGAAGATTTATGATTTTTCGGATATTTAACCATTATTCTTTTATGAATCGGGGCGTTGTGTGTTTTTTTTATATATCTATCATAATAATTAAATTTTGATTCCTGATAGGCTGAAGGTGGATTTAGACTATTATCATGAATGTTATTTTCCCTCGTGCGATAACTATAAGGAATATTTCTACTTAAGCGAGGAAAAGATGAACTAACACCAATGTCAACGTTATGTAATTTATTATAACGCCGAATTACCTCTTTATTTAATCCACTTTGATATAATTTATTGGATCTTTTTGCCAAATTTACAGATGTATCTATTCTGGATATTGAGCGTTTAATGATTGAGAAAAATTTATCGTTTCTTTTATTAATTGGTAATGAAAAATAATTCTTTCCAATACGATCCTTTACATTAGGTAATATAATCGCATGTCTATCATTGTTAATTTTGGAAGAATTTAATCTTACGAAATTATTAATTAAGATAAAAGTAAAAATAAATATTATTTGTTTAAATTTATTCAAATGCACCCAAAGAGTCCCTAAAAAAGCACTTTTCATCGTTAAAATGTGTTTCAATTATATTTAAACATTTTTTATAAAATTTAATCGTTCTCGATTTTTGTGTAATATTTTGTGGAGAGAAAAAATTATAACATTGTAATTAACTTAAATTTAGATCAATTATATAAGTGCACATCATAAATAAGTTAAACATTGAATCAACTATAACCTATATTGAAATACATTTCAAAATGTTCCTTAAAAATAATAAGGTAAAAGAGTTTGTGGCATAAATATTTGGAGATACTTTGTAAACAAATTATGATCTAATAATAAATTATGCCAATGTGTGTTAGGTAAATACCAAACTAATACCTGTGCTAAGATACTTTGATATGACACTAAAGCGTTATATGTGACATTATATAAACTTAATTATACAAAGTTGATTTACCTTTTAAGCCTACGGAATAAAAAACATATTATTTAGGATTAATCTGAATTTGATTTTTTTCTTCAAATATAATAAAAATAATTTCCAATATTTATAATATATGATGACTTACATAGGGTTTTTTAATCGTTCCACCTCTCCCGATATTTCCTAGTTAACCAATTCTTATTTCGCAAAATTATAAAAAAATAATTTTTCTATATACCTGGTACCTACACCAAAAATGACGTTTTAAAAATAAACTTTTATTAGGTGATGACTGATTTATCATCTATAAGAGCAGAGTTTCTAGTCCCCTCACCCGGCGCTCTCTGCCAGAGACTCCTCAATATTTTTCTTATCACGTAAATAACTTTCTACCGCAAATCTCCATTTTTGAGCTAGTAGTGAATTTTTATTTAATTTAAATACTAATGAATAGGGGAATCCAGGGCACGTTGAGTACAGGGGAACATTATCCACTCAATTATAATTTAAGCTATTTAATAAGACTGGGCATTTTAGATTATTATGGATAATTACGTCATACATGATTGGCTAAAAAAAGGTTTAAAAAATATTTATTATTTTAATTTTTACAGCGGAAAATATGCCTTAACATTCCGTAAGCAACCAAAAATAACTTTAAACCTAGGTAGTTTAGACCCTATTTTTTAATTTGACATTTTTTTAGAATCATAAAACATGAATTAATATGATTCTGAATAATATTTAAAAAGTTAGTGGGCTAGGTCATGGTTGGTCATAGTATAGATGGTCCTATAAATTATTTCATAATAATTTATTATTGCAAATAATTTCTAATGAATTTTTATCAATCGAAAATATTAATTTCTAATATAATATACTTTATTTTATAATTCTAAAAAAACTGTCAGATTAAAAAATAGGGTTTAATCTTTCAATCTAAACTATAATTTGCAATTTTTTGTTACTTTTTATATGCTAAACACATTTCCCTCTGTAAAAATTAAAATACTAAATATTTTTCAAATCTTTTTGTAAAAAGCATGATTGACCCTTGTAATAAAGAAAAATGTATAAAAGTTCTAAATAAAAATATAATCCCTTTAATGCTCTGTATTAATTTAAAATCAAAATTACAATAGGTAAGGTAAAAGGTATAAACTAAATAATATTATATTAAAATAAAAATTTATGAGAAATATCAAAATGAATAACTGAATAATTGTTAAACCGTTATATTGTAAAATCTCTACAATTATCTCGCGTTTTCATCTCATTTACATAACAAAATTATTTATCTAACAAAATATACTGTCTGTACATACCAATCTTAATAATTCAGTAAGTAATTTTACATATACTAAAAAAATATAAATTATATAAAAAATATATTTGCATATTACAACACTTTTTTAGCCAATCCTGTAACGTTATTATTTAAGCTTAAATATCCAGTTTTATAGAATAATAGTATAAATTATAATTGGAGTGGATTGACATTCTTTTGTATGCCACTCGCCTTCTCTAGTTTTGATTTAATTATTTTAACATTGTTCATCACTCTTTCATCAGTGATTGAATTAATGGGATCGTTAATAAATATTTGTAAAAATTAATAAATTTTGAAAAGAAGGAAAACTACATAGTAAATGATAGGAAAAGATAAATTAATAAATCTAATTAGTAGTACTAGAAGCTAAAAAATGTATTAATAAATATCTTCAAAAAATAAATTTACGATTATTTGATCAGCTGATAAGTCACATACTAATGAACATTTCTATGTAGTTTATAAATGTATCTCCGGATTTAGAGTTCTGATAGACATGGAATTCCATAGGAATTCCTGTCAAAATTAATTTGTAAAATGAACTATCTCAAATATCCTTTTCTTTTATAGAAGTTTTGTCACGTAAAAATATCTACCTGCTTTTATTTAATTTGTTACCAAAATGTATATACGTTTCATGATAACCTAATCTAATGAACATATAAGACATCTATTTTACATACTCGTCTTTTTTATATTACATCTTGAATTTTCAAAATGAGAGATTTCTAGAATAAAAAATTATTGAGATTTTGTTTTTTTTTTCTGTATAGGCTTTATTTATCTCTGTTATCTACAATTAAATGAGGTGTTTTTCTGCCAAGAATTTTCCTTATTACAAAACTGATATCTTTAGATATCGTTTGAAATCTTGCACACTAAGAATGTATGATTGATCGTATAACTTGTAAAATTGAAAATGATAATGTAACTCGAATTTTTCAATTCTAAATAATTTTTATTAACATTATATACAAATTTTAAATTTAATTAAAAATATATTAAAGTAAAATAAAATGCAAAGCAACGAATCAAATATTTTTTAAACATTGGGTAAGCGAATTTAATAAAATTTTAAAATAAATGAGCGGGATGGGCCAATTTTTATTAAGATCATACGTGAGCGGGTAAAATTTTTAAACCTCTAAAACACAGGTAAATCATAAATATTGAGTTGTCGTTTTATAAAGCAGTGGGAATTCCAATATATTATTTTCCCCATCACATTTTTAGGGGTCTGGCAACTTGTTCAAAATAGGACTGGTATCGGGTCGGGACATGCTGATTTCTTATTTTAATTTTCTAATTTGTTTAATTATTTACTTAGTTTAAGCAATATTTTTTTGTTTAAAATGATCAAATCAGCAAAGACTCTTTCATGATTTTTATCTTAATTTTAGTCTTGGAAATCGGTAAAAATGGTATATAGTAGTAATATATTTATAAATTTTAAAGATAATTTATTTATGGTCATCTTCGAGGAATTTTGTTTAATTTTAATAATTTGTAAATAGATTATAATCCTCATTTTATTGTTAAAGCGACTTTTTTTTTTAACTATAGGTAGAAAAGGCAAAGAAGTATCTTGATAGTAATATCATGAAAGACCCTTTAGATTTCATATAATGTGATTAACATAAAAATTCGCAATTATATTCTGAGAAGCATATAAGAAGTTAATTTTTAAAATAATTTTATTGTTTGTTTATATAAATAATATATTAGAAAATTACCAAATCTGAAAAACATAGCAAGAATATTTTATTTTTATAGCATTTTATAGTGTCTTTTATAAAGCAATTAATGTCCCTTTTAATGTAATTAGTTTATTATTATATTCCTTTATTCGATTTCTCTTTAAAAAAAATGCAATGCCATAAAATTTATTTTTAAAATAATGTCAAAAAAATTATTATTATCAATATTAAATATTTTTTATGCTATGTTAAAACATAGAAACTAGACCTGTGCGTCGCCTATAATTTCTCCACGCCGGAAAGGCTACCGATTAAGATTATGGTGGCGGCGCGGCATGAAAAATTTTTGGAATGCTATTTAATTCTATTAATATATTGATTATTTTTTTAAATTTGAATATTAGAGTTAATAAATTAAAAATAATATGAATTGTATTACTATATAATGTCTAGTGATAAATCCCGTCAGACCATTGCTAAACAACATCCAATTTTTTGAATAAACAACAACCTAGATTATGCAATAAGGGAGACCAAAAACGATTAGTATTTTGCATTTTTAACATAATATTTTAAAATATAAACAAAACAGAACAAATTATATACTTATAAATAGTCAAATCATCACTCATATACAGAATAAATCTTTACCTTTAATACTTTAGGAGCTCTGATTAATTATGTGAAGTATGCCATTTTCGCCATTTTGTCCCATAGCCAGGGTAAAGTGGCTAAGCAACGGGATAAAGTGGTTAAAATAAAATTGAACATAACTATATTGTTTAATTACAAAATATTTTAATTTTGACAGCTATGCATCACTTTTAGTATAAACTAATCAATACAATGTAGGAATGTAAATTATATCAAAAATAGCACATTTTGAATGTGCCTATTATAGGCATATCGTACATTACAATTATTCGCCCCCCTTCACTATTCATAAAATTTTATTCCAAATAACATACAAACTATTTATCAATATTTCTTTTTGCCCAAAAGTAACATTTTATATGTTTATACATTAATATTTAAAAATTCTCTTTTTACAGCTTAAATCAGACGAAACATTTTAACCGTTTTACTCCTAACAACTTACCCCAAGGTGATATATATTGTGTAAATCGTTATTACATGACTTCTAGTTAAACTATAAACTTCATAAATTTTATTTATAGCAATGGTTTTAATAAACATGTATGCAAATTTTAAATTCTAAGCATTAATATATTTTGCTAAAAGCAAAAAAAAATTAGAGGGTGATTTTTATAATTTTTGGGTACAAAACAGTTTTTTGGCAAAATATATTAAACTGATAAGTTCTTCAAAAGATAAACATAGATAAGAAATTAGATGTAAAAATACATCTTCACACTAAATTTAAAGTCTTTATGCTGAATGGTTTAGAAGTTATTCGCTTTAACATTGTTATACCGTCAACCGCTTTACCACGGTCTCCCATAAAGCCCACAAAATATAAAAGGCGGAGTCATACTGTTGCTTCCCATATTCTATATATCCTACCCCATAGCACCGATATCATTTATGATTAGGGTACGGCCAGCATCATTTAATTATAGTTTAGCATAAAAAAGATTGTAAGAATTAATAATCCTCATAACAAAACTAGAGAGGTCTTTCAGCACTCAAATATCGAGTAGCCGATAAATGTGGAATTGAGGTTGAGCTATCCTAAATGCCTGCAATTAATTTATGAGACTGCCTAGAATTTGGATAGTGATGATTCTGATCGATAACCTTATGAACCTCTTGATAACTCTGGTGCAGCTGATAATAAAAGTTGCAATGCTCCACCAATATATCAAATTTATATGAAAACCTTAAATACAAAGGTTCAACACTTTGGCATAGTATAGTAATTATTCTAAAAAGTATCCGTGGTATCGACAAGAGTCCTATAGATAAGGTGCTCAATAAAATAGGGAAACATCTTTAAATTTTCAATAATAAATGGGATCTAGTCAGAACTATTTGCTTTACTGAATCAATTCAGAGAGTATATAATTTCTTTCCTCCCAAATGTGATCAATAATTGGTTTATTATTTCTTGAAATAGAAACAATACAAATCAATAAATCGGATAGATATCATTTGTCAAAAAAATATATAAAAAATGCTTGATCATAGATTTCCAATTACCAAACTGCTCATAATTTATTTTATATAATTCTTTATTTAATAAAAATTTATTTAAAATATTTACACATTATTGATCCTCTATTTCAAAATCTTAAAATTGTTTCAGAATATTTAAATCTAATTCTACGACATCATTGCACTTCGGCGTGATTTTCTTAAACGGCGGCGTTTTAGGCATAACCAAAAAAGTTGGCCGGCCGGCGCACAGGTCTATCTATAGATAAATTAGTTGGCTCGATCAAGTTAGTCATGCGAGTGGCTACGGGACTCCGATTGATTATAAAGTTTGTAGAGACATGTCCTTGATGTTGACTCTTGCTATATAAACAATTTAGATTATTCACGAAGGAATGAGGTTGTAAATGACATAGACGAAAGCGAATGGCAACGCTTAATTGTTCATTTGATAAAGGATTGCAAAGATTACTACTAGTAGGTTTTTAAATTCAACCATTTTGTAGTAGCCCTGAAAAGGATATCTTCCAAATGTGGTTTGATTAGTTCAACTGATCGAATTTTTTTTTGATTAAACGTTTTTATGGATTATGGCTGATGGAAATGTGGCGTTAGGAGATTCTTGACTTATTCTTTAACATTCTTATCATTCTTTTCACCATACCGTTAGTTTTTGAGTGGTAAAAACTCGAATTGATTTAGCTTACAATATAATTTTTCATTTGATACCAAACCATGCGAGATGATCTCTCAAAGCATTATCAACGTTTATTATGTTTACCTCAACCCAACTAAAATATATAACTAGAGTCACTAACATTTTCCTTTTACAATCAACATGTATTCGCTCTTAAGGTCGTTCGGGTTTTCCAATAATTGTTCCTCAAGTATTATTTACATATTTTTACAAGATTAGTCGCACTGTTAGACCCTAGGCTTCAAAAGTTAAATATCGTGAATTGTTATATTAAAGAAAAATATTTATCCCGTTAAAAAAAATAGTAGAATGCGAGGGAAATGTTTATTCTGAAGCAAATTTTATATAAAAATTAGTAAATAAACATTGTCCAATACTCAAGTAAAAAACGATATTCTGGACGAGTTAGAAATGAATGTTACTTATTATTTTCTCCTCTATCTTCACTTTCTTAAGAATAAAAAGTCTTCCAAAATTTTTGATATCTGATTTTTTTGAAAAAAGATTTTCTTGAGAGTGCTCAAGCAGGAATTTAAGTCAAATTTTACGTAAAAATTCAATTTTAGTAAAAAAAATTATAAATCCTTAGTGATTTTTTGGAATAATAATTTTTTAATGGTTAAATCACAAATTAAAAATATATTATTTTTTGATCTTCAAAGATATTTTGCTCATAATTTAGAGCAATAAAAATCTCTTCAAAAAATCTTTGAAGATTTTTTTTCAAACTCAGCTTGTAGATAATTGTTAAGTAAGTCGATAAAGTTGATTAAAAATTTTATTTTATTTAACACCTTTCGGCGAAATTATTTTTAGTTTATATTAACGTTTTATTTTATCGTTGCAATTTATGTTTGTTACTTAATTTTAAATTCAATTTATTTTGACAATTGATATATTTTTTGATATTAAGTTAAATTCAATTTTAAACGAACATTCTTTTTATAAAAATGGTTATTTTTGATTTTTTTTTTAAAAAAAAGATATAAAAGAAACATTTTTTATTGTTAAAAAAAAGAAAAGATAAAATGTAATTTATAACAAGGTGAAGTAAATAATCAAAATGTAATTGTAATATTATAAAGAATAAAAATGTTATTATTTGATAATTCTTCATGGAGGCCAAGTTATGTCCGATCCTTCGCATAAGTATATTATCTAAAAATTCGATCTTGATTTTGTACTATACATGAATTCTCTATAACGATTATATCGATTATAATTCTTTTATGATGGATGCATTGAATAATTCCACATATAAGACCGAATTCGTCAAGCTAGATTTCCCTAAATTTAGCAGTGATGACAGTGCTTATATAGGGAAATTGCAAAATTTCTTTGACAGTAGCAAGATCTCCAACGAAGAAAAAACCGCGTTGTTTCTCCGAAGTCTTCCAGATGACGAATTCAATAACATTGGAGAAATTTTAATGGAGGCAGACTTCCAGAACCTAATCACTCTTCTTGGCAAATTCAAGATACAACATCCGTCGAAGACCGAGAACGCCATATTCTCAATATTTTATGCTGCCATCCAAGGCAAGGAGGAGACGTTCTGGTCACACGCGTTACAAGACTCAATAAAGAATGCAAATTCAATTGCATTCAACGCATTATTGAGAAAGTGAGTTGCTTCTATTTCCAAAGATGACAGGAAAGCGGTCAGGAGCTCTATGACTATAGAAGATATTTACAATCTAGGTCTAGGGGAAGATATCACACAGCCAAACGACATCAAGGGAGTGGTGAAAGTAGAAGCTATTCATTCGGCTGAATCATCTGGAACATAAGAGATAAATTATATGGGCCGAGCTAAAAACAGCCACGAGACCGTGAAGCCCAATGAAACCCAAGCAGGGCTCCAATGCATTTCGTAAATCTCTTGTGAAATATGATGCTTTCATCAGGCAACCCCAGCTCATATATGACTGACAACCGCCACGAACAACGTTTCGATGGACGCTTTGATAACTACCGTGACAAACGCTTCGATGATCGTTGCGATATACGTTACGATAACTGCCGTGACGATGTGACGGACGCTATGACAACTACCGCGATAACCGTTTCAATCAAATATACGATAATCGTCACTATAACCGTAACCGTTTCGACAATCGTAACGATAACTACTACGACGATCGATCCAACAATTGCAGATACAACTTCCATGACACCGCTACGACTATCGTTGTAACCATCATCATAGCCCTGATCAACGGGATGATTGCTATAGAGGCGATAACCGAACCAACTATCCACATCACGGTCAGCATAGACATAATCCTCAAAATATTAATGGTTTTCCGATATATTCGCAGAGACCCAACTATTGCAAAAATGATAATAATACCTATAACAGATCTTATGATTATAAAGATCGTGATTGTCAATCAAATACCAACCATGCTATGAACATGGAAGAAATCGATGATTATCACGTCACAAACACAGACGTTAAAAAATATAATCTTCAGAATACAACGTAACGGTAAACATCAACAATATACCCACGTTGATGCAAGTAGACATTGTGATAAGATCCCCCTGGCGTATGTGGCTCCATGCCTTCAACAACATATTAAAAACGTTCTTAGTGGGTCACGTAGAGAATGATCTCGAGAAGGTGATCTCGACAACAAAAAAAGACCTCGAATCAACTTACTCCTACAAACCCAAAATGTTCATACAAGAGAAAGTTCACTTAAAGCCCAATGCCGTGCTTAAGATCATACTTTCAAGGAGAGTTTCGTATGCCAAGATCGATGCAACGACTCAGAAATTGGCTGACTGGCTGAAGGACAACATGAACCTTGCTCAAAAGGAATCTAGATGCCCGATACCATGCACAAGCCATCCGATTGGGAAGCTAACTAAGGGCTACCTTTGCTCTACCAAGCCATCGTTCGGTTTAAAAAGAAGACTGCACCATGAACATGGGTGGCGTATTGCGTGGCGATCATGAATGTAGATGACATTTGCCACTCAACATATCTAAGGAAAACATAAGCCGAATTTCTTTGGAGGGTGGAATGTTAAATAAGTCAATAACGTTGCAATTTGTGTTTGTTTCTTAACTTTTAAAATCAATTTATTTTGACAATTGATATATTTTTTGATATTAAGTTAAATTCAATTTTAAACGAACATTTTCTTTTTATATAATTGGTTATTTTTGATTTATTTATTTTTTTAAAAGATATAAAAGGAACATTTTTTATTGTTAAAAAAAAGAATGTAATTTATAACAATGTGAATAATCAAAATGTAATTGTAATAATATAAAGAATAAAATTGTTATTATATGATAATTCTTCAATAATGTTTTAGACTTTTAGGAAGAAAATTATAGACTTTCAGCTGAAGTCAGAAAAATATTATTTAATGTAATACAAACTTTCGGGTAATAAACTAAAGAAAGCAATTGTGAATAGTATATTCAAGATTAATAAAGGAGAAAAGAGAAAAAATGAAAAGTAAAATTATAAGCCCATGATATTGGAATAATGGTCTGGTCTAAACAAAGGGGAGGGGTGTTAGATGCTAATTTAAAAAAACTGATGTTTTTTATATTATTTTAAAAGAAGGGAATAATAATAAATTTAGCTATTATACTTTTATTTTTAGTTTAATTATGATTATATTTTGTATTTATAGACAATTATGTTTTTTCTTGAAATCGTAAATTTGAATAACAATTTAATAGTTATAAATACAGATTATAATTTCAATTTCATGAAAAAATATAATTATGATGTCCATGCATTACAAAATATAATCATAATAAACTATGAAGAAAAATATAGTTAAATATACGAACATTCGATTTCTTTAAAATAACATCTAAAACCATGATATTTGGAGTGACATCTTATGGATATATTATATATTATCAAACTGCAAGTTTTATGAGGATTTGAAAATATAAATTTATCTTAATTTATGCTTTACTCACCAATTTTTATCTCTTTGTTATTTTTTTATTTAATTTTACTCACTCATCCATGAGTTACGCAAAATAGATAATTATTTTCAATTGGTTTTGTTGCTTTTCATACTGCTATTTGATTCTTAATATAAAAGTAAAATTTTTTTAATTATTATATTTACCAAATAATTTTTAGAATTAACATCTTTAGGTGATTTATTTTATAAACAATCTAATATTTATAAGATAAATAAAAGAAAATGAAAGGAGATAAATGATAAAAATTTCCATGAGGAAAATATATATAAATTTACACGGCAACGACGAATTTACATATAATACACAGTTGGAATATCTTATTTGAATATAATTTTTATGCTATGTATGTTTATATAATTAATCGTCACCGGTTTCTGTATACTTTTTGCAATTTCCTAACCACGGATTCTGTCTTCTCCATTTGATCCTTCTATTTTGAAACCATATTTTAATTTGTAACTCGGTTAGATTTAAGCATTTGGCTAAATGAACTCTATCAGCGCCCACCTTTAAAAAAGTATATATTAGTTCATATGAGAGATTTGCAAAGCCCGACCCCGACCGAGCAAAGTCAAAAAATCGTTTATTTTGGCCGAGCCTGGCAAAAAAATTATTGGGCTGATCAAAAAATTATTGAGCTGGATTATTGATGAATTCTGATATTTGATAGAAATAAACATTCATAAAGTGTAGGGTCTTTAATTTAAATTTAAGCACTCCCTAATATTATAAATAGTTATTTTTGGTGTTCAACCCAATATATTTCTGGTGTGGCCTTGTATTTAAAAAAACCAGGCCGAGCTGGGCAATTTTAGTAAAAAATTGGAAACAGGCAGGGGATCTTCCTCTTTATAAATTCACCGTTCTCATAAATATCATTTTAAGTTGATATTTCGTCCTACATTCTCCTCAACCCCTTCTCCCCTAAAAATGTATACTATATATCACTATAAAGTGGGATTTCAAAGAAAAATTTGTAAAAGTTAATAACTTTTTATAACAACGCCTATAATTAAAAATTTCTATAAAAAATAAAGTGAAAACCGATTATTTTATAAATATGTAATATAGATAAAGGCCTATAATATGTGGCATAAATACCTTAAAATTTAAGGGAAAAACCACACCTAATAGTAGCAAAATCCTGGCTACGCCTAACATTGTATATTTTTTTGAGTGGGGTAGGGTTTGCGTAGGGAAAATTTTAATTAGCTTAAAATTATATTTACGAAAACTGGAAAAATTCTTGGTGGGGGGAGGGGCGCCCACACCTTTTTGTTACTTCTATGATAGCTCAATAGATTTTACTAATGTTTTTGATCAACTTATTTAACACTATGGTGATATACTTGAACTTAAGTTACATTTTACAAATTTTAAATTTGTTATTATAAATCAATGTTTTTAGAAGCTACTTTTAAAATAGCGCTATCGCTGCCACTAGTATTTTCTAAAAAGTAGAGCACTATTAGCTAATTTTTATGCTACCTTAAATTTTTTAAAAATATTTTTTACGTATCTCTATTTTTACAAATAATAAATATGACTAAAAATTCCAAATATATATATAATTTATTTATTTTTTATTGCATTAAAAATTTCAAATATTTATTTATTTTTTATTGCAACTCAATAGTAATAACATTTTCATACTGTCATCCACAAGTCTAGAACGACGATCAGAAAGTATGAGCTATGACTAAATAATCGTTCAACACTAGCATACATGTATTAAATTTATTATACATATTTTTTATAAAAAAAAATCATCAAAAAAGTATTTTTAGATTTTAAAAAAAAAATGCTTCTTAAGGATTTTCAATAGTATTATTATTATTTCAAAAAAGTCATCTATCTAGATGGCGTTTTTGGTCTAACTAAGGTCAGTCTAAAATTATTATAGTAATAGTTAAATAAAAATTATGTAGGGGATAAGTGGATCGTCATGTTTGTGAAATGACCAGGTCGCCATCCTTTAACTTTTTATCAAAATTGGTTAAAATGTGAATGGATTGAAATAAGTATTTTTTTCGCATGTTTTGATAAAATTTATAAATAGATAAGTGGTTAATTAAGCATGTTTAACATCCAGATAATAATTTACAAAATATTATCATTAAATAGATGAGTCTAATGATAAGATGAAATCTTAATATTAATTATTTATTGTAATTTTTAATTTATAAAATAATTCTTGAATAATATCTTATGGCCAGTTGAAAGATACGATTAGTGTTGTTAAACGGATCGATTTGAGCCGATTTTTAAAACTAACTCAATATTTCCAAAAGAAAATACGTAAGCCGGAAGATTTTGTTCCATAGATGCACAAAGGTTTGGTCATCTATTAGCTAAATCTCAGGGCTTTGGCAATATTTTTCTGGCTAAAATCTTGAGTTAGCCATTTTTTAAAATCGGCTTAAATCGAGTCATTTAAAACTAGATACGATGATTGGACTGGGCCAGAAAATCAGCTTTCACATAAACTCATCTAACTCAAAAACTATTATTGATATAGCTTTGATTTAAATTTTATTTTAAGGATTAAGGATTGGGTCACACATTGATATTAAATTTGTTTGATATATCACTTTTAATGTTTCCTTGTTGAACTACTAATCTTGCATGATGATAAAATCTTCCGGTACATTTTACATACCCTGTGTTAATTTTCTTATCGAAGTAAATTCTATATTATCATCAATTTTCAGGAAAATTACTTTATCAATATGATCTATATCAAAATTATCTTTAATATCAATTTCTATGATTGACATTTTATTTTATAAATGATTATGACAATTTCATTTATAATGTAGATTATTAAATATAAATTTCAAAATTAAATTAAATAAAAGGAAAGATTTTAAAATTAATTATAGATATATTTTAATAATTTTTACGTGTATTTATTATAAAAAATATAAGGCTATGTTGTAGCTGTTGAAAAAAAGAAGAAATAAATGTAATTTATTTCTTCAAATGTCAGTTATTTTCTGACAGGGGAATTCAGTTTTCCTGGTGGAGGGAGAAAAACTAAAAGATCACATGGGTTATTGTTAAAGAAAAGTCTTTTGTTGGAGATTTGGAGTGAAGATATTGGATTAATTGGAGAAGATGTCAGCTGGGAGAAACAAAGAATGGACCTGTGGGGATGAAGAATATAAGAAGCTGGATAATTATTATTTATAATCTTTATATTTTTTTTAATGGATAGATAAATATAATTATGAATAAATATGGATCTTTTTATTGTTGCCGATGACTTCAGAATTTATTTAGGGATTAATGCGGAACATAATGCAATGTAAAGGATAAGAAAGTGATGCATGTACAGAACCTGGAGATTCAAGAGTTATTTGTTATAAAAAGGGAAAGAACCATTTTTTTTCATGTAATTTTGAGTTTTACTGTGAAACCACAACACAAGTACTAGAAACTATACAGGGGTAAGTGAGATTAAGGGGTGAGTTTAAGGGTTTCTATACTTATATATTTAGCTTACAAAGGTAAAGATAGAAAGTATGTAATGGGTATTAAGCAGGAATATGAAAATAAGATCAGGAATTTAAGACAGGAATATTTGGTATATTATATGTCTAGATGTATATTGTACATTTAATTTTGATTATTATTTGATATGACTCATTGAATGGTGTTATAGGTATTCCGTCATAGGAAGCTAAGACCTCAAGATCAGCAGGACAGAAAGGATTGCTAAATATTTAAATATTTGAAATTTAGGAAAATATTGGAAATAGACTTTTGTAATAAAGTGTGTATTATATAATTATGCATTTTGGGTTTTTAAAGGGATGGACATGTGTGGGATCATTTCTTATTAATTAATGTTAATATATTGTATTTGTAATTTAGTTTCAATTAAGGTTGATATGTTATTAAGGGATCTATTGAGGGTGAGTTAATGTTGTTTATTTTGAAGTAATTAACCATTTTTATGAAATAGGGTGTAATGTGAATTTGTGAAGGTCAACGGTCCGGTCCTATCAGTCTTAGACCGGGACCGGACCGGACCGATTGCCGGATCGATCTTTTTTTGAGGACCGTGGTCCGGACCTGTCTTTTTATTTTTTAGGTCCGGACCGGTCTTTTATTAATATTTAAGTTTGCTTTACTATTCAATTATTATAATTTTTTTGTATATTTTATTTTATGAATTAATATTTAAGTTTGCTTTACTATTCAATTATTATAATTTTTTTGTATATTTTATTTTATGAATTTTTCTAGAGGAGTTATTTTAGATATTGTTAATTTTTATTTTACAATATGAAAACCATAAGTTTGTCCAAGAAACATTTTACTTATAGTCCCAATAAAAAACATAGAGTATGTGTTCAATGCAATACCAAATATAATATATAGTCAGCAACAAGTAATAAAATAATTGTTTATAATTTTTTAAGCAGTAAATTAATCAAAATAAGCAGTATTATTATTAAAATATTTTGGTTATTATTTATATAGTTCTATTTTTTCTTAAGAAACTGTCTAAATAATTCATTGTTAAAATAACTTAACCTTATTCTTAATAAAATAATTAGGTACCTTAAGCAGGCATCTGATGAACATATGAACCAATTAATAATAAAATGAGTAATAATGGACTGTCTGCCAATGAAGACTTTTGAAAGTTCAGGTCTTCATAATTTAATCAAATATTTAAACTCAACTGCTACAATAAAAATTTTTATACAGCTAATTTTGAGAAACTAAGAAGTTCTTTAAAAAATATTTTAAATAAAAATAATTCTTTAATAAGCTTTACCACAGATATGTGGAGCAGTATAAATAAAGTTTCATTCATAGCCATTACTGCTCACTTTATTGACCCTTCTTTTACATTAAAAAATATTTTACTTGATATAAATCATATCCCATTTCCTCACACTTCTGAAGAAATATCCTTAGCTATAAAAGAAGTAATTGATGTATATCAATTGGAGAAGAATATACTGGCTTGTACTACAGATAATGCCAATAACATCCTAAAAAGCATGGATATTTTGCAGAATATTTACAAGGAACAAAACTTTAAAGGTTACAGATGCTGTGCCCATATTCTAAACTTAATATCTCAGGAAGGTTTATCAAAAATTACAACTATCCTAGAAAAGTGTAGAGACATTGCCTTTTCTATTAAATCACCCAAAATAAATCAAGCATATGTACAAATATGTGAAAATAAGGGTATTACAAAATTTAAAATCCCTTCTGATATCCCTATTAGATGGAATAGCTCCTATTTAATAATGAATACAATTTATGAGGTATTTACATTTTTATCCAATTATTTTTAAAAAATATTTAATTTTTAGAACATGGATGCTATAGAAGAAGTATTTTTTTTGAATTACAAACAATTTAAAGGGGTTTTCTTTACTGAGTGTGAAAAAGAAGAACTTAAAGAGGCTGTAGATTTTCTTAGGCCCTTCTATAAAACCACACTTGATTTATCAGGATCCAAATATCCTACAGTTGGGATTTCCATGTTATATATGGAGAATATAAATAATGAAATTATAATATAAAAAAAGATAATAACAATACAAGAAAAGAAATTCTTAATAACATGCTGGTTAAAATGCAGAAATATCTCAAAGAATTATTTTGTTATGAATCATATGTCTCAACATTGTTGGATCCGAGATTAAAACAAGTTTACATGCCTAATACTCTTAATAGAATTTAGTATATGACCAAATTTTCAAAATATTTAAGAAAAATACAAAATAAAAAAAATACAGGAATAACGGATTCTCAGGTATATTTTAAATATTTATTTATTAAATCCTAATTTTCAAACATTTGTGCCAGGAGGAAATCAATGAATTTAGTTTTTTAAAAAGAATTTTATCCCAAAAAAGAAATTCAGAAGGGGATTGTATATCCTCAGAAATCATTGAAGAAAATATATCAGAACTTCACACCTATTTAAATGAACCTCTTGTTTCTTTAAAGGATGACATATTAGTATGGTGGAAAACCAATAGTGAAAGGTCTTTTATATTTTGTAAAAGTCAATATAGTTTATTATATAGATTTCCAGTCCTCTCATTAGCAGCTAGAAATTTTTTAGCAATTCAAGCAACATCTGTCCCCTGTGAACAAATATTTTCGAAGGCAGGAGATCTTGTCACTAAAAAAAGGAACAGGCTTTCAAACAAAACAATACAAGCTTTGATGTGTATGGGCTCTTGGTTAAAAAATGGAATAGATCTACCGCCTCCATTAAGCCCCTCTTCTAATTCCTTCCATAGCAATTCTACAAACAATGACATTAGCATTTATTTAAATTGAATATTTGCATTAATTATTATATTATTCATAATTAATTTTATATTGTTTATATAATACTCTTATATTTAATAAAATGATAAAACAAATTAAATTAGGTTAAAAAAAATGTGTTTTTTAAACAAATAAAAAGACCGGTCCTGGACCGGTCTTTTTATTTAGGACCACGGTCTGGATCGATCTTTTTCTTAAGGACCGTGGTCCGGTCCGGTCCGAGGGTATCGGTCCAGTCCGGACCAAAGACTATATAATGTTATAGGTGGATAGTTATTTTGATTTAGTGCCTGCATTTGATATATATATAAATTGGGTATGGATTTATATGATATATTAGATGATGTGTAAGATTTTCTTTTTTCAAATTATGAAATCTTTATATTTAATATATATATATATTTTTCTTTTAAATTATAAAATTTTATAAAAAGTTTTATTTGCAATTATTATATTATTTTTATGGTATGCAATGATGTGAAGGGAAAATATTTTTACAGATAAGGTCAGCCATGTTGATGGGTATGCCTTGAGGTGAGAATATTGTTTAGTTTGTGTCATAATTGGGAGACTGATTTGTAAAATTTGATTTTTGGTAAAGTCAGTATGTATTGCGTTTGATGAGTCATTTTTATTTTTATAATTTTATGTTTATGTTAAATTGGTGAGTCATTGTTATTTTTATGGGCAATCGTTGTTGGTAGAAGGGCATAATGGAGAGGATGATAGATTGGGGAGAGTGACGTGGTTACCGGTTCAAGAAATAATGAAGGGTTGGGTCAATAATGAAGAAATTGACCGGTTAAAGAACGAGAGGATAGATGACAGACATTTGGACGTATACCGTGGACGTTCGGACATGCCGAGGCCGTTCAGCAGTGGGGGACAGAGAGGTCGGAATGGTAGATGTTATAAATGTGGGGAGATGGGTCATATTGCGGTGAATTGTAGAGATGGCAAATGTTTTGCGTGTCAGGAGATGGGACATATTTCGACATATTGTCCGGGCAGAGCAGGGAGAATACGTTGCGCGGGTTGTGGAAGATTGGATATGTGTTAAAAGATTGCCGAGTGGGAAAGGTAGAAACAAGGGCAGGTTTTCCACAGAGAGGAGAGACTTCGGGGGCCGTGAATATGAGGAGTATGACGGAGATAGCTGGAAAAGGAGGAAAGGATATTGAAGAGGAGATGACGTGTTTCAAGTGCCGAGAAAGGGGACATTGGGCCAGAGATTGAGATAGAGATTGACTATATGATGGGAAGGAGAGTAAAATGATGACCATGGCGTTAAGAGGAAGCAAGAAAGAGTTGAGAGTTAAAATGTAGCAGCAGGAGGTTCAATGGGAGTTATCGTATCTGCCGAGTCCGAGGGTATGGTTCGATATCAACGGGAAGATGGTATCTATGTTATTTGATGCCGGAGCAGCTATTTCGGTGATAGGATATGAGGATTTTAGAAGACTTTGGCCGGGTAGTAAAATAATTAGAGACGTTATGCAAGTGAGGCAGTTTGATGGATCGGAGATGGAGATGATGAGAAGAGTGCATATTGGGTAGGGAGAGAAGGATGTAAAATGTTGGACTTATGGATAATTAACCGAGACGTTGAGCCGGTGATGGGATGGGATTGGATTACAAGTGTGGGGCCGGAGTATGGATTTTGGGGAGTATTTGCGCGATGGGGAGTATTTGTGGCGATCGAAGAAGATATTCGGGAAGACTTGATAAATATGGTCCGAGAGGAGAAGGAGGAGAGAATGTACGGAGGAAATTTGGAATGGATGGAGGGCCGAGATAATATTGAAGTAGACGAGGGAAGATCCGTGTTTTGGGGGGAAAGCGAAGGAAATGGAAGGGAATATATGTTGGTAGAGGTCCGATTTATGTAGATGGAGAAATAGCAAATATCCAAGACAGTAGATATGGAATATTGAGGCCGCTGGTTAGTGAGAGGAGTGAGAATTTTGTAGAACAGGGAGTTGTGGAAAATTTGTGGGAGTAAAAGATGTCTAAAAGGAGGAAGAGAAGTTAGTGGAGAGGTATGGAGAAATATTTGGGGAAGAGTTGGGTTGTCTAAAGGATTATGAAGTGGAGATTCGGATGAAGGATGGATGCGTACCAAAATTTTGTGCTGTTCGTAGAGTACCTTTTGAATAAAGGAAGGAGGTAGGGAAGGAGTTGGATCGTTGGGTAAAGGAGGGTATCGTGAGTCCGGTTGAATACAGCGAATGGGCGACGCCTTTGGTACCCGTAAAGAAGGCCAATGTGAGTGTGAGGTTGTATGCGGATTTCCGGGTAACGTTGAATCCATGTTTGGTGGAGGTGAAGTATCCGTTACCCAGGATAGAGGAGATATTGGCCAATTTAAAAGGAAGCAAATATTTTTCGAAAGTGGATTTTTCGAACGCGTATTTGCAATTACGGGTAAAAAAGGAGAGGCAGAGGTTGTTGACCATAACAACGTCAAAGGGGCTTATTTGCTTTTAGAAGGTTGCTGTTTGGGTTGAGCGTATCGGCACCTATGTTTCAACGGACGAGGGCGGTAGTTTTTCAGGGATTGGAGGGAGTGTTTTATTATACCATGATGTAAAAATAACAGGGGTTACTCTAGAGCAGAACAATCAAAGGTTAGAGTTGGATGAGTATTTGCAGCGTGTTATTGGAGTGGTGGAGTCTTTTCAGCGTGTGTGCAAAAGTGGGAGTCCGAAATTTTTTTTTAGTAATGAAATAAATTGAAAGGATTTTAGGTTGTAGTTACTCTTAGAAGAAGACGATGGAGGAATAATAATTATGGACATATGTTCGAATAAGATTTTTGGTAAAGTCAGTATGTATTGCGTTTGATGAGTCATTTTTATTTTTATAATTTTATGTTTTAGTTAAATTGGTGTGTCATTGTTATTTTTATAATTTTATGTTTTAGTTTAATCGCGTTAACATTTTATTTTTAGATTTATAAAAGTGAATTATTGTAAAGTCATTATGATGATGGGATTTAATTATTTATTTGTGATGATTATTGCTTCCCTATAAAAGGGAAGCGAAAATTGTAAATAATTAATTCATTTTTTTTTTGAATTCATTTTTTTTTAATTAATTTTTTTTTTAATTAATTTTTTTTAACTATTTTATTTTTGTTTTCAATTATTTTATTTTTTTTACAAATTAACGTCTTATATTTTATTTTATAAACTATACGAAATATTCTAATAAAGGAAGAACCGCCTCTATATATTATAAAGCAATACATTAAAATACTTAAATAATAGTTTGCATACTGGAGAAAGTTTTTTTTTGTGTAAATTTTTTTTGTAAATTTATGCTGCATATTACATTTTTTTTATCTTTGTAATAATTTTATAGCACATCACATTTTACTATTTATTTTATGAACATTTTTTTTTAAAGAAAAGACTCAAATTATTTTATATCGTGAAGGTGTATTAAAAATTCTTTACATATATACCATATAGCCCATTATATTCTCAATTTTTGTTACGTTGAATTCTACATTTTTGTGAATTTTTGCTCATTGTGATGGCAGAGGTAGGTAGAAATGGTATATTTTTCTTAGGATACTGAGTAATTCCTAGATGGGAAATATTGTATTTTCTACGTATTATATATTTTTCCTCCCTATAAAATATTAAATTTATTTCTATACATATGTTTTGTAATTTTATTTAAAATCTTTGTTTGGCAAAGTTTCGCAATTATTTTTAATACCTAAAAATGGATTTTTCTATTCGTTTTAGGAGATATTTATAAAAATGTAGCTTTGTTTTTTCCCATGACAGAAGGAAAATTACATGTGTTGAAATTGCATTTCACACATAGACCATGTGTTGAAATTGCATTTCACACATCGACCATGTGTTCACATTACATTATTATATGTAAAATCATTATTTCTTAATTACCATGAATCATACCCAAATAATGTATATTATAGCTCATATTTCCCAAATGTCTTAAAATGAATGAATTATTATATTTGGCTGATATTACATTGTCCATATTAATGTTCCATAGATTATAAATGCAGATACCCCAATGTACATGTCATTATTGATAATATGTGTTTTCGCGATTATATATTGAAAGGTATCGGCGATATTATATTATAAATCATCATAAGGGAAGAGTCGACAAATTCCCTGAACGTCTTCAAGGCGTCCCGATGCAATTCAAAGGGGCGATTTGATACAATTCAAGGTCGATACAATTCAAAGGGTGATTCGATACAACACCACCACAGAGAAAGAGACGTTGGGCTTGTGAAGGGTGGGCGTGTTGTAGCTGTTGAAAAAAAGAAGAAATAAATGGGGGAATTCAGTTTTCCTGGTGGAGGGAGAAAAACTAAAAGATCACATGGGTTATTGTTAAAGAAAAGTCTTTTGTTGGAGATTTGGAGTGAAGATATTGGATTAATTGGAGAAGATGTCAGCTGGGAGGAACAAAGAATGGACCTGTGGGGATGAAGAATATTTGAAGCTGGATAATTATTATTTATAATCTTTATATTTTTTTTAATGGATAGATAAATATAATTATGAATAAATATGTATCTTTTTAGGCTATTCTATATTTGTACCAGCTACCGCTATCACTATTTTTTTTAAAGTAGTGCACTGCTAAGGCTACTGAAAAATCGCACTACTTGTAATGCGCTTACTTTAACAACACTGCTACAAATAAACCTGTTATTATTTTAATCTTTTTTTCAGTAGCTTCCCATTTTATGCCAAACTTTGTTTCTGCAAGGTTTCATGCATATTTTAAAATGTAAATATTTCTTTGAGGTAAAAGGGCATTTAACTCTTATAATTTAAGAAACTTTGTTAATAAAAACAGATATTGAAAATAAATTTTGTTTAGTGCATGTTTTCATATTAATTTTATATTAAAAATATGAAATATAGTATTTAATAGAACTTCGGTTTATTTTAGACACTCTATAACGTTAATAAATGTAATATAGTTTTTGAGTGGGATATCACAGTTTCAAAATGGGTGACGTCTCTCGCAACCACTCACGTTGTTTTTTTCGGCCTTACTACTCAAGGGTTAAAGATTAACTATTAATAGATAGGAGTATAGAAAAGAATTTATTCGCTATTCGATTCGATTTTTATTCTACGAAAAAAAATATATATTTTCTCCGAAGAATTTTTTTTATTTATTCGATCGAATTATTCTAAATTATTCGTATTATTAGAAATATTTTACATTATTCAAAATTAATCGTAAATACTCGACATTATTCGTAAATAATAGAAACTATTTGTAAATATTAAAACTTATTCATAAATATTTAAGATTATTTGTAAGTATTTAATATGTTCCTTACGAAAAATTTATTTTTTTTACTTTACAAATCAGTTTTTAAATTTTAATAATCTAATTTTTCCAGAGTTTGGAAAAATCTTTGATCAAATTTTATCTAAAATTCAAAATATATTTAGTAAAAATCTTTCATAAGTAAATATTTTATATTTATTTTTATGCATAATAAATCTTTCAACATCAAATCACAAATTCTTTTTAAAAAAAATATTCAAAGATTTAGTCAAGAAATTTTAAAGATTTTTTCATATCCTGATTTTTCTTTTTATGAAATATTTTTAAAGAATTTAATTTTCAAATCGAATCAAATATTGCACGAATCAAATCGAATAATGTTTTTATTATTCGTTGAATTCAAATAAGGAATTATTCGATCCGAAAATAAGAACCGTATACGAATAAATCAAATATTCGATTCGATTTGTATTTTTGTAGATATAGATTTGAGAATTAAAGGTCTGCTAGTCCGGCCAAACCCAATACGGTGGTCCGTTAAAAAATTTTGCACAAATTGTCCAGCCAATTATGATTTTTTTAAATTGTCTGTCCTGGCCAGTTAAAATTTATGAAATTGAGGCCTAGCCCCTTAAAATATAAAAGTTTGCCCCGGCCTGTTATAAAAAAATTTTTATAGGAATTTTCTGGCAATTACATTTTAATTTCTTTCCGATGTCAATTAAAGCTCTTATGTCTCCTCTATGACTATACATTTATTTCTATAACAACCTTTTTATAATTAATTGATATGTATTGTGTATTTATAATTGGATTAAATCATATATAACATGCAAAATTATTTTGAATTTACTATATTATTTATAGATTTAGTATTTTAGTCAGACAACTCCTAAATTACAAATAAATATATATATATTGTAATTTCTTTTCAAATAGGAATAGTCAAAATATTAGTTTGAAATTCAAAAAAATATATCAAAATTTAATTCCTGGAATAGCCTGTAAAATTTTTATGAAAATCAGAGATTGGCCAAGTCCTGCCTATTTTTTTATGTATAAATTGTCCGGCCCGGCCTGAAATTTTTTATGTACAAATTGCTCATTCCGCGAATTTTTTACCCAACCACTTATAATTTTTTATGCCCAAGCTCGGGGCAGGCTTTCGGATGTGCCGGGTCGGGCTTTGCGGATCTCTAAGGAAGATATATTAATTTTAAAAGGAATCAAATAAAAGAAAATAATATACTTAGGAGTGTAAAAAATATATTAGTCTTAAAATTTTTTTAAAATTATTGACGAATAAAAAGTCCCTGTTATAAATAGATTGGGAAAAAATATTTACAGATTTTTAAAAAGCATTTAATATTCCTTTAATAAGGTTTTCCGAAATTACCATTATAATTTTGGTCCCAGAAATCTGACAAAAGGGCAAATTAATTTAAAGAATTAGGTTAAAATTTCTATGAAAAAATAAATTAAATTTTAAAGTATAAAAATACCATATATTGTTGTTGATCAAATTCGTCTTCTAATCTTTCGAGTTGGTCATTAGTAAATATCGTTCTGACCCTCTTTTTAATCTTGGTTTTATTATTTTGTTCTTTAATTCAATAAAAAATTAAGGATTACATATAAATTATTCTGAAATAAAACTTCGAAAACTACCTGATTAACATGACTTTTTGACTGATTACTAAAATAATACACCAGATCAATTATACAATCCGATAGTGATATACTCATCATAAAATATTAATATTATTAATTGAAGGGATATATTTATTGTATGCAAGAACACGATATTTTTTTAAATTTTTTAATCTTTCCTAAATTAGATTTTAAATATTCCTTAATCGTCTTCTAAGGAGCTTTAAAAAAATAAATAATGTTAAAAAAACACAAGCATCCGTGATATAATTTGTAGAATATGTATTAATAAGGCAGATGATTTAATGGAAATATCATTCGCTTTTTTATAATATAATATTTAGATTTAGAATTGCAGTGTTCTCTATATGAATTTATTTTTATAAAATATAAAACTTATCAAAATTATAATTGCTACTTTTTAAAGATAATCTCTCTGAGGTTTGATAAAATATTAAAAATAGTGCACTTCTCGAAGATATATTTTTTAAATAAAACACAATTTTATTTTCACAAACTTAATTTAATAATAAAACTTTAAGTATGTATATATGATCATGAATTCTCATGAATTAATTGTGTCCGGTTTTGAACACATTTCCCTTAAATTGAATTTTTATTTGGTCGTAAAATATAATAGAACTTGATAATTAATGTTTTTTACAAAAAAATCCCCGCCTCCCTTACCCCTAAATTATATACTATCAATATAACCTGTTCATATTCCCATCCTAATATGATATTAAAAAGAAATTTATATTTCAAGCTTTGACTTAAAAAAATATTTCTTATACTAATAATATACGTGTTCATATCCTCAAATCAAATATTGTCGAGTAGGTTATTTTATTGTATTATATTTAAGGATATACTACTATACTATTACATAAAATTGTATAAATGCATAATTCATGTTGTTTGTAAACCTACTTAATGTTTAAACTTAACCTTAATTGTAAACTTTGTAATAATAATTTTATTTTTATTTATTATTAAGCAGAAAAAAAGGAGGATATTTTCATATCATATCCGCAACCTCCTTTAAATATTATTAAATTGAATTTCCATTCTGTAATCATTTTCTTTCATTGTTTTCTTTTTCTTTCGACCACTCTTATTTAGCAAGGCCTTAATATTGGAACTGATTAATTTCCAAGTTAATTTATTTTAGTTTTCGAAAAATAGATATTTAAGTCATTTAATAATGTTGTAAATTATTAAATTATATAAAATTTTAGTATAGAGATAAAAAATTTAAAAAAATAAACTCACTTAAGATAATTCTTAATTCTATGAATATTCGATGATAGCAGTGAAATAAAATTAGTATATAAATAAACAAATAAAAAAAATATTAGCATTAAATAAGGCCTTAATTGTGAGCAGATCATTCCCAGTAATATTCATTTTTTATATATTTTGTTGCATTTTAATAATAAAATCATTTCTATATTATCATTCCAAAGTCCAGCGATGATCAGAATGAATAAGTTTCGCCTAACTAAATAATCTCTCAACACTAGCACTTGAGGGCAAGGCAGTATTTAATTTTATATACATATTTTAATATAAGATATCAAATTAAAAATCGCGTTTAGAAGATTTTCTATTATATATCCTTTATTTCAAAAAAATTATCAGTGAAAGTCTTTTTTGTGGTTGCATCTATGGCATCTTTGTTTGATATGAGACTATTCAGCTTTCGGAATATATATGGCCATGGGATGAATCATAAATTTATTTGCAAGTACATCGTATGTCTGGTATCCTATTATCCTTTTGAAGGCTAATCTTAGCCTGTGATTCCCAAATAAGCTCTAAAAATATTAATATCAGATCTATTTATAAATATAAATAAGTTTTTACCTTCTGTTATGTGTCCTAATATCTGCCCTGGTAAACATATAGGATATCTCTGACAACTCTCGATTTTAAAATTAAATAATAAATCATAAAAATTATAATTAATTAAGATATTATTTTTTTTAAAAATATTTATATTTTATATACAATATTTAATTTAAACGAAAAACTAAATGGTTCTAAATATACATTGTAATATATTAAATTAATCACAAAATGATTATAATTATATATAACTTATTACATTTATAATTAATGCAAATGATTATATGAGAAAGAAGGGGGGGGGATTCTAAATAATTAAGGGAAGAAGAAGAAAATCTATTAACAACTCTGCTCATTCCCATATTAATTTTTATATCCCCCATAGGCTTCCCCATTCTGGTTTTATATATCAGCGTAAAACAAACAGGAACCTGAAATTATTTTGATAATTTATTATAATATACATTTTCATATAAATTTGAAAAATTTAACCTCATCTCACTTTTAAATTTTATCTTTTTTAATCTTAGCACGTTGGTCTAAGACCTGCACAGAGATGAGTGGATCTGAATTCTATATCTTTTAAAATTGCATCTTTGATAGAAATTATCGCCAGTTTTTATAACCGCTCTTAACTCACAGATGATCACAATTAACTTTTCAGTTTTAATTTAGAAATCTTTTATTTGTTCTCACTAAACAGGTAGAGTTAATCATTATCCTGTCTCCTATTGAAAAGTTAGCAAGGCCGTAATTATAAATTTTTCTAAGAATGCACGGGGGAGGAAGGGGCTTGAAATATATAGCCTGATTTAATCAGAAATCACATCGATCGAATTAGATCGGCAATTGCATATTTCGATCACTTTTCGTCATTTTTATGTTGAATATTCAGAGAGGTATTTATACTTTCATTATTAAATATAATATTCTATTTTAGTTATAAAACCAGTTTATGCTATATTTGATTTGATCATTATGCAAATGAAAAATTCAATGATTAAGCGATGAAATTTTTAAATCAAACATCATTTTTTACACCAAATAGAATGGCCGAAAAGATATTCATTAAGGATGATATTGAGGATATCTATGAATTTTACCATTTAAATTCAAGTCAAGTTTTTGAAAAAATGTATAAGTCGAAATTTTTATATTATGACTAAAACGAGGGATGTATATTATACACGACCAGGAGGTTATCTAAAGATTTATCGGATTCTGAGAAATGTAAATTTATTTTATTAAAATATTTATATATTTAGCTTCTTCTTCTTCTTCTTCTGATGATGATGATGATTCTAAGACTTATGATTCAGACTGGAATTCATTTATTTCACCTTATCGTCTAATTTAAAATTTTTCTGCTTTCCTTTATATAAATATTTATTAACCATTCCTACTACCTCATGTATACTGCCGAAAGGGTGTCAAAAAATAATTAACTCTTTTTTTTGGAGAGGGGAGGGTGGTTTATTCAGGGCGTATTCTACTTCCATCGCTCAAAAAGTCTAGGGCAATACGATCTTAAATATCAGGGTACACATCATCTCTTAATATATTGCACTAGTCAACAATTGAATTTACAACTGATAAATTAACTCCCAAAATCATTTGGTAAAATATCTAATTCGCCAGTTTTTTTGCTTTAAAAATTCTTCAAGTTGCTGGCATTTTCTAACAGCGCTGTCTTTTGATATTAATTTGCAATTTAGAAAAAATTTCAAAATGCGATTTAAAAGATAAAAATTTATCTTCAATTGAATTTTTTGCAGCATCCATGAGATGAAAATAGGTTTATACTCTGAATTTTTCTTTGGGGTCATTAATGAAGTTATCATGAAATTCTTGATTTCTAACAGTATATATAATTATTAGATTTTTTGATTCTGGTTCGAGTCAATTACAACAATAAATTTAATAGATTTTCAATTAATTCCTCAAATGATTCATTTCATATCGATTCAATAAAATCAATAGATTTTCAATTAACTTCTCAAATGATTCAAATCATATCAATTCAAAAAAATCTACCCGAAAATTGTATTTTTATTAATTTCTTTATTTTTATTAGACTTTTTAAAAATGGGCCCAATATAAATATTTTAATTTTTTGGAAGAGTTGTTATGCAAAAATACTAGTTTTTAAAATATTTTAAGGCGGCTAGTTTATTTTATAACTTTGATCGATAAGTTATTATATAATATTACCCACCATCCTTCTGCTATAATAGTAAATATATAATATTCTGAAACAAGTTATTAATAAATAAAATTATCAATTTTTGCAAATCAAATGTTTATAAATGAAAATTTTTATTTATTTTATCAGAATAGAGCATCTTAAAAAAACAATATTTTATTTTTGTATATAATCATTAATACAATATAAGGTCTATCAAAAAAAATGATATTTATAAAATTTACAATTAACTAATTATAATATAATATAAACCTTTAATTTTACAATTATAGATACAGATGAGATGTATCAAATAGTATTTGAAATTGTAAACAATTAAAAATAAGGTCCTTAGTAGTGTTGAACGGGTCGATTTAGCCAATTTTAAATTAAGATTTCCGTTAATAATAATATTATACAAGTCTCAAGATTTGGTTAATAGATATCCAAATTTTTCTGCCTCCTACGAGCAAAATCTCTAAGTTTGCATAGTATTTTATAGCTAAAATATTGGGTTTGCCGTTTTTAAAAATCGAGTCATTTAACAAAACTACATCATTATTATATTAATCGTTATTGTTATTTAAAAATACATTTGATATTTCTAAGAGAACATCGTATTCAAGTCTAGATCTGAAAGATGGTCTGTGTCCTGACTGGTCACTTTTTACTAAAATTTTAAATAACTTCTTTGAATAGTGTTTTTTAGATTGGATATTTAATTAAGCATATTTTAAAGCACCCCTTATGTCAGAATCTACAATTATCTACTACATGATTTTTTTTATGTCTGACAAATTTTTCAGAGAGACCCTAAAATATAATAGCATTCTTATAATATGCCGATTTAGGATAGAAATGTTTCATATCCCTCAGCTATTTAAAAAAAATATTCTGATAGAATGTGTTTTTGAGATGAAAATGAAAATAATGTCATCCCAAGTTGTTATGTTTTATTAAAATATTAACAGTAAATTAATTATAAAATGTATATTTTATATATGAAAGTTTAAACCTAGTATTTAGGAATTATAATCATATCCTGTGTCAATTACTGTAGGAGGTATTAGCCCCTAATCCTTTATTAACCTAGGGATTAGTAAAACCAGGGCTGATCAAATATCATAATAGGATATGAAATCCATGGTGATTTGGAATCTCCCAATTTTATATAATTTACTGTGGGCGATTAAATTATAAAAATCTCATTTTCCACGAAAATTAATTCCAGTATCTCTATACTACCAACCCTATAAATTTCAGAGAATTTTTGCCATAAAATTATGTGTATTTTTTAATAAGAAAAAAACGGATATAAAGTAAAATTATTTCAATAGTTCTAGGGCAACATTGTCTGAAACACGATGTGGGTGCTCTATATATGTTGGAATACATTTTTAGTAAAATCTGGTTTTCAGATTGAAAAATGTACACTCTACATGTTAAAATAAATTTCCGGTAAAATCTGGGTTTTCAGATTCAAAAAAAATTTTAAATCCCAATGAATTAATCATATAAAATTGGTATATTATTAATTTTATAATAATATAAATTGAAATCAATTCCATATGATATTGCAATAAAGTTAGGAAAAAAATAAGGTAATATTTTAAATTAAACTTTTATATATTTTTTTAAAGTATAGATAATGTCATATAATATTTTTTATGTATAATATGTGTATTATTTTTTATACATATATCAATAAAATATTATGCATAAAGGAATACAAATACTAAACACTTGATTCGACTAGCCCCATCGATAATTCTATAAGCCCCAGGTTTAGAGTTTTGTTAAGGGAAAATAACCTGCTTAAACTAAAAGTGATTCTGCGAAAAAAGTAACAAATATTAGCATTTTGTGTAATTAGGGTTTGAGTAGATATGACAATTATTTACAGATCTATCATGATTTTGATCATCTCATACTTTTTATGCGAATCGAGCACACGAATTTTGTAATTATGTCAAGCATATAGATATAAATTTAAAAATTGGCATGAACTATATAGTTATATTTTTTAAATACCATATAAAATGGGGTTTGATTATTGGTTAGGATGTGTTTTTTACCATTTAAATATATATTCCTATTTGTTTCATATTTTTAACTTGTTCTCAATTAATTTTGTATTTTTAAAAAAATTATATGGCTAAAAATATGCCTTCCCTTAAAAAATGTTTATATCATATAAATTATTCAATAAAAATGCATAAAATTTCCAGAAATATAATCTATCATAAAATAGGAGCCTACTTAAAAAGCATATCAAAATATCGACAGGTTTATTTGTTGTAACAATATAAAAATTCATGGAGCTCGCTGTCTCCCACTATAACGCTCAAAGATTAAGAAAAATTTCCAAATAATTTTTTATAATTATTTATCAAATGGTAATTTTAAAGAATTTCTGAGTGATAATCAGTATTTGCAATTCTAATATAATTACAATCGATGGCGTATTATTGGATATTTTTAAGCCCTTTGAAGGACTTTGGCCAGATTACATTTTTTAAAATATAATTTTGGTCCTTTTTTTCGCAAAAATTTATATATATAATCATTTATCTAAAAAAATTATTAACTATACTTATTTTTTAATGATGCTTCTAAGGAAATTAATGAACTTTTTAAATGGAAGGGGAATGCTGGGAAAATTTTTTATTAGCTAAAAAGGATATTTACCAAACTGGCAAATTTGCAAAAGGGAGGACCCCCTCTCTGGTTAGGCTAATGGTTGCAATTATACATTGGTGAATATTATTTAAAATAAGTGATAAAAGCTTATAGAGTTTTATTTAATTTAGATATTCTATTTTAACAAATAAATTATATAGATTAAAATTAATGTATACAAAAACTCCAAAATAATAAAACAAGATTAAAGAGGAAATTTCTGCGATTAGAAAAATTCAAATTGATATAAATTTTAATTTAATTTTTTTAAATAATATCTATTGTTTTAAATTATTCACCTAAGTGTGGTTTACCTGGCCCGCATAAACTGCTACATTTTTGCGCCCTAGATAATAAAAAATCAGCACTTGATAATGACTTGGCTTGTTTATGAATAGCAGTAGATTTCGTTTTTTTGATAGTTTTGAACCCAATCTTCGGTGTAATAGGTCCCATATTTGCTGTTATAAATTCGCTTTTGCATTTATCTAACAGATTTACACGATGGTCATTAAACCCTTTAAAATCAGACATATGTAGCTTTGTTATATTTTGCGGCAATTGATATCTGTGATGTGAGTTATTTAAATTGTGTATCGATTTATTAAATGTAGTATCAATCGACGGAGTTTGGGGTGAGTAAAAGTTTTGCCACACCTTTAATGCCGAATCATCCATATTTTGATGAGGAAGAGACTTTATATTGGTATGGTTATAATAATTGTTGTAAATATGGGAGTGATGATGTTGATAAATCAAGCTAATTCGTTCCTTTGTACCAAAGCTCCAAGAATTTATAGATTCTTCGTTAGCTCGGTTCACATTACATGTGGCTTCAAAATCGAAACCATCTAAATTTCTATCGATCAAATTATTTAATTTATTTGGCTCATTTTCGTAATCTTCTATTCGTGTAGCATTACTAAAAGGATTTTTGCCACAATCTTCTGTAAAGTAAGGATTTGTTGAATTGGTCTGGCTTATCAAACTAGGCAGTGGGAACAAATGATGCATTAAAACAAAAATCTAATTTGAAAAAAATTTATTCACCTCCTTTTTTTTAAATTTAAATTACTTTAAAATTTGCTTCGCCCAATTTTATTGCTTAGTTAAAATTTAATATATTTTTTTTTAAATATAAAATAAAGGTGTTATATAACTTTTTCCAATGATAGGTGAGAAAAATCACAAATAAATTTGTCTTTGTCATTTTTTATTAATAATAAATGACAATCATTTATTTTGTGACATTTAAATAAAAGGACAATATTTTAGAAAATATGTTATTATTATTTTACCCATTTCCATAAATATAATTTATTCATTATTGAGATATTGTGTATTGCATTTTTTTTCCTAATTTTAATAATATTTAATCTTATTTTAATTCATTTTTTATATGAATTTTATAAATGAATATTCGCTTTTTCAGGTGACACTGGCAGTGATAATACTATAAAGCTAATTTTTTGCAATTTTTTTAAAATTAGAAATTAAAAGAAAGCAATTAAAAGCAATTACTAATTTTTACCATTATTTTAATTTAAAATCGGTTCCATTTTTTAACCAAAATATTGTACAAAACAAAATAAATATTATGTTATCAATCACGAATTTTGGTTTATAACATTAATTAATTATATAGCTAATTAAATAATTTTTTATAGCATTTAAAAACGATTGCATCATTTGAATGTCTAAAGATATTTTTAAAAAAGTTTCTTGGCCTATTCCTATCTCACATAAAATAGGAATCAAATAATTAAATTATTCATATTCAAATTGAATAATTTAATATTAGTACAAATAATAAAATCACTAAAAAAATTATTATAAAGTTTTGTAAAAGTCCTTTTCTTTTAAGATTAAAAAATATTAAAGTAGATAAAGATAAAAGTAAAGCTGTATTTATACATTTATATAGAAAAATCAATTAAAATCAACTTAAAAATATTATTTATGCATACTATTGAATAAATTTAATTTGAAATATTATTTTAAACAAATTAATAGTTTTAAAAATTTTAATTAATTTTTTATAATTTAAATGAAAGCAAGCTTTTATTTTCTGCCGGTTGAGTCTGAATTGCTGATTACACTTGAAATGCGAGAGGATATTAAGAAAACATCAGAGTTTTATTCTGATTATTTATCAGGATAGTATGAAAAGTTACTTTGTGATGTCGAATATTGGCAGTGGCCCCTACACTTTTTGAGCGAATGAAGCAGAATACCCGCATGAAAAGTACCCCCTTGAAAAGTATCCCCTCCCCCTTCGAAAAAATGATAATTATGTCACCCATAAATTTCAAAAATAATTTTCATTGCATCAATTTTTAATATATAATATAAATAAAATGCAAAAAATATAACTTTATAAATATTATTTTAAAATTAATAATTTAGATAAATTAGGGGAAGAGAAAGCGAAAGAATTTATAATTTCATCAATATTTAATTGTTTAAATAAAAAATTTTCCATTGATAATGGTTAAATTATTGAGAAAAGAATCTTTCATGGTACTGCGCAGTCTTGTTTTAATTAATTTAATTTTACTCATGACTCTTTCGGCAGTGCATGAGGTTGTGGGAATGGTTAATAAATATTTATATAAAATTCTTAAATTAGGGAAAGCAGAAAAATTTAAAAGTAAACAATAAGGTAAAATAAATGAATAGTTTTTCCAATCTGAATCGTAAGTCCCTGAATTATCATCATCATCAGAAGAAGCTAAATAATGTATTGGTAAAAATATTTAAATTAAGTAAATTTACAATTCTCAGAATCTGACAAATCTTTAGATTCTTGAACCTCTAGGTCATGAGTAATAATTACATTCCCCATTTTGGCCATCTTATAAATATTTCTAAACTTCAACATTTCTTCGAAAATTTGACTTGAATTTAAATTGTAAAATTCACAGATATCCTCGATATCTTCTTTAATAATTGATTTTTCTGCCATTCCCTTTGGCGTAAAAAATGATGTTTGATGTAAAAATTTCATTGAATCATCATTAAATCTTTCGTTAAACTGCATAATAATTAAATCGAGTTCAGCATAAAACACACCTATTTTAAAGCTAAAAAAAATTTCTATATTTAATGATGAAAGTATATATACCTCTCCTTTTTGAATTGTAATGTTTGAAGTCTAGAACTTTCAAAATCAAAAGGTAGATTTCTCTCCTTCATAAAATCTTGCGCCTTTGAAAAAACATCCAAAAATTCAGTGTTATTATCTATTAGATTAAAAAATAATTAAGACAATAATTTATATTATACTTCTCAAATTAATCAAACAATCTTTTGCCAATTGAATTTGATTTATCGCATACCCTATATCCTTCGAAATGGTTTGCAATTTTGTACAAGCCAAACTTGTTATCAACAATATTTTATCCAAAACACAAAGTGATAAGATAAAATCGAATTTTTCTATTCTAAAGACTATAGCACTAGCCATAGTGGAAGTGGCAGGATCTTCAGAATCCTTTAAATTTGTTAAATCTGCCCTCAAGGCATCATAAAGTTAAAAAAAATTTACAATAGCTTTATATGACGATAGCCATCTTCTAAATAAAAAAAACATTTAAAATTTAAATAAATAAGGAACTATTACCGAGTGGTATTCTTGACGCGTAGAAATCGTTGCGATTTTTTCAGATCATTACACTGAAATTTTTTGAGTACCTCATATCTTTTTACACCATTAAAATAGACATAAATCTCATCTAGTATTCCTAGAACATTTCGAAGTTCTTTAATTGATTGGCATAATTGAACAACGATTAAATTTAATCGATGACAATAACACCAAATAAAAGCTGCCTTTGGCGCCTCTGCTCTAATCAAGGCTTGCACACCATTGATTCTTCCACTCATGTTTGAGGCGCCATCATAACTTTGCCCAACTAGATATTCAAGGGGTAAATTCATCGAGCCAAGTTTGGATATTATATTATGCTTTATATCGAGACCTGTGGTATTTCCCGTACAATATATGTCAATCAGTCTTTCAACAGGCTTCTGCGTCTCACTATTTTCAACATATCTTACTATCAAAGCTATTGCTTCTGTTTTCGAAACATCGTATGTGCCATCAACTATGATTGAAAAGCACCTGTTAAATGTAATCTCATTTTGAATTTTTTTTATAACCATATTTTTCATGGCTTCAATGAGAATGTTTATGTTAGATAATAGGTTTGAATATAATTTCGTTTTTAATCCCTTATTTTTTTTATCCTTTTTTCTTTCTTCATTTTGCTGTATATACATTTTTAGTATAGGTTCAGAATCTGCAATAAGCTTAATAAGGGCCATCATATTGCCTTCTTGTTGCCTGTTCCCCCAGAAGGCTTGGTTGCGAGATATTAAATAAAATTTGCTAATAAATATTAAGTGGTGGGGGGGGGGGTCTTATTATTACATTTATAAACCAGAAATCACATAATCATGATGGATGTAAAAAAAAAAATTTTAATTAAAAAAAAAAAGTACCCCCACTCAAATTTATTGAAGCAGTTGCTTCGGACCCCCCCCCCCGTTGTAGGGGCCCCTAAATATTGGTATATACATCTTGAGAGAATAGAGTACTCTTTGAGACCAAAAAAATGCTTTGCAGCCCCTTTTCATGTGTAATTGCACTTTAGATGCCCTGCCTAATATCAAAACATTGCTTTTTATTTTAGCTACCTTACCGATTAGTACCTGCACTAATGAAAGGTCTTTTTCAACTTTAAAAGGGTTAAAAACCTATTTAAGAAATAGCGATGAAAACCGTTTAAATGGATTAGCCTTATTAAATATTTATAAGATTATTTAGATAAAAATTTGATTCTAGTTGAATTAGACAAATCTCAGAGAAAAGTAGACTTCTTGTTTATAAATTCAAATCATAAAATTGCTATATGTTCATAGTCATAATTTCTTTTAATGCAAAACTCAATTATAATGAATTCTTCGTCATATATATCTATATATTTTTTATATTATACTATTTTTAATAAAAGTATTTCATTTGCAATCAGAATTATTTATATTTTTTAACCATATAAGAATTACTTATATTTTATTGTAATTATATTTTTTTTTTACAATAAATTTTTAATATAATAATCTGTATAAAATTTCTACATTTTGAAATTTATTTATTTTATATTAAAATAAATATTAAATAAAGGGATGTTATAAACTAAAGTATTATAATAATAAATAAAAATTATGAAATTCTCTGTAAAATTTTGTTATATGCAAAAATTTAATTAAAATAATTATTTTTAATATAGAATAAGATATATTAAGTGATCATAAAAAATGGAAGGTTTGGGGGCAAATTTTTTTTCTTTCTATACCGAATGGATTGAATTAATTTACAATTGACTAAACATTGATAAATTTTCAGAACAATACTCTCAGTCGCTTATTTTGTTATTAATATTTTTTTCATTTATGTTGGCTACTGTAGTGGTTAGACATTAATAAAGTATAAAATATTGGCAAATTTTTAAAACACCCCCCCCCCCCCCTTCCCTAGGAATAGATCCTGCCTAGGTCACTGATTGTAATCGCTATAATTTAAAATTTAATAAAATTTTAATGATAAAAAAAGCTGTATAACCAAAATTCTTTTAAAAAAATGTAACCCAGTCTGCTTGCAATGCCTAAAGCCCTTTAATAAAATATATTGGGGGGGGGGGGGGGGTATATCCAAAATTGATTCCCACCTTTTTAATATCTAGCGAAGCCTACGTATTGCTGGCTGGCCTGATCTAAATTTTATTTTTATCATCCGTTGGTGACCAAGCATGTTTAACCAATGCAAGACCTGATTAAAATAATCTTAAATAGCCCAAACTTTTTCTAACTGTATGTTGAAAACCCTCTCAAAGATATGTGCTTTTACAAGAGCGCCTTTACTTTAAATATGAATCTTGTTCATTGTAGCATTTCATAACTTTTGATTTTATAACAAACGTTATTTATTGTCCTATTCTATATGCAGAATGTGATAAATGCAGCCCAATGATAGAGTTAATTTCATGAAACTTCGTTAGGCTTTAATTTACATAAAAATATCTGCACACTTGGGAATATTATCCATTAATGTGAGTCCAATATTGGTATTTTTTTAGTAGAATATTTCCAATATGTTTTGAAGTTTCATATTCAGATCTGATTTTTTATAATATATAATTTTTAAAATTTAAATAATTGACCATTAATAAACCTTTAAGGATTGATAGTTTGCGGGATTTAAGGATTTCACCCTTTTAAGCGGCATATTTGGTAGCTTTTTTCCATGGGCAGAATTTCATTTGGCGATACAGGTCTAACATTAACTCGCAGTTTTTAATTAAATTTGGCATTTAATTTTAAATAATCCAAAATATTTAATCTTTATTGCTGGCTAGGCCACTCGGTGGGAAAACTATTATAATATACAAAATGATATTATATTTTTTTTAATGAATGGCTCAGGTGGTTATAACTTATATCAATAAACCTCAAGATCGGGATTCGAGCTGTTCAAGATCAATTTCATTTTTTTTTTGATGAAATGAATTTGATATTAATTATTTTGTAAAGTTCCGCCAGTGAAACAAAACTCCTTAACTTAGGGTTGCAAAATTTAATAATTGGCTCTTGAATAATACTATTAAAGCAAAGGTATCTTTTATATTTAGAAAACATACAAAAACAGTGTCCTTTATATATTAAGTTGTTAACCGACTAGTGTTTGAAAAAAGTCGTTCTGAAAGAGACATTATATGTGACTTAAAAGTTAATCACGCCTTACTTTAATCAAACTAAAATATATTTTCAGTAGTGTTCTGACGAATTGGCTTGTAATAATAGTACCATTTTCCCTTGCCATATCGGTTAAAATTAATTAGGGAATTCATATTTGCTAAACCTTTTACTTTTCGAATTTATTTGCTTGTAAAAAAATTTTTAAAACACTTTTCCTAATGATTGATTTCTTTTTAGTAGTTTTTAATCATATTTTAAAATCTCATGTTAATGTTTTATTTTATTGTTTAACTTTATGTCGAACCCTACTTGCAGTTCATTAATTTCATTCTCTTTAATATATAGGGGATACTGGGGATAGTCATTCCGAGGCAGGTAATTTCTTCTCAAATCATTTTAAAACTAATAAAAAATTTTGAAATTTAAGCTATAAATGTATTTTAATAAGATGCTTCAATGGTTTTAAAAATGTTTCGCAGAAATAGGCTCATGAAAAGTTTTAAGTGCAAATTTTAATTTTAATACGTCCAAAAGTAACTTCTTAACTTTTTGTTTCTATTAATAAATTTTTATAGAAGTTAATCAGACCAAATAACAATTTTAAAGATATAAATTAATCTCAATTTTATCATGTATAAAAGACAATATTTATTAATATCTTGAAATTAAATTTAATTAAATGTGAAGACCTAGAATAGCTTTTGGCGGGGTGTGTATTTGTCATTCTTAAGTAGGGATTTATTTTTAATTAAAAGTCTTTATTTTTTGTAATTTATGACAGCTTTAAGTGACAACTTCTTCATGGCGATATATAATATGGTTGAACCTGGTCTGGTACATGTATCATATTTAATAAGGCATTTTCATTTATCTACTTAAGATAAACATTTTTATATAAAAAAAATCTAAAAATAAAGAAGCGCTATAATACGCACCTAGGCTCCCTTAAAAATCTTGGTCTCGTTAACTTCCATTAAGATAAAAATATACTATCAGCAATAATTCACCTGCTATTTAAATTGGATTGGCCCTGGATAAAATTAGAGGTAAACAAAGGAAGAATGATAGAACTTATTTATCTAACACACATGCCAGAATCTGATAAAGATAATTTTTTTTGCCCGCACATGTTCGGGCTTCTCCATTGATTATAATTACGCGGATAATTTCAACCTTTGTCAAATTCTATATTGATCTATTTATCTTTGTGCTGCAAACATACGTTAGTTTTATTAGCATCATTGATTAATACTGGATACATATTTGTTGCCTATGTTATGTGGAGTATTTTAAATACTTTGTTCAATCATATTGCAACAAGAATTTCAGTGCAAGGTAATTATATTCATTGGGAGTAGTGTTGTAAATAGCAAACTCGAGCCATAAGACTTAGTCGATAAATAGCATAAGTGTAAAAGTTACTAGGAACTAAAGTCAGCTTTAATCGAGCTAGGTTTCAGAGAAAATAATGAATATTATCGAGACCTATTATTTAATAATCACGAAAAGAACATATATTTTTTAAATATGTACCCAAGGTAAATCAACAAGGATATGCATTTTGCAACTCTATTTGGAGAATTTATTTTGATATTGGCAATGCCGATCTTCAGGATTTTAAAATAATCCGCTTTCGAAGGAATACTATTATGCCTTTTGATGAGTTAGTTATTATGTTTTCTAGTGATATAATATTTTTTAGGCCTGTCCAAAATTTTATGAATTTCATTATGAGCTTTAAAGGGGTGCAATGGGAGGGTTTTATTTCAACCCGATAGTATGTCCACCTGTTTTAAAAAGTTTTAACCTCATCCATGGTCTTAAAAATATTTGATTGGTTTGGCCCTATTTTTTAATGTTTACTTAACTTATAAAATATCCAACATCATGAAATAAATTTTTTTTAAAATAATTATAAGCTAATTATGTTCATTTCGTCTGGAAAATATTTTAGATTCACGCGCCCCGTTTATTATTTTAAAATAATTTTAACCTGCTCATTCAATATTTAAATTATTTTTAAACCGCCTATTGCAGATCTCTAATGGGTACTCTAGTTTTTAGTTTATTCTGCGCTTATTCATGCCAGGTTTTAGAGTACAATTTATTCAAATGAACTTTCGTTTGTTTTCCACCTTCTAAGCTCATTATTTAATCTGGGGGTTAAGAAGGGGTAAAAGTGAGACTGAAAGTTAAGTCCCTAAAAATTTACTTTATAATTTAGGTTCACGGGTCCAATTTGAAAATCCTGGATATGCTACTAATTATCAGACTATTGTCATATATTGAGAATGTATAAGGTGACGAATAGTAAAAAAAGAGGATATTCGAACAAAATTTTTAGACCTACATATTCATTAAATAACACTTTCTATGTAAATTTTTAATATATTTTTTTTAATGGTAAAATTTTTTATTTATCTATAAAAAGACATAAAAGTATCCAATTAAACTATAATATAATATTATTAAAACTCATTCTATAAAAACGGAGGTGGTACTACAAGTTTCCAAAAAACATCAATAATTATATTTTATAATTTGTATATTTTGTTTTAAAAAATAATCTTTTTTGGATACTTATGTAAGGGCTCTTATTTTAAAAAATGCAATTTGTAAATTTCGAATTATTTATTGTTTTTTTTTCTCTGCTATATCAACAGGGTCAGAATTTACATTTTCTGGGAATGAAGATACGCATTGAGTCCCATTAAGGATTTACTTAAAGAGAAAGGCACAAAAGTTATCTAATGATAAATTATCAGGCTCCAGAATGTTTGGTATTCGGGCCCACGTAAGAGAAAGGCTAATAATTGAATTAATCATTGCGTGTCTTGCATGTCTTGACTATACATACAATTAAACCATGTATCCCTTTGAAATCTGTTACATCCAATTCGATGGCTTAATTGTCCATCTGATAAGAGGTTACCTAGGTTACGACTTCGTAATGCTTCCAACCAATCATAACTACTAGTTAGTTGAATATATTCCAAAATGGGTTTGATGAGAGTATTTTAAATTTTTTTTAATTTATCAAAAATTGATTGATGTGCTAAAACCGTGGGTAAAAGAGCTTCAGGTTTTTTTGCGGTGTATAAAGAAAATATGATATATGATTTTATATTACAGTGTTAACCAGATTTGCTGGAAAACATTTCCATATTTTTTAATTTATTTGAAAATAAAATTATTTGACTTGTAAAATATTGTTAAAATAACATATTCATATTAGTGATCTGCATCGGGCCTAATTTTTCAAGCCTGGCCCGAAATTTTTTTAAAAAAGTTTTAACGGCCCCGAATTTATTAATATAGAAATGAATTCTTCTCAAATATTATAAATACTCAAAATAAAAGATATATCACATATTTTTATTTTACATAAAAAATTCAACATATAATTGATAAATTTATATATATTTAAAAAAATTTCTAAGGCCCGACCCGACCTTCCCGAATTTTTTAAAAAATGTTGGACCCGACCCAGTCTGAACCCGATTTTTTTTTAAAAAAGGGCCCACTTTTGCAGATCTCTAATTCATATATTCTTATCAATTTTTACAAATTAAATAATTTTATTTTTACAAAGAATTAAAAAATATGGAAATGTTTTGAATTAAATCTGCACAACACTGTATTTTAAATATGGATGAATTCAACTATAGTATTTGGTGTTAATTTAAAATATTGAATAAACTAGAAGAAAACTAAATAGTATCATCATTATTAATATATAATTCTATTTTAGAGTTATCAAGAATATAATAATTGATTAAATACAAAGATTTATATAAGGATTAGAAAAACTATAAAGAATAATCGCTAAACATATTAAATATAATTTGATTTAACTCTAGATCGGTAATAGTATTTTTCCAACATATAAAATTTTGCACAATCAAATTAGAAAATACTTTAATGGATAACTTTAAAGCTAAGTTCATAAGCAGAAATATAATTTTACAAATTTTGATTTGATGGATGAGTAAAATTCCTTGGGTAGTGTTGTTAAAAAGCCCGATTTTTAAAAACGGCTTGATTAAGATCATAACCAAAATAATATTTTGTAAGCCTGGTGATTTTGCTCATAGGTGGCAGATAGGTTTGGGCTTCTACTTGCCAAATCTGAGGCTTACACAATATTATTTTGGCTAAAATCTTGATCGGCCAGTTTTTAAAAATCAACCAAATTCGGACTTTTTAACAACACTATCATTGGGATTGTTTTTAAAAATTAATTTATATATAAAGATAATAATTTATGTGACTAACTCTATATATTTAGCATGTGAATAAAATGACTTGTCAGT
Source organism: Gordionus sp. m RMFG-2023 (assembly GCF_954871325.1). Taxonomy (NCBI): domain Eukaryota; kingdom Metazoa; phylum Nematomorpha; class Gordioida; order Chordodea; family Parachordodidae; genus Gordionus; species Gordionus sp. m RMFG-2023. The sequence continues at coordinate 20,958,138 of NC_088777.1, forward strand.
CTAACAATGAAACCATTTCCAGACACAACGTTTTTTTCAAAGTGAGTTTTGTGAGGCATTTTTCCAGCAATTTTTTTATATTTCTAAACAAAATAGTTTGTCGAATTTTGTATAATATAATATTTTTAAAAATTTGATAGCCAGGGGTTTAAAAGACACCATTTAATCGTTTATAAAAATGATTAATTCTTTATTAAAAAACATTCTGTCTGGAATTGACCATGGAAAAATTATTCTAAAAAAAATTGTATTCAGTTTATATAAAATTATATAATAAACAAAATTCAATGCTTTAGAAAAGGTATAAAAACAGCTATATCTGTAAATATAATTATATAAAGAAAAACCTAAAATTTTGATATAGGCCTACTATTGTATATATCTATAAATAAAGGTTTTCCATTTTAATTTACATTAATAAAATAAATAAATACATATTAATTGCAGTGAAAATTCTGAATGCACTTTATAAGCAAATAATACTTGCAAGTTAAAGAAACATAATACCGAGTATAAATAATATGTTTTTTAAGTATATTCTCTAATTCATATCCAAGCATTTAATAAAATTGTATAGCATATTACTTTAAAAGGGCATATAGAAAATTTTTAATAAAATAATTCAATCATTTAAAAGTTCTTTGAGTTTATTCAGAGCGCCAAAAATAGCTTGCAGGAATTCACGAGATGATAAATAATTTTGTTGATTTTGTAAGACAGGATTTGAGCCTTTCTCAGAAATATTGTTGGAAGATTTGTTTAAATTTTTCTTGAAGCGAGTAACATGGAAAAAGAGTTTGTAACTACAAGGGATCATATAAGCTATACCAAAACCATTGGGCGTGACGGGACCAAAACCACCACCAGGCGATAACTAAAGTTTAAAATTTATTAAATTTGATAAATATTTCCAATATTGCTGCTATTAATTATTATTCAGTCCTCTATTTTTACCTTACTTTTATGTTACTTATCAACTTAATTCTTTTTACTAAGATAGATATCAACTATAGATCTAAGATAGATATCAACTATAGATTTGAAATTACTTTATCAGCTATAACCGGGGAATCAAAATCAATTTTATTGGTTATTTGCTGCTGAGGACTTTGACTAGTAGATAAATCCCAGGGTATAGATAAAATTTCTTTCAAAATCTGGCAATCCTTTTTCATTTATTTTTTGAAAAAAATATAATATTGTAATTGTAATCATTAAAATTTTTGTATCAACTATAATAACAGTTGGTAAGTGGATAGATTTTTAGGTCAAATTCTTATAAATTTTTATTATAAAATTATTATAGGTTGTCAATTTGAACATTAAATAAATTAAACTAACCCTAGCAATTAGTTAACCCTAACCCATTATTTAGATTTTATTTTAAAAAATATATAAACTTCTGTGATACTTTTTTTTAAAGATGAAATCTTACAATATGATAGGTCATTAACGAACAACTTAATTTTTAAGATATTTAGATAGTTTGCCAAACTTGAGGAAAAAATTATGTTATTTTTCTATATTATAAATATTATTTATCAACAAGTATTACTTTTCCCATCATCTTAGACATTACGAATAGCGCAAAAAGATGCCTATCTATACCCTTACCCGTCATAGCCTCTTTGTAAAGGCTTTGGTGTTTATTTGCCGCTGTTTTGAAAAAAATTATTCTTTCGGCTTTGGTTGAATTTGGGTCATACATCGACCTTTATAATAATATATTAAAAATTTAATGGAAAAATAGCAATATTTTATAATAGTGGCTTTATATTCGTAAATTCGCATTTTGACCCTTTAGATTACCTTTGATTAGTAAGGTAAAGGACAAAAAACTAAATACTTCAATGTAAAAAAAACAAGGGAAAACAACAAAAATACAAAGTATTCTAACGAAATTTTGAAACAGCCTATAAAATTAATCTTCTTATAAAAAAAATTAGAAATAAATATTTTAACAAACTCAATTTAGCAAAATGGAGTTATATAATGATTGTGATAATAAAATATTTAATATTGGTGTATTACATTTTCCATAAGAATTGCAGTATAATAAAAGATTTAAATAAAAAACCATGGCTGTTAACAAAAAGGTTTTAGTTCGGGTTTAGTCTCTGAAACAGATTCGGGTTTGGTTACTAGGAAATTTTTTAATTTACATAAAATGGATATACCAATATCTAAAAAACGACTCCTTGAAAAATGATTCTCACAAAAAATGTTTTAAATATTGAAAAAAAAAACTCATTTAGAAGGATGCCGCCAATGAGTTAAAAATTATGTTTTAAATATTTAATATATTTTTTTATCATATAAATATTTTTAGTATTGTTAAAGGGTTCGATCCGATTTAAAAAAAACTAACTCAATATTTTATCAGAAAAATATTACACAAACCTGAAGATTCCGTTTATAGATGACACAAAGGTCTAGACATTTATTATCGAAATCTCAAGGCTAGGGAAGTATTTTCTGGTTAAAATATTGCGTTCGCTGTTTTTAAGAATTCGAGCCATTTTAACAACATTAAATATTTTACCTGTTATTTTTTTAATACTGTTAATAAAATTAAATTTTAAAAAAATTCTTGAACTCTGAACATTTTAAAAAAGGTTCGCGGTTCGGGTTCACAACCTTGAAAAAAATAACATTATCCATCTCTACTTTTGATTGATAAAGGGCCGGTGAAACAAAAATATTTTTTTTAAACCAAACTATATCGAATTTATTTTTGTTAGATATTATTTTTTAACTCACAAATCTATAAAAAAAATGGTTAATTATTAAAAGTAAAAAATATCAACCTTGAAAAGCAAAGAATGATTTTAAAATTCAAATATTAAACAAAAACTACTCTTTGAGCCCTAATATAGTTTAAAAAAAATAAAATTAAAAAACGTTATAAATTGTCCTATTTCGTTGGTGAGGGTTCTGACAGTTTCTGTACGTCCCCTGACAAAAAGACGAGTACTTGATGCTTCGTAGGTAGATCTCAAGCGCCCCATTCTTAATTCAATAAACTCGGACGGTGGTGTAGAATTGCTGCCAAAGTTGTTAATATCACTGTATTTTGAAGATGACAATTCTAGATTATTACGGTCTATAAATAGAGTCGAATTGGTGTCGGAAAGAATTTTGCCATTTCCCATTTGTGTTTCAATTACAGATATCGATAAATCGTAATAAGCGAGTTGAATGGCTATTTGTATGAAGGCATCAGGGCTTATCTTTTATAAGCAAAAAGGATCGTAAAATTATAAAGTATTTATAATTGATTTAGATTAGTGATCTTTTTCAAGCCCATTCTGGCCCCCAATTTTTTTTTACGCCCAGAATAGCCCGATCCGGAATATAAAAAAATCATTTAGACATGAATTTATTTATATATAGAAAAATTAAATTTTTTTTAAAATTATAAAAGAAATATTCTACAAATAAAAAATATTGGCGCCTTGTTTCTTGTAAAAATTATAAGATGTATCTATTTCTACCAAAAAATTGAGTGATATACTATTTTAAAATTTAAACACCACCCGGCCAGGTCCGATTTTTAAGCTAGACCCAACCCGAAATTAATTTTAAAAATAGGCCCGGCAGATTTGCAGATCTCTAATTTCGATGGCTTTTAAAAATTAATCTATGTCTTAAAAAGTAATTTGATTATAAATAGAGCATGGATCAGCTATAATATTGAAAGAACGAAAAAAGAATTACTTTTTTTTGCTTCATAAAACCTTTTCCGAAATTCACAAATTCTTCAACGCATATATCCAATCCTTTTGCATTCTATTCAAAAATGGAGAATAATAATATTAAAGAGGTGGACAAAAAAATCTAATATTTTTCAGGCAGTCTTCTTGAATTTTATCATTTAAAGTCTTGTTCAAAACATATTTCAAAATTATATAAGACTAATGTTAAAGTTATGAAAATTTTACAAAATTGTGTTGGCCACATTTTAATTTTTCCATTAAAAAAAGTTTTCGATTAGAAACTTTCAGATTAAATTTTTTTATGTATTGGACTAACGGTTTAACAAAATATTCCAAATGGAACGTTTGATACGCCCTAATTTATTCTTTTTATATATATTTAATATTTTAATCATAATTAATATTCGATATTATAATTTATTACTTTAATTTTATAATTATATTTTACAAAAATAATAAAGGTAACAATTTTAAAATAAAATTAAGTTAAAAAAAATTAATTGTAATAAATTTCTTTAAAAAAATTAAATATAAAAAGATTCCATTTAAGTGATTTGTTAGCATTTTTTAAGTTTAAAAGAAATGATTTGTTTCTCAATTAAATAATGTCTTGAAATATTTATTTACGTTAAAAGGTATTTTTATAACCGGAAATGTACCGATATTCATGCACGATATCGGTCGATATGATCTAATTTAATCGATAACAGTGGGATAACCTAAAATAATTGTTATGCTCATATAAAATTTCTTCTACATTGAGCTATGAATTAATATAACAAAATTTAATTTACACATTTAATCCAATAAAAAAGAAAGTGCGGTTAATTTTTTATAATATTTACTTTCAAAACATTGCTGTGAAATTAACGTTATTTCTTTTTATGAAGAAGTAGCATACAAAGAAATAAATTATAAGTTCATTGTGATTTAAAAGCAACAGGGATCCAACCCGTAAAGCATAACAGTTCGGTTCAGATAAAAATAAATCAGATTCGGTTCGTTAAAAATAATAATATCTGTTTGGGTTGAACCTTTAAACTCCGATTCAAACATTTTCGCATTTACAATCGTATGGCAAATATGTTTAAAAAACATTTTTTTAATTTTATCACTATTTTGTTCTAAAAAAATAGTCAAATTATGTATAAGGAGGAAGAATAAATTTCATGATAACTTGCGTAGCTAACACTGTCAAATAGCAATATACAAACATATCTAAAAATAATTACTGATATTTATCATCAAAACTGATTAGTAATCATCTTTAAAATTAAAATATAAAAAAGTTCAAACCGGTTTTAAGCATTTTTAGACAAATTTTTGAACGGTTCAGGGGTATAACGGTTCGGTTTGAATCCCTGAAAAACAATTACTTAAATTGATACTTTTAAAAAATTGGATCGGTGGAGGAAGGTGAGGAGGGGCTATGGGAGAAAATCGAAAATAAACAAGATTTTTTAAAAAATATTTCTCATATATGTTGCAAGATTATAGGCTCAATTTTTTTAGATACATTATTTTAGAACGAATTTTTTGAATAAAATACATATAAAAATATTTTTTTAGTATCGGTATTGGTTATAGGTACTGTATTATCAATATCGACTAAAAAATTTGTAAAAAAAAATTAACTTCTAAATTTTAACATCTATATAAGAATTTTTACTCCACAGGCGCGTAACCAAGGGGGGATAAACCACCAGAAATTTTCCTGTTCTCGTAAATATATTTATATGCTAATAATCACCCCCCCCCACCCTAAAAAATGTATAAAATATATAGCTATAAGAAAGAATTTGAAAGAAAAATTAGTAAAAGTTAATAGCTTTTTTAAATAACGACCATAATTCTAAATTTTTAGAAAAAAGCATTTTTATAAAAAATAAGTGAAAACTCAAAATTATTAAGACCTATAATAAATAGACCTAAAAACCTCCAATAAAATTAATGGCAGAAAACACCGCCTAATAGAGCCCCCCCCCCATAAAAAATCCTGGATACGCCTATGTACTCCATAAATAAAAAACTCTAAATTTTTGGATACAACCAAATTTAAGACAGGACCGACACTGAGTATTTTTTTATGGGAGGCTACTTTTTAAGAGTCCCTGTATATAAAGAAATAGGCCTTATCGTTTTACTTGGAGTGCAAAATTATGAGCCGATGTTACGGAAGACTTGATTCCTTTATTACTCCAATCCCAATCTAATTTTTCGTAAGAAAGCAATAAATTATTATCATAATTATGTTCGTTATCATTATATGCTTCTTTCACGTTGGTATTTTTGACATCGAGATTTTTGTATTTCGATGCTGCAAAAACATAAGGGGAAGCAGTAGGACTTGCCTTTAGATAACCTTGACAGTTGCCATCACTATCATAAGAATCGTTTTTTACCCTTAGTGTATTTTTGTTTAAAAAGATGTTTATTTCCTCCAAATAGTTCATTTTAAAAATCATGGAATAAGTTAAACCGTTTCAATAGTTTAATTATCGACACTATATAGGGCAAAGATATTCTCATCAGAGGTGGGCTTAAATTTAATTTTAAAATGTCAATATTTTTATTTGAACAAAGCTTGTGAACATGCCTCAATTTTAAAATATAGAACTTTTAGAAGATCTGAGTGATAAAAGCTAGTTGAATATACTGAATTAATTAGATGGTAAGATTGATATATTATAAAATATTAATGTAATCGTTGACTATGGTTAATAAATAATGTAATATCACCACATCTTTCTTATAGAATAATAGTGATGTAAAGTAGAGCACGGCATTAAATTTTAAGGAAAAATAAAAAATAAATGTAATTTGTTATTTCTTCAAATTAAGTAAAAATATTCGCTAAATTAACATAAATTTCCATCAAACAAAAATGAAATGATGTCATTTCAAACTCGTTAGAGAGAGTGTATTCGTGGAGATGCCCCGTGATAGTAGCGTCGGCGTAAGAATGTTCGCAGTTCAATCCTATTTTGCCGGAGGGAAAGACTAACAAATTGACACTTTTGTCTAACCAAACATGACTGGAAGGTGTTAATGGGCATTTCTTCTTTCCGTATAGGTCAGAATTTTTAGCAGGGTTTTTTAAGATAACGTTTGCATTGTTGTTTGTATTTTTAAATGTGGCGGATTTATCAATCTCCAATTTCTTCCCATTATCCTTTGAACCTGTATTAAGTGGACATATGTTGTTTATCATTTCAAAATCACATTCATTAGGTAAATCGTTACGACTGATTCCATCGAATTTATCATTATCATAATTATGAATGTCAAATCCAGAAAGAAGTTGCCTGGCTTGGTCGGTAAAAGACAAGGGTTCGGAAAGAGGTTGAGGTAATGTGGTGTCAATTGTTACCTATGATTATTTTAAAAATGTTATATTTTAAAATAAAATTAAGTATATCCTATTTTGGTTAAGTTGTGCTATTTATATTTATTTTGAATGTTAAATTTAAAAAGAATATTATACAGAATTAATATTCTTCTCTTCTCTCAATGAATTAACACTAAGGCCTCATTTACAATAAGCGCGAATGGTCGTGCGATGTGAATCGAAAGATAATCGCTAAATGATAACATAATAGTATAGTAATATTAATACCATGATTTATTTTGAAAGTATAGCTATGCGATGTCGCGTAAATTTTGCAATTAATGAGGCCTTAAGTCATCTCTTTCTTTATATTTCTACAAAATTTTTTGCTTCCTTATTCCTCCTCTTTACATCTTTCTTCCCTATTTTGATAAAATTGAATATTTAACCATTAATATGGCACTTTCGATCGTGTCCAATGATTTTTTGTTCAAGCCAACACTAAAATATTTTCCCCTTATTTCGGCCCATTCGTTTCTTTCCAAAGCGGTTAACGTGTTTAAAGCTCGTTCCAATTTATAATTTTCTTAAAATTCAAAATTTTTGGGAGATAAAACCAAATATAAATATTAAAAAATATATTGATCCTGGTTTTAATTAAATTTTAGTTAATTAATCACTATTAAAATTAATTTTACATGTATACTAAAATATGATTCAATAAAAAATGATTTTTATGGGTGGAAATCAGTAATAAACTCAAAAATTGATTAAATCAGGCTGCTCAATTTGGAGTGAGTTTTTATAACACAAAATTCGACTAAGTCAAATCCAATGAGCTGAGTCTTTTATCAAGATTAGGTTTAAAATATTTAAAAAATATTATTAAATGAAAAGGAATAAAGACAGAGAATTAACATATGCAAACTTATTCATAAACTATTTCTTTAAGGAGGAAAAGAAAAGCTATTTTTTTTATTTTAAATTATTAATTGAGCCCGTTTTCAAATTTGAAAAATCTGACTTTGCAAGAAATCTATTTTTGCATGTGTAGAATACGTACCCTATGAATTTTACATTTACTATGAATCTTTGAAACATTCATTATCGATAAAGATTTTTAATTAAATATGTTTCAAAAAGTTTATAACTGAAATTCATAGGTGTAGTAGATATTTTACATGTTAAATTAGATTTTTAAAACTTAAAATGGCGTTCAGATGTTAAAATTAGATTTTTAAAACTTAAAATGGCGTTCAGTAAATGGTAGTATTATTAAATCACCTAACTTTGACCAGCTTTTGGTCTTAATTGACTTGAGCCTCTAAGTTGAGTCCCAACTTGAAGATCGAGATGGATTAATATTTTAAGATAAAAACTTGATTACGGATGTTATAGAATGGCCAAAATTAGTTTATTTAACACCAGTAAATTGTTAAAAATTTAAAAACATAAGAGATTGCCTGAAAAAACACATTAAAGCTAATAATATAAACCTGTATCGGTCGATGGATCAGCTTGGCATGATTTCTCAACAATTTTTTCAATGGTCATTTGTAAAATGTAAGTTGGTGGTGCCTCGTAAGGTTGTTGTAATACGTTACTATCGAATGTTTTTACATGCACTCTTCTGTCCACGTTTAGTTTGTAATAATTTCCGTTTACGTAGATTATTATATGCTTTATGTTTGATAGCGTATTAAAATTTTTAAAAATTATAAATCACAAACTAAGCAGGAATTAAAGACTCGGGGGAAATTTTTTTTATAAAACATTAAATCAAAAATTAGTCTACTAATAAATATATTACTCCAAATACTTTGAATTTCATTAATAATTACTGGAAAATTTGGGTTATCCCCTATTATGGGTCGGCTCAAAAAAATCATCAAGCAAGACTACTTGCGCTAAATATTTTTATGGGCCGGGCTGGAATTTTGTAAATTTTTCAATCTTAAAATTAGGCAAATTTGTCATAATCAATTATAAAAAATTATTATGGACAGGGCAACTTGTACAAGAATACTGACGGGGAAAACGAAAAACCTTTTCAAAAATTTCAATGAGCGGTTCAGGCCAAGCCAACTTCTAATCATTATATAAAATTATGTCAATATATAGTCCAAGCCTGTATCTCACCCACTTAAAACTAAAATTTTATCTAAACTACTAAAAAGAGTATCTCTCATTTACAATGCAAAAATATGGCTAAAAACATCTGTGCAATTATGTGCAGCAATAGGGTCAAGGAAAACTCTGTTAAGGATGGAAATATCAAAGTTGTTACTTGTAATTTTATTTAACAATCTTAGTAAGTTATAGAATTAAAATATTTTTTATAAATAATTGATTAACTTTGGATTGATGTGGTGGGAAATGTTTTAGTATATCGAAATCGTGTCCAGGAATTCTATCAATTTTTTAAAAATTAAAACATGAAAAATTTTGGTAATGAAAGTTGTATTTTATTTATTTCTCTAGCTTTTTTTAGATTTATTTCCTTCGAAAAACCCAATTTACACGCAATTGAATACCATTTCGATATAATATTTTAATTATAAGAAATAAACTTTCATGATAACAAAAAAATGATAATACTAATAATAGGAAAAAATAAAGTATGATGATTTTTTTAAAAAAAATTGAAGTTACCTACACCTTAACTAATAAAATCCTATATCGTCGGCTGAGTATTATAGTGTTCTATATTTACTTTACAAAATGTATTTTTTTCGATAAATCAATTATTAAGTACTGTTTTCTTACATATCACCAATAAAAATGTTAAAATATAATTTAGAATAATCCTTTATTTAAATTATTATGGCTTAATCTCCTATCTAAAGTACAGGAAATATTTTTTCCAATGGCTCTCCTGAAAAATTATAATAAATGGATAGACTCCCTTTTTAGTCATTCCTTTTCAAACACATATCGACGACAATGAATAATATCAACTTAATGCCTCTTTTCAGTATGAATTAGATGACAAGAAGACGTTGTATCAAAAAAAAAGTCGCGGACATTAATGTGCATTCATATATTATAAATATAAGTCACACGCAACACAAAATGACGCTACAGCTGACTCCTATGTATACACACTTTTAATGAATGAATCGCCAATCTAGTATTATATATAAAAAATTAATGAAACTAGTTTTATTTAACTGGCAGGTAGTGCCATTTAATCAAATTATGTTTTAAAATCTATTTTTAATACTTTAAAAACATTGATACTACTACTTTTAAAAAAACACATAGAACGTCCTCTAATTCTAAAGCCGAAGTATCGTATTCAGAATTTATGAGTTTACCTGCAAGTAGAAAAAAGACGCTTATATTGATCCATGCACACGGGTACTATTTCTCGTACTTTGAGAGGTTTGAGTGTTTGGTTGAGTATTTCCTGACGAAATTTGAGCATATAATACACAATAACGGCAGCTCTATTAAAAGATGTAATAAATATAAAAATTTTGTAATTATATTTTATAACGACTGAATTAGACAGTTACAAATTATATAATATTTAGAATGTTAGGAAAAGAAAACAGTAAATGGTAACATCTATTGTATATTAAAATCAGTTAACAGTAGACTGAAGATTTTCACGATCCGACCTCAAAAAAATAATCACAATTTCCCGAAGGTTTTGAAGACCTCTACTCTAGATATGCTGGAATATAATAAAGTCTTTCAAAAAAAACGCGCGTTATAAAAGATTTAAGTCCAAAGATTAGCCAAACCCCTATGACAACGATTAGGAATAATATGTGAAAAAAACTGCTAAAAATGAAAATTTATGAGCTATTCTAAGTATTATATTCATAATTATGTAATAAATAAGATTAAAATGTTATTATTTATTTTTTCAGGATGTTTAAGGAACTGTGCCGAGAACGTCACAGAATCGCCGTCCATATATACTCTCAATGTCAAAGCTCCGTTACCGGAATGTTTCAGAAAGCTCGGTTCAAGTCCTTGCAGGCTACGTGTTCTCAAGCATTAAAATTGGGCAAATTAAAAATTTCTTTTGCAAATATTCAAAAAAAAAGTCTTCACCAAATTCAGTATATATATACTGTTTGCGATGAGAAGATGTCAGGTTTAAAGTAAATTAATTTTTTAATAAATCATAGTTTAATTATTTAAATGACTCATAATAAAACATTAACTAAACAGATATGTGTTCTAATAACTGTCTTCTCATAAATTTTTTTAAAATTGTTAATCAGATAATGTTATGTTTTTAAGAGTAGTGGAAATTTATATTTTAAGAAACTAATTTTTTAAAAAAATAGAATTTCTATCTTTTTGGTTTACTAATTGAATGCTTATAAAAACCTCGCACACTGGTTTTGGGTAGGAATGTAATAACTCATATCCAATATATAATAGTTGGAGTTGATGGCCAAAGATTTTCGGTTCATAGTATACACGTATTTTTCCCTTGAAGTTGAGCGTAAGTTTTTAAAATAAAATATATTTAGAAATATAGAATTTGTGAGCTAGTAAAAGTTAAATCATATTAATGTGTTTAATATTGCAAAAAAAAATATATAATTTGAAAGCAATAAAAATTTATTTTTATGACTAACTATCTAGTTAAAAAATATGAATAATTAAAATTTGAAATTCAATTATTTTACCATTAGTAGATAACTTTCACAATTATAGGCGCCTATTAAATCGCTCAGAATTAAAATCTAAATGTTTAGAAAAGAAAATCCTTAAAATAATTACTCATGTATAAAGATAAAATGCTAGAATTAAAAAAATGAATCTCATAAAAATATATAAAATGCTCTAAAAATCGTCTTTAAGAGAAATATCTGTGGAGTTCAGTAAAAATTTTGAGCCTTAAGTATTTTTTATTTCAGAGTAATTAAGGTAAAAAAATTCTGAATGAAATAATATAAATCACAATTATACAAAGATTTTGGAAGCTTAACCTTATTAAATTTTATATATTTAATAAGGCGATGGATTGATGGGCATTATATTATTTTTTCAACTTTTAATAATTTGTTGAACTCGTTTTTTAACTTTTAAACAGTCTAATTATGCCGGAACTATATCCCAATATGTGTAGAAGGTCTTCCTTATAAATTTTAGACAATTTTGTAATGTAGTTCACTGTTCGATCCGACGCAATCTAATGCCAATTTCCAAAGACCAAATCGAACAGTAAACCAAAATACAAGGGCCAAACCAAATGACCACGATTTATTATGGTTTAAGTACCTATATAAAACAAAACTATCGTTATAAAAAAAATTTTAAGGGAAATATCTTTATTATTTTTTAAAAAGAATCTACATTAAAAATGCGTATATTAATAATATAAAAAATTAAAATTAAAAAAAATTCCAAAAAAAGGCAAAAAATAAGAACATTAAAATGGGATCATTTGGATCTTCAGATTTTAATGAAAAATCTAATGGGCTCGGAGCCAAAATTAGTGGTCGTTACCAACGGAATAAAAATAATATAGGCTAAAAGGAAATATTTATAAAATTTTCGTATCTCCGTTTGGAAATGCTAAATGTTGGCAGTAAATACATCTATACATGTGCAATCTCAGACTAATTCATGGAATGTGTGATATGCCATCTGGCCTTTTTCCGCCAGATGCTTCGAGTCCTACCCAGGGTTTGAAAATTGACCAATTAGAGAATTGATTGTTTGATGTCGGATACTTCTCCGCCTGCTGCATTTGGGAAGAGGATAGTAGGCATTTGACTTGTCTGCCGCTTTACATAAAATATAAGTGTAAAAAACAATTAGTTCCTTGAATTTTAGATGAAGTCCCAAATTCGAATTAAGGATAGCCTCAGACCATTCATAGCCATCATATAAGTTGCCAAACTTTCAATATGGTATCACTTCAGACTGCAACTTTAAATTAAGGAAAGCGAAGGAAAAATGAACAAATAAAGGAAGGTCCCATTCTTTTAGAGTCGTTCACGCAGGGCAACTTGAGGTGTGTCATCCTCCCACGTAGAAAGAGCTTTCATCAGCTGAAAATCAAGGAACAACCGTGAAGAAATATGGTTTTTGGAGAACTAATGCCAATGCCGCCAACCTGCTCAAAAAAGTAGCCTGGGTGCAAATGAAGGTTATAGATTCTCTTTATAAGGAATTTAACTCTTCCTCATGAAGGTTAAGAATAACATCAATTAAGTAAACAGGAGATGACCGAAAACCATGTGTGATTTTGGGAATTAGAAAGATGTTTTTGATTAAGAAAAATGTGTGATGGGACAATAATGATTGCAAAAGGGGAGTTTCCTTTAGAAATTAATAATTTTTAACTTATTTTAAAATTATATAATTCTTGCAAACTTAAAATCATTAATGGAAAATAATATTTAGTAAGAGTTAATAATATATCAATAAAAACGTAGGATTGGAAAGTCTACATGACATTAAGTAAATTTGTTTTATATATGAATAAAGCTTAAATAGAAGCCAAAACTTCTTAATTTTGTTTATAATATACTATTTAATAATTATAAAAAGATAATAAATAATTTGAAATATATAATTCTTCCTTTGACCCTGACCAAACTGAAGAGCGAACCAACCGGGGAACCGATCCTAAACACTAAATCTGCAAAATTTAGCCAAACCCGAGAAAAACACGTTGACCGTCACTAAAAATTAATATATATTAAAATTTCATAAGTTCGCTATAAAATTGTCTAAAATTTATAGGCAAGGTATTCTAGAATGCATTTCCGCCAAAATCAAAGTTTTAATTTTAAAAAACACGCTCACTAAATTATTCAAGGTTGAAAAAATAAAACAATTTTTTTTTAAAAACTCGCCCTACCAGATATTTTATAATCCATAATTTAAATTTTTTTATATATTATATAAATATAATTTAGTATATTTGAAAGATAAGACATTTTTCATTATCAAACTAATTCTACTACTAATTTAATATTTTTTTCAAAAATAAATTTCAGCTCATTTAAAAAATATGGTTCTTTAATTAATTTAAATGAAGTTAGATCATATAATAATCCAAATTTCTATTTTAAGAAGATTTCAGCATTTAACTCCTAAAAATTGTATACAGTAGAGAATTCTCGATTCGTATGATATTTATTTAATCTAAATTTAATTTTTTTTACCACCAATCGGAAACGTAATTATCGGTGAACATCATGGATCTGAGTAACAACAAAAATTGAAGTTTTTGCCCTATCCCTTTTTCGAACTCCTTAAAATATATAAATTTATAATTATTTTTATCCTAAATGTCAAAAGTTAATTTTTTAAAATATCAACTTTAATAAAACGATAATATATTAAAAAATAGCATTGGACATAGCTTTAAAAGAGTTGTTTTTTTCGTAGTTAGTGTTAAACCATGATCAGTCGGAAATTTTTTATATAATATGCTAAGTTTTAATCGCATTCTTTTAAATAACCAAAGTTCAATCAGTAGTTTACTTGTCAGATATTCCCATTTCTTTGACCAAAAACTCGTAGCTAAATTAAAATTATTGAGTAAAAGCTCGATTTTGCAGTTTTTAAGAGATCTTATCAACACTACCTTGATGACTGCGAAAAAATTGAATAGACCCGCTTGGTGGATTTATATTTAAAAAAAAATAGTGTTTTATATACCCTTTGTAACATTTTCCCGCCATTTTATGTTTTGATTTATTTGACATTCAATTTTGGGGCGCGACTCCCTTCAAATAATATGGCGTTTTGTGAAATTTATAGGTAATTTAAAGAATACATTTAAATACGTGTGAATAATAATATTTTTTTTTACATATAGTTGGATTAATATCCCCTTCTAATTCTTTCGTAGCTTTTACAAATGAACTTAAAATATCAATCAAATCTTTTAATGTACTTTTTTTTGCAAGATATTTATTTTATTGATATCTCACTTGAATGATAAAAATTTACAATGTTATCTTATTGCTATTATAATATAGATTTCAACATATATAGTTTTGAATTCCACATTATTTCAAAAGGTGATGTTTAAAAATTGACTCATGTCGCTTTGTTTAAAATACATTTTTTAAAGTGTGATTTTTAAGTATGGCTCCTTAAGGATATTTCGAAGAACTGTATTTAACAGATGTGCACTGCAATTTCATCTATTAAATTTTTCCAGATTTAATTATATTAGCTCCTTGATCAGATAAAAATAACATATTTTTCACTTTATGGAATTTATTCCTATTTAGGCAAAATTTTAATTTTTATATAAAGATTCTCCTTCTTATGAATAGAAATGGTTATATATAAAAATATTTGAAAGAATTAGTATACATGTCAAGATATTTTTATCGCATTAACTGATATTTATATTTTCGTATCATGTCAATACCGTGAAACTTTTTCCGTTGATTACCGCGAAAAAATATTATAGCAAATGCATTATCGCGAATGCATCATAGCGAAATTATTATAGCGAATGCATTATCATTTATGCAATAGTGATTTATATTTGACAATGGTTGATATAATTAGTAGAAGTATTAAAATACTTTGATACTTAGCCCTTACTTTCTAATAAGGAATTCATCATTAATATGTTTTTATTTTTTAAATATATCGGAAACCATAAATTTGTTACCTTTTGGAAGTTCCTGGCCGATAATATTTTTCCATCGGGTCTCTATTTCTCTAAGGAAATTCTTTAGACTCTAATTATTTTGTAACTCATTAAGCAAATTCAGACCTTTTTCAAAAAACCAGCCTAATTGACGTTTATATATTTATTTAACATAGCGTTTTTAAATTTTTATAACTCTAAAACACGTCACTTGCTATTTATGAAATTTCGTATTTTATTAAAAATATCTATGGAATTTAAGTATCCTCAATTTTTTTTTTAAATAATTTGATTAAGTCGTTTTTTAGAAAATTTGAAATACTAATATTTGACAAAAAATAACTTAAGACCCTCATTTATTTTATTTATAAAAATGAGCTAGACGCGTTCCCATTATGTTATTCTATAGCCGGGTGCTCGCCTTTTTTCAAATTTTTTTCGTAATTATAAATTATAATGCAAAACACAAAGCATGCTTTGAGACTCATAAGATTATTAAAATAATATATATAATTAATATAATTAATCTATCCTTTTTTTTTCTTGTAAAACACCTAACAATACACGCCAATTTGATTATTTCTTGCGAAATTAAGGGGCCAATTCGGTATATGGAAGTATTTTGAGGTCTCTTAATAGCTTGTTGAACTGGACGTCCACTTTTTCCTACAGAATTCAGGAATTAAACTTCATTCCAATTTTTTCCCTCTCATGGAATAATTTTATTGTCTTTAATCACATAACTAGAAAAAAGACTCGTCGGTCAGGAAGCAAGAAGTTAACAAGAATCAATCAAGGAAATCATTATTCTATTGTTTTCCCCAATTCCTGAGTCACAATAGTCGCAATTTTATCATCAGAGATTACATGAATTAAATTCTGAGATGCTTAGCCATTTAATTCGGCAATTTACCTATAATGCTGAATATTCTTTCATGTCTTGTTGTGATAAGCTTAATCCAACCCATTTAAAAAAAAATTAGACCCGATTAGTGTTGTTAAGGTAACTAGTTACAAGTAAAATATTATATTTTTGCTAAAAAATAACTGTAACTAGTTATATTTTAAAAATTGTAACTAGTAACTAGTTATATTTTTACCAATGTAACTGCCAAAAGTAACTAGTTACTTTTAAGAATATGTATGTATAAATCTAAATAAAGGAAGATAATGATTCAGATATTGAATACATTTTAATAGAAGATATAATGTCTTCCTCTGGGCTAACCAATTATAATATAAATGACTTCGACTTCCTTCCCAGGCATCGAAGATGTTCCTGTCACACATTAAACTTAGTGGCAATACAAGATGCCAATAAAATACTTTTAAACAATGAGGATTATAGGAAAGTATATAAGGTTGCTATATCTAAATGTCAACGTTTATGGAATACACAAAACAAATCTAGGCCATCAGCTGCAAATTAAAAAGAGATTACATTCTCAGCTGCCATAACCCATTGTAACAAGATGGGGTTCTTTTTATACATCTTTATCTAAAATATTATCACTTATAAATGAAATGCCTTTGGATTTCGATTTATTATGTGATGAATTAGAACTGTGTAGATTTACATCACAAGATGGTAATTTTATTAAAGAATATTGCAGTGTTAAATAAATGTCTTATAAATAATATACAATTTAAAAAATTAGATTATGCAACCAGTAGCTAAAGCTATTGATATACTAGAAGGTGAAAAATATATGTATCTAGGTTATTATACCCCAACAATAACACAGATACTTATCTGTCTGGAAGGTGTTCAACAATTAAAATATTGTCAACCTTTAAAAGATGCTATATTAGCTAGTATTAAAAAAAGTTAACTTAAATTAAATAATTATTTATAAATTAATAATACAATGATATAGTTTTCATGATCTTTATGATAATGATAACATAATTGCTGCTATTCTTCATCCACTATTTAAAAGTGATTGGCTTTGGATAAGGCAAGATAAATGTAACTAGTTATGTTTCAAAAGTAACTTTAACACTAGACCCGATCTAGCCCAAATAGCCGGTACTTCTGCATTTCTAATTTTATTTACGCTAATATCATAATAATAAATTTACTTTACATGATATTATATCCAATTCATCATCTAAAATGAATATATGATATACTATAATCATTAGTCTCATCTCAAGAGTTTTAATACAATCAATTCTAAACGAAATATACAAATTTTATTATAGATTGTGCTCTCCCCAGTTTTCCTCCTAAGTAATATTCCTGAACACGTGAGTGTTTTTTTAAAATATAAATCGTGAAAAAAATAAGACAAATTTATTAAATCTAACAAAAAAAGTGATTTTTAAAAAAATAGATACGTTCAATCTTTCTTCGTATTTCGCTGGCAAGGCTCCGGGATCAAATTTTTGTAAAATATCGAGAGAAGCTTTTAATTTGTTCATCGTATCACTCAAATAAGGAACTGGTAGGTTGGGTAGCAAATTCTGACAAGAAAACAACACTTTCCTATTCGGATCAATAAATAATCGGTTCATAAAATTTAAGAAAAAGGATTGGATCCGAATTTTAGCGGTTCTTAACGTCAGGCTGGAATCATTTTTGACATCTAGACTTCGTTCGTTACCCAAACCTATTGAATTTTAGTTATTATAAAAAGTATATAAATTTTTAATTTTAATGATAATTATTTATCAGTTATTAATTTTCCTAATAAAAAGATAATTTAATATATATATATATATATTACTTTTCAATTGAATTAAATAAAATATATATAACTTTATATAATTAATGTAAAATATCAACATTAAAAACCTTTATAAAAAATTTGGCAATACCTTATAAAATATTTCGACCAGTATCCTTAAAAAATTAAGATTAAATTATGAAATTTTTAAAAAAGTTACTCAATAGATGAAAAAAGTGAAAAGTTAACAGTAAAAGAAATTTTTTTTTGATGGACTAAATCAGATCTGGCCTAACCAAACTCCTATCTTTCTAAAGAATGCCAATGAAAAGTCAGTTTTAAATTTAAAAAAAATTTTTTTGAGACGAAGGTTTTAGGGAACTTATTTATTTAGTATGAAATCTATATGATTAAATTTTTCCATTTTCCTCCAATAATATAAATTTTGATCCCGTGATCAATTTTCATCCAATAGTTTTGTTCCTGTTGTCAAAATTAAATTTAGGTAGAAATTATTTTCCAACAATAATATAACAACTGTAAAAGTTAAGAAGAAATATAAAGAAACCTTGCAATATCCTCAAATAGAGCGGAATTTAAGTAAATTAAGGAAAATATATTATTAAACAAATATATAATACAGGCTAAAAAAAATCATTCATTGGTTTTAGCACAAAACAGGTAAAATTATATAAGAGCGAAATCATTTTTTCGATATATTAAAATTACCTGTTGAAATAATTAGTTAATTTTTATTTATTTTGTATTGCAAATTATTTGTGTATTGTTATATAATAATTATGACTGATTAGGATAATTAAGCATGTTTGTATTTTAAAAAAAAAATCATAGCATTTTTAATTCACGAGTGGTTAAATTAATAAAGAAGCATGTTAAACAAGCAGATAATTAAGATTATAATCTAAAAAATGTCATTATTAAATTAGATTAGTGTTTTAATTTATATTGAAATAAGCATGTTTATAATGCAGATAATTTAAGATAATAAACATAATCATCAAATTGATGAATCTGGTTAAATTTATATTGAAATTCAGATTCGTAAAACTTTCTCGAACTTGGTCAGATTTAGACCTTGATTTCAAAATTTCATTTAAAGAGGATCAGACCTGTGAAAAATTATAAATGATTTTGTTTTTCCAATGTTTTATGAAAAATATTTACAAGAATAATCATAAAATTGCTTATAATTTTTCCGATTTCAATAAAATATCGTGATTTTTAGCAGTTGAAAAAGAATTTACTCAGGCCTATTTCTAAAATAAACTTTAGATCGGACTCAAATCTTTGAAAATAAATTATTGGATCGAATCCCTCGACAAAATTTTTTTTATCTCGGATTGGGTTGGACCTGAAAATATGTTGTCCTATATTTTTAAAATCGATTGCTTATAAAATATTTACCCAAAACATTGTTTACCAATGCTATTTTAGCTGCGCCTAATACTTTTATTTTTTGATAACTTTTTAGCAAAAGAGTAAAAATTTCGCCAATTTTAATAATATTACACAGTTTACACACTGTCATACCCAGCGTACCAGTTGAACGGTTATTTGCGTGCTAAAAATATTTTTACTGATAGTAGAGGTGTCTCCCAGGTAAAAACTTTGAAAAAGTTTTATTGTTAAAACAAATAATAATATTTAGTGTTGATGTTAACTTATAACTTATCAAAATATAGGTATATTTATTATTCATATCTCATAATATAAAGGGAAAAATCTGATCCACCCCTCATTAAATAAATAGGAGGGCTATCTGCTAGTGCTTTTGATATTGTGAATCAATAAGGTGCAAGTTATCTGACAACATATAACTTACTAAACAATGACCAAATTTTATTAAACCATTAAAATTATAAATTAACTCTTAAGTGGTAAGGTGGAAAAAACTCGAGTGATTGGGTAGAATATTTAATTATTAGTAATAATTTTTTTTTAAATAATGTATTTTAAGACGTGAATTACTCGTAAAATTTTGGGTTGTCGTATTTCATCCTTGCAATAACTGGGTATGATGATTAATAGAAAAAGTTAGTGATATTATGTCTGAGTATTGTAAAAAAGTAATTAACCAAAAAGTGAATTTTTCACTTTGATAAATTTTATTTATAGTATTTTTTTTAATTTGGCATTTTTTGAAAGTAACTTTTTATTCTTTTTAATTCTTGTATATAATAACTTTTAGAGCTTATTCTGAACACTTGATTAAAATATATAATATAAATGAACAGTTAAATAAATAAGTATTATGTAAATAATTAGAATTATCACTATTATCATTCGGTTCCGCATTCTTATTTAAGACCAGTCCGTTATCTTTCTTCAGGGCAAGTTGTCGCTGTCGTTTTCTTTCTAGTAATAGTTCAGGAGAATAACATTCTGGCTCTTTTGTATCAAGACAATCGAATTCGAAAAAAGCTGTAAAAACTCGAACCCAAAACATGTACCACCACACCTTTTTGGAATTCGGCTTAGGGGAGTCATCTATATTTAATGGTTTTTTTTAAAATCAAAATATATAATTTTAAAGTTACTAATTAATTATAAAGGGCGTTTTATATGTCCCGCGGTAATCAGGCTTAATTCAAGCAGTGATAGAAATAAGTGATATGAATGAGGTAACCACCCATTAAAAAAATATATTAATTATTCGGCCAGTTAATTAAAAAATTTTATGATTTTTTTTCCATTCCATAAATATTTTCAATAAAATTTTAGAGAAAATCTCAAATTTAAAAATCGAAGTTATAAAGGTCAACCATATTATAAACCATTAAATATTTTTATGGCTTATTTAAAGAAATAACACATCGCTGGCCTTGGCCTTTAAAAAAATTAATACGAGTTGCTCGATCATTTTTAGGGTTTGTCAGATATATCCCGGTTTTTTATTTCAACCAGATTTTAAAAAATTTCGACAATATAGTCGTTGTTTATCAAGTTGTATTTTCAATATGGTTAATTTCAGATGTGTGGGTTTTGCATTCGCTTAAAATAATACTGACTGAATTAAACAATTATAAAAATGCTTGTCAATAAAAATATTTTTTAAATCGATAATATATACTAAAGTTAGAATTGTTAAAGTATCTTAAAATAAGTGTTTCCTAAAATTTTAATGTTATATTGCAATTTTTCTTAGGAGATAAGGGAAATTCTTATAAAAAGATAATCTTATACAGTTCTAGCTCTATAAAATAATCGATCCCCAGAATGTGATCATCACCTCCTCACCTTGATTGCCATTTTTATAAAAGTTGACGTTAGAAATTTTATAATTTAGCTTAAGTATAAATTTCAGGAATTTTTTTTTAATTTTAACATATAATGGTGTATAGCAGAAGTATACCGTAGGGTTAGGGTTAAATTGAATTAAAAATAAATCTTTTATTTATGCCTTATAATTTTATAGAATAATAATTTATCATTTTGGTCAAACATAGTTCTTGGCTATAAACAGGTTAGAATTTTTTAATTTAGGTTTGTTATAAATTACTTATCCAAAAATGTTGAGACAATAACCAGCGGCAAACAATGATCCGGAATCGAGATAAAAAAGCGTAAGTTATTGCAGCAATAATTGTTGAGATTATGAGAATTAATTGAGTATCTGTGATACCTTTTGATGAATAAAAAAAAGAAAAATTTCATTTCTAAAAAAATTACTAATTTTACATCGTTATTTCCCTATTTAAAACTGTTCTGACGAAGAGAAATCATGATAATCTATATTTACAAAAAAAATAATCTTAAGAAATTGTGTTGATGTTATATAACATCTAAATTCCGGAGCACAGCGACAAGTGTAACCATGTGATGATAATAATAATATAGTGTTTTTCTCAAATTTACCCCCTTACCAAATCCAAATTAGCAAAAAGATGGAAATCCAAATCAAAACTACCACCCCTCCCCCCACCACCCGCCAAAATTTTTTTTTATTCTTGAGGATATCAACCTACCCCAAATTTTGATCTCATATTATAACCCCACCCCACCCACCATAGTACAGCCAGGATATAAAACGATACATTACATATAAATGTCATAAAATGTTCGGCTTCGAAGAATCAAAACTATATGCACATGTTTAAAAAAAAGTAGGTTACTTGTGTCTTCAACTAAGAATATTTTATTTAAAAGAACACATTTAAATTTTTATCTTAAATAATGATTAGATTATCTCTACTCATATGTACTAAGTAAAATATTTATTTAGTTTTTTGTAAATTAAAACATGAAAAAATACAATATAAATTTAATAATATTAATAAGTATACTTTCGAAAGCATGTTGAGCGTAAAACCTCAAGTAGGTTGGAATAAGAAAATTTACATCTGTCGTCATATAATAATTATTGTGTGATAGGTCTGTGAGACTCTTAAAATTGAGCGATGAGCTATTATAAAGCCATATAAAGGATAAAATCCAAGCCAAGAAGGATAAGATTATCGCTAAAGGCCAACTTTGACCCAATACAAGCAGAAATAATTTCATTTTATTACTTAAGAATTCTACTATTAGTTATTTTTCTGAATTTTAATTGGGAACCCTGTTACTGCGAGATAAAGTTATTGAGAGCTATTTTTATAGGAAATTGTATATCCGAAATGCATTCCAATAATTGATTTTATTAATTTTCTGCGTCAATTCTAAAATAATTATTCGTTAAAATTAAAAATAGTTATACGTAAAAAGTGAATCAATAAATAACAAAATTAATTTTTTTCTTTAGAATTGTTTATTGAGTAGTAAAGTAATAATTTTAATATTTCCAAATTATAAATTTTTATTTATGCTTAAATTTAGGTAGCGCGCTATTATAAATAAGAAAATTAATTTCATAATAAAGTTTAAACTTGTAATTTTTATACTAATTAAATTTAAATTGTGAAACTAAATAATATATTTTGAAATATAAACTTATATCGTTTATAAATAAAATATTTTAGCTTTTTCAAGTTTATTGGGAAATTTTTTTACTAATTGAAAAATAAAAAACAAAAGACACCAATATCAACAGTTGATAATCTCTCACGTAGAACTATTGATTTGAATTTTACTCTAGTAGCATAACAAATTTACAAAAGAAATCGGCATTGGAAATAAATAAGCTTCAGAAATTCGCTTAAATAATATAAATTCTAAAAAAAATCTAACGCGCTCGCCAATGGTTTTTAAAAAAAAACTCTGACCCATTTATTTAAAAATTTTGAATCTGCCAGCCCAATGTTCTAAAATTATTAGCTAAACAATAATGCCTTACTAAACTTTCTATTTTCTAGAACCCTGTATGGACCGATCCGAATTTAATTTTTTAAAAATAACACAAATTTTTTTATTATCTTTTTTTAAACATTTCCATTTCCCGATTTCGTTAAAATATACTACTTTTTCAACAGTCTAATATAAAAATCTCCGGATCAGATCGGACCTTAAAAAATTAATTACGGTGGAGAGATCTACTACTTTATGTACATATTATGGTTTACCCAAATTCATAAACCAGATATTCCGTTGCTATTAAAAAAAAAATTTTTTTTTCATCAATACATGTGAAAAAAGCGAAAATATTAAAATATCACATGAACTTAAAATAAATTTATACCTTCGAAATTTGTATTATAAATCCAAGCTCGATACTGGTCTGAAATATTTAAAAATTCTAAAACATTCATGGATAAGATTTATGAAATGCGAATATATTGGAAGATGATTTTCTTATTAATATTACTATCAAGAATATAATGTTCTATATCCGTTTGATCAGAATATAAAAATTAAATCATGTGATTCACTTTAATTTTGAAATTCTAATATAGTTGTTCCATCTCGATTTTAAAAAGCATAAAATTTTTTATAAGAGTAACAGTTAAATCTACGGGAAAAAAATATGTTTTCCCCTATTAAAAGTATAAGCAATTTTTTTAAAAAATGCTCTCCTGTGATGTTGGAAAAAAATGGATAGGAAACACTAAACTACAATCCTCAGCTTAGTTTTAATTTTATAAACTAGAAGAGCGTTTTGACTGTATAAAGTGAGATTTCTTAATAATACTTTAAACCTTTAAAAACAAATTAGTATTAATTTATATAATTTTCTCATTTATTCAAGCCAGTAGGCATTGGTATATATTATCATTTATACATAACAAAAGAACTCAAAAAAATGTCTGTAAAGATTAATTTTCAATAATAAAATTTTATAAATATAGTTCTGTTCAGAATAAAAAAAATTTATAATACTTTTATATAAAATTTAACACCCATTTTTAATACTCTTTCAAGGTTATTTTTAGTAAGAGATAAAAAAAAATATATTTGTGAAAATAAATAATCATTTTAAAAAATCAATAGTGATAATATTTTTTCTGAAAAATAAGGAATGTGTTTTTGACGACAATCCACCAATAAGTAGATGCAGATTCTCGATTTTATAAGATATCCTAATGAAAATTTTCAATACCTTATTTATTTAATATTGGTAAATATTTTATATTTTTTTAATTGTAATTTATTATAAAATAGTAATTACATATTCTTTTTAAAAAAATAATGTTTTTTTATAACTTTCAAAAGATTTAAAATTTTAATGAAATCGTATGTTAAATTTTTGAAATTTTCTAGAAATATATTTTGGATATATTTTTATTTTAAAAATTCTTCTTTTTAGATAGTTTCAAATCTGCGAATAGAATTTATTGACATTTTAGATAGCGCCTTAAAAAAAATTGATATTTAAAATTGATTTTATTAAATATTTTAATGAATTAGTTAATTTTCCAGAAAGTAAGTTGTATCGTATGGAGAGTAGGAAATATAAATGTTATGCGTTTATTTTCGATATAAACAAATGACAGATATACAAAAAAAAATGGTACACAGTCACATTTTTCTCACTCCAAAGTGGATTAGATTTATTTAATACAAGTTTAATAGTCAATTATAGGGCTAGAACCAAAAACAAATTTAAATTTTTATTCAAAAACAAAACATATAAATAAAGGTTGTTTCGAAAAAAATTATTATTGCTAAAAATTAATGTTAAAATGTCATTTTAAATTTGTTTTGAAAAAAAAAAAAATTGCTAAAGAAAGATTATTTTAATTTATAAACATATTGAAACTAAAAATGTGAAAGCAAAAAAAATATTGTTAATGAATATTTTTTAAAAAATTTCTATGGGGCTGCGCCGATATTAAATATCGGATCGGATCGGCGCCGATATTTAGCGTTTTCCAAAAATATCAGATCGGGCCGATACCTGTAAAAAAACCGATCCGATCTTTCCTATTCTTTTTGTTATTTTATGTTTTGTATATTTATTTTACATTATTATAATATTTTCTAAATATTTTTTTAAATAATGCAAATGCACAAAACCCCCTAAATTTTATTTATTTTTAAAATAGATTTAAGTATTTTAAAAGATTTTTTATAAAAATAGAAAGGAACACCCAAAGTTTTATTTATTTTAAATCTTCTTAAAGAATAAAGCCAATTTTATTATTTATACTTTATATAAAAGAATTTTTTTGAATATGGTATCTGAATTATGGAAATATTTTACAAAAGGCAAAGATAATTTTGCAAATTGTGTTATATGCGGAATTTTAATTTCACGAGGAGGAATAATGAAAGATTCATAATCGATTTTTTGCATAAAAAATATTGATATCTTAATTACATTTGGTTTAAAGGGGGGTGGTTAAAAATCAGTATAATATCGGATCGGTTTTGAACCAATATCGGAAAATATGAGATCGGATCTGTGAAAAATATGTGGATGGCACAGCCCTAATTTTCTAAAGTAGTTTAGCATCGTTTAAAGATTAATAGCTTAGGGGGGGGGGGGGGGGCGATGCCGATTATCGTCTAGAAATTCACCATCTTTTGTTTTGTCTAATCTATAAAAAATTTTTGTCCTAAGAAAAAAAGTATAAATTAGTCTTAGCATCTGTATTATTTTGATTTTTTTAAAAGAATTGATCCTTTTTTATTTATATCATACAATAAATAATACAATATTTATTACTATTTTGGTTTTATCTGAGCATAAGAAATAATTATGAGCATTCAGCATTTTTTTCTATTTTCAAATATCAACTTAAGGAATTTTTATTCTTTAGCATCTTAATTTAAAATATGTGTATTATTTTATATGACAAAAAGCTGATAAAAATTTTGTAAACATTTTTTAAAAAATATTTAAACATATTGCTTGCATTTAAATAACATCCATCTCTTTGGCTTCTATATATTTTTTTAATTACGATAAAAGGCTTAAGTTTGTTTCTTTTTGCATTCAATTTAAAAATGACATATATTTCCCTGTAATTAGTCAAGTTATTTCAACCATTATTAAAAGTCATAATCGAGTAACCCAAGCAAAAATTACACTGAGTCTTATTTTCGCCAACTAAATTTAGTCTCAACACTATTAAAAATGGTAATCATTGTGTAGGATAGGACTAAAAAATTAAACGAATATAATCGATTTTTTCTAAATGTTTTAATTAGATTAAATGATAATAAGAGAATCAGTGATAGTTTGTTAAATAATTCAATGATATAGCCAGCTTTTGTTAATTATTTTGAGCAAAAAACATATTAAATAATTGAATGAAGGTATTTTTAGGTGGGAAAAGTCCTAAATTTGTTAGCTTCTCTATAACACATACTGTCATGATGAGACCTCAATCTTTATTCTGTTCAATAATTTGTATTGAATCACACCAGATTTTAAATTTATGACTAGAAACTATTTAAAATATTTATTAAATCAAGGAAATTCACTATGTCAGGGTTTTAATATATTTATAAATTCATTTTAAAATATATATATAAGTTCAAATTTGATATATTAATTAATAATAAATATAAATTAATTTGGATTTATAAGGAGTAATTTAAAAAATTATCTGATATTTTAGACTTACTCCCATCACATAAAGCTACAATATGCCCCTATAAGTTATTATTATATCTAATTATTAGTTTTAAATGCTTTTACCTAAAAATAAATTAAAATTCTCAATTTGTTTTTAAAAAATTATTAACTTACTTTGTCATTTAAAAAGATTATTTACAATTGCTTATTTTATTCATTTGGAGGTGGTGTGTGTGTGTGTGTGGGGGGGGGGGGGGGGGGAAGGGGGGTTTAGTCAATTTTACTTAACATTTGTTCAAAATTCAAAAATACTTGAGCATGCTCAAAGAAGATTTTTGAACAAGATAAAAATTGTTTTTTGTAAAATAAATTTCTATGATTTTGAGCATCTTTTGGAATTTTAATAATATAATAAAATCTATTGTGATGAATTGATTTATTTCTTATTTCAATGCAAAATACCAATAATTTAACCCAGGTCTCTCCTATAATAGAAAACATCTGGCAAAATAATAATTTTTTTTTAATATAAATAAATAAAGAACATTAAATTAAAATAAAGGGAGATGCAAAGGGAAAAGATTTCATCACAAAAAATTATAATATAAAAATCGCAAAGGACTTCAAAATCATAGAAGATTTTTTTACAAAAACATTTATTATTTTGCTCAAATTTTTTTTATGAAATCTTCAAATGTTTAAAGATTTTTGTCAAAGCCTGATTCTATAGTTCACCTAATTTTATCCCATTAATAATAATACTTTAGTTAAAAATAATGATTTCATATATTTATACAATTTTAAGTTATAAATAAATATTACTTAAAACATAAAGCCCTGTAAGACTGGACAAGAACCCTGAGAAGGTCATGAAATGGTATAAAATTTTAAAAAAGATTACAAGCACAAGCTGGTTCTCAGCAATTTTTTAAAATAATTTTAAAAAATATCAATATATGACTCATTTAGCCTTCATTTTCTGTTAATCTAAATTTCCACTTGAAATAATATATATCAAAAATCTTTTTCTTTTAATTGGGGCTGGATTAGGCCTAAAAATGGAAAAAATTTCAAAAACATAATAGGTTGGGATACATTATAATATTTGATCATTGATATTAACATAAACAGATAATATAGTTATTGTATGTATAAAATTATGCATTAGTTAAATGAAGACCAATAACATTATTATTAAATGAAATTTTGAATCAATGTAACATACCTAAAAAGTAAGTAAAATAAATAAGTAATGTATAATTCAAAAAATTTATCATAATTTAATGTGTATTACAATATATATATATATTAATATTATATACAAAATTTTAGATAAACCTGTAAACGCATTCCTGCAAAAATTTATTACTCTTTTCATTTTCTCCAGGTGTAACTAAACTGAGAATTGACAGGTAAACTGAGAATTGACAGGTAAAATTTATTTTTATTATAGCCTATCAATTTTATTTTAAATTAAATATTTTTAAAATCCCAAAAATCTAAAAAATTGACTAAACTGAGATTTGACATCAAAACTCCAAAAATAATGACGGAAACTTAAATATAAAAAATAAAAAACTTTTAAAATCCCAAAAATCTAAAATACTGACTAAACTGAGAATTGTAATCATAACTCCAAAAATAATGACGGAAACTTAAAATTTTTTCCATTTTATGATTATAACAGTTTGTACCAGATAAATTAATCCAAAGTAAAGAATTATCCTCCTATAATTCATATTATTTATAATTAATAACTAAATTTTTAATCTATTACGCCATCTACCGGAAATATATATATGATATGTAAAATTTATTATGGGTGTTATATTTTCTATGTAATATAACTGTTCTATATATATATATTATAAATTTATGGACTACTCTTTCTTCCATATTCTATTTTATTTATTTAGATTTTATTTTGTTATAAATTTCGATGTAATGTCAAGAATATGTCAATAAATTATTATTCGGATGAAGATGAAATAAAGATTCTTTTGTTCATTATCATTAAGTTACAAAATATATAATATTATAATAGCCTCTCTTTGTCACCGTTTATAATAATTATAAATTAAATTTACATAAATATTTTATTTATATTTTTAAAATATAATTGATAGGCCATAAATTAATTTTACCTGTCAATTCTCAGTTTACCTGTCCATTCGCAGTTTACCTGTCAATTCTCAGTTTAGTTACATCCTTTACTCCAATTTTTAAAAGTGGATAGATGTATTATATATGTAAAAATAAAATTTGTGTAATACTTTGCAAGCCTACCTAAACTAGGTTCGTCCAATCATGTTAAGAACAATCAGTATATTTGATTTTTTATTATATGTGTCTTTTTCATATGAAGGAAAATTGGAAGTAACAAGCCTAGATTTACCCGACCCTTTCCTCCCAATTTTTTTTATTATCTGCTAGAAGGTTTTATACCCCCCTTAGACAATGGTTAATTTAGCCTCCCTTAAAAATTTTACCCCCCCCCCTTCCACCTTCTAAAAAAAATTCCTATACCCTTCTAAATTCTATATCCAGTCCATAACAGATCAAAATCAGAAAAAAAGAGAAGCAAAATCAAAATTGGTATTTAAAAAAAATCATACTCACCTCCACTTTTAATCAAATGGCGGTAGCCTCGTCATAATTCCTCTAATTCTAATGGCTATCTTGTGTTAAACAACTACCCCCCCCCCCCAATAGATGTAACTGCTATCTACCCCCGACTTACCACTAACATTTATATTTTGAGAAATCATTTATCTTATAACGCTCTTATATTTGTTATACATAGAAACCATTTATCTTAATATCATTCTTGTTTTTTTAGTTTGTAAAATATGCCATATCATCAAATTGAGATTAAATTTGATTTTGCTTACTGTGTGTCCAGCTTATCCAACTATTTTGTATCAGTTGGATTGGCTGAACAAATTATAGAGATAAAAATATCCCCTCTTTTATTGAGAATTTTTGATTGGTTGAATAACATAAATAAAAATATAGAAGATGTTTATGCCGCAGTTGTTCAATAAAAACTGCGAAGAGTAATATTTTTATAATGAATGTCAATCAATATATTTTTTTGTTATTTTAATTTATTTTTTTTATAAAATAATATATTATTCTTGGATTTGAATTGAAAAATAAAAATATTATCTGGAAAAAGATTTTGTGTTTGAAAAGTTATCGGTGTTTTTTGGGGGGTTTGTGTAAGTGTTGCAAGTGATCTGAGATGTAGAATCTGGTAGATACGAATTTACCTAAATAAACAGGTAAAAAAAATATTTTACATACATATTAATTTAGTTTTTTTAATTAAAAATGATGGTAAAATAAACGCCATGTACTGGTTGTAGCCTGTATTTTATTTTTAGAATAAGGATTTTTGGTTGATTATTACTATTTTTAAGGTAATTATAAAGTTAGTAAACAATTTTATACCCCATTTAAAAAGAAAAAATGGAACATTTTTTAATTGTTACTTTTTAATCTAAAAAGGAATAATTTGGTGGAAATTTGGAAGTGCTAATGTTTTTTTAACGGTTATTGAGGTAACATAAAGGAATTAAGAATGTTGCGATATATATTTATTATTAAATTAATTTAAAATACAATTATTATTTTTGTAATATAAATTTAAACCTTATTTTAAGTTGAGGTTATAGGTAAGTCAATTTTAGTATCTTTAAAAATAAAATAAAGAAATTTAAATTTAAAGGGCGAGTTGGATTCGTGGAATATATATCAATTTGGTAACTTAGAAGGTTGAGAGAAAGGGTTTTTATGTTAATTTGGAGAACATAATAGGCGAGTTGGATTCGTGGAATATATATCAATTTGGTAATTAGAAGGTTGAGAGAAAGAGTTTTTATGTTAATTTGGAGAACATTTTTGATTTATAAAGAGTTTTTGGTCATAAAGTGTGGGATAGAATTGATTATGTATTTACGATATTATTTGGAGTAATATATGTGTTATATATTATTATCATAAATGATACATTTTTATAGTAACTGACAATCATTTGATATGATATATTTTTGTTTATCTATTTTTTTTATATAGTTAACATGTCAGTTATTTTAAAAATTAGGGATTTTTTTTTAATCATTGATTTTTTTTTATTATGAAATTATGATTAACTTTTTTTTATGGGCCATGAAATTATGATTAATTTTTATAAAATGACTTATCAATATTTTTACAATAAAGAATTTAATTATTGATTTAGTATTTGAATAAATTTTTTTAGAACATTTCCTAAATCTTTTATTTAGCTCTCTAGTTTGGCATTTTCTTTCTTTTCTGTGTTTTTTTCTTTTATTTTTAAATTTCGTTACATTATTGTTGACAGTTGTTGACCGCGACTACAGGATAGTTTTGATTCCACGGTTATTCGGTATTTTAAGGTAAAAAATATTTTATTTTATATTTTGTATCCAGGACACAACGCAGAAAATTTATTTTTAGATTAGTTCGATTAACACGCAATATTTAGTAACATTTCGTAATATGCGATGGTGGTGTATTTCGATAAGTATTCTGAGCCTACTTTTATTAATAAAGTTGCCATCCTTAAGGATATGGGTTATAAAATCTTGTATAAGAGCATTAATGAATTGGATATAGGACATCATTTAATTACATTGGGATTAATAGTAATTATATATTTAATTTATATTATTTTGAAATTTTTATTTGGAAAATGTACTCTGGTTGCGACCAGAGTATATGGTAATTGGAAAATAGACACTCCGGTGTCGGCAGATTGTTGGAAAAAGATTTCGGACTTGGAAAGTAGTTTAAATGGAATTTTAAATGAAATCAAGAACGGCAGACCTGAAAAGGTTGAAACGATGAAAGATAATAACGATGATCGTTCGGAATTTGTGGAGAGGTCAGTAGTTAGCCTCCAGGAATTAAAAGATATAAAAGAATCTATTAAAGATATTTATAGTGAGGTATCTAAATTGATTAATATGATGAGTAATCAAGGGGACAAGAAACAACTCGGTGATAGAATTATTTCGAATGGAAAGAGTTTTCCAAAGATTGTTGCTGACATAATTTGTAATCGGTGCAAATACAAGGGTCATTATTCTAAAACCTGTATTGTAAAGGAACAGAATTTTAGATTGGGTTTTCCATTGCAAAGGTCTAGTGGAGAAAATTCCAACGTAAGGAAGATTTCAGGCCTAGATGTAAATAAAGTTGATTCGTTGCAATCGAATTATGGCAGATCCCGTTTGTGTTTTAAATGTAACAAACCGGGACATGTAGCCATAAACTGTATCAAAAATTGACTATATGATTGCAAGTGTAATCATATACTAAATAAGAGATCGGGAGGGAGAAATAATAATAAAGTAAATAACCATGCTGAAATGAGATATGATTCTCGTAAAAGCAGTGGTTTTAACCAAAAATTTTTTTATCCTGATGATAAAAATAATACAGATTCTAATGATTTTAAATGGGAGAAATATCCTAGAGGTATTGTTAAATATTCCGATGAAGGGAATGTTAATACTTTCAGATGGGAAAAATATCCCAGTTATATTGCAAAAAAATATATGAATATTGTTAATGGACCACTAAATTCCGAGTTGAATTTATGTTCAAATGGGAATTCTCATGAAACTGATGTTTCAAACGAAATTAATCTTGATCCGTCAATTGAAACATATGATATTTTAATGACTGAGAGATTATCCGAACCTTGTCCTTGTCCAAGAGTTACTGTTGATTTGAGGGACATCGACATGTTGTTCGACACAGGGGCTAGCATTTCCATAATGTCTAGAAGAAATTATTATAAGTATTGGCCTGGGGGTAAACTCGAAAAAGAATCTATGTGTGTCAGACAATTTGATGGGTCTGAGATAATAGTTGTGGGAAAAACTAAGTTGGGAGTAATTCTCCATGATACCACATTTTTCCTAGATTTATGGGTAGTAAAAAAAGATGTGGAAACTATCATGGGGTGGGATTGGATTGTTCAGTTAGGTCCTTTCAATAATTATTGGAATATTTTTGTCATACATAATGGTTCGGCCCTAATTGAGACTAAAAACAAAAATATTGCTAATAATGCTAGAAAAAATATTCGTGAAATAGAAGGGACGGATTTAACCGTAAAACAAGATGATTCAACCCGTAATTCTGATAGGTATGTAAAGTCCACGGAATTAATGGTTGAAAACAATATTAGCATTGATGAAACCCCAATGGTTGCTATTGGTATTCATGAATTACATAAAATGCGTGAAAAAATATCTCGTTTAATGAAGAAATATGAAATAATTTTCGAAGACAAATTAGGTTGTCTTAATGATTATCAAGTAGATATAAAATTAAAGGAGGGATTTTCACCTATTTTTCTAGCGTGTCGACGAGTTCCTTTTGAATGGAAAAAGGAAATTGACGAAAAGTTGGATCAGTGGGTTAAAGATGGCATTATTGTTCCAGTGGAATATAGTGTATGGGCAACCCCGTTGGTACCGGTTAAGAAATCAAATGGTAAATTGAGGCTCTGTGCTGATTTCAGAGTAACCGTAAATAGATGGGTAGCAGAGGTTAAATATCCGTTGCCTCGAATTGAGGAAATTTTGGCTCAGTTGAAGGGAGCAAAATATTTTTCAAAGGTTGATTTTTCGTCAGCCTATTTACAATTACCTTTGAGGGAGGAGATTCGTAAATTATTGACGATCACGACTCCTAAAGGGTTGTTCGCTTTTTGTAGATTACCATTTGGGTTGAGTGTGTCAGCCCCTATTTTTCAGCGTACCATGGCGTACGTTTTCCAAGGACTAGAGGGGGTATTTTATTACATGGATGATGTGATAATTACAGGAATGACGCCTGAACAGCATAACCAACGTTTGGAGGAAGTTTTTAAAAGAATTCATGGTAAAGACTTGAGAGCCAGCAAGGACAAAAGCATTTTGGGCGTCACGGAGGTAGAATATTTAGGTCATCAAATAAATGGGATTGAGGTGAAACCATTACAAAAAAATTTGAAGAATATATTAAATTTGAAGCAGCCCAATAGTAAGACAGAGGTACAGTCCTTTTTGGGTATGGTAAATTACTACCATCGTTTTATAGAGGATTTTGCGAAGGTAGCTGCCCCGTTATATGAATTATTAAAAAAGGGTGTCCATTTCAATTGGAAAGTGGAGCAACAAGAAGCCTTTTAAATTTTAAAAGGAAAGATTGGGGAAGAGCCAATTTTAGTATGTTTCAACAATGATTTAGAAATCATTTTAGCTGTTGATGCTTCTAACAAAGGTGTTGGAGGAGCCTTACTACATTTAATTGATGGTGTGGAAAGACCCATCCATTTTTTTCGCGAGTTTTTCGTGATGTAGAAACGAGATATTCGGTGATTGAACAAGAGGCCTTGGCCGTGATTTTCGGTTTGACGAAATGCCGTGAATATTTGATTGGAAAAAAATTTGAAATTTTTACTGATCACAAACCGTTAATCCACTTATTCCGAAAGGATAATAGGGAGTTAATGTTATCTCCCCGGTTACAACGTTGGTTATTATTAGTGGGCAATTTTAACGAGGAGGTTAGATATCGTCGAGGCAAAGAGAATCATTTGCCGGATATTTTGTCCAGGTTAGGTTCTGGCTGTGCAGACCCGGAAATAAATGATATTATAAGTATTGATAGAGAGAAGGCCTTAGTGCATTCTCTGTCTTATATTTTAAAAGGGGGTCCTACCAATTGGGAGGATTTGAAAACCAATACTGTGAATGACAAAGATCTAGGTCAAGTAAAAGTGAGTTTAACAGGAGAAAAACCTTGGAAATACAAATATGATTCCTATAAAAAGATACAAAAAGAATTATCAATTGTTGATGATTGTATTATGAGGGGAAACAGAGCCGTAATTCCTTATAAATCACGGAGTAAAATTATGAAATTATTGCACGCCGGCCATCAAGGTCGAGACAAGATGAAATCTTGGGCTCGAGAATATGTATGGTGGCCTGGTATGGGCAATGATATTGAACGGATTACCAGGAAATGCGTTCCTTGTAATGCCTGTGCCCCTATGCCCCGTAAAGAGGTAGGGCAATTTAGACCTAAATCAAAGAAACCTTGGGAACGGATCCACATTGATTTCTTTGATCTTGATAAAAAAACATATTTTTTAGTAGTAGACTCGTATTCTAAATGGATAGAATATGCAGAAGTACATGGGTATACCACAAAAATTGTTATTAAAAAATTAAGAGAATTATATGCTCGGTTCGGTTTTCCCGACACAATAGTGTCTGATGGGGGTCCCGCCTTTGTCAGTGAGGATTTTAAACAGTTTTGTGTTGAATCACAGACAAAACACATTCTAGCTCCACCATATCATCCCAGCTCGAATGGACAAGCTGAGAGGATGGTAGCCATTGTTTAAAATTGGCTTAAAAAGGCTGGAACTCATAAAGATGAGACTTACATGTCTCAATTATATTACCTCAATTCTCGCAATCGAGAGGGGGTTACGCCTGTAGAGTTATTTTTAGGTAGGCGAACACGGGGTCCGTTAGATTTCTTAAAACCAAAAAGGAATATTATTACCTCAATGGAAGTAAAATTAGGGGTAAAGTTTTCAGTGGAACAAAAAGTTTGGGCCAGATTGTTTGACAATCGAAAAACAAAATGGGAAAGAGGTCGGGTCATATTAAATCGGGGTTCGAAATTGAGTGAAATTTTGTTAATAACCGGGGTTACGGTGATCCGTCATCACGATCATGTAAAATTGGGATAAATAAGAGGGGTAAATAATATGAGATTCATACTCGATTTTTTTTACGGTTCATATCGGTCCGGGTTACGTATATTGAATCATATTGTAATATGTCAATATATACAAGTATGGTCATTGTCGATTCAATTTAGTTTTTCACGATTTTAATGATATTGGAAAGTTTTTTTTTGGTTCGTTAAGGAATGTTCTGTGTATGCCAGATAATAGGGACAATAAGTCATTTTGGTTAAATGAATAGAAAAGTTTTTTTTTAAAGTAATGAATAGATGTTGTTATCTTTTCGTGAAAGAATAGAAAAGTTTTGTTTTTATCTTTTCTTGAATGAATGGGCAAGTTTTGTTTTTATCTTTTATTGAATGAATAGAAAGTTTTTTTTTTGAGGGGTATTAAAATAGCTTTTGTTATCAGTGTTAGTCGAAAAGTTTTTTTTATCATGGTACTGCATAATGTATATTAAAAAGAAAATCTTAAACACATTTGGTAAAAGATTGTTGTTGCATTTTTTCCCTAACTTATTTTATTGGAAGTTGCCTTTAATTTTGTAATTAAAATTAGAAATGAATAATACTAACTTGGGGGATTCGCTTGAGTGAATTAGATTTGTTTTACAAATACTGTTGTGTTATTGGTTTCACTTGAAGCTCACCCCAAGTGATATTGGTGATAATAATATAGAGATAGTTGAAGCACATGTGAGAAATAAGTTTTTGTTTTTTGTTATAATATATGTGCCTCAACAAGTTTATATTATACCATAAGTTTTTTTTGTTGTAAAATATATTATAATATTTTTTATATCGATAAACACTATATATAGGCAAATTTTTCTATATCTATTTTTTTCCCTCCTCCCCTTTCGTTTTGTTTTAAATAAAAAATTTTACTACGTACCACTGTGGTGTAATCCTCCATTTATTAGTCGACATACAATCCTTTGGATAATACTCGTCCGTCGCCCAAACATCGTAAACATGGAAACCAATAGTCGTTTGATCGATTTTGGATCTTGCTATTTACAGGTCACATTAATCCCTAAGATTACTGGAATGACTATTCAATCTCCGGTATCAGGAAAATTCTATGGCGTCTGGAGGGCTCAGAAAGCGAAGATGCTTCCATTGCCACAGCGATAGTCATATTCGTAGCCAATGTCCAAGTTTGGGTAAGGATGTTCGCCAACCTCCTAGCCACAATCCATGACAACTCTACCGGTCGATCTGCCAAACATCATCGACGAAGACTGGATGACTCAACGCAAGTGCAGTCGTCATTTTCTCCCAATCGTCCGGCTCCGTCGGCCAACCGGGGTGAACTAATGGACACATCCAGTGGTCATTCTAGCATCGCATCGACCGAAGATATTCTCAAGAGGGCTATATGCAGTATTCATAAGCCCGCTCCGTCGACATCAACCTCCTCTGCGGTATCCCAACGTATTGACGCAATGGATTTGTGGGAGAATCAATTACAGCTCTCGTGATGACTCCCACAAGGTCCGCTATATTCCCATTTATAGATGCATACTGTATGTATATATGTCGACCATTTTTTTTTAAACAAAATATAATACCATTTTTTTTGTTTGTTGTTTGTTTGTAGACATGCCACGGGCCCATAAAGGGGTGACATGTCATAAATGATACATTTTTATAGTAACTGTCAATCATTTGATATGATATATTTTTGTTTATCTATTTTTTTTATATAGTTAACATGTCAGTTATTTTAAAAATTAGGGATTTTTTTTTAATCATTGATTTTTTTTTATTATGAAATTATGATTAACTTTTTTTCATGAGCCATGAAATTATGATTAATTCTTATAAAATGACTTATCAATATTTTTACAATAAAGAATTTAATTGTTGATTTAGTATTTGAATAAATTTATTTAGAACATTTCCTAGGTCTTTTATTTAGCTCTCTAGTTTGGCATTTTCTTTCTTTTCTGTGTTTTTTTCTTTTATTTTTAAATTTCGTTACATTATTGTTGACAATTATATGTAAAATATGATAAGAAATGTACCGAGGTAGTGACTAAGGTATATAGTAATTGGAAGGAAGTCATTGTGATGTCGGATAATCTGTGCGATATTATGGAATGTGTGGAGAGATTTGCTTGTTTTTTTCTTTTGCAATTCATTAAATATTTCTGTCTAATTTAGGCAGGTTTCGTGTTAACCACATATAATAATTTTTTTTACAATGCCTTAAATATTTCTATCTAATTTCGGCAGGTTCTTGTCTTAAGGATTTGTTAACCGCATATTTTAATTAAAGAGATCATGAGTTCAAGTGACATGTATTTTATTATTTTTAACAAAGTTCATTCAGCTGAAAATTTATTTTTTTTCCCTCCCTCCGTCTTTGTTTTTTTTTCCTCACATGTAATTTTTATATATATATGATTGTGATTTGTGCCACAAAGGAAAAAACGGAAGTTGCCTTTAATTATATAATTAATTCTGAGGAGGAATAATAATTGAACCTGGTGATCCACATGTCCGGGTTTGTTTTTATTCATAAAAATATTTCTTTTTCTTTCCATAGGTTATGTTTATGTTTTTTTTTCAACAGCAAAATTATGATGATTTATTTTTTTTTTAAATAGATTGGATTTATATTTTTTTTTTATTTCACAAAATTTTTACGCCTCAGACTTATGTAATTAAATAATTGATAGTTTTTTTACACAAGGATTATCAGCATTAAAAATCCATGAAATAATCTTTTTTATCAAATTGGAAAAAGTAAAAGTCGTTCTGATATAATAATACCATACCCTCCTAATCACCTTTAATCAATTTTAATTCCAAAAATGTTAACATGAAATTTCCGTAATTCTGAAAATAAATCGTCAATAGTTAAAAAGAAAATGCATTCCCATTATCAGTCCGATATACGTATGATGCTTCTTTTCAAACTAGTGATCAAGCCAACGATAATGGAGATTCACCGTTTACCCGACAGTTTCGGAACATAATATGATAGTTGACTCTTAGTCTGACTTTGTTGATGACAGAATGATGATACCATAGCCATTATTCTTATAATATCAATATTTTTCACCATGAAAATAAAGGTGATCAGGAAAACCACTCTCGGGTGGACTATTTAAAAATATTTTGCAATGTTTTTCTCGTTCAAATAATTAATAGATATTATATAAATTTTATTTCTTGGGGTGAATTCCGCTGGCCCTATAGAGGTGGCATGTCATCGCTGTGCTTATTTTATAAATAATAATATACATTTTCGTTGTTAAAAGTTACTTTGATATATTACTAGGTACAATTACTAGTTACATTTTACAGTTATATTCCAAAAGTAAATAGTTTTATAATAAGTTACTTTATACATAATTCAAACGCATTATTTATTTACTGAACACGTTTACTTAATATAAAAAAATTAGGATATAATAATTATAATCATTTATTTGAAAAAATATAAAATTCATCTATATAACAAAATAATTAAACCGAAAAATATCGGAAAATAGAATATATTTATTAGAGACCTGCAGGCCCGGCCTGGATACACAGGCCGGGGACGTATTTTAATTTTTTTTTAAATATACCCAGGCCGGGCCTGATTTTTTTTTTAAATATCCGGGCCAGGCCATATATTTCAAAACCAAATATTTGAAATCGCCATTATTAGCTCTAAAATTCAAAAATAAATATAATAAATTTTTTTTAAATCCGGGCCAGGCCTGAAAATTTTTCTTATTAGTAAATAATGATTACTAATTTAGTTTATTCAAAAATTATTTAATTCCAAAATAATCTAAGTCTTTTTCGTTCCTTATACTAAGTTCTATGATCTAATTTAGTAAATTTTAAAAAAAAATACATTTATATGAAATTCCATAAATATTACCAGCAACTTGAGGGCAAAAAATATGGAATATATTCTGCTAAATAGGTAAAGAAATATAATATTAAAAAATAGGTTTATTAATTGAATTTGGTTGCAAAATTATGAAACCCAGCAATGTTACAATTTATGAAGAAAAAAATATTTGGAAGGGAAATTATATTATTGTTGCATATCAATTGTGAACACAATCTGACATTTAAACAAAATTTTAATTTAATTTTTATTGTAGTGGACAAAATTAGCTTTATCCACCTAGGTTCACCCATTGGAGATGTTGTGCTATATTTTATTTGAGATGAATTTCTTGTCAAATTCAATAGAACGTAAATATTTTAAAACATTTACCTGCTCATCAGGCTTTTTATTTAATTTAAATATTTTTTATTCATTTCTAAAATTTTACATGCCTTTCGTTCATCAACAATTTTCATATCCCTTGAAATATTATTAGACCTTGAGGTTCATAATAAAAATACTCTTGAATCTATTTTAAAATATTAAATTCTTTTCACTATTCAGTATGCAAGCTGCCCTTCCACCAGGTGGTATAGGTATCCATTCCCCATATCCTTAAGCATTTCAGCCTTTTTATCCTCAGTTGCTAAATTTGCATGCATTGCTCTTTCTCCCCTTAAACCCAACCCCGAATATACAGAATGACAACAATACGACTTTTTTGCTTGATCAAATAATTCCAGCCTCAGTCATATGTTGCCTTAGCTACGAATGGTTAGAAACTATAAACCCCGAGTATACAGAATGACAACTACGACTCTTTTGCTGGATCAAATAATTCCAGCCTCAGTCATATGTCACCTTGACTACGAATGGTTAAACTATACCTAGTTCTAATTTAGGCTTATTTATTAAACAACGAAGAACTTAGAATAGCTATAGGTCTTCGTTTTGTGAAATCGTAACGCCGACATCATGGGTCCCTTGTGAAACTCATATCGATAGTAGAGGCCAAAGCCCGCCCTACCAATGTTTTAAAAAATTTAACCCGCCCGCTCAGCCCACCCATAGTTTAAAAAAAATAATGTCTAAATTCCTTACCCGCCCGCCCATTAGTCTAAAGTTTTTTAACCGCCCGCCCATTATTTATAAAAAATTTTTAACCCAAGCCCACTTATAAAATTTAATTATGGTCATTCTTTCATTTTTTTAAGCATCTAATAAAAATATTTCAGCATTAAACCTCTACAAAAAGTTTATAATTTAGGAAATTAATATAAGTATAAAAATAATCAATGTAAATTATGGACAATTTATTTGATCAAATTGAATATATATCAAAAAAATAAAAATTAATATTATATGTAATTATAATGCAAAAATAATAATGAATCGACATTTTCGGGATTCAAACACGTTCTTCTTTGTTCTAAAAATCTTCCAGCAATGCTAAATCCGCGTTCGGAAGAAGCACTAGAAAAGTTTTATTACATTCCCATAAAAGGAAATTTTAAATAGACAAAAATACTTATTTATTCTAAGAAAAAAGTTTTATTGTTGTGTTTATTACATAATATAGTTAGGTAAATGTTCTTCACTTAAAAAAAACGATTGGTACAATAAAAAAAGAAATATTGTTATAGATCATTTAAACAATTATTTTTTTGTTTGTTTTTGAATAAAAATTTTAAATTTCCTTAA
The DNA here is from genome assembly GCF_954871325.1 of Gordionus sp. m RMFG-2023. Lineage (NCBI taxonomy): Eukaryota > Metazoa > Nematomorpha > Gordioida > Chordodea > Parachordodidae > Gordionus > Gordionus sp. m RMFG-2023. The sequence continues at coordinate 20,999,687 of NC_088777.1, forward strand.
CCCGCCCGCCCATAGTTTCTAATTTTTTTAACCAGCCCGCCCGCCTGCCCATTTTCGAAAATTTTTTTACCCGCCCATCTAGATGGGCGGGCGGGCCGAAACCCCTTCCAATGCAGACCTCTAATCGATAGCCTTAGACCCCCCCCCAATACTGTCGTTTTTCAGAAGACAAATTATCCAGGCACTATGCCATCAATTCGATCATCAATAGAATCTTTAAATTTCCTTCTACACTGGAACCCTTTGGCTTCAGCCCTGATGGAATGACGCTAGTCCCTTGAACCACGGTATACCCTCGCTTGGAATTATTCATGTGTAGATCGTTTTGCCAGATATTTTTATTTCAACTCCATCATGAAAGCTGAAAATACAAAAACAAATAAATATAGTCGCCTTAATAATCTTTTGTTTGTTCCGGTAATCTCAGACACCTGTGGATCATTTGGACCCCAAGTCCTAAAATTATTCTAAACAATAGGGCAAGGTTACGTTTAATCACAGGTGATCCAAAAAAGGCTTCGACCTACAAAGAATATCAATCAAAATTTGTCGATCCAAATGTATATCTATACATTAGTCATTAAACCTCGCCGATCAAACCTAAATACATTATTTTATTTTATTTCTCTTCTTTTAATTATATATTTTTACATATAGATATTGTATTATAATTTTAATAAATAGTTATATTATTTTTAAAAAAACATTAAAAATAAAATTAATTACTGTAATATTTAGATTTATACATATATATTTTTTAAAGTAACTAGTTACTTTTGGCAGTTACATTTCAAAAAATATAACTAGTTACAGTTACAATTTTTAAAATATAACTAGTTAGTTATTTTTTAGCAAAAATGTAACTAGTTACTTTAACAACACTAGTAGAAAAGAAAGAAAATTTGATTATTAAGAAATTAAACGCCAATCATTTGTTTTGTTGAATAATTTTCATTACAAAAAATTATTTTTTAGGAATCACTTAAATTATTTTTTAGGAATCACTTAAATTATTTTTTAGGAATCACTTTTTGAAATTATATTTTTAAAAATAAAAATTATATCTTTAAATAAAAACGCTTTTTTGAATTATATTTTTTTTAAACAATTGCAAAATTTGATTATTCTTTTTAAAAATATTATATGAATCTTACTTTTGGATTAAATTAATAAAGAAATAAAATTAATGAAAACATATTCTTTTGTCATTCCATTCATAAGTTGAAGAAGCCCTTGTAATTAAGAGATTAAGATAACTTTATTAGAGAGTTAAGAACTTTGTAAGTTTAATAAGATAAGAACTTTGTTAGTTTAATTTTTGGGTATATTAATAATTATCTTTACATTGTGATTCGCTTCAACTGTAACAATAATTATTTTTAAGCCAAGGTTTTGTTAAAATTTAAATTTAAGAATATTTATTATTACAAGTTTTATTATTTATTAATTTAAAATATTGTTCAAGTTTATGTATTTCAAGCTAGAGATTTTAGGGTAAAATAAAAGTGCAGATTATCTTAAAAATTTTAATATGAACAACATTTATATACTTTATAAATATATTCCGGATTTTTAAATGAGAATTATCTAATATAAATAGATAGCGCCCGTACCCATAATTGATTATTTATACAAGCCGAACTTTAAAATACCACTAAAGAAAGATTTTCTAGAAATGAACTAGAATTCCTGAATTAAAAATATTGTAGCACTTGAATAGGAAATGAACAATTTCATATTTTGCAAAGATAATTTGTGAATTGTTATATCTTATATAATATATAATGCTACTTTTTATCTACATTACTTAATAAAATGATACATCGCATGCCGTAAGGTAAATTTATTCAGAATGTGAGGATTTGGAGTCTCGTGGGAATTCGGGATAACTTATTCCAGAAAAACTTAAGACATAAATAGTTTATTATAAAAATAAATAAAAAATTAAAATAACATCATATGCCATAGAAAGGTCATTCTTTTTATAAGATTTTAGATTCGATATCTAAAATAATGTTTTCTTATTAAAGTTATCTTGCTAATATTTTAATGATTTAACATGAATTAAGTTACATACACTTTATTTAAAATATATATTGATTAATATTCTTTAATAAATACATGTATTTTTATATATTATACAAAAAAATAAATTAGAATGGCTGCCTCAAATTTTTCTTTGTTTTCTGGGTCTAAGTCCATTAAATGGGAGTGGCGTATTGTCAGTAATAGAAACAATTTTTAATCCTCCCATTTGTAAGCCTTTTAGAGAAGCCATTCTACCAGGGCCAATGCCTTGGACAACAACTCTTACCATATAGATACCTATTTAAGATTAAATATTGTAAATTAACATTTAAAATCATAGGAATTTGATTTTAATATTATCCAAATTAATTATTATATTTAATAAGCAAATTTTAAAAAAAATACTGTTGTGATTGCATAATTTCAAAATGTATTAATAAAAATATGTATAAATTAAAAATTATATTTGTAAAAAAAAGTTTTTCAAAAAAACTATTATAAAAACTTGAAATAATTAATATTATTAAATTAAATTATCTAAAAAAGAAAATTAATAAGAATCTTTCAGTAGAACATTAGTATTTTATTCGATAAATTGTATTTGCTAATAAAATTTATTTTTGATAATTTATATTTGCTATGTTTATTTATTTTTAATTTTTATCGAGTAAAGTTCACAAACATTCATTTTATTTTTCTTTGTTTTTGCGAAATTTTTATGATTTTTACTATAACTGTGCCGATATTAAATATCGTATCGGCACCGATATTTAACGTTTTCCAAAAATATCGGATCGGACCGATACCTGTAAAAACCGATCCGATCATTTTACTTTACTTTTCTTTTTTTTGTTATATATGTTATGTATATTTATTTTTAGTGTTGTAATGAACGCGTTCGTGAATGAAGCGTTTTTTTGAAAAAAATGGTAAACGATGTTCCTTTTATTTTTGACGAACTTTGAACATGAACGCGTTCCTTTTTTATGACAAAAACGTTCGAATTTAACGTTCGTTCAATTTTAAAAACATTTTTTATATTTATTTATTTGAAAAATTTAATATTAATCCGAATTTTTTAAGAAAAATGTCTTATATTTTATAATCAACTGTTTTTCCTTTTCACATTTCAATTTTTTTTAACCCACCATTATTATAGTTTATTAATTTGATACTGTTTATACTTTAATTTAATAGAATAGCATAAGAATGGATATTATTATTTCATCATCATTATCTGATTCTGAAAATTCAAAATCAGATGAATTAACATTACCATGCCTCAAATAAGATAAATATTTTGGAGTAACATCCTATATTGAAGAAATTAATTCAATACTTACCCAAATGTAAAATATGCCAAAAAGTATTATATCAGTTTCAAAATCTTCTAGTTCCAATTTAAAACGACATTTGTATTAATTATTTTACTTTATATATAAATAAGTAAAACATTAAATTTGAAGAAAAAATGCATTTAAGCTATTTGATCCCAACAATAACGATAGTTATTTAAAAATTAAAAAAAATTAATGGCCTAAATTATGGTCAACTATTGATAGACGCATTATTCAATGGAATTAATAAAAAGTATTAAACCTATCATTATCAAATTAATTACATATATATTTTATTTTTTTAAAGATTTGAACATATATATGAAGATCAATATGTTCTTTCTGCAATTATACATCCAATAGTCAAGCTTCAATGGCCATGGATAAAACTTCCACAGAACGAACTTATAAAAAATAAACTTATAGCGTTATTGAAAAAATGCATTGAAAGCAAGAACTGTTAATTTCGAGATATCTTTTTTTTGACTAGTAAGTAAAGGATGGATGGGAGGAGGATAACTTATCTCAATTTTTTGAAGCAAAGGATAAAACAATATATGTTTTTAATAAATTCCCCATGTTAAAAGAGTTGTTTAATAAGTATAATACCGCAATCCCCTCATCTGCCCCGGTAGAGCGCGTTTTTAGTATCTAATGCCGTATTAACTGCCAAGTGTTCCTGAATATCAGATGAAAATTTTGAAAAATTGTTATTAAAAAAAAAGAAAAATTTTATAAATAAATTTATCTTTTTATTCGCTATATTATATTATATTGTATTTTAATTATATTATCAAAATAAAACTATATTATTTTTTAACATGGCTAATCTAATATATTGGTTAAAAAATATAAGACATTTATTTATATTAAATTAAATTTAAAAAAAAATTTATCATAAAATTTTGAACGAATGTGAACGCGTTCCTTTTTTTTGTAAGTGAACTTGAACGTGAACGCGTTCGAATTTTTTTAGAAATGTTTACAGCACTATTTATTTTACATTTAATATTATCTAAATAATTTTTTTAAACAATGCAAATGCACAACACCCCCTAAATTTTATTTATTATTAAAATAGATTTTTAGTATTTTAAAAGTTTTTTTATAAAAATAAAAAGGAATACCCAAGGTTTTATTTATTTTAAATCTTTTTAAATAATAACACCAATTTTATTATTTATACTTTAAATAAAAGAATTTTTTTAAATATGGTATCTGAATTATGGAAATATTTTACAAAAGACGATAATTTTGCAAAATGTGTTATCTGTGGAATTCTAATTACACGGAAAGGAATAATGAAAAATTTATTTAATACTACCAATATCCGTAAACATATAAAGCAATTCCATCAAACGGCATTCGAAGAGCTAATACAAAAAGAACGAGAAATATAGAAAAAACAAATCAAATTTTAAAAAAAGAACCCAGAAAATTTCTGATCTTAAATCCATAATTATTTCTAAATTTATAGGGGAAATGATAACCCTTGGAAGATGTCGGCTTTAAAAGGCATTTATATCATTTATATATAAATTATAAAATTCCCAATAGAAAGTATTTTTCGCAAGGAGTTATTCCGGATATATATGAAAAACTCTCCTAAAAAATTCGTAAAGAAATTTTGGTTTAAGATTCTTATTTTTCCTTTATCCTAGTGTATGGACTAGAAATTCAGGTGGCGATTCTCATATCTCATAAACATGTCACTATATAAAACAAAACTTTAAACAAATTAATAGTTTTAAATGTTAAAACATTTAATGAGTCACATAGAGCAATAAATATTGCTCAAATTTTAGATGAAATGATTAATTATTGGTGTATAAAAAAAAATATACCAAATCATAAGAGATAATGCAATCAATATAGTTTTGGCCATGAAAAACGGGAAATTTCAAAGCGTTTCCTGTTTTCACATACAGTGTTGTGATTATTTAATCAAACATATTGACGATTAAATTAAAACCCATCCGTATAAAATTATTTTCTTTGCAAAAATAATTAAAATATAGACAAAGCATTATAGAATTCTTTTATTACTCCTTTTTATTTTAATTATTTTTGCAAACAAAATAATTTTATATGGATGAGTTTTAATTTAATCGACAATATGTTTCATTAAATCATCACAACACTGTAGTTGCATTTGTTTACAAAGGCAGCAATTTTATCGCTGAGATCTATTATGGATTAGAAAAATAGTAGGCCACTTTAAACATTCTTCTATTTCACAAAATTTAGTCTAAAAGAAATCCAAATTCGATTAAGTCTAACTAGGCACAAATTAATCCAGGACGAGCCGACCCGTTGGGATTTTACCTATAACATGCTAAAACGATTGATAGAACAAAAAAGGGCGGTACAGCGCTATTCATTATCGATAATCCTAATTTGGGAAATCTCTCATTATACGAAAAGGAATTAACAGAAAAGGTAATTGATGTTCTGGAACTAATATTTGGGAAATCTCTCATTATACGAAAAGGAATTAACAGAAAAGGTAATTGATGTTCTGGAACTAATTCAGAGGGTAACAAAATAGTACGGAATCATGTTCAATTAGCAATGTTATACCCTTTGTTGAAATTCTGAAAAGTGAATTAACGATTATGAGGACACAGATGGAGGTGTGCAGACCACGAAGGATACCATTAATCAATTAACAACTCGGTTTTTTATTTATAATAATGACAACTATCTTATCGTAACATTACTTGATCCTCGTTATAAGGATTTCCTTTTACCAAAAGACATTTCATATATTGAAAAGCTCAGGACTGCATGTGAGCCTTTTATTAAAAGTGATAATCATGTTCAACTTCCAACTCCTAATAAAGATACGCCAGGTGATTTTATTGTTAACTTATGTAATGACAATGAAAAATGTTCCACATAACATTAAAAAATGGAAATTAAATTTAAGGGATGCTTATAAATTGAAATTCAAAGAGAAATTAGTAACAAATAAAATAATTGAAATCGATAGTAATATAGATGATGATCTGCCATACTTGATAGAAATCAAGTAATATTTAAAAGAATCTTTATATCTAGAAAGTATAATAACATATTTTTCATATTTAATCAAGTTTGCTTGGTTGGGTTATGATTGACCCATTTGTTTGGGCGATATCTGATTATTTTCAAATTTAACAAAGGATTGGGTTTGTAGGAAACCCACTATTTTTTTAATGCTAAGATGTTTGTGTTCTTTATTTAGTTAATTCGAATAACATTGATATTGATATTATATCCCCTGTGGATTCACTTGAAAATTGGAGAATTAATGCTGAAAAGTATCCAACTTTATCAAAACTTGCATGTAAATTTTTGGCGCCTCCTGAAAGAAGTGTCCCATCTAAGTCTGCTTTCAGTAAGGTAGGAAATATAGATAGTCCACATCGTAGAAGCTTATTGCCAGAAAATCTAGAGGCTCTCATATTTATTTTAAAAAATCTAATATATTATAATTTTATATATTAAATATTACAATTTAATAATTCATACCAACATAAATTGGATATGGGTCCTTCCACGTCAAATCGACCAAAAAAAACGAGATTTTCGGATGACTATCTTTAACATTAACGAAATTTGGCATGATAGTTATCTATTGTGTATATTTTAGAAAATTCAAAATTTTAGTGCTAGCTCAACCAGATCCAAAGATATATGCTTTCAAAGTAGAAAATCGCGGAATGCGTGATTTCATTAAATTTTTTCTTTTTTTAAATACTTAAGATAGAGTTACAAATTATATATCATTTTATAGCCCTTAAAATTTTACATTGGAAAATATCGAATTAAAAGTGTTTTCTTATTTCCGATGAAAATAAAAAATTAACATTGTTAGGAATTTTTTGGAGTGTTGATATTCTCTAAAAATGTTTATTATCTTTATATTAAACTATTTATTAAAAAATATCGATAGCCATTTTTGTTTTTTTAATTTTATTTAAATTTTTATTATTTATATAAATAAAATAAGTTAATGTATATGGCGTTATATTCAATAATCATTATAATATAATGTTTTTAATAAAATATTAATTGTATTGGGATTAAAATCAAAAAATCAATTCAATATAACCAATATAATGTCCTGGAGCGATATGTAAGCAGGAAGCCCATACAGATATGATTATTATTAGGACGCTATATTGTAAAATAAACATATTTTAAATTTTTATATTCAAAATTCCATTTTGCGCTTATTAATGGAAATTCCTGAGGCCATAATTTGTAGTGATGTTAAGGTAGTTACATTTTGGCTAAAAAATAACTGTAACTAGTTATATTTTTAAAATTATAACTAGTAACTGTAACTAGTTATAATTTTTGAAATGTAACTGCCAAAAGTAATACTTTTAAAGATATATTCAAATAATTAATTTTATTTTTAATATGTGGTGATAAATTAATTTTAAATTAAATTTATTTTTTAAATTAAATTTATTAATTTAAAATTTTGTGAAAATGTCTGATTGTTATAATTTCCTGTTCAAATTGATTTTCTTTTCTTAAATTGTTACATTGCTGCTGGGCTTCATAATTTTGTAAGCAAATTTAAGTAATTTAATAAATTTTAATATTATATTTATTTACAAATGTAGCACAATATATTTTTCCCCGTCAAGTAACAAGCATTGGAACTTCATATCATACGTAATAAAAAAAATTTTAATTTAGTATAAGGAAAAACAAAGACAGATTATTTTAGAATTTAATATTAAATTATTAATCATTACTTACAAGAACCAAGTCTAACAAAAGCATAAGCACATTACTCAAATTTTAAAAAATGATTGCTTTCTGAAATTTATTTTTTGGTCTAGCCTGAATTTTTATTTATAATCAAATTATATATAAATTAGACACATTTTAGAACTGTATGTTTCACTCATTAATTGATTATTCTATTCCTAATTTAGATAGTGTTATTTATATTTATCTCCTAGATAGAAACAGAATACAATATGAATTCTGAGTCAGATGATGAAGAAATTATACCTTCTCCTTCTACAATAATTGCAAAAAAGGACCTTCCTTGGCCAAGTTTTGAAAAATATTTTGAATTCCACAAAGAGAAGGCTGGTAGTAATACTAATATTATTGTCAAATGTCTCTTATGCCTACCATATAAAAAGTATATTGCAGCATCTAAGTCATCCACAGCTAATTTATGGAAACATATCTCTGTAAGTTTACATAAATTGTATTAATATTATATAGAATAATTAAATGAATTAACTTTATAAGAATAATTAATATTAATTAAATATTTATATATATAAAACATATATCTATAGAGAAAGCATCCTAACCAATCCGTAAATATAAAACAAACCATAGATAATAAAAAAATTAATTCAGCCACATCAAGTAAGTTAAAACAAACTAAACTTGACTTGGTGGAAAATCAAATTTTAAAGGTATCAGCAAAGATAAATTTGATTCACAAATTATTAAATATATAATAAATGGAAATCACCCATATACAACCTGTGATGATGAAGATTTTGTTGAGCTGATAAACACCCTGCAACCTAATATGAAGATTATATGCAGACAAACCTTAACCTTAAGAATATCAAAATATTTTGTTCAAATGAAGGATATTCTAATAGAAAAATTGTTAAAGCCTAATTATGTTTGTACAACAGCTGACTGCTGGACAGCATTTAATCGGTAAATATTATTTTTTACTAAAGTGCACAATACATTTGGTTATCTTTTGTTATATTAATAATAGCTCCTATATTGGTACAACAGTACATTGGATTGATGTGGAGAAATTGGAAAGGCGTTCAGCTATTCTAGCCTGCCAAAGACTACAAGGTAGGCATACATTGATGTGATCAGCAAAGCCTTAACTGCTGTTTTTAAGGAGTTCCATATCCAAAATAAAAATATCTGCACAATAACGGATAATGCAAGCAACTTTTCAAAGGCGTTTAGGTATGCCTAACTAATTTACTTTATAAATTATTTCTCTTAGAGTATTTAGCTGCCCATCTATTATAATGGAGGAAGATTCTGTTTCTGATATTGAATATATCTCAATAGAAAATATAATGTCTTCTTCTGGGCTCTCCAGTTATGATATTAATGACTTCGACTACCTTCCCAGGCATCGAAGATGTTCTTGCCATACATTAAACTTAGTGGCAACACAAGATGCCAACAAGTTACTTTTAAACAATGAGGGGTATAGGAAAGTTTATAACTTAGCTATATTTAAATGCCAACGTTTGTGGAACCTCCAAAATAAATCTGGGCCATCCGCCGAACTTATTAAAAAAAAATTACATTCTCAACTCCCATATCCCGTTATAACAAGATGGGCTTTTATAAATCCCTGGCCAAAATATTATCGTTTTTAAATTAAGTGCCTGTGGAATTTGATTCATTATGTGATGAATTAATTGTGTAGATTCACATCAGATGATCGTGATTTTATTAAAGAATCTTGTAGTGTAAATTTAAATTAATGTCTTATAAAAATTTACAATTTAAAAATTAGATTATGCAACCAGTGTCCAAAGCTATTGATATTCTTGAAGGGGAAAAATACATGTATCTGGGTTATTATACCCCAACAATAACACAAATATTTATTTGTATGGCAGCTGTGCTGGGATTAAAATATTGTCAACCTCTAAAGGATACTATATTAGCTAGTATTGAAAAAAGGTAACTTAAATCAAATAATTATTTATAAATTAATAATATCATGTTATAGGTTTAATAATCTTTATGATAATGACAACATCATTGCTGCAATTCTTCACCCTTTATTTAAAACTGACTGGCCTTGGATTAGGCAAGAAAGGAATAAAGCAAAAAAGGAGAAAATTTTAAATTTAATAAATACCTTAATACCTCAAAGTAAATCCCAGATGAATGAATCATGCTCAAAACCAACATCACTTGATTTAGTTGGATTTTTTGACATAAAGCGCCAAAATATTCTGGATAATGAACTTATAGAAAACTTTATCAAATCTAATAACAACAATTTTCCTTTATATAACGATTTTCCAAAGTTAAAATTACTCTTTATTAAATATAATGTTGTTCTAACATCAAGTGTTCCCGTAGAGTGCTTGTTCAGTCTAGGTAAGCTCATTTTTGGAGATAAACGAGCACGTCTCCTAGATAATAACTTTGAAATAATTTGTTGTTAAAAGCAAATAAACATTTATTAGATTCTAATTTTTATGAAAAATAAATGTTTTTTTTTTCAATGCAAATATATATTTTTATATTCGATGTAAATATTTAATTTTGCGATATTTTTTTATATAAATAAATTGTATATTATTTTATATAACTGATTATACTTTGTTTATCCTAATTTTTTTTATATTAAATAAATGCATTCAATAAATAAATAATGCGCATATGAATGATGTATAAAGTAAGTAACTAGTACTTTTGAAAATAACTGTAACTAATAACTAGTTACTTTTGTAAAAATGTAACTAGTAACTGTAACTAGTTATATTTCAAAAGTAACTTTTAACATCACTAATAATTTGTAGATATATCCTTTCACTGTTGTGGATCTATTATCGTTATTTTTTTGTCCAATCAATTCAGCAAAAATTCAAGTAAAATATATTACTGCTCTGATGGATCAGCTGCGTAATATAAAAACAAATTTTTTTTATAAATCTATGTTATCATGAATCAGATTTTGGGTTTCAGCTATATCCCATGGAAAAGGTCCATGTGATGGCCATGGCGGAACATTGAAAAGATTAGCAACACGTTCAAGCCTTCAGCGCATCTGTTCTGGACACATTTTAACACCAGTTGATTTATATCAGTTTGCAAAACAAAACATGCCATTAGTAAATTTTACATACCAAAGGATAATACAATTTAGAAGAGATTAAACTATGAGATAGATTTAATTTAGCTCGCCCCTTCCAGGAACTCGCGAAATACATTATTTCCTTTGAGTTTAAGTAAACTTAAATCAAAAATATATTCATATGCAGAGGACTTTGGAATTAACAATATCTCAAATGTCGATAATTTGTCTTTTGCCAATATTAGAGGATTCGTAACATGTGTTTATGACGATTTTTAATGGTTAGCCACAGTACTAAAAAAGAATAAAATAACTGAGGAGATATATATTATCTTTTTACATCCACATGGACCATCAACCCCACAATTGAGGAAAAGATATGGTTGCCTATTAATCAAATAATAATGATAGTAGATCCCATAACAGTGACAGGTACCTAGAAGTTATCGCCTCAGGAAGCTCAAAATGGGATAAGATTAAAAAAGAGGTATTTTTTATAATTGTTTGTATAAAAAATTTTAAAATATAGCGTGCTAATCATATCCGTATGGGGTGCTTCTTTATTTACTGCCCCAGGACATCATATTGGTTATACTTAATCGATTTTTTTAATTTTGATAACAATATAATTTAAAAAAATTTAATAAAACAGCCATCTATATCTTTTTTGATTTATAAAAATAATAAAAATTTTAATAAAATTAAAAAAACAAAAATGGCTATTGAGATTTTTTATTAAAAAGTTTAATATAAAGGTAATAAACATTTTTAGAGAATATCAATACCCAAAAAAATATCCCTTCCTAGCATTTTTTATTTTTACCGGAAATACGAAAACACTTGAATTTTTTAATTATTTTTCAATATTTTCCAATGTAAAAATTTAAGCGCTATAAAATGATATATTATTTGTAACTCTATCTTAAGTATTTTTTAAAAAAAACAAGATTTAATGAAATCACGCATTACGCGATTTCCGACTTTGAAGGCGTATATCTTAGGATCTGGTTGAGCAAGGCGCTCTAAAATTTGGATTTTATTAACATTTACAACATAATAACTAACATGCCAAATTTCATTCATTTTTGAGATGGTCGACCGAATCACTGGTCGATTATTAAATATATTTTTTTTATCTATTATAATATTTTTTTTTAAATTATAGTCTTCTTAATAGTAGAAATAAAAATTTAAATTAAATGCATCATTCGATTTTTTGCATACAAAATATTGATTTCATAATTACATTTGGTTCAAAAAGAAATCAGTATAAATATCGGATCGGTATCGGATCGGGTTTGAACCAATATCTAAAAATATCGGATCGGTGAAAAATATGTGAATCAGCACAGCCCTAATTTTTACATGTATCTATAAGTATATGTTAGAAAATACCTAGTTTTGATATTAACGTGAATCTATTTAATAATTATAAAAAAGTTAATTGTTAATTTATCCTTATGCAACATTATGAACAATCCTATTTATAAAAATTTATGTATAAATTACCTTTTTGCAGACATTTAGACGCAACGGATAGCCCTGTAGCCTGGCCGGCTATGTTTGTTCCTTTTTTGGCATTTTTGAAGCCTTCGACACCGCAACTGCTGTAACACAATTGCTGATAGCCTTCACTCGAAGTATTATTGCCTAATGACGAGTTACTAGAATTAGTGTTGAGTAGATATGAACTGGCTGAAACTGTAGGATCTCTAACATCTATTATGGTATTGTTGTAAGAGGCCTTAATAAAAAGTTAGTAATTATAAGTTATAGCATAATAAATTAATATATTATCGAGCTTATCAGCCTGACCCATCCAACCGATCCAGATTTTTAATTCCAGGCTAATCCGGTCTGACTTGTTAATAATAAAGTCCGAGCCCGATCCGAACTTAACGATAAGTTTATAAGGAAAGCCAAAAAATTATAGGTACTCAAGGAAAATAAAATATTTTGTTTTTTCCATAATTTTATATAAATGCACAAAAAACATATATTTAATTTCTGCAGATGTCCAAATGGACTCCTGTATCTGTACATTTCTTAAATATATATAATTTCTTAATACTTTCCTTCTCTCTAATGAAATGTTTTTTTTAAATTTGGTTTTGAGTGAATTAGAAATTAAATTTTTTGCTCTCATACCTTGATAAAACAAATGGGAATTTCAGAAAAAGAAACTTGTTGAGGTTGGTCACCTTCTTCAAATGTTTGACTGAGAGTTTGGGAATCCCTGATTTTTTTTTTGATAGATGCATATTCAATTAAGGTTCAGTAAATATTCATCAATGAATAAATTGAAATAATATCCATTTTTATTAAGGATATGAATAATATCAATGGTTTATTTTTACAAAATTAGTTTAACTATAAAGACGCGGTAGAGTATTATAAGATTATTCTGAAAGAAAATCTTGTTTATTGTTAATATAATGACCATTTTTGTTTCTAGTGTCCTTATTTTCACAAAATGGTTAACATAATCATGTGCCTAGTTAAGTATTCCAGGGTTAAATCAATTAAATTAGAAGGTAATATAGCCTACAAGCTACCAAATATTATATGACGTAATGTAACCATGTCCATAAAATATCCTTTATTTTATTAAAATATTATGCATAAATTAAGCTATTACATCAAAATAAATCACATTCAAAATAAAATCTATAAAATTTAAATCATAACACAAGGTTATTTATAAATTATATTAATATTTAAATCATTTTAAAAAGCGTTTTTAAATAATAAATTGAAAATGTGAGTTATCAACATAATTCACAATTTTCATATTTTAAATTAAAATTTTTATATGGATTTTCGGTAACTCATTGAAACTCGGGGAAATTTTTAAAATTTTATTTATTTAAAAATAATAAATATGCGATCGTGTGGATATCGTTGGAAATTTTTTGATGTAATAATAATTTAAAGTAGAGATCTGCAAAAGTGGGTCGGGCCTTGGAAATTTTTTAAATATATCTAAATTAATTAATTTTAAGTTGAATTTTTTATGTAAAATAAAAATATTTGATTTTATTTATAGAAACTAGACGATATATCTTTTATTTTGATTAATGTTGTTAAACGGCTCGTTTTGAGCCGTTTTTAAAAAACGGCTAACTCAATATTTTAGCCAGAAAAATATTGCCTAAGCCTCGAGATTTCTCTAATAGATGTCCAAAACCTTTGTTTCTTCTGCAAGCAAAATCTTCTAGCTTGCTTGATAGTATTCTGGATGGAATATTGAGTTAGCCGTTTTTAAAATTCGGCTCAAAACGAGCCGTTTAACAACACTAATTTTGATTAATTATAAAAATTAATTTCTATATTTAAATAAATTCGGGCCAGGCAGGTAATTTTTTTTTAAAAAAATTCGGGTTCGAGCGGGCCGGCAAAACTTTTAAAAAAAATTCGGGTTCGGGCCGGGCTGAAAAAACTTTTTTAAAAATTCAGGCCGAGCTGGGCTTGAAAAATTAGGCCCGATACAGATCATTAATTCAAAGTATCATTACTCAAAAGTTTTAAGAATTATATATTTTTTTCTTATGAAAATTTTCAAAATTCTTTAATTTTACATTAAAAATAGAGAAGGCGTGTACTATATTAAATGCTACTAAGTTAGGAATATAATTTTTTTTTGTGAAAATTTTCACAATTCTTTAATTTTACATTAAAAGAGTATATAATTTAAAATCTTAAAAAGGCGTGTGCCATATTGGAGGCTACTTATTAAATAAAATACTAGATAATTAAGCAATTTATTTGAATAAACATAATATGTAAACAATGATAATATTAGATACATATAATTTAAAAAAATTTTATATCATTTAAAAATTTAATATATTTACTTAAATTTGACATATTTTTAATATTAGGAAAATAAGAATATTCACATAAATGTGAGGAAGATTTTCTTCCTGTTCTGGGGGTTCACGCCTTAATATCCCTTCATAAAAGCTCAATACGTTGAGTAAATCAATATATATTTAGGTCTTATCATTTATTGTCCTTATTAAACATTTGCCCAATTATATAATAATTTTAATGTATTCTAATTTTGGATATAAGATTTATAAATAAATTTTTTTTTAAATATTTAATAAATATAAACTTGAATTAATATTATACATCTGAATAATAGGCGTAGCCAGTGTGGTAGGGCGTCATTCCTTTTGGAAATTTGCCAGTTTTTGTTAATATGATTTAAAGATTCCTCCTACACTCACCCCCCCCCCTCAAATATAATATGCTGCTATAAACAACAATTTAAATAAGTAAGATAACAATTATTTTAAATAACAATTATAAATTTTCAGAAAAAAGCAGCTTAATGTTAAAAAAATAAAAAGTTTAAAAAACCAATATTTATTTTATAAAATGCAACCTGGGCAAAGAAATGAAATAAAATTAATGAAAGTGAAATCACCTAATACCCCCCCCCCTGCCAGCAAAATTCTAGCTATGTCTTGATTTGAATTAATCTTAAGATTTAACATGCACATATTTATATTAAACATGGTATAAATAATTATAGAAATTTTTTAATATTATTAAATTTAACAAAAAAATAATTCTGTAACTGTTTTTTAATTATATTAAAAAAATAATATCAGGATTATCACATTCATAACACATAGAATGTAATAAAATTTAATACTTAATTCATGTTCAAAATATAGTAAATAAGGTTTAATAATATGCTATAGCAAAAATTGATTTAACAATACATGAATAGAATTTATTTAAAAATCATGATTTTTATTCAAAAAATTATCTGATTAAAATATGATTTAAATCAATTTGATTTAGTCAGGGCGTTCTTTCTTAGGATATTTATAGTTATTAATTGAAAGTTAGAAGATAAGTTTTAAATCATAAATTTGGGATAAAGGAACAAAGATAAAATAATAAAAATTAGTTTACATTTTATTTTTATAATTTGTAGGGGAGACCAGAGCTAATCGGGAAAAGGGGCATGTTGTTTAAAACCAGTAACGTTTATAAATTAAAATTTTGTTCTAAAATAGAATATGGTATCCATATTTGGGTAAGAAAATAATTTATATTTAAATTTCTTATTTGTTATGACTTATTTTTGACGTAAAAATTACAATATTTTCACTTTACATGATTAAGTTGTAAAAAAAATTAAAGATTTAAACATGGCAAAATGGATAATATATAAAAGTTAACTCTTTTTAATATTTAAGAAAATTTCAGATTAATATGTAAGGCGTAAATATATGTTAAGATCATATTAGTAATATTATCACCATTGGGGTTAGTAGAATTGTGGCTTGTCGGCGCAATCAATCAATTTTTATAATATTACTATGGTCAAATATATAAAAATTCCAAATAAGATAATTTTCACCATAAAAGATTATGCAAAAGCAATAAAATTGAATGAAAATTTTATGTCATCAAGAAAAGTAACATCTATTACAAGTTAAAATATAATATTTATAAATTTAATATATAAAATTATAATTAATATATAAATTTATTATTGTAATTTTTAAAAATACATTTAAATTTTAATATAATATCAGATCTAAATAAATATATTGAAAACTAAAATCATCATATATATTGTGATTAACATATTATTTGATCAGATATGAACATTTATTTACCATATATAAATATGAGCCTGATACTAAGATCAATTATTTAAAATGAATTATATCTAGCAAACAAAGATTTTCATATATATATATACATATATTGTAATTGGCAATATATATATGATTCAAATTATTATATTTAAATAGATTTGAATATTTTAGTTATCAGGATATTTATTTTGGCCTGATAATAAGATCCAATTAATGTTATATATTTAAATATAGAGATAATTTTATATTATTTATTTTATTAGGTATACCTACTACAAATTTTTTAGGACATTATAAAAAATATAAAATGGCTGGCGCTATGCTCAAAATGTCTCAAGATAATAAACAAAATATATTATGAGGAAAATAAAAGATGTTTGCTTTATTATGTAAACAGGACTATAAAATTTTCATAATTTTGTTTGATGAGTGGTTTCAATGCAGAGTATATAAAGGTTGGGCAAATACGTCCTGTGCCAAAAAAGATTGCTATTTATTTGTTATAATTGTAAATAGAATATTATATAAATAAATGAAAATATGAAGAAATTTTATTTGTGTCTCATAAGAAGCCTAATTAACCAGTTAATTTTACTAGCCCCAGAGATGATCTAACTAACCAAAAATTACTAAATATTTAAAAAATATAACAGCATATTTATAAGAAATTGTTTAAGTTATTGATTGGTATTTTGCAAAATCTTATGCAATCATTATTTTCAGAACTATGATGATTTTGACAAAAATGTGTTGAGTAACCCTGGTCTCCCTATTAAAATGAGTTGAATAATTTACTATTTGTATTCGTTATTATTTTATTTGATAATTTTTGGAAACAAATATTCGCTTCATTTTTGAATGACTACAGAGAGCCAGCCCTAAAAAACGTTTAAAATAAATAAATAAAAAACATAGTACCACTCTCCTTTTTTAGGCGGTTTAGGTATATTGTATAGAGCATCTAAGGTGTCCTCGTTGGGAACCAACTTTCCTAATATCTCGGTAGCCCATAATAAATCTGACGATTTCAATTGTGTATCTTGTTTTATGTCGGTTATAATTATATTTTCGCTTTCGTCATGATATATAGTTTCAGTATCTAGAGAATGCAGCTAGTTTAAAAAAATAATTTTATTTAAAAGCTCCTCTAGTGATTTCTGGAAATTATTAGTATTTTAAAATAACTAACCACCTTTTTACAAATAAATCACTATTGTCATTTTTTAAAATGTTACTAGTAGTGTTGTTAAATGGCTCACACTTTTTTATTTTGTCCATAACTCACGAACGGCTCATTCCGCTGCTTTCCGGATAGAAGATCAATTAGGATCAATTAACGGGCTACACAATGCTATAGATTTCGGATATTGATCCTCAATCCGCCAGCTTAACTAATTCCGTCAACTTCACGTTTTTAAAACGGTTATAACTCGGTTACGGTTAGTTTTACAGATAAAAAACGGCTAATTCAATATTTTATTAGGATAAATATTATGCAAGCCTTAAGATATTGCTCATAGGTGGCACAAAGGTTTGAACATCTATTAACGAAATCTAGAAGCTTAGACAATATTTTTCTGGGTGAAATTTTGAGTTAGCCGTTTTTAAAAATAGGCTAAATCGAGCCGTTTAACAATACTATACTAGTAACTATAACTATATTTTTGGAATGTAATACAAATAGTTAATTTTCAAAATGTGTTAAATCTTTATTATGTATCTCAATCACATCTTTATATGAAGATTTCCAAAATAATATTGTTTAAATATAATGTCCCATTTACATCAATGAAGAAAGTTTTTTTAGTCTAGGGAAGTTTAATTTAAATTTAAAAAATATTTTATAGTTAATAAAGTCAAATAAAAATATATTAAGCTAAAATTTTTATAAAAAATAAATAATATGACAGACTTATTTTATATTTTTCAGTGCAAATAAATATTTTTAAAATGTAAATATTTCTTTATTTTCATTTTGCTCCATTTAAATTTCTTTAATTAAAAATTGTAAATAGCAAAAATATTTTGTATAATAAAAATATTATATAAAAATGCTGAGTAATTTTAATAATTTATAAAGTAATTTTTAATGCAACTACTTTAGAAATGTATCTGTAACTAGTTAAATGTTACTTTTAAAATTTAGCTAGTTACCTTTTTAAGATGTAACTTGTCCTAGTTACTTTTCAAAAAAATCTTATAACAACACTAGCAATTAAATAAATAAAAATATATATTGGAATATTAAGGTTTTAATTATAAATAATCAGAGACCTATGGAGGTAAAAATTTTTAGGCCAAATTGATATTTTTTTATTTCCAGTTCCTGGCTGATTTACTAGGATTTGAATTTCAAAGTATTTGATTCAAAAAAATTGTATTAATTATATATAAAATATGACAAATAATAAATTTAAATTTTACAGTTTGCAAATATTCACAATAAGATAAAAAAAATTAGTAATCAAATATAATATATTTTCTAGAACTTGTGCTATGGATATTTTTATTGTGATAATGTGTTTTATTTTAATTTTCTAAAACTAAAATAAGCAATTATAAATTGTAAAATTATGTACAGCAATCAGATTGAAATAAAATAATATGGATCTTCTACATCTTGTGAGTGTCTATTCTTATGGGCAAATTATGTAAAGACTACAAAATCATTTGACCAGAGCCCACCTATAGCCCAGTGGCAAATTTTTTTAAGCCTAACTTGGCACATGTTCCAATTCAGCTCATTTTATACATCATTATCGTAGAAAAAGAGGAGTTACCCCATGCAAAATATGATTAGATACAATTTAGTGTTTTCATATTACTTATATATTGATATGATATCTAAACAAAAATTTATTTTGTTTTCTTTTAAATTGCTAAAACCCCTCCTTAAATTTATATGTCCTCAGAAATTTCCTCTTTAAAAAAATGTGGGAAAGAAATCCCAAAAATCTATGAATAAGAAAATATCTCTAGCAATTAAAAATGTGCATATTTATTCATTTTATTTTTGCAAAATCTATAAATAATATAGAGAATTGAGTGTATTTGCAAAATTTGTTAATTTTTTTAGGTATATTAATAAATTAGCATTGTTTTGACAAAATGTGTGCATTTGAACATATTTTTTAATTACCTGCAAAGATATAGACTAAATACTATAAACATTTAATTTTTTATGAAATTTTCAAAGAAAAAATTTATAATAAATTATATAAGAATTGAAAAATGGGACGCTCCTCAAAAATACTATAATTTATATGGGAAAATTTTACTTTTTCAATCAAGTGTAAGAACACACTTAGTATTACTTTATTAAACATTTGCTCAGTCTTAGCACTTGAGGGTAAAAAATAATATATAATAATTGTTTATAATTTTATCTCAACCAATCTTATTTTAAAAATGTCAAAAGTCTATTTGATTACTTTTTTATGCCTTACTACTAAATCGAATATCAAGCGGCAAAAATAATTATATTTAG
The DNA here is from genome assembly GCF_954871325.1 of Gordionus sp. m RMFG-2023. Lineage (NCBI taxonomy): Eukaryota > Metazoa > Nematomorpha > Gordioida > Chordodea > Parachordodidae > Gordionus > Gordionus sp. m RMFG-2023. Next base: position 21,019,988 of record NC_088777.1, read on the forward strand.
CATATTAAAGCAATAATTTCGATAATTACATCTTTTTAAATCATGATAAATATTGCTCCTAAATAATATTGCTATTTTATAAATATAGAGGTATAAAATAAAATTATGTTCATAATTATTTAATTTAAACCAAAAAAGGGGGTGCAAATATCACTGATATAAAGTAGTACATAAATTGATTAATTGAATAATTTTTCATTTACCAATCCTGACTTTTTGAATCAATAAAATAATGAAATTCATATCATATTAGTCCTAATGTATAAACAATATAAATTACTTAAAATTTAGAAGAAACTGAACAGTATTAGAATCTCTCTCTAGTAAATTAAATCTAATTATTTATCAAGTCAAAGTATAAGCTACAAAAAGATATTAAAGAATAAAGATGGAAAGCATTAAAATTAAATGAATTGCATATTTTAAAACTAAAAATGATAAAATATATAGGTTCTGATATATAATAAAATATTATTTTGTATTTACATAATAGGTTTGTAAATTTAATTATTTTTGGACCCATGTGAATTTAGTTTAATTCTAAAATTACTTTTTCAATATTGGCCAACGTTATTAAATCATGATCCTCAGATATATGGACTCCATCATCTTTCGGTGATACACTAGATTTTAGATATTGCAGATCTTTATGCTTATAATGCAAAATAGATGCCGCAAATTTTCTTAGATGTTGAATATCATTATAGTTAATTTTGCAATATTTTATAAATTTTTAACATCGTTTCACTAGTTTTGTTAAAATAAGAATTATTTCAAATTTGACAGTTAATCATGTCAAATTATAAAAAAAAAAAGGGATCATCATGCAATTTTAGATATTTATTTTGGAAAATTATCAATATATCTCTGCTCATCGAGCTTTCTTCATACCCTCCAAATTCCGAGGATTTTGTATACATTCCGTTCTACGAAAATCTTCCAATATAATATCATTTTCGATGTGCATAATGGGATTAACTGTCTCACAGAATAAATATTCAAATACATTTGAGAATCTATCTCTATCTTGGCTACATGCTACATTACTAACCAAATCAGGTAACATTGGCATAAGGTCCCCTCGCCATTACCCATTAGCGTCTTCATATCTTCTCGCCTGTCTTGAAGCCCATCATAGATATATTCACAAAATATCCTGACTCCTCTACAGCAATTGATTCCTGGAAATCTCTTAATATTCAATCCTCCCTCGTTAGCACGACATAAGGGCTGGGATAACCCTCTAGTTTTGACAATCCTTTAATTTCTATGCTTTTTCATTTAGGAATCTAGACCTGCGAAACAATAATAAGCTATATCACACCATTAGTCTTAGACTCAATTGTTAAATGGTTAACCCCATCACTGTATTTTCTGTCAAAAATCGGTTTCCAAAAACCATTACACTGCAAGCGGTTTATATGCAGAATTATAGGACATTCAAAATGTACTGATACTATAGCCAGGGTCTTATAATCTGCTGGCATACCGTCAACCCTTGAACCCACTGGCCTTTACAGTTCTTAAGGCAAATGCCATATAATTTTACACCGATCTCTTGGCAGTAGCGTCGCTGGGGAGGGGGGCAGGGGCTCCCTCCTGAAGCAAAAATTTTTTTTAAATGAAATCTTAACCCCTTGAACTAAAAATAAATTTTTTTGATTGCCACCTGAAAGATTTCTTTTATAATTCTATTAAATAATAGATTTAATTTTATTATTTAAAAAATAATAAAACTTTATGAATATTTATTAAATGAATACTATTTTAAATTTTAGATTAAATTAATTAATACACATAAATTATATTTTCACTATGTCAGCTAGCAATCAAATTTTGTGTTAAAAATATAATATCAATCACTCACTAAATATTAATATAGCATTAACGGTTGAAGCTTAATTGACTATTATTATTAAAATTATTTTATAACCCTAATTAAATAAATATAATCATTTATTAATTGAAAACTAAAAAATTTAATATTGTAATTAGCAGAGTTCAAAATGACTAATCAACTGTATATTTATTTTTAAATTTATATCATACCTATTCCTAAAAATATTTTCTAGGTCCAAATAAGTATAATAAAAAGTAAGTAAGTAAACATTTAGTTTATAATCCTCTATTATATACAGTTGTTTATAAAATATTAGATAAAATGCCATTTTTATAGACGAATTTGACAGTTATAATATATTACAGCTAATATTATAATGAAATTTACTAATAAATGCTTTTGATAATAAATATAGTAACAATTTGCTCACATGTATTTAACGCCATCTATTTAGTTATAAATAATTTTAAAATTAAACATTTTATTATTTATCCTACAATAGATGTAATAAATTTGATATCTTTTCTTTTTTACGATAGGAAAGCTATTTTTTTCTTTTTCAAAAAACAGTTTTGAATTAAATTTTTAATACAAGTATATTTTTGATATTAATTTTGCAAACTACTATTATTTTAAGATATAATATACCAACTAGAGGTGGTGCGATAATATATAAAATCTTAATTGTTTCATCATATCATTCTGACCCTTATTTTATAGTTCCAAAATGTTTCATTTCTAATATGGCATCCTTGCCGTTTAAATATCTCGAGGCTTCGGTGGCGTCGCTAAATGGAGGGGGGTGCGCAGGGGCTCGAGCCCCCTGAAAAATTTGAGCAGCCCCCTGAAGCAAAAAAAAAATTTTTTAATGGCTCCTTAATATCCCCTTCAACTAAAAATAAATTTTTTGATTGCCCACTGAATGATTTCTTTTATAATTCCATTAAGTATTATATATATATAATTTTATTATTTAGAAAATAAAACTATTTAAATTTTTATTAAATGAATATTATTTTAATTATTAGATTAGATTAATGCATATAAATTATATTTTCTATTTCAGCTTGCAATCAAATTCAGTATTAAAAATATAATATCATCAATAACTCACTAAATATTAATTTATCTTTAACAGTTGAAGTTAAATTGACTTTTATTATTTAAATTATTATTTAACCCTAATTAAATATAATATATATAATCATATATTATTTGAAAATTAACAAATTTAATATTGTAATTAGCCGAGTTCAAAATGACTAATCAACTGTATATTTATTAAATTTTATTATCATACCTTAAAAATATTTTCAAGGTCGTAGTATAGTTTATAATCCTCTACTATATACAGTTATTTATAAAATATTAGATATAATGCCACTTCTATAGACGTATTTGACAGTTATATAATATATTACAGTTAATATTATAATATATTTTACTAATAAATGGTTTTGATAATAAATATAATAACAAATTGCATTCAAGTATTTAACGCCATCTATTTAGATATAAATAATTTTAAAAATTAAACATTTTATTATTCATCCTGCAATAGATGTAATAAATTTATCTTTTCTTCTCTTTTTTCACGTGTTTTTAGGAAAGCTATTTTTCTTTTTCGAAAAACAGTCTTGAGTTAAATTTTTAATACAAGTATATTTTTGATATAATTACAAACTACTATTATTTTAAGATATAATACATCAAGGTGGTGCGACAATATGTAAAATCTTAATTGTTTCATCATATCATTCTGGTCCTTATTTTATAGTTAGAAAACGTTTCATTTCTAATATGGCATTGCCGTATAAATAAATCCAGTCTTCAATATATTTGCATAATTATTTCTTTCAAAGATTTTTAGTGTTTTTATTTTATCAATTTATCCAACATAATAAATTCTGATATTAGTTTACATCGTGAGTGTCATGGCTATTATTGCAAATTAACCAGCATCTATTATTTGTGTTGCTATGTAATTTAAGATTATTATTATATGTCTGAGGGCATATAATTGCATATTTTAGATAAACAATATAGGTCAACTGTGTAGTCGTTTATTTATCATTTAAAATGGAAGATAATCTTTTAGAAATTTAATTACTCGCAATAATTTTCTCGATTGCTTATCTAGCTTCCATCATGTCATCTAAGAGGAATCTCTAACCACCATATAGTTTTATGATTTGGATTGGTCGTTTATATTCTCTCCTTCAAAAATTGTTGATTGGGTTTAGGCCAATAAATTTCCTTATTAGTTCATTCTATAAAACATTGTCTAAAATAGTAACAGAGAGCTATACCAGTTTGATAACCTTTTGTCAATGTAAGTTGCTAAGAATTATATTATTGTATTATGTCGTTTTTTATATGCCAGTTTATTTTGTATGCATAATATAATAAATGACAAAATCTGAAAATCAGAATAATTGTTCAGGGTTAGCAAATTTTAAAAAAGTATAATATATTAATATAAAACCCGGCCGAAGCACGGGAAAAAGCGGCCGAAGGCCCGCTAATTGGGGGGGGGGAGGGGTATAGTGGTGGAGCCTCCCATAAAAAATTTTTATTTGAGCCCCCTGAGATTGTGAAGGCTAGCGACCCCCTGCAAGGCTTCAATATATTTGCACAATTATTTCTTCCAAAGATTTTTAGTGTTTTTTTATCAATTTATCCAACATAATAAATTCTGATACTAGTTTACATCGTGAGTGTCATGGCTATTACTGCAAATTAACAAGCATCTATTATTTGTGTTGTTATGTAATTTAAGTTTATTACTGCTGAGAGCATATGATTGCATATTTTAGATAAATAATAATGGTCAACTTTGTAGTCGTTTATATATTATATATCATTTAAAATAGATGATAATCTTTTAGAAATTTAATATCTCACAATTCTCGATTACTTATCTAGCTACCATCATGTCATCTAAAAGGAAGCTCTAACCACTTAATAGTATTATGATTTGGATTGGTCGTTTATACTCTCTTCTTCAAAAATTGTTGATTTGGTATAGCCCTATAAATTTTTCCTTACCAGTCCATTCTATAAATATGTAAAATGGTAACAGAGAGTTATATTAGTTTAATAACCTTTTGTCAATGTAAGTTGCTAAGAATTATATTATTGCATTATGTGGTTTTTAAAAACTATTATCAATTGAGGCATATGTATGAATTAATTAATCTTTTTTATCACTAGTAATTCTTTAGACATGTTGCATAAATGCGAAGGTAATTTTATCTAAATTTTTCCATCTCCTCTAAATTTAATACGTTTATTTAAGAGAAGCATTGTTTTTTATCTTACCTTTGAACAAATATAAGAGCATTACTAAAAGTTAATATAAAAATACTATATCCAATTCTCGCTCCGATTATGAAGGATTATTCTCCGACAGTCTAACAATTAGAACCTCTTCTACGCGATCAACAATTGATCCTTTTCCAACTAAATTCTATATAAACAATATCCTAAAATTCCTGGTACAAAATTAACGGAATGATTTAAAATTAATGCTTTTGACACATGTGCCAGACAATATATTTATGCCAATTTTGTACTATATAATGTAATGTGTGGAAACTCTCTCTAAACAGTGGGTATAAGTCAAAGTTTTAGTGTTAAGGTAATTGGTCGTATACGCACATTTTCACCTAAAGAGGGTGAGGTTTTTTAATTAAGACTCTTACTTAATTATGTAGCTGGGTTAACATGCTTTGAAAATTTAGGCTCCTTTAATGGAATTATCAGGAATACTTTTAAGATGCATGTATTCGATGTGGTATGTTATCTGATGATGTCGAATAAAATCATTGTTTAGAGGAAAGCCTCTCCTTTAAGATGCCGTAACAATTGCGCCAGTTATTTTCTATTATTTTATTACATTGTGAGCCTAGAGATCTTGTTGTTCTATGGCTTACTTTTAAATACCTTTGTGAAGATTTATTCAAATAAGATCACTACTGCAGGATAGCATTATCAGCGAAAATCTCGCACTATGCCAAATAAATCCAATTTTAATTCAAACTGGTAAATCTCTTAAGGAATTTTTGGGCATGCCTATCCCTTTATTATTCACTCAATCTCCATCGGCTACAGTTGATATTATGTGTTACCTTTTTCGGGAGGAATATTCCTACGATACCGATGATATGCGTAAAAAATATTTGGCAAACTGCAATTTATTTAATCGTGATCAAAATATTTTCTATAGCAAATATGTCCTTACCCTCCACTCTATCCCTCCTATTATTTATTTTTTATTGAAGGTCCTGGGGATACTGGAAAATCATTTCTTTTAAATACAATATTATATGACTTAAGAGCTTGAGGCAAAATTGCAATCTATTGCATCTTCTGGCATTGCTTTAACCATTCTTCATAATGGCCGCTCTGACATTCACGTTTCAACATTCCTCTAAATATTATATGAAAGTTTCTCATGTAATATATCTTACCAAAGCCGAATAGCTGAATTGATAAAACAATCGGTAATTATAATATGGGACGAAATATCTATGACGCATAAACATATATTCAAGTTCGTGGTACGTCATTCCAGTATATAATAATTACCTGTTATTATACGTGGTGGAAGAATCGACATTGTTAACTCAACCCAAAACCGTCGTATTTATGGTGGCATATACTGCCATTAAGGTTAGGTATTAATGAGACTGCTAATTTCACGACGCAAATAAATCTCTTATTAATAATAATTACTCAAATTTCGTTTAAGAATTGATGAAGGCTATGAGACATTTAATGGCTCAAGAGATAAAACAAAATTTCTGAAGATTGTTTTATAGCTTTAAATGATATCGAGTACGATATAGACAAAGACAATACTAATGCCATCCTGACTCTTAAAAACATAAATTTAGAGTCCATAAATATTCAATTGATTAACAAATTTCCTGGGGATTAAATTATATATACAAGTGCTGATGAAACGATAATGGAGAAAAAAAGCGACATTTTATCCCACTGAATTTTTAAACTCTTTATGTATATCAGGATTATCACCTTGCAAACTTTCACTCATAGTTGGGGTACCTATAATTTTAATTCGTAATTTAAATTTTGTTGCTGGTTTGAGCAATGGGACTAAATTAATTATAACCTCATTGCGACCAAATATAATTGAGGCGGAATTTGTTTCTTCTAGCCCTCTCGGCACCAAAGTTTTCATTCCTATGATAAGTTTAATTCCATCTGATTCTTGCTTATTATTTTTCTTTAAGTGCCACCGATTTCCCGTGAGACCTGCTTTTGTCATGATACAATTAAAAACTCAGTGACAAACGGTGAACAAAGTTGGCATCTATTTACCTCATCCCATGGGAGCTACATGATGTGTCTAGGATTTGCTCTCCTTATAAACTATTATGACCAATGATAAACAAGAACTACAAACACAACCAATGCGGTGTATCGTGAGGTTATATCCGTTTAATCCAGGTTTATACGAATACAAAGGAGCTATACTTAGTATGATTATTTTTTTATAATTTAAAATTCAAAATACCTAGAAATCTACTTAAAACTCCTTCATTCAGCACACATGTCATAGATTCTGACAAAAGGATCCAGCAGGGGGCATAAGTCTTCGTTTATTTTACCTTGGTAATCATGATCTCATCCATTATCTTAAATCTAAATTTGATTTCGATATAAATATTTGATATCTTGATGATGGAACAATCTGTGGTACGCTTCCTAAAATAATTGGTTTACAATTTCTTGAAGCCAATTTTAAAAGACTCATTCTTGATAAGTCCAAATCCAAAATCTGTTTTCATGATAACAATATACAAAACCCTCATCCAGCAAGATTAAATTTTTTATTGAATACATAAATAATAAATTTAAAAAAAAAATAAGGAAATTAATATAATTAAAAAAAGTATATTAAAACATGTTTCAAATATTTGTTCATATGAATAAGTATATATATACTTCGTTAACATATTTTATAAGAATAATGAATATTGGAATTAACTCTCATTAAAATAAGGCAAATTTCTTATTTACACCTCATATAGGCTTATTTCTGATTTATCCATCATCAAATTAAGGAGAATATACTAATTCCTTGTCTTCTTGTGGACTATCAGCTAGTAATCATATAAAATGCAAATATTTATTAGATTGTGGGAATGAATCCTTCCTTGAGGGTTTTTTTTATTAACAATGGAAGCCCCAAAGCACTACTTGGTAAATTTCTATCTACAGAGTTTTGAATAAGTTTGCAACTTCTCATGATATGGATCCATTCTTCAAGATGATCTTTATTATAAGAAAATATATTTTAATACAGATACAGGGGTCAGGCCATATTTTTTTTTTTAATATACCCGGGTTGGGCCTAAAAATTTTAAAGATACCCAGGTCGGGCTGTATATTTTAAATAGCCATTAATATTTATAAAAATAGAAAATAAATATAATATATTTTTAAAAAATGCAGATCAAGCCATGCCAAAAATTTTTTAAAAAATAATCCAGGGCAGGCTATGTAAATGATACCTACAAGTCTCTGATATATTTATTACCTTCAATATAAATATATAATCCGAACATATGAATTTTCATTATATTAATTTCATAAAATCTGTAAAAAATATATTTATGTGCTCAATAAAAAAAATATTCCTAAATGAATTTTTATTTTTCAACATTCATCTGCAATTTAAAACCTAAAAAATTTAATTGCTAGAAGAAGGTTTTACCTAAATTAAACCCGCCTATTCTGTTGATAGACTGAAAGATATTGGGTTGGTGAGTGGGAGGGTTAAAAAATATTTTTAAAACAATGGGCAGGTGAATTTGAAATATATTTCAGACAAAATGAGCAACTGAAGTCAATTTATTATTAGATATTATTATCGAAAATAACTCATGCAAAACTCTCATCTAGCAGGAATATATTTTTTAGATTATAAATACAAATACAAATGAATAAAAAATTTTGTGTAAAAGATTTTTTATTGCGCACATAAATTAAAATTACTAATCATATACTTCATAAACATATTTTATAAAAAATAATGGAAAATTTTAGAATAACCCCTCTTCTAAAAATATATAAATTTCTAAATCACATCTCATAAGATAAGAAAATATTTTATTTATTCATCATTAAATAAAGGTAAAATTTATTATTTATCCACCATTGAATAAAGGAGAAAATTCCGATTCTCCGTCATTCTTGACGGGCTATCAGCTAGTTAATATATATTCTTAAAAATATTTACATTTCTCTACAGATGTTTATATATATATATAATGTTTTAAAAAATTATTTGGAAATAAGTAATTAAAGGTGTCGCCAGTTCTTCTATTATCTATTATTATGATAAACTATTAATTTCATAAATTCAAGATGAATAAACTCTGTAAACATATTATAAATAAAATATCCATGTATATCTGCATTTGAGTCTAAAATAAATTGAGTTTCATCCAGGGATGTACCCGAACCCAGACCCGGACCCTGAACCCTCGTTTGGCTGAACCCGAACCCGGACCCTTTTTAAAAGGGGAGGGTCCAAGGGTTCTAGGTGTCATAAAAATTTTTAAAAATAAAAATATTTTTTTAAAAAATAGTATAAATTTTTTAAAATTTTATTAACTTTTTTTTGTGGAATCATTTATTATATCTTCGCGTTTTCTTTCAATATTTTTCCTAGACTTCCATTTTATTTAGAGATTGATATCATTAACTATTTTCCAGTGTAATAATATTTTATTATGTAAATTTTAATATACTATGTTATAGAAATACGTTGATTTTTTTAAAGTGAATTATTTTGTAGTACAAGGTAATAATATTTTAATTTAAATAATAATGCACAACACGTTGGTCCTCAATTTGTATGATGCTAGAACGATTAAGTTTGAAAGATTTCTGTTATTATTTCATTATAGGAGCATTGAAGTCATTTTGTCGGAAGATGATTGGTGCCAAATAAAGGACCTTACTAGTGTATTAGTTCCTTTAAAAATAATAATATTAAGATTACAATCAGAACAATTATGTTTATTAGGCATATGGATTAGATGCCGATTAGATTTAGAAAAATTTACAGTCCTTTTTATACGTAATATTAGAAAATATAAAAATTCGAGAGCAACAATATTTGCAAAATAGTGTTGTATACACTTCTATATATTTAGACCCTCGATATCAAGCTTTATTGAGAATTGAGCAAAAACAAATGGCTAAAGACCATCTTTAGGATTTATGGCCAAAGCAAAACTCCATTATTTACAATATATTGGAGGCTACGACAATATCTATTGGTAGTAGTCATAATAATGACAGCAACATTGATGATCTTGAAATTTTACTTTTAGATAGAGAAAAAAAAATCAAATTATCATCAGATAGAAAGGAGGATCAAAAAATGCCGATTGCATCATAAATAGAAAAGTTTTAAATATTTTAAAATTCTGGGAAGAAAATTCTTCAATATATCCAGAATTATATATCTTGTTTAGAATCGTCATGGCTGTACTGGCGACACAAGTACAATAATTTTATAAAGATAACTATTTTAGGTAAGGGTGGAACGTGAATTTTCATCTTTAATATATATAACTTTACGTGGAAATCTCAAGGAGGATATTTTAGTAGATATTATGATTGTGCGAGAATAAAACATTTAAAATATAAATTATTTCATTTTTAAATTTTTCATTTGTAAATTATGAATATGTATATATTGAAGTATAATAATAAATGAATAAAAAAAAATCTTATTTTGAGTCATTATTTTTATGTTCCCTGAACCCAAGCCCTGGACCCGGGTCCTTTCAAATTTTATGCCTGTACCCGAACCCGAACCCGGACCTGGACCCTTTTTTTTGTCGAAGGGTTCACATGCCTGGTTTCATTCTCTTCTATATCTACATTCACCTCGTCGGGATTAATAAAAAAGCCATCAGATAATAGAGATAACGATGTATTATATATCATAAAGAGATTTTATCAAAGTCATCGGCTAACAAAGGAGATTCATTACAGGTGGCCCCAAAGAAGGATGTTGCCTTTGTCAGCGATCTAATTTCTTAAGCATTCATTCTTTTCTAGGGCAAGATATTTTTTTAAAATATTTATATATTTTATTTATTTTTTTAAAGGTTTATATATATTTTTTTTTCATAAATTTTTAATATATCCTTTTTTTATATATAAGTTATAATATCTTCGTGTCTCGAATGATTTTATAACGGCTTCAATTTTAAAATATGATACAGTATAAACTATATCAAAATAAAATAAATTTAAAACAAATAAGAATTTATTAAAAATTATATGAATAAATATATATAGAATTTTATGTAAAAATACTAAAATATAGAACTTAAAATGAAGAACATGTCACCCTAGAGAGGAATGAATGCTTAGGAAATTTGATCGACAGATTTCGAGAGAATTTTGCAGACGAAGGTAGAATCCTTAGGGGTCATTTCTAATCTGTCTCCTTTCTTTGCGTATGATTTTAATAAAAATGTGGGCCTCCTTTCCAAATATCCCAAAGGTGTTAGTAATATTGGTATAAAGGTGTTTGTAGGGCCAGCGTATTTTTTTAAGTACTTCTGCCTTTTCAATGACAGAATAGACTAGGTTAGTATTCGTTGCAAAATCAAGTGTAGTCAAAGAAAGGATAAGAGATATCCGGACGTAGGGTGTTTTTATTTGAAAGGCTTACCGGTTTAAAAGGGGATAGAATATTATTTTTTTAGGAGAATGTTGTTAATGGGTTTATGACGGGATGAGTCCACGGAAGAACTTGCAGTGCAATGGACGGTAGGCATTTGATTCGTTGGGCAGGCCACAATCTACGCCAATGGAGATAACAATTGCATTACAACTAAGAAGTTTTTACCCCTATTAAATCATATTGGTATGTATAGCTTCCATTTGACAATGAATTGCAGAAATAATGGAGAGGAATTATTTATAAAATTCCACACATATTTCTAATTAGTTTTTAATAAATTAACATTTTTTTCAATTATGTGCATAAAAACAAAACTAAAAAAAAATCCAGATAGCTGCTTTTAGAAATTAGTAAAAATAATGAGTGAAAAATGCTAAATAGAAATAGTATTATGTTAAACTTTTATTTCCTTATGCTTATTAAATCAGAATAATAAGGAACTCTTATAGAGACGGTCCAAAAAATTTTAAAAAAAGACATTTAAAAAAAATGCTTTAGGATATTTTGTACCACTACGAATATCAAAGGCTTAGATGTTGTGATACGAACGTTGTGTCCATGTGATATAAAAACTACAAATTTTATATGAAAATATTATCTATTAAAAAATTTACCAATTCCGTAAATCACTGAATCACGGGGAAATTTTTTTATTTTTTTTAAAAATATTAATTTTTTTTATATTGTTTTTTTTAATATATTTTTTTTATTTATATTTTTAAATATTAAAAAACAATTTTTTTTTATAAAAAATAATAAATATAAGATCGTTTGGATATTTTTTTGGTGTAATTTTATAATTAAAACGGAGTATATTTAAAAATTAAAAAAAACGGAGTAAATTTAAAAGCTAAAAAAAACGTAGTATATTCAAATTGAATTTTGGTGTAATTTTACAATAAAAACGGAGTATATTTAAATATTAAAAAAAAGGACTGTATTTAAAAATTTTAACAAACGGAGTATATTTAAGAATTTAAAAAAACGAGTATATTTAAGAATTTAAAAAAAACAGAGTATATTTAAGAATTTAATAAAACGGAGTATTTTATTTGTGAAAATTTTCATAATTCTTACAATTTCTATTAAATCAAATACTAGATAATTAATCAATTACTTTGAATAAACATAATATATACACAATGATAACTTAGTATATTTTTAAGGAAAAACAAACGTATATATATCATTTAAAAATTTAATTAATTTATTTATATTAGACATTTTTAATATTATGAAAATAGGAATATTCATATATATAAATGAGAGGAAGATTTTCTTCCATTTCTATAATTTAAAATTACGCCAATTGAACCAAAAAGGTATGCAAAATTCTTAAAACTTTTGAGTAATGAAACTTTGAATTATTATTACATCAAAAAATTTCTACCAAAATCCAGTAATATTTATTATTTTTTAATAAATATTTTGAAAAAAATAATATTAAAAATTTCCCCGTGATTCAGTGAGTTACCAAAAATTTTTATTCAAATAATTAATATTTTTTAACTATTCAATTAATATTTTATGAAAAATTTAAATTATTCAAATATGAATAATAACGATAAAATAACAAGAAAATAGGATATTCGGGTTATATCAATTCTAAAATATTTTAATCCGAATCGAATGTCAATTATTTATAAACGTTAATATTTCGTAACTAATATTTTAAATAGGATTATTTATCTACATGGACAATAAACTTTTCATTGAACTAGCTCTCCAGTCTTTTCCATCAAAAATTGTTTGCAAAGCTCTGTTAGGTTATCCACTTTTAAAACCTCAGATGCCTTGTGTATTTCTTTGACCTCTTCAACTGTTCCGGTAAATTCTGCCGTGTACATGTATTCTAAAATTTTCTATTTTATATAAAATATATAAACCCTTTATAAAATAATTAATTAAACACCCTTTTTAGCCATGTGGAGTAGCAGGGTCGTGCCTGAGGGATGGAAGCAACGCGGCATACTGAGCGGCCTTGGCAACTAAGACCCAAACATCTAAGATTTGTTTTCGAAATTATTTGATTCCTCCTTCTCAACCCTTCATATTATAATATTACATTTTTCAATCTCCCATTTGATATTAAAAATAATTATTGGCGAAGATTATAAATTAATTTTTTTCATTTAAACCAAATTTCAATAAAATCTTTATCATCTTCTATTCAAATTATTATAGTTGGGCAATATTTCTTTTGACTAAGGCTAAGCCTGAACCGATATATTTTGTCAAAAGCCAAGCCTGAGCCTATTTATTTGACTCTTAGGCCGATTTTGGTTTAGGCTAAGCTTAAGCTGATTTTGATTGGCTAAGGCTAAGCCTAATCCTATTTTGATTGGCTAAGGGTACGTTAATGCCTAGTTTAGTTGAATACGTTAACGCTGATTTTGATTATCTAAGGCGAAGTTTATTTTGATTAAGGTTGAGCTTAAGCTGATTTTGACAGACTAACGCTCTGTTTGAGTGTAAATAAAGTAATTCGGAAAGGTAAAAATTGTCATGTTTGTCATTTTACAACTTTTCAAATGTTTTTTATTGAAATCAGTATAAATGAATCTTTTAAATCTGTGAAACTAGATGCAACTGAATTGAATCTTTTAAATATATTTTAGTGGAAATTTAATAGTTATGTAATACAAAAGCGTGACAATTGTTATAATCGGTATTATAAAGCTTTTCCAGTTTTTACTGCTGAAAATAGGTAATAATCAAATATTTTAAATATTTTTTAGTTATAATTAAATAATAATATAATTCAGAAGGGTGACAATTGTTATATTTGACATTTTAAAACTTTTTAAAATAAATTTTATAGTCTACATTGAATTAATAAGGTTTTGGAATATATTTTTCCCAATTTCCATGTTGATAATTCCATTTTTTATTTATTTTTTAACTTAAAACTAACTTTATTTTTTTTATTTCCTTAACTTAAATAGTTTCAATTTTTTTATAATCTTAAACTAACTTAATATTATATTATTTCTTTTATAACACAACTTAAATACTTCATGTCCTAAGGCCACTTAAATTTTTATTGTTGTTTTTATATTATTTAACTATATTCATTTTGGAACAATTTAACTAACGCGTTAACACATTAGAATAATATTATAACTTAATAGGATGACAGAATTTTTTGTATATATATGTACAAAAAATTTTTTGTATATATATGTAACAAATTTTGAATAAATGTAATGTTACTATATCTGAATATTAAATAAGTCTGCTTCGTTTAATTCTAAAAATAGAATTCAATTAATAAAATGACAATAAATAGAATTTATTAATTTATTGAACAATATAACTTTATATTCTTCCAGCTTAACCCCAATTACAGCACGTATAACCTCTAATTTATTCTTCAAAAAATCCTGTAGCTAATTTTTAAGCATTATTTTGCACAATATTTTCTAGGATTTAGATCTGCCGATGGTAATCTAATGATATTATGATCCTTTCAATAGTTTTGTAAATTTCGTGATATGACAAGGAGATCTATCTTACTGGAAGGTAGGATTTGTTTCATTTTCATGGCTTAATAAATGAATTGTTATAATGGTATCAGAAATTAATTGTTATATCTTGATATTTTACGGCATTTATTATATTATTTATTAATAGAATACATCCTAGGATTCTACTCGCGCAACCTCAAACATTTTACTATTGGAAACTTAACTGTTCTTAGAAACGTTCTATCTGGGTTATTACAATCTCATTTGGTAGAAACCCAGACTATCAAATTTTGATTCATTGCTGAACATTGTGTTCTTCCCTTGATAATTTGTCCAATTGAATAAATTAAATCCAATCTAATCTTTTCTTCTTTTGTAATTCTGTTAAAATTAGTTTCTTCTTAGACTATATAAAATAAATTGATGTAAAAACAAATTTTTAAATAATTTTTTTTCTCTTATGGAATAGCGAAATCTTTGTTGATAAATTTATGTAAACCCTTAATTGCAGAAACTAACAAATCATAATTTTTATGAAGCGCCATGTGGATTAAAAAATTTTTTTAGAATTCCGTCCTCTTTTGAATTAGTTATCATTAAATATCTTCTATTTTAATAGGCTCAGATCAGAAACCACGGTATTTTTATATTTACTAATAAATCTCTATTTTTAGATCAAAATATGGCATTTGTTTTCTATTTTTCTGAAATTTCCTTTCTTAGATGAATTGATAATAATCTCGCAATTTGGAAATTGACGTCTTATCTCCATCCATTTGAATAAAATAAAAATAAGGCTATAATTTGATTAGATTATTATTAAATTTTTACACAAGCAAGGATATATAAATTAATATCGACGAACATTTTGGTGATCTTAGGACGAATATCTATTCATAAAGTTAAAGATTATTAAATACATATATTTTCATTAAATTTATAAAAATTAAATTCTAAAAAAATTTTATATAAATGAATATAATATATATTTATTAGTGACCTATGGAGGTACCAATTTCATGATCCAGCCTGGATTTGTATAAAAAAAATTTCAGATTTTTTTAAAAAATTATTCGCCCCTGCTCGAGTGTATAAAAATATTTTGATAAAATGGTTTTATGATAAAGGAAATATGAAAAGTGAATGAATGTGATATATTATTAAATTTTACAACAATTTAAAAAAAAAATTTTTCATCGATTTATTATATATATATAACGTAAATAATAATCGCGTGAAATATTCAGCCCGATTCTAAAAAAAGAATTTGGCCGGGAATGCAAGTCTCTGATATTTATATTATTTTACATTTTAATTTTTTTAGCTAAAAATCAAGGGTGCTCGGATATAGGTGGGGTACTATAATAGCTACCAAGATTATTTTATTTATTTTTTTTATATTGTACAAAATAGGAAAAGGAGCAAATTTGATGTTGAAAAGGACACGTGCTACTTCATTTTACCATCATTAATAACTATAAGTATTATAATTGATATAAATTGAGAAAAACTAGGAAAGCTGATCATTTAAATTATGATGTTTTTTTTATTTATCAAATTTTGACCCAGAATTATAATCTAAAGCTTTCCTATAAAATTTTCAGAAACTAAAGGCAGAACTAAAACGCTTTTGAAAATTTCCAGGAACCGGTTACGGAATAATAAAAGTGCAAATTTATATATGTTGTTTATAGATAGTTTAATTTTGATTGCATGAACAGAGAGAAACGAATCCAGAAATTGGAACCCTCGGATCAGCATCAAACCTGAACCAAAACAAAGGACCTACTTTTCAAAATTTAAAATCAAAACCGCAATACAACCCCCTTTTTTAAATATTTAAACCCGAACTCCTTTTGATCCAAGTTCCAAACTCTGATAATTACTTACATTTACAAAGCAGCCATTTATATCATATAATTCAATAAAGATTTAATGAATTATATTTTAATATGCTCTCTGTATTATTTTCTATATGCTTATGTAAATTGATCTGTTTATGAGGCCTTCAAATATATTTTTTCATCGGGCAGCAAAAAGTCTAAGCATGACCCTATTGGATTGATAATAATAGGTTTATTCTATAATTTAAGAATATTTAATAAAAATAGACCATTTCCATCAATTTTCAATAAAAGTGAATTAATATATTTCGTTGGCATGCCTTGCGGCTAGTTTTTGTCAGCCTGCTACATAAAATTATGGCCAGCTCAAAAAAGTTTGGCCTGCTAAGCACATTTTTGGCCTTCGAAATTAGGCCACTTATTTAAAACTTTATAAATAATAAGTATGATATAATAATCCCGAGAAATAGGCCATTATCTCAAATTTAAGGACTAAAATCAAATATAAACAAACCTGAAATATTGGAACTGTTATAACATCCGTTGGCAATGTTACTTCCGGAACGTGTCTCATATTTGGTCTGTCATACATTTGGCTAAAGTAATCGTCAAAAAAGACACTATGTGCACCTAATACGACAGAATGCGCGCGTATATTTTTGTCTCCTTAAAATTTTAATATTTAAATTATTCAGTAATAATTGACCTATTCTTTTTCTGTTATATAAAAAAAAAGCAGGAAAACCCTTAACTGTAAATATATTTTGAAAGTTAAAGAACAGGTAGATTTTACAAACAGTAATCCATATTCTTAAAAAAGGATTTTGATTCATATTTACCTTTCAAATATAGATTTTATATATTTTACTATAACATTTCTTACAATTGTATAAAAACGGGCAAGGACTATAAGTTCACAAAATAGACTGGCTTAATTGTGTTTTAAAATTCGTTTGTATTTATTGCTTTAAAAAATAATTCTTTTAGGTATGGACGGTTTTGATGTAAGACCTGACTTTTAGCCTATATTTAAATAAGATCCGAAAGTTTTGAAAAGAAATAATGATAGTTATTAATGTAATAAATTAATTTGATGGGTTTTACACACCTCTTTGTAATATCTCGTAACAAACTATTTATCTCTTGCTCTAGGTGTATTTTCATGTTTTATCTATAGTAAAAGTTCGTATCCCAATAACTAATAAGAATGCCCTATTTAATCACATGATTTGTGCTATCTTATTTAAGATATATTTAAGATAAGATTTAATGTTGGTAAAATAACAAGTAATATTTTTGTTAAAAAATAACCCCATTTACATATTTTGGAATGTAACTTCAAAATATGCTATTTAGTTTTATAAAATTATTTTTATGTCATTCAATGGGATGATGTCCCAAATTCAAAATTACTTTTTATTAAATAGAATGTTTCATTAAAGGTTTTGTCCAAAATTTGATTTTTTAATTTACGATTTCGAAAACTTCAATGATTATAAATAAATAAGCTTTTATTAATAAATTAAAAACATGTGTCCAAAATAGATTTCAATAATATAATAAAAATTTGATATATGATTGCATTAAAATTTCTTAAAATTTTTAAACTTTGCCCAAAGTAGATTTCTATAAAATAATAAAAATTTGATGTACAATTTCCTAATTTCTTAGTTTTATAACTTTTCTAATTCTCAAAACAGATTTTGGATGCTATCTAAAAGCTCTTGTAGAATGTTTTTTTTAGACTAGGAAAGCTTATTTTTTGAGAAAAACTAATCCACCTTATAGCCTCATATTTTAAGTATTGATAATATAGTTTAATAAAATTTATGAGGAAATTTTTAAATATATTTCTTTCGGTGTAAATAAATATTATAGAGTTGTTAAGATACTTTGGATCTAGATACCGATACATAATCTAAAATGTACTGCATCCAGATCATTCTTACAAAAGTATCTGCATACCGATACACTCAATGCATATGTCGATACTTTCAGCAAGATACATTTTATTATAATTATGTAAAGTGTGCATAATGCCTGATTTAGGATTCTATTGTTAAAATTCAAATTTTAAGTGAGCCAAAAAAATTATTGAATTGATATCTCATCTGCCTACAAAATATATAATTAAATGATAAATAATAATTGTTACATCTTAACAATTGAAAATTATATGATTATAAATAATAATTGTTATTATAAATCATTCCCAAGATTTTTATCATTATGGCAACACCGTTTGTCCATAAAGACATTTTTAACCACTCAAGAGTCTTTCTACCGGGGAACTTGTTGGGTGGTGTTATATTTTATGAATGACATCTTTATATTGAAATAATCTTTAAATATACTGAAATTCGTTTAAAAAAATATTCAAAATTTGATGAGCATCAAAATTTATATATCCACTAAGGAGTGCTGAAAAAATCTGATATTAATTTTTTTTCACAGTTTATCTTTATAATCAGTTAAAATTTAATAACTAAAATTTACCAAATTGTCAGCATCCATTGCGTAAAATATAATTTGTCTGGTTTGTTTTTGTAATATGATAAACTCGGACGTAATATTTTAATCAAATTCAATTCTTTTTAATATTAATAAACGTAAATATGGTTTTATCAAAATGAATCTAAATATAGATACGTGTACCTCTAAAATAGTATATAGATACAAATATTTAATTTTTTTATCTAAATACTTTAACAACTCTGAAATATTATATTTTGTTTTATATTTCTTTCGGTGCAAATGTAATATATTTTCAGCACAAAAATATATATTATAATATGGTATATTTTTATGAGTGCTATTACTTTTTAAATAGAGATATTATTTTGCATAATAAAAATGATGAGTTTCTAAAATAATTTATAAAAAGAAACAAGTTATTTTTGCAATGTTAATAGTTGAAAGTTATTTAAAAATATGTAACCTGTAACTAGCTCATAAAAAATTATCTATGATTTTTAGTAAAATATTATAGAAATTGAAAATAATATTATAAATACCAATAAATAGTTTTATTTTGTTTTACTCTAGTATAATTTACGTAATAAATACCAAATAAAATTATATATTTTTGGAGAAATTATAAAATAAGTATGATTTTTTTTTTAGTATAAATAAAATTATATGAAAGACCATATTTATTTTTTCTTACCTATTTTAACAGTAATATCAGTGAATTGATTTTTTAACCATGCTGATTTAGCAAAGCGACCTAGCATAGCAAAATGTGATTCTTGTTCGGCATTTAATCCAGTTGGCAACGCTTCTGCAGAAATATCTTGTTCAAAATTTAAACCCTTGTTGAATTTAATATTTGACATATTATCCAAATGTTTAAAAAATTTAGTAATATTTTAAAAAACTAATTGTCGAATGCTAATTAATAAATGATTCTATTTTCATATATAATTTAATATAAATAAAATCAATAATTTGTGCCACATAAGGATATATATATAATATAGCTTTTGCAGTACGCTTCTGCGCCATGCATTTAAAAGTCGGGATCGGTGTATATAATTTTCTATAACTTGTGCAAAATTCATATATAAAAGATATGAAAATGTATATTTATAGATAAGCCTAATATAACTGAATTTCTTTTCTTTATTTTTTAAAATAATTATTGGGTTTTAAAGCTTAAAAGTAATCTTTAAGATTTTGCATTAAATTGTTAAATTTAAATTTGACTAGAGACATTAGATATTGTCATTGAATTAAAGCGTTTTCAATATTGAATATAAATTAATTACTATTATGCAATCCAAGGGCTTATATTTGCTTTTTTTTCAACGGGTGGCAAAATGATCGAATACAAAAAACGGGAAGAAACTGAAGAAAAAACAAATCACAAGTTAAGTATCTGTATCTGTAGTAAAGTAGGAATATATTGTAATATACTCTTTTACATTATGAATTATTATATTCGTTAATTAGATATGATTTATATAGTGCTGTAAACGTTACTACAAAAAAGGAACTCATTGCTACTATTCAAAAAAGTAACGGGTTACTCATTACATAAAAAATTAACTATTATATACAAAAAAAGTATTTATTTTTTTCCAAATAATATAAATAAAACTATACAAAGAGAATATATAATAAATATATATATAATTATAATTATAATATAAATAAAATTATACAAAAATAATATATTATATATAAGATAACATTGCAATAATTTTTTATTTATTTTTAGCAACAATTTATTTTAAAATTTTGATCAGACAAACGAGAGCGCTTAGTGCTCAACACAGTTTTCGCCGTGCTAAACACACGTTCAATTTGCGCAGCGGATGGGAGAATTATATTATAATTAAAAAAGTTTTAATTAGGGGAATTTATTAAAAATATTTAATCTTTTGAAAAAAGCTTAATAGATCATCTTCACAAGGATCTTCATTCATTTCCTCATCAAAATTTTTTTTATCTTTATCAGAAAATATTCTAGTATATGTTTTGGATAAAGGAATTAAGTCTGTTCTTTCTTTATCAAAATCTTTTCTCAAACTGGAAATAAGTTCTAGCATTCTTCCTTTATTGACCTCTAATTTTATGACCAATCCAATTTAAATAGCTAGTGAATTATCGCGGATAGAATATATTGATCTTTATAGATGCGTTTGAATCTATTTAAAATGAAAGATAATCAAAATATAAATTGTATGAAATATTTGAACTCTATACCTTTTATCTATGCCTTCCAGGATTGAATTAATAAGCGATTTACAATACTTGAGATTATTTAAAGCCATTTGTTTAAGTTTTAATATTATAATAACTATCGTGGGAGATCCAAAATGCATTTTTTCTTCGATCTCTAAAATTGAAAGTGCAGTAGCAATCGGTTCTATAACCTATAAAATCATATATATATTATACTTATATTTCTTAATTAACACTAGGCCTAAAACGAATTATTTGTTATTTGATATTCGATTCGATTCAATTCGTATTTTACGAATACGAATAACACAATTATTCGATTCGAAATTTCGAATCGATATGAATAATGAGGAAAATTATTCGTATTATTCGAAATTATTTATATATAAATATTCGTAATTATTTATATATAGATATTCGTAATTATTCGCAAATATTTTATTGCAAGTAAAATAAAAAGAAGTAATTAAATTTTCCTAGTGGATATCATTTCGTTTTATTTTATTTCCTATTATCAAATATCAAATCATAACAAGTTATATTTGCTGAAAAAGTTTAATGGAAGAAAAGGGAAAGCTTCAAAGTAAAATATAATTATTTTATTTTGATTGTTTCTCTTTAATCATTTTTGATGTTATTGAAAAAGTCAAAACATTTTTATAGAGTGTGCCTCTTTCCCATATTCTCGAGCTCCTGACAGATAAATAACTAATTTTTTTGACTAGTTCTTATTATTTGATTAGGAAAATCCTTTTCCCATTCAGTAACCTTATTTTTGGCAAATTTTAAAGACAATCTAATTCAGATAGTGCATTATAATATCTTCATCCTCTATTACATTGTCATAATCACCTCTAAAAATTATATTAATAATTAAATAAAGGAAATTTATGCTACTAAAGTATTTTTATATATTAAATAAAATCTATAATGAAATACTTTCTAAAATTTTGTTATATTTTATATGCAAATGTTTAAAATGTAGATATTTTAAATATATTATAATTTTAAAAATTTTATTTTGTCATAATCACCTTCACCTCTAACTAATAAAATGATATTAATAATAAAAATAAATACATGATTAAATAAAGGAAATTTATGCTACTAAAGTATTTTTAATAAATAAAATCTATAATGAAATACTTTCTAAAATTTTGTTATATTTTATATGCAAATATTTAAAATGTAGATATTTTAAATAGATTATATTTTAAAAATTTTATTTTGTCATAATCACCTTCACTAAATATTTTTTTATAAGCAATTCTAAATTCTAAAAATCGGATATTTTGGTCAATTTGTTTGGTTAACGTTATATGAAATCATTGGGTTTTATTTCGTTTATTTTCTATAAATTTTTATATTGTAATGACAATTAGTTTAGAGAATCCTTAAAAGTGTCATCTTTAAACATCTGTAAAAAATTTTTTGCAAAATATTTTATAAGCTTTAGAAAAATTTTCGAATCGAATCCAATATTCGACGAATCGAAACGAATAATGATTTTATTATTCGTACGAATACGAATAACGCAATTATTCGATTCGTTTTTTTGTAGGCCTAATTAACACTAATCATACAATATTCATCCTTGTAATTCAGATTTATCACAAGATTAGTAAAATTTTTGACAATTCTCCTTAATATGACTGACTGTCTATTAATTTCACGGAGTTATAAAGAGTTCATCTTGTTATAACCGGTTTAATCAGATATCTTCCCATGTTTTCCTTAAAAATGGCACAGTTTGAAAATTGCCCATGTTTATTCCACAATAGCTTACACTAGAAAATGTAATTTTTAAATGGTTTTAAAATGGACATCGTTACCTGCCTTTTTAATGTCAACACTTGTAATGAGATTTAAAATGTATGCTGAACAGGAATGATGTTTAGGTTAGTATTCAATACTATCATTAGTATTTTGATTTTCAAATAGATCAAATAATGGCAGAGGAACTATTTCATCACCCGATTATGCTCCTTTTTTATATAATCTAATAAATTTTTAATAAATATTATAATTTTTTCACTTGAAAGCTTTTATATAATTTCAAGCATTGTTGGTAATGCATTTGGTCACTTTAGTTTGTATCTTGTATGTGGTAAAAATTTCAAAGATTATTTTTGTAGGTAATCAAACTTATGTTTGGCTGAAACGCTCTCATGAGTGTCTAGGTGCAGTGTACTGTCATCCCTAAATAAGACTTTTTTAAAAGATAATATTATCAATCTATAAAATATATATTTTATATACCCATGATAAGCTGACCAAAAATACAGTTTTACAGACAATTTTTAGGATACACAATAAATCAACTAATTACTTTGTCATGATGTCATATGCTTTATTAAATTTTTATACTAGGGTAGGCCTAGACATTACATTTTTAGTTGGCTGCGATTTTTGATATTATTAATACATGCATGCTTTCTACTATTGAAAATGATTGTAATTCTTCAATTACATAATTTAAAACTAATTCATCAACAGCTGATTGTGCTACTTTTATCTTTGATGTAGATGAATTCTGCATCTCAATGATTGTGAGTTTATTGGCTTCATTTTTTTTTATTACTATTCAAATGTTCATTAATCTCTTTCATTTTTTTTGAGGAATGTACAGTCTATAATTTTTTAATAAAAATATTGTTAATTCCTGAATTTTTTTATTAAAAAATAACTTAGCTTTTTCTATAATTGAATATAAATCTTTTAAAATTTAATTGCATTTTTTTTTAAACCCTCACTGTTGTCAAGGAAAACATTATGAAATTATGATTGCCAATGATAATTAATTTATATCTTTTTCAGATTTATCATTTAAAAAGGAATTAGGAAGAATATCTAGGTTCCATGTTCTCTTAAACAATATTGCTTCATAGTTTTATTCCATATTTATATTCATTTAAAAAAAATTTTTTTTTTTTTTTTTTAAAAATCACTATTTTATTCTTTAAATTTATTAACAATTTGAAATTAAATCAATAGCAATACTAAAACAAGAAATAGAAGATATTGCTTAAACCCAATATAATATTTTAAACCAATACCATTTTGTTAATCCTGGGTTCTTAATGTTGGTTCCCAGTCCTATACTATAGTATAATTTAATTGCTATTTTAATTTCATGATTAGGGTGCAACATTTATGGAAAACTAACAAGAATTGTTAATTATATAAATATATGTATTTTCTAGATCATACTACACTTGAATCATGGTCAGTACATAGATAGTTACATCTAAAGAAAGGTTTTGGTACTTGTGGAATCCTAATTATGGACATATATAGATCTGTAATGATCTTACATTTGTGAATCCCTTAGTTACACCTAAAGAAAGGTTATGGTATCTGTAGAACCCTAATTAAAGGACAGGTTTTTTAGAACTGTAATGATTTGCATCTATAAATCCCTTTTAAGGAAATAGCATTTATTAACTATAATATAGATAAATACATCTTTTTTACACATATAACTTTAAACTATAATAGTTACTTGTTCAAAAATTTAAAATAGCCAGTTTAAGCAAGAATGCACTTAAATATAAGAAAATAAGAAAACGCTTGGTTCTCTAAAGGGGATTATAATAATGCATATCATACAAATTCTATAACCAAATGATGCAATTTTATATAATAACAGGGCTCAAACTCTAATAAAACTTAATAAGTATATAGAAGCAATTGATTGTAATAGAACTATAAATTTAATTAATAAAAGTCTAACCCTCATTATAAAGATTATATCCATCTTAATCCTAATATTCTTAAAATATTGTCGAAATCCTATTTTAGAAGAGGCCTATCTAGGTATGAATTGTTTAATGAATAAACTTCAAATTTCAGATATTGACAAAAATATGCAAATAAGTCAATGCATTGGAGATCTTAAGATGATTTTAGATTTTGAATCTAGCAATGTAATTATTAAGCAATATTGCAAAATTATCAAAAATCTTTTTGAAGTAGCAAATAGTGGAGAACCAACACTTGCTAATGTAGAAATGATTAATATTACCACCATTCTCTTCTAACAACTCAGAATGCACCTAAAAATTTATATCAATTTCTTAAAGATATGTCATTCTTATCTAAATTACAGATTAAAAATATAAATGATCAAATTTTGCTCTTTAAATATATCTCAAATATCAATCCAACCAATTATCCAGATAAAATTGGAAAATCCTTAGAATACTCACTTAGAATTTATAATTAAAATTTTAAAATATAGTCAACTCTCAAAGAATCAAAGTACAAATAATTTTCCAATTGATGTTCTTGGTCATTTAGAACATTTGAGCAATATTAAAAGATTTTGATACTATTGCAACCCTTTTTTAAATGATTCAGATAAACAAAATATCAAAGAAATTTTATCGAACTGTGAATCAAATATATCTGATAAATCCCATAAGATAGAATTATAAAAATTTATTAATTATATAGTTTATGATAAATGTAAAAACTAATTCATGTTAAATACATTTCTTTAATATTAATCAACAATATTTGTCTATTATAATATAGCACTGTCTGTCTTTCAGGTTTGAATTTTCATTTGTTATACCATAACTGATGAATTGATAATTTGGGATTAGCTAATTGACATTTAATTTTAACTAGAAACTAAGAAAAAAAAAATTGATATGGTAATGATTATCTCAAGTCCGTGAATAATAATGATAACGATTCCGGGCTCACTATAATAATGATAATGTGGTAAATAATGAGGATCCTGAGCATTGCTTGCTTACTACAAACAAGGATTTATGCAGACACTATTGACTCTAGAATGACGAGAATAATTAAAGGTAAAAAGAAGGAAAATATCAGACAAAGATAGTAAGCTCTTTTAGGATAATGGGTCTCAGGAATTGGGAATACAATTACAGGGAAGTTGGATGCCTCCTAATAGGACATGCTATATAGACATAACGTTATCTTACAAGGATATACATACCTAACATAAGAATTACTTTTTTTCCATCTCTAAAATATATGACCAGGCGTCAGGTACATTATTATTTATATTTGCAACTTCTTAACACTATCTTGCCGGTAACGGAACTAATAGATCTCCTCTTTCTTACTCCTCTCTTCTTTACTATGCTAGCTGACTACATAGTGGTACCGTCCACTATAATAAAACGGGTATACATCATGTATAGGATCTATATAGTAGTGAATATACTTGGTGCACGCTACAACTCCTGGTGGGTGATGTTTCTGGCGTGGTAATGAATGAATGAATGAATTTCATGATTAAGCTTTTCAAAATATTATGATGAAAGAATACTTCTTTTAATGGTTATTTTATAATTCCCATGATTTAATATTCTATTATTAACGTAATGTTTAAATAATATATTAATTCATCTTTTTTACCTTCATATGCTTTTTAAAGTTTGAACTGCTGGACATTGAGGTTGAAATATTTGCGTTGGGATATATTACTTTTACAAAGTGTAGACTTTGTACCCTTAATTTTTTATTGGTATAAAATATGTTTTAAATTAGGGGCAGGGAAGGGTTAAATCATCTTCATCTGAAGAAGTAAGTACTATTATGACATAATATTCTTAAAATAAATTATAAAATAGATACTTTGAATTTTGATTGAATATTAATTAGATTAACATTAGACTGAAAATTTAATAACGGGAATTTAAAATAAAAATGAAGGAATGTTAGTTGACGTGAATTAAAAACTCGGCTTAAATTATTTAAATCAAAAAATAAATAAAAATAATTTTATAATACAATAAAATATGTTTTTCTTTTTTTAATATTTTTAAGAAAAAAATTTAAAGTAACGAGTAACGTTTTGCGCTACCGTTACTCAATAAAAAAAAGAAAGCCGTTACCGTTACTCCCTACAAAAAGGTAACGAATTTACTTTTTTGACGTTATTTTACATCACTAGTTATATATATATTTATGATTAATATAATATTGGGTGAGGTTAACTACCTAACATCCATATTATCTATTATAATGGATATCCGGATCTCTCTATATATTTTTATATCCTGCCTTTTATTTGTATGTGTGTTATATGGATGAATAAATATTGTGTTTGCAAAAAATATTATATTGGCGTAGTCGGAAGGATATATATGTAATTATGAATCTAATCTAATTTATTAAATTGGCGACGACGATACAAAAAATCTGTAATGAATCTATTAGATGTTTTTAGATAAATTTGGTTGATAATGAAATTAATTTTGGAAATATATTAATGGTTCGAAGGAATTATTATAATTGCCGATTGGTTGATGAATGAATTTGCAAAAGAAAAAATAATAAAATCATTTATTTTTGGTACAAATGAAGATGTTCATGCTGATTAGATTGAACGAAATTGCAGAGGAATTAAGTAAATTCACAATACAATTATTAAAATGAGAATGATAAAATTATGTTTATTAAATGATTTTTTCAAATTTGGTAATTCTGTTATGAATATTTGACGATATGAAATTAATTTTGGGAAATTGATGACTCTGTAAAAATGGAACATCATGAAAAATAATATGATATAGTGATATTTACATGGTAATTTGATTTATGGATTATGATTATGGGTCTATGGTAATATGAACATTGGGGAAAAGGTTACTGATAAAAGAACCTGGATAATTTTGACATTGGGAAAATGGATACTGATAAAAAACCTGGCTAATTTAGGCATTTTAAGGTTGGGCTCAAATCACCTGACCTATGCAAGAACTAATGGGGCTTTCTGGAGCCAGATGTAGCCGTATTTGGGTTAAAGGATTAATGATGACATCTTGTGCAATGTAAGAATATGGATCACTTCATGGGTCATCCAAGGATGATAATTATCTTTTGGACAGCTCGGATATAAGTAAGCTCGTGAGCCATTCAAATATGATAGCGATCTCTTGGCAGTTCTAAGATAACTGTGACCTCGTGGGCCGTTCAAGCACAATGTCGACTAATCTACAATAGACAGCTAATATTTATGCTCTTTTGAGAGATCAAAATTTTAATTGGGGTGGAAAAGAGTGGATGTTAAAAAAGGTAACACCACAAGGTAAAGGTAAATAGAGACCAAACACAAAGATTTTGTTAGGTGAAACTTTAAGTCGTGGTAGCCTCAAGGAGATGTAGGTTTCCTTTCAATTAATAAAGGGAAATGTAGTAATGAAGGAATATATTATAATATACTATATTTATACATTATAATTTATTATATTCGTCAATTAGATATGTTTTATATGATTACATATATATTTATAATAAATATAATATTGGGTGAGGTTAACTACCTAACACCCATATTCTATTATAATGTGATATCCGAATCTCTCTCTGCCTTTTATTTGTATGCGTTATAGACGGTTAAATATTGCGTTATATTACATTATCATTGTAATAAAAAATTTTAAATATTTAAATTTATTCATATAAAAAATAAAATATTATCAAATATGTTTATAAAATTAGATGGAAGATGAGAATTGACTTACAGCTGAAAAGATGATTTAATGATTTTATAAAAGTGTAATAACGTTGATATAGTTTAACTGTGGTGGTATAATACTGTTAGGGATTCACTTATAAAATATATGTAATTAAGAAAATATTTATAACTAAAGGGGGGATCGGGATCTTGTCGAATGCTAAAGAGTAAACCTTAATAAAATTAATACATATCATTTTAACAAAAAATATCTCAATTTGTTCAGCTCTAATAGTTTTATGATAGGTTTAAATTTCAAAAAAACATATCTAATATTTTTTCAAGATTTTATTTATTCTGGAATTCTTTTAGGGAACGATAGAAACCTACCAGGAAACGAACAGCGTTTGCTCGGAACTATTGTAAACTCTACTTAATTTTCCACATAAAGGTTATATATTTTTTTTATTAGAACATATTAAATTATTTGAAAAGTAATATATAAAATCATCTATAAACACAAACTCATATTGTCTAATTCAGCGAAACTTTTATCTCGAATACTGTTTATCGCGAAATAAATATCGTGATTTTTTATAACTAAACCCTTATCGCGTAACTTTAAAACGAATACATTACAGCGATACTTTTATCCCGAATCAATAATAGTGAAAATTTTATAGCCAAGTCATTATCGCGAAACCCAAATCGCGAAGACATCATAGACAAAACTATTTCGCGAATATATTATAGCGAATTTAATAACACGTATCGCGATAATGGTTTAGTGATGCTGTAAACATGGTAAATTAAGATTTCAATGAAGATTAACTATAGAAAAGTGACAATTGTCATATAATCCTTATTTTTTTAGTTTTTTGACGCAAATGAATAAAAATATATATTATAATCATGTCAATGATTTCAGCGAACATGTACAATAGAAAAGTGACAATTATCATAATCGTTATTTTTAAACTTTTTGGAAGTAAATGGGTAAAAAAAATAAATTGTGAACATGTTAAATTAAGATTTCAGGGAAGACAGGGATCCAAACCGAACCTGAACCGAACCATTAAACCGCTAAAAACTGGTATTAAACCTCTAAAAAAATTTATAGCCGAACCTGAACCGAACCGCTAAAATGTCTCTAAACCGGTTCGAGTCTCATAATTTTATGCTTATAAAATAATGTGTAAGTTAGAAATCTGCAAAGTTAGGCCCGGCCCGTACCCGGCTTGAGTCCGGCCCCGGGCCTATTTTTATTTAAAATAATCAAGTTCGGGCTGGGCCTAATGAAAAAGTTAGGGCCGGGCCGGGCTTAATATTTTTGAAAAAATTCCGGCCGGGTCGGGTCGGACCTTAGAATTTTTTTAAAATATATCTAAATTTATCAATTTTTAATTAAATTTTTTATGCATATTTATTGAAACTAAACGCCATATAACATGCGTCTTTTATTTTGAGTAATTATAAAAATTAATTTCTATATTTAAATAAATTCGGGCCGGGTCGGGCATGTAAATTTTTTTTAAAAAAATTTCGGGTTCGGGCCGGGCCAGCAAAACTTTTTTAAAAAAGTTATTACTAGTATATTGCATAAATTTTAATTATATTTGAATTGTTTCAAAGATTATTATCAATCACATTTAATTGATAAGTGTCAGTCATAATTTTTATTAACTTTAGTATATTGTCATTTTACAACATTTATTAAATTTTAAGCTTATAAATTATAATGCCTAGAGAAAAATTAATCCATAGTATTAATAATGATACATCAAATCTGATATCATACTGGCAGTGCCGGCTACCTAAGTTAGTGTGGAAAGATGCTTTTCAACAATTAAATTTATATTATCTCCTTATAGATGTAATTTGAGTGAGACGAATTTTGAAAATTTATTAATTGTGCGGCTTAATAAAAAATTTTAAATAATTTTTCATATTAAAATCAATCAATGATATTTATTTGTTATATTTATAAATTTAATATTATTTTATAATGTGCAATTAATAAAAATGAAGGTTTTATATATGTGTTTTTATTTTAATTATGAAATAAAAAAAATTCTCCCTATACATATTTTGAATGTAGGTTTGAATATAAAAGTGTTCAAACCGGTTTTATTCGTACAGAACCGATATTTTTTGCAAACCAAACTTGAACCCTGAACCGTTATTTTTATCCGAACCTGGACCGATATTGGTTTTGGTTTGAACCCCCGAGGGAAGATGAACAATAGAAAAACGACAATTGTCATAATCCTTATTTTTTTAACTTTTTAGAATTTTTTTGAAACAAATTAGTAAAAATATAAATTGTAAATGTTAAATTAAAATTTAAATGAGGATGTACCATAAAAGCGACAATTGTCATAATGGTTATTTTTGAACATTTTTTATTTTTCTTGAAGCAAATGGGTAAAAATATAAATTGCAAACATGTTAAATTAAAATAAAATGAGGATGTATAATAGATAAGTGATAATTGCCATAGTCGTTATTTTTAAATTTTTTTGAAATAAATGGGTAAAAATATATATTGTAACCATGTTAAATTAAAATTTTAGTGAAGATGAACCATAGAAAAGTGACAATTATTATATTCGCTATTTTTTAACTTTTTATACCATGCAGATGTTTGAAAATATTATAAAAAACTACCACTCTATACTAATATATTATTATCAAAGAGAATATATAAGAAAAATTGGCAATTTTAGCTATTTATGATTTATCTAATTTTGTTTATTGTGTTTATATAATTTAAAACACCATTGAAAATTATCAAAGTCAATTATTTGTCAATAGCAGCAAAAAATCAGAATTATACGTTTTAAGTAAAGTATGATCTTACCTAATGATATTAATGAACGATACATGATACTTGTTAAAAAAAATATATAGAAGAAACCAGTTCTATATTAAACCTTTTTATTTAAACTACCAAAAAATTGTGAAAGAATTACTGTTAACATAAATAATTTTATGAGTGGGATCCCCCATCATTATAATTTTATTATGCAAAATAATTGTTGGCTCATGCATATTTTTTCGTTTTTCGTCTGGAATTACCCCATACCCTCCATGCTCAACAAATTGCAAATATTTTAAAAAATATCAAATCAATAATCTTGAAATTTGGTTGATATATTCCTTATAACAAAACCTAAACTATTACAAAAACCTAGTCAAATTGCTTTCAGTTTTTTTGTTACCATACCTTCCATAATATGGATCCAATATTTGCATTATTCGTATTCGATTGGATCGAATTTTTGTATTATTCTTATCGTACGATTCGAATAATTTCTTATTCGTATTCATACGAATAATAAAAACATTTTTCGTTTGATTCATTAAAACATTCGATTCGAAAATTAAATTCTTTAAAAAGATTTTCAAAAATGAAAAAATAGTTTAGTAAAATTTAAGTTATTTAAAAGTTTCGCAAGGAACATGTTAAATTCTTAACCCGGGAGGAATACTACACATTTGTAAATATTACGATTTAGGTATCCAAATTAGTATATTTAGGTGCGCTTGCAAATAATAAATTTTATTTCCTGTTATTTAATTTTTATCATTAGAACTAGAACACTTTATTCGTAAAAATTAAAAATGATAAGTCAAAACTACCCTATATATGGACATATCAGAGATAACTCATTGGAAGAAAGTGAAAATCTACCAAAATCAATTAGTACTATTTGCAAGTTTTTCCCATCAAAATTGAGACTTGTGGCCAAAGTTATATATTGGATAACTCAAGTTAATGAATGCTATATTTAAAAAAAAATTATTTTACAGGAATATATTTGTATTAAATGTTTTATGATGATTTTACAATAAAAAAATATCTTGTCTAAGGCTCAAATTATTCTGATATTATTTAAAATCTTGTATCGTGGTAATTTTTACGATAGTAGGTTAGTATTAAAGTAACTTGTTCATAAAAATAATAATATTTATGAATAATTTCGAATATTGTATTAGTTTACTTTCCAAGAAGCTATCATAGACTCTTTCTGTTATTTTCTTCTCGCTTTGTACGATATTTCATTCACTAATATAGTTAGTTTTATATGTAAAAAGATTTTAAACATAATTTTATTAGAGTATAAATTGGTAGTAATTTATTTATAATAGTCTAGTTTTATATATTATTATTTTTAATTCTAAAAAATAAAACAATGTAAAAATAAGTTGCACCATACATATAGAACGAAAAACATAGAACAGCCTAACCGGATTTTTTAAAAAAAATTTTTTAGACGTAACGTGTAAAAGTGATTACCGTGAGATTTCGAAATCTCACACCATCAAAATCTCACGGCTAATACCGTGTGAAAATGATTTCATGAGATTTTTATTTTTATCACTTCAAATACATTGGGGGCCATTTAAATACTCAAAATCTCACTGCTATTCAATTTTTCTATATCTCATGGATTTTTTAAAAATCTCACATTATGAATTTCAATATGCTTAATAGGTTAAATTGTCTCAAATTTAAAACATCAGATTTGAATGATGGTGTCAAATTGAAAACATTTCTATATAATATATTTTAATTTGAAATACTTAGGGAATGTTGAAACCCTGGATAATTTTTTATTTGATCAATAAAATATTTGATAAGGGTAATAATATTATATCATATAAATTATTTATTGTAAATCAAGATGTATATGAATTTGTAACAAAGAATGCCATATTAAAAAAAAATATACAATCAATGCAATTTAAAAGAATTTATTGTGCGAACAATGAATATCCAGATGAAAATGATTTTTTAAAAATCACATATTTTATGAGATAAAAAAATTAATATTTAATAACATAAGTAATTTAAATGATTTTATTATAATTAATGCATTGATATTGGTTCCCAAAATATTGAACTTGAAGATGAAAATATTCACCTTGTTATGGATTTTATCAAAAGACTCCCATAGTTAATGTTATTTCTTATTATATTTGATTTATTTTAATTAGATGTTGATATTTTGAGAATAAATAAATTAGAAAGTATTCCTAGATATCTTTTTCCTACAACAAAGGCTTCATGCCAAAATATATGGTCTAAAGCCTCCCAAACTTTTTTGGGATGCAGACAAACTTGTTTTACAATTTTTATAAATTTCATATTGTATAAATAAGAATTTCAGTAAGAATCTTTTCCCTTCCTCAATATTTCTAAGCTATATTTCCAATTACAAATGATAAATTATGTAATATTCATTATTGCTAAGATAACACTAATGGTTATTGAGTGGAGCCTATCACTAATCTGAACCATATCATCCCAGGCACTTTTTTGTATGAAATACAGACTAAAAATAGGCGGCATCGGGTTTTTGGATATTATACCGATTTACATTAAAAAAGCAAAAGAATCAGATTTACAATTTTAAAAAAATATTTGGATGAACATAGATTCGAACTCACATTTTCAGGGTAGATAATGTAGACTCTTGCCAACAAGAATAGTCACTACAGATCTAACATTCAATTATATTTGTATTATATTATAATAATCGACTATTTAGTCATAAGCAATTATATTTATATTATTAAAAAGAGAAATTTTATTATATCCTTAACTCTAATGATGTTTCTTGAATTTACATTTTTCATTATTTGACTTAATAATCTTAAAAAAAATAAAGATGAGAGCTCTTGAAATGAAACAATATATCTCCTGCAAAGCATTATTAAAATATTATTCTATAAACAGTTAGATTTTATACCACTATATTATAAATTATTTAAAATTCATGTTATGAAAATTTTTACTTTAGATTTATCGCTTCAAAAACATTGAGGGCCATTTAAATAAAATCTCACAACCCATCCATGGGATTTTGATGGTGTAAGATTTCGAAATCTCAGATCACTTTCACAAATTATACCGGCAGAGGCCATGCAAACAGGGGTAGGGGACGAAGTCTCCATAAAATATCACACTCCCACCCCCTTCCATAAAAAAAATCCTGGCTACGCCACTGTATCGAATGAAATTATAATAAAAAATTAATAAGATAAGATTCCCAAAATGTAACAAGCGCCATGATAGGTCACAATATTTATCATAGAATAATCTAAAATTCTAGAATTTGAGACCATTTGCCTTAGTCATTTAAATAAGGTATGGATTTAGATAAATTGTGTCATTAATGTCCTTTTAGAAAATCTTAATTCGAAAACTGGTTGCGTGCCCGACCTAATTTTTTTAGAATATACTTTGATCTAATTATAGATTAATATATATTTTTAATTTAACATAGTGATAAATTAATCGAGTCACCAAAGCACATAAAATTTAAGAAACTTTAATTCCTCATAACCCTTAAATTAATTAAGTTGAAATATTCAATTAAAAGGTATTCAACTAAGCAAGGATACAACTCCGAAATTGAAAAGTGTTGAGAGTTAAAATTTAATATTTTTCTATTAATAAAAATTTTTTTTTAAGAAATCTGGAGTGGTCAGGCTAAAAATTATCCAATTTATAATTATATTAATATATTCAAATTATGGTATTCATATCATATATAAAAATAATCAGTTATAACTCAGGATTTGTCATAAAACTCTGACAAACTATGAAATTTAAAAAAAGCTTTTACAAAATTAAAAGAAAATTTTAACATTTAACATCAAATTATCTTTTGCACCCTTTCAAAAAAATATAATAAAAAAATATTAGATGTCAGTAGTAAACGAAAAACTATTATAATAAATATTCTCCGCTATTTTTTCTTTTTAACTGATCAAATCAGCCATTATAATGCATTCAGTTATTTTCACGATAATATTTTTATGATTTATAAAAAAAACTAACTATATTTCTTTAGATATTAAGAAATTTATAAAAATTATAATGTATGAGGTAAGGTTGCATAGTATAAAAAAATGAAATCCAATCAAACGATATCCCTTTTTATTTAAAATAATTTTTATATAATTCAATAAATTATTTGCAATATAAGTTTAAATATTGATAAAAAAGAACACTATAATCATAGCTAATAATTTATGTAAAATTGTGAATTTTATTTCCTTCATTTGGGAATCCAATGTAAAAATTTAGAATCTACTTTTCCAGGTAAGTTTCGCCAAATTTGTTTAGATAGATTTTTGAGTTCTTCTAATTCCTTGAAAATATAAAAGACTAATTGAGACCTAAAATAATTAATCTAAAAGAAAATATTATCTTATTTGAGAACTAATTATGTCTTGTAGCTTGAATCAAAATAGCAGTGTTGTTAAACGGTGCGATTTATGTCGATTATAACAGCCTGATTAAGTTTGCTGAAATATTATGTAAACCACAAGACTTAGCAAATAGAGCCCTAAACCTTTCTGCCATCTATAAAATCTCCAAACTTTAATATTATTTTGGCTAAAATCTTAATAGGGCCAATTTTAAAAATCGACCTAAATCGGTTAGTTTAATAATACTACAAAATAGGTGTCTCCTTCTTTCTAATCTTCTCTTAAATATTTACTTTCGTATAAAAAATTTTTTACTATAAAGCTCACGAATATTTTAAAATTGTGACATTTTACATTTTTCAGTATAATATGATTGCCTCTCCATGATTTTAGTAACCTATAAAATTGTAAAGTGCTTATTATGTCATCAGTATGAATTCCGGAATCTTGACTTAAATCTGTTAAGAAAATATATAAAAATAATAAAAATATTTTTTGCTTAATTGAGTTAACTTCTCAATTAATTAAATGGTGCCACCAAGAAAACATTTTAACTTGAAGTATAATGGTTATGATTAAAATTAACACATACTGTTACCATTTAATTGCCATATAAGCATTATTTATATAAGAAAAAATGGAAGATCGTAAAATTTATGCGAGGTATTTTTACATTGATGAAACTCTCACAAAGTTTAAACAATTTATCAAAAATATTGTCAAATTATAATAAATGACCAAAAATAATTAAAATTAACATTTAAACCTGGTCCACAAAAAAAATTGGGATTGGGTTGGAACCTCAGGTAGTGTAAGTCCTTGATAATTTTTGGCTAATATTTTTAAACTAAGGTACTCAAATTAGTCAAATGGATTTATATAATTGAGAATGCAACAAATATTCTAATCTAATGTTGGTTAAATCTTTTTTTACAATGAGAAGCAGAGAATGTGCCGAACAGGGTCCGATTATATATTAACCTGCCGAAGGAACCAAGTATATATAGCAAATATAAAGAGTATTCTGCTACCTTTTAAAAAATTCAAGTTGTCAGTGAACATGAGAGTTCGGTTTAGTACTGTTTAAGTGATATTCCCTGGGGGGATATTTCCCTTCTTTCAAACATATATGCCCCTTTTTAAACCTGTATATATATTCTTTTCTTAATTTGGATTTTTAAAAAATAAAGATATTAATACAATAAAACTCTAAGATAGTGCTAAAAAAATTTACATATGCAATAAATAATATTTCAGCGAATTTTATCACCTTTGATGGAAATTTTATCGTCTTGACATTTGCCCGACAAGTAATTAAGTATAATGGAATTCCAATAACTTCTGTATGTTACTAAACCGTGGTCTGATAAAGGCCTCTCGGGCGATCCTATTTTATCTTCCGTTCGGGCTAATAAATAACCTATTAATGTTTAATATTTTTTATAGGATTAATTTGTAGACCAAATGTATTATAAATAAATTCTTGTCAATTCATAAATTATGTTAATATTTTTTTATTCGTATTTTTTCTTCTTTCACATATATGATGCTAAAGTTCAATATTAAAATTACTAAAATCGATCAATTTCCATCCAAATCCTTTCCTCATAAAATGCGGCAGTATCAATACGCAGGAAACGGTATTCTTTTGAAAATTTTGTTTTTCCTATCAAATTTTTTTTGGTAAATGCAATTATCAAATTTATATTTTCACATCTAGTCAAAATACCAGATATAAAAATGTGGTATCTGTATCTAGATAGATTTTTGATTAAATAATCTGTATCTAGATATTATTTTAGACGTTGTATCTGTATCTAGATCCATTTAAAAAGTATCTTTTAACAACTCTGCAAAATACACAATAATTATTTTTTAAAAAAAATATAGTAAAATAAAGGATCCTTATTTCATAATATTATCTCAATTTTTTTCTTTCAATTATATTTTTTTATAATTTATTGTTTAATAATAATAATAGGTAAGGACTTGCTTCAATAAAATTATAGGTCAGAATAATGACATTTATACACTGTATTTTATTGAATCACAATATCAATAATAAAATCAAAGATGATCGGGTAACTTATTTTAGCCGAGACCAAATTAGCCAACCCTATAAAAGTTAGTTAAATAATTTTTCGATGCAAAATACACTTAAAAATTATATTTTCCTGAAAAATATATCGTAAAAAATTGAGTTTTTTAGAGCAACTTCTCCTTGTTTTTCAGACTGATATTTAACATTTATGCTTTATTACATTTTTGAAATCACCTCAAAATAAAAATGCTAATATATCTTTCGGTGTTTTTTTAAAAAAAGTTACTAATAACTATCAGAAAAGATTTTTATTCCATGATAAATTATTAAATTAATAATATGAATTTAAATAAAATATAGTTGTTATTGTCATTATTTTCAGTAATTTATTTATATAAGTATCAATGTTAGGTATCAACCGATATCTGGCACTATCAGGTCATTGATATTGGCAAAAAAAATGGTAAAAGTGCATCTCTGATTATACTCTGCATCCTTAAAAAGTAGGGGAGACTAGGATTGGGTGAACTCCGAGCTTAGAAAACCACTTAATCTTATTTTAAAATTAAATAGACTAAAAGGTTAAATTTTATCCTAATATAGCTTTTATTAGTATGTATTCTATAGGAAAAAAATCATTTGAAATAATTAATTATTAAAAATTTTATTTAAGAAATAAATTTGATGTCAAATTCAAAAGATTTTTAAGAGACATAATTTTAATTTCTATGAAGTCATATAATCATTTATTTGTAAATTAAATAGCAAAGTTTAAACTCTCTTATATAATATGAGAAAGTTTTATGAGATTTATTTTCTCTAGATATTATTTCAATCATGATTAGTTAGTCAAGGGGGTTTGCTACATCATACAAGTCAATTATGGCACTTAATATGAAAAAAAAAATTTCAATATTTTGAAAAATATTCATGGCTGTGTATAATTGGTATTTATAATTTATGCGAAAAAATCATAATCTCTCCTTAAGATACTTATTTTTATATATCTGTTACATGATTGTAATTATTATAAAATAATGTTTTATTTCAATTTAAAGTTTAATGTTTATAAATGTAAAATTATATTTTGACTTTACATGTCCATTTAAATGTTTTTAATTTTGAGGCATCAATTTAACATATTACCGATTAATTGATTTGATCAAGTATATAGTATATATAACTAAATGATGTCTACAAAATAGATTTTTGAAGTTTAAAGAAAGTAAAAGATTAAATTATTCTCATTCGTATATCGATCAAACCACATATATAGTTCAAGACAACCCCTCTTGTATCAATATCCAAAATGTTTATTATACCAAAATTAAGTTTCAATTTTATATATAATTAGTTTCAATTTAAAACTATATTTTGAACAATACAAATAAATCTATTATCAATATTAATAAACAAAAATGCATTTCAATTCATTATAGTCTAAAAAACTAATGATTGAGGATGTCCCTTTCAGTGGTTTGTTTAACCCCACTACTGGGGTTTCTGGGTAAAATTTTAACTTTTACAAAAAATAAAATTTCAAAAATACGATTATATTCTTAAAAATATATATACGACACCTTTATAGGGTATAGTAATATATGTCGATTTATATTTATTCTATATAATATCTAAAAAACACAGGAGTTATAGCCGATTTTGCAAAAATCGGTTCGACTAGTCCCAGTCTCCTATATATTTTTTAAAATAAAAATAAAAAATTTAGGAGGCAAAGACAAAGAAAAATAGATATAAGTAAAATTATGCACATACTTTAGAAAAGTAACCGACAATGTGACAACAGCCAGTACAATCAGCCAGTGTCATAACGTAGAACCAAAAGTGTTGTACTTCGTAACACAAAGTTTTAGATTCCATAAAGAGTTTTGAGAGCAAGCATAAATTACGACAATAAGAAGTTTGAGCTCGACCATCGACTTCGAAAACCGAAATCGGCCCTTCTCTGTATATTTCGTCGCCGGGAGGGTAAGTTATTTTACATTTTGTCTTGAAAAAAATAAAAGTAATAAAAAAAATAAGAATAAGTTTTTTTGGATTATCTTATCTGTGAAATATCAAAAGTCATTCATTTTCTTAAATTGAATTTTAGGAGTTTTTTTTGTAAATTTGTAACATTTAAAGAGCGGGTAAAGTCATCAGGGATAGAATAAAAAATTTTACCATGTTATCCATAGCATTTTTATTTAATAAAACAATAATTTATTTTCAAAAAAACAAAAAAGATGATTTTCGGTCGACCCCCTTCGATTTTGATAAAAAATTTACAAGATAGTTACATGTTCTATTCACTGCGAAATTTTAGCTTTCCTAAAATAATAGGGGTAAAAAAAAGTGAAAAAATCAACCATTTCTACTTTTATTGCATATAATATAACATTAATTGTCATATAATAAAACTTAATAAATTCTATATTTTATTTATAATAAATGATGATTAACTAAGGTGAAGGAGGGGGGAGGGGGTTAATTTTTTCAAGGTGACCATTTTATGTTCAAATAGAAATTTTATATAGTTTTTTGAAGGACTTATAGCCCTACAATTTTTCGGTATTGATAAGAATAATTTATTATTGACTCAGAGTTACAATGATCCCATTTTATTAAATATAAATTAATCTAAGCCCGTTTGTGTTTTAAGGATCAGGAAGATCAGGTCCATAAGGAATTCATAATACTTATAAATTGGGTGATTAAGTTGTGCTATTTCAAAAAACGCTTGGGGCTGTATTTTAGGAATATTAAAATTTCACCCACTACAATACCATTT
The DNA here is from genome assembly GCF_954871325.1 of Gordionus sp. m RMFG-2023. Lineage (NCBI taxonomy): Eukaryota > Metazoa > Nematomorpha > Gordioida > Chordodea > Parachordodidae > Gordionus > Gordionus sp. m RMFG-2023. The sequence continues at coordinate 21,061,058 of NC_088777.1, forward strand.
TAAAATGCATTATTTGCATTTCAGCCAAACGAAAGAAACGCTGAATTTTGAAGCACTGTAAGGAAAGTTTTAAATTATCAGGGGAAGGGATAAGCGACTAATATCAAATCGTTCCCGTATAAAATTAACAAAAAATAATTGCAAATCATAACACGTTTAACTAGAAATTTATAAAAAGAGTATCTTATCAATGCAGAAATTTTTGAATAAGAATTATACTTTTTCATTAAATATATTAGTGTTGTCAAACGACTCGATTTTAACCGATTTTTAAAAACGGCCAACTCAATATTTTATCCAGAAAAATATTATTCAAACCTTAAGATTTTACTCACAGATGGATAAAAGTTTTGGATATCTATTAGGAAAATATCGAGGCTTAGGCACTATTTTTCTGTAAAATATTGAGTTAGCCGTTTTAAAAAAGCGGATCAAATCAAGCCATTTAACAACACTAAAAAATACCATATTTGATTCAATTACTTTATTTTATAAAATAGAAACAATCTATAAAATAAAAATTATCTTGTCTATAATAGATATAACTTTTGTATTAAATATCTAAAAAATAAATATAAGTTACAGGTTATAGACTTTGATCGCGCAAATTTAAATTTATAATGAAAATGTTTCTAATAAATAAATGGAAGCGTCTAATCGCATTTTATCTTGTCCGCGCGACTCAATTGGTATTATATTATTTAATATCAAGCGACTCAGGAATATTATGTTGAATCGCACGATGAACAATCATGTTCTGGGATATTTTGTCAAAAACAATAGAATAATAATACAAACTAAGTCCTATTCTATTCTATATAATATATCTATAATATTTAAACTCTAAACATTAATTAAGTTTAATTCATAGTGGATACAATGCGACACGATTTAACAGCTGATAGAATTTATTAAATATTAACAAAATTTAAAAAATAATGACAATTTTGTTATTATACAGATTTTTTTTAAATACTGGAAATATAAAGCAGCCAAAAATAACAATTGTCAATTTTTTTTACCTAATCGTTTGTACCAAATTGTTTGTTGATTGATTGTTAATGTACTTATATTAATATATAATAATCCAAAAAACATCAATAAATTTAGCCAATAGTGTTCTTTTATAAAATATTTATCCAATAAAAATGAATTTAGTGTAATCGGTTCAATGGTAATCATCATACCAAACACTACATTCATTCAATTTAGCTACCATTCTAACACATTTTACCATCTTCATATTAAATTTTTTAGTTATTCTTTTAGTTATATTATTTTTTTTAAATTATTCATACTACGGAAATTAACTTTTATATACTCAACCCACAGAAGGCGTTAAAATATTGGGCTGCAGGCTAAATATTCATTTTTCATAACTATAAAATCTAACAAATTTTATTTAGATAAATTATCAATAAAAAGAAATCTATCAAATCAAGAAATTTAGCTTGCATTTTGTATGATTATATATTTTAAAAAGGTTATATAAGTAATTTGCATTTATATCATACTCAGTTTAGTTACACCCTTGGAGTTGTTAAATTAAAAACATCATACTTATTGAATCATTGGAAGCAGTTTGGATTTATTAAGAATAAGTCTTTTAAAATGGGCTTCAAAGATATTTAACTTCAATTATTTTATTTTTGATAGCCAAGGTAAAATAAGAGAGGACATATACCCCCTGCCGGATCCTCATCAGAGTCTAATCTGGGTTGAATAAAGGAGAGTTTTAATGTCACAGTATGTCTCTAGGAATTTATGAGTAAAACAATTAATGAAATGTTCTCGAAATTTGTTATCAAAAGCATTTTTAAAGTATACTTTGAAAATATCTAGGAAGAGGATTCTGAAATAATACGAATGGCATGCTATTTTGACTTCTCCCTTAACACTTAATCCTAATTGCTATGTATACCTAATAAATTAAGACCCTGGATTTTAACCCATGGTAATTATGCTAATAATCTTCTAAATAGACAATTGCAATGGGATGGATACCACCACAGAGTTTTTGGGACACAATCAGGTTGACCCCATATTTTCAAAAGAGTATTTATGAAGGTCTTAAAGCATTTAAATGATTTTTTGAGATAAGTGTAGGTATAAGAAATTCATGTGTATATTTAATAGTTCCTCATCACTTAATTTAATTATATAAAATACCATGATATATTTCTTAAAAAATCATTTTTATTATTATTCTTAAAATGGAGATAGAATAAATATCAAATTTTATTTTAAGAAATATTATTCTATTCTCCAAACAACTTCTCTTTAAATCCAAAAATTTTATTTAATAATAATAATTACCATTGTAAAGACAACAGACTAAAATTTCATTTTAAAAATTTTAATATATTTTAATGGAATGAATAAAAATTATGGTAATATTATTTTTCTTAAAATAATAATAAAAAAATATTCTTTTTAATTTTTAATTTTTTGAACCAGTAATATCAGGATCTTTATATAAAACCATACAGTTAAAAACTCTTAATTCCATTTACATAATACTTGAAAACGTTTTAAAGAAACATGCTGCATGAATTGATTATTCTTTGTTAATGGAATAATATTGAAAAAATAGGGAGATAGAAAAATCTAATACTAGCTATAATTTATTTTATAAGTTAAAATTCTAAGGTTTTTTTATGTAAATAGATTAATGTATTCTTAAATAATCAATCGATCAAAAAAAATTATTTTTGACAAAAATGGAGATAGAATAACCTCTAACTCAGGTGACAATATATTTTAATGATTGAAAATGGTTTAACATTGGTTAATACATTCGAAATTTATTTTAAATTATATTAACCTACGGACTTGTTATATTATTTCTTTCACTTAACATAATATTAATCTAATAGTTACATTGATTGTTATTTACTTTTGAAAAGTATATATATAGAATTTATTAGGTTAATAAACAGTTAGTTATATTTTATAATAAATAAATTTAAAATAAAGTAATTTTGTATCGATATTTTTTATAATTTTGCCACCACATTAGCATGGTGGCAGACAATGGTGGGATCCGACACTACTTATAGTTAGGAACCAAATACTAAATTAAAAGAAAGATGTAAAATATTAAATCTAAATTAACTTCGTAAAAAACTATAAAAATCCAATAAATCAGTCTACAGATCCTATCTAAAAAATATATAAAATGAACATGCTAGCTTCTCAATAAAAAAAAAAGAAAGGTAAAAATATATAAACAATTTATTATTTTCATGATATTCTTATTGTCATTCTTTTAGTCAATTATTTATTTGATTTATCAAGTTAGTTAATATTTAAGACAATGTCATGGCCATCGGGATATCTTTTTTTAATCGTCATAGGTCATTGTTAGAAAAATAAAAATATAATACAGATAAATAAAAATATAATTTAAAACCTTTAAAGACCATAATAAAACAGTTCAAAGTACAAGGTCAATGAAAAATAAATAAAAAAATTACATAAAACAAAAAGGACACCGTTAATTTAAGCAAAGAGAAATTCATATATTATAAAAATAAATTAAGTGTATAAACGAACCGATAAATTATAAATTTAATATTGAGACAATGATAGAAATGATGAAATTCCCAAATTAATCGATAAAGCTCAGAGGCTGAATAAAAAATAAAAAACCTAAAATTTTATATCCAAAAATAGTAAAGAACAAAGTTAATCTAAGGACAAAAAATTTATAAGATAAAAGATTTAGATAAAATTAATGAGATGATAAAAGATTTAGATAAAATTAATGAGATGATAAAAACTGTATGTGAGGCAGAAGACATCGATAATAAAGTTATAACCAAAAGACGGTTAGAGATAAAAAAAATGTGTTATACAATAATATAAAAATAATAAAATAACTTAAAGATCAAAATAGATATATGATCCAAAGTGGGATCAAAAACATAATAATTAACTATCATAACAAAACTCAAAATAAATCTTGCAATAAAATTACTGACAAATAAGTTAGTCGATTTAAGTATAATACCATATTTATTTGAATCTGATTTTGATTCTAACTCTTATCAAAATTGGAAAGGCGTTAATTGGCTTAACAGGAAAATTTTTTGTGAAATTAAAAATATAAAGGACATATTTTGTACTAAAATATATAAAAATTTAAAAATTGTAACTAAAAATGTTAATGTAATTTCTTTACAATTTTTATATGAAGACTGTACAAAGTCTTATAAATTAAAAGATATAAATCATATATTGAATTTAAAGAAATATTTGTGATTAAAGAAGTTAACGATGCGAATATTAAAGAAAATTATAAAATTAAAAAAACTTTTATAAGTAATATTAAATGTGATAAAAAAAATTTGAAACTTAAAACTTTGAAGACAAATAAAAGTATAAAGAGAAGTTATGTAAAAACTTAACGTCTTCATTTTAGAAAAATATTTAAAGATGTGATGAGGAGATCATTTTCTAAATATGAGGCTTAAGAAATTATTTTTTACTAAAAGCAAAGCAATCTTATAAAGAATTATTATTTTAAAACACTTTTTAAATTAAAAAACAAGGGTGTTTAAATTCAAAAATTTTTTAAAGAGAGGGAAATGTGCATAATATTTATTTGGATATTTTAACCTTATGGATTGAAAATATTAATATATATATAAATAAAAATCGATATACATACATAAAAATTATGTAAAACGCAAAATATAAAAATAAATTTAAACGCCAAACTAGAACGCAAAATGTAAAAAAATAAATATAAACATAAACGCTAAAGTAAAACGCGAATCACATATCAATTATTCTATTTGAATATTATTCTATTATTCTATTATTCCAATTTTATCATTCTTATTCAATTCAATATACATTCTATATTCCAATTTGACATTTGACAAATTATTCTATGCTAAACGACGAATTAATGATAACGATTTGAACAGAACGGGATCGAGGATAGAAGAGATAGGAGAACGTACAAAAACAACAAACGATTGGAAGCGAGTTCCACGACGACTGCGAGGAACACAGAAAGAACAGAAGGGGGAATGTTAATACATTCGAAATTTATTTTAAATTATATTAACCTACAGACTTGTTATATTATTTCTTTCACTTAACATAATATTAATCTAATAGTTACATTGATTGTTATTTACTTTTGAAAAGTATATATACAGAGAATTTATTAGGTTAATAGTCAGTTAGTTAGATTTCATAATAAATAAATTTAAAATAAAGTAATTTTGTATTGATATTTTTATAATTTACACCATATTAGCAACATTTCAATCAGATATTTATGGGGAGGCTTGCAGCCCATGGGATGCCAGGTATAATATATTTACTAACGTGCCTGGGCCAGGACTGGGTTTTTGATAAAAAGCCCTAAAATTTTTCATTTAAATTTAGCCTATTAAACTGTGACTAACTTAAAAATATATTGTATATTTTTTCTTCTAATAATAATAAATTTCAGTATTGCTAACAAAGTGATCGCCTAAATACACTTAAATATTGTTCGTTTTCATTATAAATTAAATTTTTGGATATGGGTCTGGGCAAAATTTTTGAAACTTATGATGAGCTTGGGTTTGAATTTGTATTAAATATGGACTGACCTGCAAATTATTTTTACTGCTGACCTGCGCTGGAAGTTGATGAATAAATCAAGGCAAGGCCGTGAAGGTCTTTAATTTCAATAACTGAATTATTTCATTTCCCATCTGACTTTATTTGAACTTAATGGAATGGGCAAACCACAGATATGCCTTATTTAAATCATTTGCAAAAAATTTCTGATAATTTCTGGATTCAAGAAATTGTTGGACACAAGGAAATAAAGAAAGCCATTGTGAAGTGTATATATGGAGGAAATATGAATCCATTTTTATTTTAGCATAAATAAAAAAAAAATAATGCCTGTTGTGACCTTGCCTTATATTTACATATATTTAGGGATTTTTTAAGAACCCGTTATCAAAAATATAAGTTACTAGCTGATAGCCTGTCAAGAATGATGGGGAATCAGAATTTTCTTCTTTATTCAATGATGGATGAATAATAAATTTTACCTTTGTTTATGATGAATGAATCAGAAATTTTACTATCTTAAAAATGGGATTCATAAATTTATATTTATTTAGATGAGGAGTTATTCTACAATTTTCCATTATTTTTTATAATTTATGTAAATATATATGGTTTGTAATTTGAATTTATGTGCACAATAGAAAATCTTTTAAACTAAATTTTTATTCATTTGTATTTGTAATTTATAATATAAAAAATATATTCTTGCTAGATCAGTTTTGTGTAAAAAAATATAAATTTATAAATCTCACCTCATAAGATAGGAAAATTTCTGATTCATTCATCATGAAATAAAGGTAAAATTTATTATCTATCCGTCATTGAATAAAGAATAAAATTTTGATTCCCCATCATTCTTGACGGGCTATCAGCTAGTTAATATATAAATACTGTGTGTCGGAGGTAAGATATCTCGGATTCTTGAAAACTAAGACAAAATTCGCAAAAGTAGATTGTATCTGTACGACCGAATCTATCCAAAGGAAAGGGAGAAGGGTACCACCCATTCATTTGCCACGCGCTTCCAAAAACTATCTTTTTGATGTAAAAAGGAGGGGTGAATGGTTCTAAATCGCTTTCCTTAAAAAACAATAAAAAAAATAGTGAATTTGTCAAGATGGTACAATGTAAAATATATTAAAAATGTAAACCAGGGTCTCGAACAAGCATTTTCGTGTTGCTTTTTTATTAGGACTAAAAAATATATATTATTTTCCAAGTTTCAACTCAATTTAACTATTTTAATAATATCTTACAGATCTGCAAAAGTAGGCCCAGGCCGTTTTTAAAATATATCTAAATTTATCAATTTTATGTTGAATTTTTTATGGAAAATAAAAATATGTGATTTTATTTATAGAAAGTAGACGCCAAATAACATATATCGTTTATTTTGAGTAATTATAAAAATTATATTTAAATAAATTCGGGCCAGACAGGAAAAATTTTTTTAAAAAAATTTCAGGTTCGGGCCGGGCCGGGCTTAAAAATTAGGCCGGATGCAGATCACTAATCAAAATTTTATTCTTAATCTTTATAATATAAAATAATCAAATATTATATCCAAGAATTGATATATATTCGCTAAAAGATTTATTTGTGGGATGGTCTATAAATTTAAGTGTCGAAAACAACCTATCAACACTTTCTTACAATATCATCCATTGAAATCTAAAACTTTTATATAATATTAATTATAATAAATAGGTTAATCACATAATATAATAAATACTAAATGGTAGTATTGTTAAAAGCTACTTTTAAAAGTAGCGTGCTACTACTAACGTTTTCAAAAAAATAGATCGCTATTGGCTACTTTAAAAAACACTACTTTGAAATTTTTTTAAAATATTTACGTATCTCTATTTCCACAAATAAGAAATATGACTAAAATTTCAAATATATATAATTTATTCATCTTTTAGGGCAAACATTTCCATACTGTCATCTCCAAGTCTAGAGCGACGATCAAAGTATAAGCTATAACTAAATCGTTCAACACTCGCACGCAATAGTATTAAATTTAATATACATATTTTTTATATAAGAAAAATCATCAAAAATATTCGTATTTTTAAATTTAAAAAATGCGTCTAAAAGATTTTCAATAGTATTATTATTTATTTCAAAAAAAATTTGATCTGGCTAGGTCAGTCTAAAATTATAATAGTAATAGTTTGAATAAAAATTATGTATAAGTAGATCTGTGCACCGCCGGCTCAAGCCGGCGCCACTGATATTTTTTGCACGACGGAAAAGCCTCCGAATCTCATCTCGACGCCGATTTTTTTCATGGCGGGGGTGCGGAGTTGATAATTTATAGAATGCTATTTAATTATATTTATATATTAAATCATTAGTATTTAAATTTGAATATTAATTAATAAAATTAAAACATGACTTGTACTCTATTGGCATATAATAAAATATTGTATATCATTTACACTCATTCATACATCATATTTCAAAATAACACAAATATTAATTTTTTGGGGGCTTACATGTTTTAAATCACCCAAGTTTGTTTAATGATAACTCTGATGTTTTTTAAGTATCATTTATTAATATTGAAGTTATAATTTGTTTCATTTCAATACTAATTATTTTAATGTCTTTTAAATATCTTTTTAATGTATAAAATAAATATAAAATCTAATATGGCGAAATTATGTTTTGATATGCTACTTAGATTTAATGTCATTTGATTCTATAAAAAATAAAGAAAGCTGGTTTTCTAAAGGTTTGAAATTTAAATAAAATGATTATTAAAAATTAATTTTCTAAAGAAATAAAAATATAATATTTGATTCCTCATTAGAATTGCCTGATAGGACAATCATTAGTTGGGGTGCACTAGATGATGTTTATTCATCTATAAAGGTGTATTTTTAAATCTAATTGATTCTAGATCAAAATTCTCTTCTATCACTTTTGATTTATGGACAGATTCAAGCGTCGAAATTATATTACGTTTAGTCTTCGTCATTTAAATGAAGATTTTGATTTAAAATATTTGACAACTAGACACGCGACGCAAAAGCATACTGGTGAAAACATATTATCTTAGATCGATAGTATAAAAGAGGAATTCCATTTAAAAAACAAAATATTACAGATGGTAACTGATGCTCGGGCTAATATCAAAAGAAGCGTCAGATTGGGGGATTATTAGCATCATTTATGCTTAGGGCTTGAACTTTATAATTTTGTTACAGTTGATCGCATAAAAAAAGTTGCCAGAATTATTATTCTGATTAAACAAATTAGATAAATCATTTAAGCCCTCAGATATCGAGTAGCTGATTTGGAATGTGAAATTGAGGATGGGCATCGTAAATATCTGCAATCAATTATGAGACAGACGGATATTTTGGATATATGATTCTGGTCCATAGCTTGATGAAAATTTTGTTAACTTTGGTGAGGCTGATAATATAAATTGCATTACACTGTAGTAATATTATATATTTACCTTATTGTATATTGTTTTGCGCCTATAAGTTAACATAATGGAAAATTCATATATTAACTTTCGTTAAATAATAATATATACTAAATTGATTTAATATATTTTCTTGTTGAAATTATATTCAACTGTTTTTTAGATGCTATTAACTTTTAACGAAATATATATGTATACTGATAAATTGTGATGACCATTATTATTTTATTACCACTTAAATAAATATCTTTAATTTTTGTCTAATTCGAAATGCTTTAAAATTAAATTGCCCTCTCACTGGCACATCATATTAATTATTCTAGAAAGTATCCGTAGTGTTAACAAGATTCCTATAAATTTTTAATAAAGATTGGATATGAACTTTACATATTTATTAAATCAATTCAGAGAAAGGTGGAATTTCTTTCCTTCCAAAAAGGATCATTAATAAATTTAGGATAATTATTCGCAGTGAAATAGAAACAAATATACAAATCAATAAATCTGATTGCTCAGATATCTTTTGCCTAAAAGAAAATAAAAAAAGCCTGACCATAAGTTTCCAAATACCAAATTTCAAGTAATATCTATTATATTATATTTTTATTAATAAAATTATATTTTAAACATAAGATATTAGCGACTCGATTGATCAGAGATTTCAAAATCTTTGGATTGTTTCAGAACATTTAAATTCGAATTCTAAGACATCATTGCAATTTTTAATTCGACATTTAAAACTTTTAGAGCATGAGGGAAATGCACAGAGTGAGATTCAAGTTGAAGATAATGGGTAAACATCCAGTTTATATATAGCTAAAATAGCTCGTAAACATTCCCTTCCAAGCAAAGATTATAACAACATTGGCAATATAGAGAATGCCATATTTTTCTCAGCCAACATAGTGTACCAGCATAGGATGCACTAACTTTTTGGGAAAAAAGCGACTGGAACTTACTAGGCTTGCTAATTTAGCTAGGAAGGTTCTTTGCATACTTGCAACGAGTATACCCAACCAAAGAATTATTCCCATTGCTGGATTAATACTAAATGCAAAAAAGACTTCTTTATGTCACAAGAATCTTGATACGTTACTATTTATTCAGGCAATTATAATCTTGTTAAATCTGATTTTTTGATTTATTATATTTCATACTTTAAATTTTGTTGCATAATTTATATTTTAATTTGTATAATAAAAATCAATAGAATATTACTAATATGTGTTGTTTTTGACTCTGATCTGTGTCTAAATGCTATTCCTTAATCTATTTTTGAGTATAAGAAAATACATAAATTTAAATTGGAGTGAGACAGGAAGCAATTTAAGAAATGAATTAAACAATTTTTTAAATAAATAGCGTGCCGCGGCCGCCAACAATTTAGTAAGCGTAGGCGAAATTGGCGCGCCGCCGAACGCCAATGAAAAAATTAAAAAAGACTGCCGCCGTCGGATAAGTGGATAGCCATATTTACCAACTTGCCAGGCCACCACCCTTTAACTTTTTATCTATTGAACGTATTTCTCTCAAAATTGGTGTGAAAGGATAGAAATAAGTATTTTTAGCATGTTTTGAATTTATAAATATATAAATTTATTAGTGGTTAATTTTAAGCTTGTTAAACATCCTGATAATAATTTATAAAATATTGTCAAATAGATGAGTCTGATGATAAAATGAAATTATAATATAGTTATTTATTGTAATTTTTAATTTAATTCTTGAATAATACCATAGCCAGTTGAAACAAACTATGTTATAATATCTTTGGCCAGTTGAAACAAACCATGTTTGAACTGGGCCAGAAAATCAACTTTCACATAAACTCATCAAAAACTATTATAGATATAGCTTTGATTCAAATTTTATTTTAAAGATTATGGATTGGGCTACATATTGATATTAAATTTGTTTAATATATTACTTTTAAATGTTTCCTAAAATTGAACCTACTATTCATGTTTGATGATAAAACCTTCCGACACATCTTACAATGATGACATTTATACCCGGTGTCAAATTTTTTTATCTAGATTAAAATATTTTGTGAATTCAGGAAAAGGAAATTCCATATTATCATCACATTTTAAATTATTTTGAAAACTATTATAATGCAGATTTTAAATATAATATAGATTTCAAAATTAAATTAAATATAAAGATTATGATTTTAGAATTAATTAAAAATATTTTAATAATTTTTATGTGCATTAGCGAGCTACCGCTATTTATTTTAAAGTGTTATTATAACAAAACTGCTAAATGTATAATAGAATTGTTTTGTAGCGAATTAGATTTTTTTTTAAAAAAAAAGAATAGGTAGCCATTTTGAATATTACATTTTAATTATGAATAAACTTAATTGAAATTTACATATTATTTAATTCAAAACAAGTTCCGGAATAACTGTTCCTGTTAAGTTCTTATACCAAGTTCCGTTCCATGTCCCTGGTGTAAATAATTTCTCAATGACTTTACATTAAAGTTTGATACTAATAATCAGGGGGTCATTAAATTCGTCAACGACTGAGGTAACGATATTTTTAAATATAAAATTAATTTATTTATAAAAAATAATTAGCTGGCAGATCTGAAAGGCATAATTTTAGGAGACCAAAGGTTTTCTCAATTATCATATTTATGAACATTTTTTATCATCCGAAATTTCGTAGATTAATGTATAAACATGGTAGAGAAAAAATTTGGTATAATAAAGAATTAAATAATGTAATAAAACACGTTTTAGGATTTATATTAGATAAAGAAAATAAAAGAAATTTGTAAAAACTTGAATTTATATCATTTGAAAAGATAAGTTATATTGAAAATCTTCAAGTGTTAAATATTTTCATAATGTAACACTGCTTGAGAATATTTAACAAAGAAATGATTGGGGGAGGGGGGGGGGTTAAATATTCCATATAGTTACTTGTATTGCTGCAACGATAGCTCTGACGTCATAAAATATTTGGGTATCGGGATTGTCGAGACATAGGCCATCCAAATTATTTTGCTTAGACAAGTTATCATTTGGTTTAACCCCCGTGTTAATGATATTTTTCTTATTTTTATCATTACCATTATCCGATTTTTTGATGACAGGAGAATTGGTGTTTAATGCATTAAGTGATTGGTAAGTCGAGGCGAAGGAAAATGATCGTTCTTTGGAGCTTTGTTTATTAGGAGATCCCTTGTATATTTGAGATGGTGACTTCTTTTTAAAGGAATAAATAATAATTTATTTTTTAAATAAGGCAATTTTAACCTTGTTCTGGAATTGTGTGACATCTTTGTTATCGATATCGTTAGCATCTTTATCTACATTTTCAAAGTAATTCACATCCACACTCCCACTTTCAGTTATCTTTTTAAGTAACGGAATTATCCGAGTGTTCCACCGACGAATGCAAGCCCACTTATCAGTCTCATAAAAACTAGGACATGCAGCCAGAGTATGATGCGCTTCATATATACCACTCAAATGACCACTAGAGTCGCAACCATTATAGGGACAATATTTCATTTTTTCTGTGTATTTTTGGGATAAGGATAGGCCAAAGATACTTACAGGGGATACAAGTTTGATTTCTTGTTCTGTCTCATGGGTTAAAACGCTTTTTTCGGGGTTAATCATATCATTTTCATTTGAAAATGCAACATTTTTTAGCCGCAAATTATTTTTAATAGGTTTCCTACCTCTTTTTTTACCAATTGTAAGGGGGTCGTCATCTTTGTTTGAGTTGTCGTTAGATTTACTGTCGATACTTTCACGTTTACTCTTAAGTTTATTTATAACTTTTTCCGCTACATCGTCTTCTCCGAGGTAAAACGCCCCCTTGTTCAGTTTTAGTGCCAATCCCAACAAATATTCGCAATGCTTATTAAGTAAATTTTCAATCAGTTGTTTAGGGTATATGCAAGATAGAGTATTATCTGGAGTTGTCAGTCCTTCAATTTGGATCAGATCAATGCGGAAACAATCATTGACAATTTTCGATGAGTTTAAATCGTTATCAAATGTTGGCTTCTTAATATTGCTATTATCGCGAAGAGGAGACAATGTTTCTACTTTTCTTTTGGGCTTAAGTTCGGCTTTAGGAGATGATTCATTAATATTTGAGATGTCCATATGGGCTTCGTAATTTATTATATAAATATTCGATTTGTATTATTTTATTATTATAACAGCAGTGTACTGATTTGTATAATTTTAACTGCATCGCTAGAAGAGTAAAAGCGTGCTCAGTATGCATATTGATTGACATTTTCGAAATATAAAAAATTTGAATGATGTATTTAAATACAAACTAAGCCTATTTTTCACTTTGCGGAACCAATTTTGAATTAAATTTGGTTCAAGATTTTGAATTCAAAACCAACCTGGTCATATTAGAGGGTTTAGCTGATTACAAGTCTATTTTTAAAGTAATTGGCGGGTAATTTTTAATATTTTTCGAGCGAAACGAACAAAACAGACTTCAATTTATTAAAAATAATAGTACTATTTTATAATATTGCATACTATAAATGTTTAATTAAAAATACATTAAAATAAGTAAATAAAAAGTCCAGCCATCAAAATAATATTTAAACATTAGACGAGCTGATGAGTTAAACAAAATTTATAGATAAAAGGGCGGGGGGGGGGGGAGTAAATTTTTATAAAAAAGATATAAGTGGGCTGGCTGGCATCTAAAAAATTTCATAAAACGAATGGACGGGCTTATTGGCTAAAACCCGCCCATTGCAGACCTATATCCTTGATTAAATATAAATTTTGATGCAAGGATTGTATTAAATATAAATATTTTATTTGAAGTGCATCATTATGTTTTTTCCACGTTGATGGCTTTTTGTGATTTCTCTTTATTTATTAAAGAAGAAGAAGGGGGGGGGGGGGTTCATGTTAGGAAAATATTTTAAAAAATTACCCCCATATTTCAATTAAATTATATTAATTTGTGAAATAAATAATAAAATATGAATGCATTACCATCTCCAATTTTTCCTTCTAACAATTCTTCGTCTTCAATGTTAATATTATCATCGTTAGAAGTGTGCTTTTTTGATGCCCTAGTATCTCTAGCTTCGTACTTAATTCTTTGTCGCTTATGTATTTTCTTAACTACTCTTTGGTCAGAGTTTAAAAAGTTTGGTCCATTGAGCGTATTAAAAGTTTGTGGTGACAACGATAAATTATCAGGACTAAAGGCAGGTTTGTGCGGTGGGGAGCTACTTTTAGACCGTGTCCTAGGGGTGTGATAAACTAAACCGTCTTCACTTCATTTTTGTATATTTAATGTTTTAAAATATAAAAACATTTCAATGATACTTATTAATTATGGTGCATACCTTTTCATAATTTTATCAGATAATAAATGCAATTATTAATTTACAAAAGGTATATGTATCATTATCTAGATACCAAAGATACACTGATATTCACAGCAGTATGAGCCGATGCAATTTTATAAAAAAAAATATATACAAATTTCCAGAGTTGTTAAAGTAGCGACTACTTGTAGCGTGCTACTTAGCGCGTTATCTTTTTTTGTAATTATATAATTTTTTAGCGCGCTACTTTTTTTAAAAGTGCTACTTAGCTATTTTTAAAAAATATAATGAAGGTAAGTATAAACATGAAAATTTAAATATAATATCATAATTAATTATTATTTTTATGATTTATTATTTAATTTTGAAATTGAAATATATTTTCAATTTGTAATTTATATTTTCATTTGTGTTATAAACCTAAATCACGTGTTAATAATTTAAAATGCCATCGCCTATGGATATCCAAATCCTTGAAAGTGATTCAGACAATGATATTAATGAAATGGAAGATACCAGGGGAGAAAATGTTCTTAATAGCTATAATACAAATTTCCCATTCCCTAGATTTGAATTTTTTTTTTAAATAAATATAAAAACCAATACTGGCTTAAAATTTATTTGTTTAAAATGTAAAAAAAAATATTTCCTCAAATCAATCCAGTTATAACCTCAAGAAACACTAAAAGGTAAATTGTCATTTTTACATTCTAATAGTATTTATTTTATAAGACTGTTCATGCCAATAGTTTTAAGGAAATGGAGAAACATCTAAATAATTCTGGTATAGGCGACTCTACATCCAAAAAGACTAATTCAATTCAAACCAAATTAATTAATAATTCAAATGCCAATATTTTTCAGATATTGGCTGATAAAGTTATTGTTGATTTTATAATTGATATAGTTCAGCCAATGTCCTTGGTTGATAATCCATCATTTACCATGATGATTAAAACTATCCCCTGGTACAACAATTTTATGTCGCCAGACACTAATGAATAAAATAGCAGATAACTTTAAAGTGATGAAAGATGCTCTAATAGTTGAGTTATCAGAGATATCATATATATGTAACACGGCAGATAGTTGGACACATAACACTAGGTAAAAACTTATAAAATACTATAAATTACCATAAATATTTATTTTTATTAAATAAATTTTTTTATAATCACTATATTTTAATATTTATAAATGTTGATTTTTATATATGTACTATACAATAACATTATAAGCAAAAAATAAACCAATTTGTTTCACAATTTTTTTTATAAAAAGTAGCTTAAAAAGTAGCTAAAGCTACTTTTAAAAAATAGTAGCTAATAACGCGCTACTTTTTTGACAAATAGCGATAGCGGTAGCGCGCTACTTTTAAAAATAGCGATTAACAACTCTGTAAATTTCTAAATCGATAAAAAACGAAAGGTGCTGTTAATCTTAACTAGGGCTGTGCCGATTTTAAATATAGGTTAGGCATCGATATTTAGCGTTTTCCAAAAATATCGGATCGGGCCGATATCTGTAAACACCGATCTGATCTTTTTACTGTTCTTTTTTTTTGTTATTTTATGTATATTTATTTTGCATTAATAATATTTTCTAGATAATTTTTTTTTAAACAAAGGAAATGCACAACACCCCTTAAATTTTATTTATTTTTTAAAATAGATTTAGAGTATTTTAAAAGTTTTTTTATAAAAATATAAAGGAACACCCAAAGTTTTATTTATTTTAAATTTTTTTAAAACGCTAATTTTATTATTTATAGGAAATATTTTACAAAAGATAAATTTGCAAAATGCGTTATCTGCGAAATTTTAATTTCACGGGGAGGAATAAAGAAAAATTCATTTAATACTACCTATCCGTAAACATTTAAAGCGATTCCATCAAACAGCATTTGAAGAGCTAATACAAAAAGAACGAGAAATATTAGGAAAAACAAATCAAATTTTTAAAAATAAGAGTCCTGAAAGTCAGTCAATAATATCAGCCATTCTTAATAAAACTAATATTTGGAAAAATTCTGATCAAATTTTAGATGAAATGATTAATTATTGGGGTATAAAAAAATAAAATACACCTAATCATTAGAGATAATGCACCAAATATAGTTTTGGCCATGAAAAATGGGAACTTTCAAAGCGTTTCCTGTTTTGCAAATAGTTTGCAATTGTTTACACCGGCAGCAATTTTATCGCATAGATCTATTATTGATATGCTTACCCGGGTTAGAAAAATAGTAGACCACATTCTGAAAAGTGAATTAACGATTAACGGGGGCACAGATAGAGGTGTGCAGACAAGGAATCCGAACCGTTATTTATAACGGTTCAGTTTGTACTTCAGTATGTAAAAATTTTTAATGGTTAGGTTTTGGTTACGGTTCTTAAGAAAAATTTTATAAAGGTTCAGTTCGATTCAGCTAATTGGAAAGGTTTATAATGGTTCATTACGGTTAGAAATTCTTTTTTATTGAAGCAATACCATCGTCTAATTTATTTTTATTATAAGCACCTATGAATTATATATAAAAAAAATATATAAGATTCAAAATAACTCATCTCTTAATATATTATTTGAACGCATTCAAATATAAATGGATTCATATTTGTTCGTTGTGACGATACCTCAAATTTTAGCCCCGAAAAGGCCCTTTCTACAGAAATTTGTATTGCGGGAACCGCCAGTACTATAAGAGCAAGTATATATAATTCTGGATATTCAAATTTTTTCAATTCCTAAAATATAAAATTTGAACCGGTTTAACTTTTTTATAAGAGTTCTTTCTTTCAAAAAATAATTATATCGGTTCGGTTACGGTTCAGATATTTATAACGGTTTATAATGGTTTAACAGTTCGTTACGGTTCACTCCGGGTCTCTGGTGCAGACCACGAAGAATACCATTAATAATCAATTAACAACTCGGTTTTTTTATATTTATTATGACAATTATCTTATCGCAACATTACTTGATACTCGTTATAAGGATTTCCTTTTACCAAAAGCCATTTCATATATTGAAAAGCTCAGGAATGCATGTGAGCCTTTTATTAAGTGATAATAATGTTCAACTTCCAACTCCTAATAAAAATAAGCCAGGTTTTATATTTTTTTTAGATAAATTTAGATTTTATTGTTAACTTAGGTAATGAATGACAATGAAAAATGTTCCATATAACATTAAAAAATGCAAATTTAATTTAAGGGATGCTTATAAATTGAAATTCAAAGAGAAACTAGTAACAAATAAAATAATTGAAATCGATAGTAATGTAGACGATCCATACTAGAAATCAAGTAATATTTAAACGAATCTTTATATCTAGAAAGTATAATAACATATTTTTCATATTTAATCAAGTATTGCTTGGTTGGGATACGATTGACCCATTTGTTTGGGCGATATCTGATTATTTTCAAATTTAACAAAGGATTGGGTTTGTAGGTAACCCACTATTTTTTTAATGCTAACATGTTTGTGTTCTTTATTTAGTTAACTCGAATAACATTGATATTGATATTATATCCCCTGTGGATTCACTTGAAAATTGGAGAATTAATGCTGAAAAGTATCCAACTTTATCAAAACTTGCATGTAAATTTTTGGCGCCTCCTGCAACAAGTGTCCCATCTAAGTCTGCCTTCAGTAAGGTAGGAAATATAGATAGTCCACATCGTAGAAGCTTATTGCAAGAAAATCTAGAGGCTCTCATATTTATTTTAAAAAATCTAATATATTATAATTTTATAATTCATACCAACATAAAATGGATATATTATTAAATATATTTATTTTATAATAAAAAAATTAAATTAAATGCATATTCGATTTTTTGCATAAAAAATATTGATTTCTTAATTACATTTGGTTCAAAGGGGATGGTGAAAAATCAATATAAATCTCGGATCGGTTTTGAACTAATATCGGAAAATATCTGATCGGTGGATCGGCACAGCCCTAATCTTAACTATAAAATAAATTAGAAATAATATTTGCCTTTTTGAATAAATATACTACATTATTTTTGGTGTGTTAGTATCATTACTATAGGTTTAGGTATCGGCTAAAACAGTGGATCTTTCGCTATATACCTTAATAGCAGTATTGGTATTGAATATAATGCCTATCGTTATTTCGGAAGAAAACAAATATTTATTTAGGCATGATTTATTATGACATTATTATTATGCAGAAAAGAGATCTGCAATGGGTGAGTTTTAGCCAACAAGCCTGTCCACTCGTTATTTTAATTTTTTTAACCCATCCACGGTATTTTTTTAAAATTTGCCTGCCCGCCCGCCCATAAAATTTGTTTAATTCACCCATTCTATGTTTAAAAATTATTTTAATAGCTGGTTTGGCTCTTTATTAAAATATACAATATTATAAAATTAAATGATTTCTAATAAATAGAAGTCTGTTCTGCTTATTTCGTCCTAAAAAATTTAAAATTCGCGCGCCCATTGTTTTAAAAATATTTTTAACGCCCGCCACCCGCCTAATGTTTAAAATATTTTAGAAATCCCGCCCATTGCAGGCCTCGAATGCAGATCTTATATGATTTTTATAATAAAAAATCGAATCGAAAATGTATTGTAAAAACAATCGTATCTATACCTAAAAACATTTTTAAAAGTAATGGTATCATATTACATTTTAAGACCATCTTTAACCAACTCTGGATGCAACATATAATAAAATTAAACTTTAAATTGGAGCTATAAAAAATTGAGATATTGCATATTAAATTAAATTATAATCTTAAAAAAAATTAAATATCATTAAGACAGACAGGGTCATCCTTATGGCTTACCTAGTTTGACATTGTCTAAGGGTAAGCCTATTCAAAAAAAAATACGAAAGGAATGGTGCATTATTCGTATTACGAATAATAAAAATTTGTTATGTTATAGGAATTAATAAATTAAAATATTATATATTTTGGTTATTGAATATAATAGGTTTTAATTTATGTAACGCACATTCATTTAATTCTATTTATTCAAATTATATTTTCATTTTAGTTTTACCTTTTATTTTTATATGTTAACCTTTTTAATATTATATTCTAATTTTAGTTTGTAAAAAATATATAAATAGTAGATTGAAAAAGTAAATAAACGAACATTTTTAATATTTCTTTATTTTAATGTTCCGAGGACTTCTTCTTTCTTCAAAATTAATATTTGTAATTGATTAATAATTCGTTTCTTAATATTTAAAAAAAAAATAGGGCTGTGCTGATCCACAAATTTTTCACTGATCTGATATCGATATTTATATAGATTTTTATTTACCATCTATTTTTAAATCAATATCATAAAAATATCAATATTTTCTATTTTAAAAAAACCAACTAACTTTCACGATTAATATTTTATTTTTTTTAATTCTCCAGAAGTTAATCTCTTAAAATATTTGCAATGCTTATGGGTGAATTTAGTGTTTCTTAAACAGTCCCATTTAGCCGATTTTTAAAAAGGGCTACAATCCGATTCTATATTGATTTTTATTTACCATCTATCTTTGTATCAATGTCATTTAATATTTTCTACTTTAAAAAAACCAACTAAATTTTACGAATGATTAAATGTATTTTATTTTGTTTATTTTTCACAAGTTAATATTCCCATTTAAAATATTTGCTGTTTATGGGTGAATGTAGTGTTGTTAAACAGCCCCATTTAGTCGATTAAAAATAAAGTTTAATCAAAATTTTAACCAAAATATTATTGTTTATGTCTCAAAATTTCGCCAATCCAAACATTTCTGATCTGCAAACAAAATCAATAAGCTTGAGTAATTTACATTTGGTCAAAATCTTGAGTTAAACGTTAGGTGAGATAGGCAGTGAGCATAAAAAAATGATTATAATAATTACGATTTGATTCAGAAAAAGAGATAATTAAAAATAATTAATTAGATTACTATATGATGTAATACAAACCTGCTTTTATCAATAACTTATAGCAAAAAAAATTGTAATAATGTTTTTTATTTCTTTTTATAATTTAACAAACTCTCAGACCTTAATATATAAATATAAAAAATGTGTGGCCAAAGATATGATATTAAAGATAAATATTCATGTCAAACTTTGATATATATGTTTGCAGGTTCTATTTTTGCTCTCTGAAAGTGAGAAAATATATCTATTTTTGTGACACCTCTCATCAACCCATTAAATAATAATTACAATCCATTAGATATAGTGGAAAAAAAAGGAAATCCCTAAAATATACATATCTAGCCTACTACAATATATTTATACCCATTGTGGTATCAGCAAACTGCTCATTTGGGAGTTTCCCTAATCAAACTAAATAGTCAAAAGAGACATAAAACAATAATCTCGAGGGTCCCTTAGAAACAAAAAATCAGCTTTGAAATATTATGTTACAAATTTAAATAATTTTTTTAAGATTCATTGCAATCACTGGAGGAAAATGACTATTTATAACCACATCATTTTTCTTTTTTTAAAAAAATTATTTTTATATGGATTTAAAAATTTTTTCTAAATATGTTATAATATATATAGTTTACATGTTCTAATTAATATTGATTAATAAAAAAGAATTGAACTATGAATGCCAAAACAGATGGAAAAAATTACAAGGATGACCAGGTGGAATATAGGCAGACCTCGAGCTCTAAAAGTATCCTTATAACTCATAAAATACTAAATAAAATCAAAATTAATATTGCACACATATACTTTACCTAAAAATGTTAAACTACTAAAAGATTCAGGCAAAAATATCAAAAGAATTTTAAGTGATAACATTTTTAAAATGACTGGGGCCTGCATAGTCTTACCCATGTAACAAGGATTAATAATTTTTACATATTATAATTTTTCAAACAGAATTTAAGTTTTATAAAAAAAATTGGCATTATGCAAGCCATTAAAAAAAAATCTTAAATGTATCTTAAAAATTTATTGAGATACATTTAAAAAGTATCATTTGATAACTTTGGTTTCTGGAATATTTTAAAGATATGGCAATTATCTTGATGTTTTTGAAATTTCTGAAGAACTTAAAATGTGCTACAGGCTGTTGAAACAAACAATGAACCACAAGGTGTACATTAATCTATTTACAATATAAAATTTATCCAAACAATACCAGTAACCATTGCAAGTATTGAAAGAAGTTTTTCAAAATAAACATTAAGACATTTGAGATCAAATACAATCAAAGGATCAAATAGAATTTTGATGTTATCTATCAAATCCAAAATGGCACATACCTTAGATTTATAGGAAATTGTACAAGATATAGAAATTTTTAATTGTTGTTATTATAGATTGAATTTTAATAAATATAAATATTTTTTGGTTTTATAAGATGTAAAGGATTGCTCATATTATTGTTATTTTCACAATTTACAATTGCTCACAAGTTTGTTAATATGTCTATTGATTTCCAAGAGGTAACACAAAGAATAAAGTTCATTTTATATAAACTTAAAGACAGTAATTGTTAGACATCATTAATCCCAACTTAAAATACCATAAATTTTGATAGTCTGATTAAGTTTCAGTGAAATTATACTATCATTTATTTTTTTATTAAACAACATTCAAGTTTGTGTAAATTATTTATTTTAATTTAGGCAATTTTTGTATAAATATATTAGCTTTAGTTAAAATGATTTTACTCTATAATTTCTCTATTCATTGGAGCTTGAACACATAATTTATTGAGTTTTATATTCTGATTATGCAATAAAACAGGTGAGAGTTGAATTTTAAGATTTTTGCAAAGCATACAAGTCCAATAACGTTTGCTCCATTTTATAGGTGGATCATAACATTTTTCGTGAAATGCTCTATCACATTTATCACATAATATCAAAGCTCCAGCCTAATATTTGATATTTTAAAGATGATTTTGTGGTTATATTATTTTTATTTATACCTTGGAGCTTTTTTCTTTGTAGCATATAGAACATATCTTACATTTATGACAATACCAAGAATATTGTTTAGCATTTTCATATTCTATTTCATTAAATTTTAAACATATAACATGATAATACAAGAAGCAGTGAGCACACCTAAGATAAACATCTTTTTTTAAATTCAATGCTAAATAACATATATCGCAAGATGTGTTATCTTTTCCATCTTGTTTCCTATTCCCTTCTTCAAATTTTTGATGTGATCTTAAAATTTTGAGCATAGAACGTTTTTCTAAATTTAAACAATCAATGAGAATTTTGCGAAATATATTTGATATATCACATGACCTATCAGATTTGACGGGTAAATGTTTAATTTGACCATAAACTCAAATGATCTCTGTTAGATAGATGCGTTGGCGTAGGCAAGGAAGAGGACATCTACTCAAAGATTTTAATTCTTTTATTTATATTGATAAACACCCCCCTCCAATTTTTAATTTTCTATTTCAATAGGTCATCTCCTATCCTATAATTTGACCACTTGAAAATAATCGTTTAAATATACGAGAATAATACTATATAAATGAATTTTAATTTTTAATATTTTCTTATAAAAGATTTGATTTAAAAACGGATTTAATTTGTATGCTTTTATATTTGAAATAGCACAATATGTAAAAACTATATTAAAATAACATGTAAAAAAATTAAGTAAAATTTTTAAAAAGTATAAAAACAAGAACTAAGAAAAACAAGAACTAAGAAAAACAAGAACTAAGAAAAACAAGAACTAAGAAAAACAAGAACTAAGAAAAACAAGAACTAAGAAAAACAAGAACTAAGAAAAACAAGAACTAAGAAAAACAAGAACTAAGAAAAACAAGAACTAAGAAAAACAAGAACTAAGAAAAACAAGAACTAAGAAAAACAAGAACTAAGAAAAACAAGAACTAAGAAAAACAAGAACTAAGAAAAACAAGAACTAAGAAAAACAAGAACTAAGAAAAACAAGAACTAAGAAAAACAAGAACTAAGAAAAACAAGAACTAAGAAAAACAAGAACTAAGAAAAACAAGAACTAAGAAAAACAAGAACTAAGAAAAACAAGAACTAAGAAAAACATATAAGAGGATAAAGTGGAGGGGGGGGGGGCATAAAAGACTTTCATTTAGATCCAAGGATAGTTGCCTCGTAACACGGCGATTTGAGCAGAGTTGTACAAAAGATCTTCTTTGAAGATTTTTGAGCGAGATCTAGCTCAAAAATTTGAGCAAGATCTTTGAAGATCGTAAAATTTGAAGATCTTTTATTTTTTAAAAATTTTGTGTAACGATCTTCAAAGATCTTCATGATATTTATTTTTTTACCCCTTTATTAAAAGCCCAGATGTTTTTCAATTTTTATCAAGGCAGGAGGAGAGGTATAAAACATAAAAGAAATATTATATTAATAAAATTGAAAAACATCTGGGCTTTTAATAAAGGGGTAAAAAGAATAAATATCATGAAGATCTTTGAAGATCGTTGATCGCAGCGATCTTCAAAAATCTACACAAAATTTTTAAAAAATAAAAGATCTTCAAATTAACGTTTTAAGAGGATTCATGATCACCACTAATTTGATGATTTACCTTAAATTTTATAATAAAAATAGCCAAGAGGTACTAGGGAACTATCGGTAGAAATAACTATTGGAATAAAGTCCAAATCAGAAAGTCGTGGTACTTTCTAATTTTTGACCTTTTCGCTTGTAAGCCTATCTGGTCTTTCCCAAACAGGGATATGTGGACTGGTTACAAAAGGTAGAGTAGCTGGTCATCCCTGATTCGTTTTTGGTCAAGTGTTTATAGTTCTATGGCGACTAATTAGTCCTTTGGAATATAAACAGGTTAGACCATCTAGGCCCTTAGGATCGGAGTCTTTCTCACACGCTTTTGTAGGGTAGATTTAAGCAGGGATGTGAACCTTTAGCAACTAAATTAGTCTATTAGTCGACTAAAACGACTAATTTAGTCGACTAAAAGGATTAATTAAGTTTGAATTTTTTCAAAGCAAAAAATATTTATTGTAAACATGTTAAGTTAAAATTTCAGTGAAGATGTACCATAGAAAAGTGACAATTGTCATAAACGTTATTTGTGAACTTTTTGGAACTTTTTCAAAGAAAATAGGTAAAAATGTATATTGTAAACATGTTATATTAAAATTTCAGTAAAGATGTACTATAGAAAAGTAACAATTGTCATAATCATTATTTTTGAACTTTTTTGAATTTTTTCAAGCAAATAGGTAAAAATATATATTGTAAACATGTTAAGTTAAATTTTCAGTGAAGATGTATCATAGAAAAGGGACAATTGTCATACTCGTTATTTGTGAACTTTTTTGAATTTTTTCAAAGAAAATAGGTAAAAATATATATTGTAAACATGTTATATTAAAATTTTAGTGAAGATGCACCATAGAAAAATGACAATTGTCATAATTATTATTTGTGAATTTTTTTGAATTTTTTCAAAGCAAATAGGTAAAAATAATTGTAAACATGTTAATTTAAAATTTCAGTGAAGATGTACCATAGAAAAGTGACAATTGTCATAATATATATTTTTAAATTTTTTTGAATTTTTATAAGCAAACTGGTAAATATATATATTGTAAACATGTTATATTAAAATTTCAGTGAAGATACCAAATAAAAGTGGCAATTGTCATAATCTTTATTTTTTGAATTTTTTTAAAGCAAACTGGTAAAAATATTTATTGTAAACATGATAAGTTAAAATTTCATTGAGGATATACCATAGAAAAGTGACAATTGTCATAATATTTATTTTAAACTTTTTTGGATTTTTTTAAAGCAAACTGGTAAATATATATATTGTAAACATGTTAATCAGTGAAGATACCACAGAAAAGTGACAATTGTTATATTCTTAATTTTTGAACTTTTAATTTTTTTAAAGCAAACTGTTAAATATATGATATTGTAAACGAGAATTGTCATAATCGTTATTTTTGAACTTTTTTGAATTTTTTCAAAGCAAATAGCTAAAAATATTTATTGCAAACCTGTTAAGTTAAAATTTCAGTGAGGATTTACCATAGAAAACGATAATTGTCATAATCGTTATTTAAAATATTTCTCGATTTTTTTTGCTCAAACGATCTGGTTTTTAGCCCACCCCCTTCTATCTAATTGGGCGGGCTGGCTAAATAATTTTAAAAAGTGCTAAAAAATTTTAACAATGGACAAACTTTTATTTGTTATTTAAAATTTATTAGATTTTTTTTTTCTCTTTTAGCTTTCACCTTTTCTGGTGGTAAGCTCCTTCAATATCTCTCTCCACTTTATGTTATTCATTCTATCTTGTTTATCTAATTTATAATTCTTCATATTGGCTCTAACTTTATCGTCCCATTGAAGTTTTGGCCTTCCTCTTTTACCTTTACCCATCACTTCCAAACTCTCTACCTTATTTCCTATGTAGTTCATAGGCCTTCTCTTTGTATGTCTATACCACCTAAGTCTGTTTACAATTATCTTAGTCTTAATGGGCACTACCTTTAAACTTCCTAGTATTCTTGTACTTTGCACCTTATCCTTTTTTGTTACCCCAGTAATCATCCTCAGCATTCTCATCTCCATAGTTTGACTTCTCTCATCTGATTCTTTGGTTGGCCATGTTTCCGAACCATATAGAATAGTTGGTTGTACTATGGAACTGTAAATTTTTCCCTTCAATTTGTGTGGGATTCTTTTGTCAAAGAGCACTCCAGATAAAGATCTCCACTTTAACCACACTTGATTCATTTTACTTTTTATCTCCTTCTCTATTGTGCCGTTTGTTTGTATAGTGGAGCCTAATTATTTGCAGCTTTCAATTGCCGATATCTGCAATTCATTTATTTCAATGCTCTCTATTTCATCTCCTCCTATCACCATATACTCCGTCTTTTCTCTAATTACTTTTAGTCCTTGCTTTTATAGGATATTTATCCAGCTCACTAGTCTTTCTTTCATTTCATCCTTGGATTCGGCAAGCATCACAATATCATCTGCAAATATCATATTCCACGGGATTGTTTGAGGTATAGTTCTAATACATCTATTACTGTAATGAAGAGAATTGGGCTGAGAGCCGACCCTTGATGAACTCCTTCGGCTATTGTGAAGCCTGCTGAAGTACCTGTTGTGCTACGGACCATTGTTGTATGGCCCATATACATATCCTGTATTATTCTTATATATTTTTCGGGAACCTTTTCGTGGCTTATCGCCCACCAGATAAGTTTTCTTGGGATTCTATCGAAGGCCTTTTCTAGATCGAGAAAGACCATGTATAGCTTTTTGTTCTTGTCCCTGTATTTTTCACTCATTTCCCTAATTGCGTGGATAGCATCAGTTGTTTATCTTCCAGGCATAAAGCCAAATGAGTCTCTCCTATTTGGATTTATCTCTTAACCTTTTTTCTATTATTTTTTCGTAGAGTTTAAGACAGTGTAACATTCGTTTTATGCCCCTGTAATTTTGACAATTGTGTTGTGTGGATCCCCTTTATTATTGAAGATAGGAACTAGATAGCTCTGCCTCCATTTTTGAGGGATCTCTTCATTTCTCTATATTTTATTGTACAGATTTGTGAGGAGATGTATTCCATCATCTCCTAGTGCTTTAAGACTTTCTATTGGAATATCATCTGGACCCCTAGCTTTGTTGTTTTCCATATGCTTAAGGCATGTGATTATTTCTTGTTCTGTTATTGGTTGTACAAGGTTTTGACATTGGGAGTGTTCATCTAGATGTAGTATGTGGGGATTAAAGTTGAGAAGCTCCAGAAAATATTCTTTCCATCTATTCATTATTTCTTTTTCCTTTATTATCAATTTCCCATCTTTATTTATGATTACTATCGGAGCTACGTTTATATCCCTAGAGTTCTTTTCTCGCTGTTTGGCTAATCTGTATATTTTATTTTGCCCTTCTTTGGTATGTAGATCTTCGTACATGTCATCGTATGCCATAGATTTGGCTCTAGTAACCGCCTTTGTAGCTAATCTCTTGGATTTTTTGTATCTTGTCTTGTCATCATATAGGGCTTTTTTCTCCTTTATAGTGGTTTGTACCTTTTCATTCCACCACCATACTTCTTTGTATGATTTGTTGCCTCCCCTTGTCAAGCCTAGTGTTGATTTGGCAGTGTCTATTAATCTGGATGAAAGGTCCGTCCACATTTTTTTACTAACTTGTGAGAAATCTATTCTTTCAATGTTATGATGCCTTTTGTAGCTATCTCTTGCTTTTCCCACATGCGCATTTAAGTCACCACCTATTATGACTAGGTCACCCTTAGGGATTTCCATTACAGCTTCATCAAGAATAGCTCTAAAGTCATCTTTCTCTTCTTCCTTGCAACAAAGGCATATACTGAAAGAATGTGTAGTATTGATTGACCAATGCAGAGTTTTATCTTCATTAGTTTATCAGAGATCCTGTTGACTTCTACAAATGAGGAGGTTAGATCTTGACTGAGGATGATGCCTACACCGTTTCTATTGCTAACAATTTCATTATAGTACAATTTATACCCATCTCCAATCATTAAAGTCTTCTGACCTTTCCATTTCTTGTATGCACGCTATATCAACTTTTCTTGTTTAACATTGATGCCAATTCTATCGTCTTACCTTTAAGTGTCCTAATATTCAAACTTGCTAATCTTGTCTTCTTTTCTTATTAGACAAACATTAAAAAATATATGCTTTATAAAAAAAATTTTAAATACCACAATACCGATAACTGTTTCGTCGAAAAAATTAATGAGATAAAATAAAAAAAACTTATTGGATTTGATTTGCAATTATAGGGTCGAAGTATTTCGTCATATAATTGATCAAGTTATAAACATCAGAACGGTTTTCTGCGAAAAGAGAGCTTACTTTTAATATGCAATATTTATATCCTAAGCATTTTAATGAAAATAATAGTAAAGGTATTCCTGAAAAGGCCTTCGAAAAACTAACACAACTGGCAAATATATTGAGTGTTAAATTACATAACGAATTGTGTTCATTTGCCTGTGAATTCAAAGATTTTATAACAGAATTAAATGAAATGGACGATGATATCGTATGTGCAGGTGAGGAGTCTAATGAAAAAGTACAATAAGTTAATAACTCAGAATGTGATAATAAATGTAACAATTGTTTAATATGCGTGTATTTCATTCTTAAGATACAATATGTACACAAGTGCATACACAAATTTATTTTTGACATATGAATACATTTTAACTTTGTCATTTACACAAGTTAATTGTGAGAGAACATTTAGTAAATTAAAAATTATAAAAAATAAGATGAGAACTAATATAGACGAAGAAAAATTAGGATCGTTTTTAATGTTAGTTGAATGATAACTTTTATTGGAGATTGAACTAGAAGATATTCTTGTTTATTTGCGCAAAGGTTCAAAGTTAATAAGATTTATCAACGTAAAAATTATATATTATCTTAATTTCTTTTATTTAAAAATCATGTAATTCAAATAAAAAAAACATTTAAAAAATAAATAATATTGTTAATGGTGAAAAAAACAACATGCGTTATTTATAAAATGCATTTTATTTTAAAAATTTTTTTAAAATGGTATTTTAAAAAAATAGGAACGCTTTTGAACACAAAAAATTTGGATTCATTATTATTTTTGCATGATAATAACAAATAATATGAATAACATAAATATTTTGATCATATTTTAAATCGAATATTTTTTTATGCTTACTAAATTATGAAATTTTTAGTGAGGGTGTAGCGTTGAAACTGAATCATTCATTTGTTATAAGATGCTTAAAAAATTTGAAGAATGGGCATATTTAAATTTTATATGGGGGGGGGGGGGGGGGGCGAGCGTGGTTTAAATTTTTTTATATGGGCGGGGCAAGACGAAAAGTCTATAAAAATTATTTAAATTTTATTTAACATTTTTTCTCCAGGATTAAATATCCCTTATAACAATAACTAAAGATTCTGCATTCTTCTATGATAAAAAAATTCAAAGGAAGACACATTTAATTTAATTCAGTTTATTAATAAATAAACGTACACATAATATAAAGATATTTTTATTAAAAATACGCGGTTACCATACAAAAAATATAGAAAGGAAAAAATATATAGATTTAAAAAAATGTTAAATTTTTTTTAAATAAAAATTAAAATAAAAGTTTTTTATAAAAAAAAAATAAAAGTTTTTTATAAAATTAAAAATAAAAGTTTTTTATAAAATTAAAAATAAAAGTTTTTTATAAAATTAAAAATAAAAGTTTTTTATAAAATTAAAAATAAAAGTTTTTTATAAAATTAAAATTAAAATTAAAATTTTAAAATTTTTTTTTAAATTAAAATTAAAATTTTTTTTAAATAATAATTAAAATTTTTTTTAAAATAAAAATTAATTTAAAATAATAAATATAATATTAATAATAATTATATTTATAATAATTATATTTATAATAAATTGAAATAATAAGAACCAAAAAATCTTGCTAAATTATTGTTACAAATTTTGAATAACAATGGGATAGATAAACGGGGGAGGGATTGGACATTTATTTTCTAAAATAATAATTTTAAACAATAAACAAAAAAATAATTGAAAAATATTTTTTGAGGGAGAATTATAATAATCGATTTTGTGAAAAAAGGTTTAGCTAAACCCTCCCCCCTTCTCCCCATTTATTCTTAAATACTTTATATATTAATAAAAAATTCAGTAAAGTTTTGTAATATTTTTCAAAGAAAATACATGTTCGCATTTTTTAAGCGTGGCGATTAAGGGTGTGAACCCTGGGTCTTTCCCCGGAGCTCGTGATCATAGCTGGTTTACTTAATTTTTAGACCCAAACCCCGGGTCTGGGGGTCACATACTAAAAAACTTAATCTTTTTTTTTATTTAAATAGTTTTCAAATCAAGAAATTTATTTATACGTATAATTTAGTGTTGTTAAACGGCTCGTTTTAAGGTTTTTAAAAACGACTAATAGTGCGCACAAATTGAGCGTTTCAAACGCAACTTATGCATTTCAAATGCATTCGTTTAAATTGAGCACTTTTACTTTTTCCAATTGCGCCAATAAAAAACGCAATCTGGTTTGCTTTTTTTGTAACTTTTTTTTATAAAACAAAAATTTTGATACGATAAAATATGGATATTCCTTCAAAAATGTAAGAAATATGATATATTTTTTAATATTAATATATATATTTATATTTTTAGGGCATGGGATGACTAATATATAATATATTTTTAAATATGAATTGATAGACAATATACAAATGGTTGGAGTATATAAAATTTATGGAGCCTACAATTGCTGATAGGCTAACCACTAGTAATTTTGATACTAGTCAGAGTATTAAGAATGTTACTTCATCCCCAAGCCAAAAATTGGATGAAAAATTATTGAATATTATAAATAGAAGCCATCTCCAAACAGGTAAAATTTATAATTGTCTTAAAAAACATTTGTCAAGATTATTTCTTCTTTCAATGGAAGAAGGGCTAGATGGTTTTAGTATACCTAACCAATACCTTTTTAAATCTGAACCAATGAAAATCTTCTATTCCATCACAATGAATAATTAAATTCAACCAATAGAACAATCAATAGAAAATGGTCAAACTGCTCTTGAAATATTTAATAGCATTAAAGAATAAATTATGTATATATATATATATATATTATTTGTATTTATTTTTATTCCTAAATAAAATTTTATTCTAATGTCCAAATTTGTTTTTAGCTATCTTTTACTATTTATAATAAATATTTATAAAGTTTTTATTTATTAAAATAGTGTCTAAATTTATTAATAAAGATTGAAAAATTAGATTATTAAAATATAAATACATAATTCTAATAAAAATGAAAGTGCTTTGAATAATATAGAAATTATAATATAATTAATAAATGACTCATTAACTTCAGTTTTTTATTAAATTTTTTGTCAAATAAATTCAGGGATTTTAAATTATAAGGTGATCAGAATAAAGATTTAAAAATTTAAACACAATTCTATTTTATTATATAAATTTATTTATTAAGTAATATTCTAAATAATAACAATAATCAATTATATATTTGATACAATTCATTATTTATAACAATGATATATAAAAAAATAATTTAAAATTAAAAAATAATTTAAAATTTAAAAAAATTTTAAATTTATCTCTTAAAATTGTTGATGAATTGTTTTCTCTGTCTATGCCAATAAAGAATGGTCTAGTGGTCAGATTTGACATTGTATCTTTTACATATAAAGAAAATATAAGGTACCAAAATTTTTGTGCACCTATTCCTTCATTGCTTATTATTATATTATGTAGCAAATTATCTATTTATGTCTGTTAAGGCCAACAAAACTATTGTGAATCTATGTTTGTAACAAAAAAATTAAGATCTATGTAATATAAATGTAATTGTAAATTGAATTTTAATTGATAATATTAACTTTTCGTTTGTAAATTACATAACCTGAAGAATTGAATTCATTATATATATATACGTATTTTGTATTAAATATACTTTTACTTACTTTACCTATTTTACTTATTTAATAAAACACTTCATTGGCGACGATATTTTTAGAGAAGATTTATTTGATTTATTAAATTTAAAGTAAAAGACTCAATGGAAGTAGCTCCTATTAAAGTTGAAGATTCAATGGAAGTAGTTCCTATTAAAGTTAAAGACTCAATGGAAGTAGTTCCTATTAAATTCCATATTCCAGAATTCGTCAAAGAAAAAGTAAATATTCAGGACTACTTATTTAACTTGGAATTAATTTATAAAGTAAGAAATATTATAGATTTAAATACAAAAAAAGACCTGCTTTTAGCCTATATCGGAACAGACAATCTTATCAAAATTAAGAACTTTCACTTTCCAATAAATTTAGAGATGATAAATTATGATACTTTAATAAAAAGCTTAAATTTGGTGTTCAAGGATAGTTCGAGCATTTTCGTAAATAGGAAAATTTTTTTTACGCTAAAAAGATGCAATGAGACGATTATTGACTTTTCAATTAGGGTTAAAACTGTCTGTTCTCTTTGTAATTTTAAACCGCCTTTTGATGAACTTTTAAGAGATATATTTATCCTAGGAGTAGGCTTACCTGAGTTGGACAAAGAACTTCGGTCAAAGTATATCGAAGGCAATATTACTTTTGAAGAGACTGTGCGTTTAGCGATCGCGCTGTCTTCGTTGGAAAATGAAACCCAGACTGAAGTTAATAAAATAATTAAAAATAAGCCAACACAGGGTTCGAAAAATAATTATTTTAGAAATAATAATTATACAAACATCAATAGATTCAATAATAATAAACACTTTAGTAACAATTTTCCTAATAATAATTATAGACCTAGTATCAAACCTAACTCTATTCAAAAGAAAGTGATATGCTTTCGTTGCGGTAAGGCAAACCACATAGCGAAAGATTGTAGAACTGCCATACAAATGATTCTGCCACGGACACCTCGCCTGTCATTTTCAAATAAAGCAACCATCGATGCGAAGATAAATGGGTTGCAGCTAGCTATGGAGTTTGATACCGGCGCCGCGTGTAGTGTGATTGATGAGGTCACCTGGAATCGTATTGGCAGACCACAACTATCACCGGCTTATAAATTAGTGGGATATAATCATATCCAAATCGAAGTACTAGGTAAATGTACCGTAGAAGTCAAAGTAAAAAATATTTCGAAATTTTTACTTATTTGGGTAGTTAAAGGGGAGAATTCCCTTATTTTTGGGATGCCTTTCATTAGAGAATTTGATATAAAACTACCGGAAGAAGTTCGTATTAATAAAATAAATATGAATGTTCCCTCTTTAAATACGATTGCTTCAAAATTCCCTCAAGTTTTTAAAAAAAAATTAGGTGAAATCAAACTGCAAAAGGCAGTCATCCGAATAGAACCGAACACGTTACCGATTGCATTACCAGCATGAAGAGTTCCTTTTCCGTTGCGTTGAACCATTGAAGCTGAGTTGGACAGACTTTTAGACGAAGGCGTTATTGAGAAGGTGGATCCAACAATAACTCCAATCACTTGGGCTACACCAACGGTTAATATCTTAAAGAAATCCGGTGCCGTACGGATATGCGGAGATTTTTCGTTTAACAATCAACAAATATCTAGCGATCGATAACGATTTACTACCAACTTTCGTCGACCTAACAAATAAAATCGCGGGTGGTAAAATATTTTCAACAATAGATTTAAGAGATGCATTTTTACAATTCGGAGTTAGTCCAGAATGTAGGGACCTTTTAGTAATTTCGACACATGTCGGTTATTACCGATACCAAAGAATTCCATTTGGTTTGACTAGCGCTCCGATAATATTCCAACGCTTTATGAAAAACCTATTAAAGGGAATTCCTATGGTTAGTGTATTTTTAGACGACATAATTATTGCAGGTGAGAATAATTCCGATCACATAGTTAATTTGGAAGTAGTATTAAGAAGATTTGAGAAGGCTAGACTGACCACGACGACCGATAAAATTAAAATCGGAGAAAAGTCAGTCACTTATTTAGGTCATGTTATTGACAGTTTCGGAATTCACCCTACAGAAGATAAGATTAGCGCTATAAAAAATTTTAAAACACCTTCCAATGTTAAAGAACTACGTTCATTTCTTGGAATAGTGAATTATCATGAGGCATTTATTAAAAATTTGCATTCTATTTGTGCGCCTTTACACCGACTAATGAGTAAAAATGGTTGGTTTTGGTTAGCTAAAGAAAATGAAATATTTACTAAAGTTAAAAATATATTGTCAAAAGAAGATACAATAATTCCTTATTTATCCCTGTCGTGATTTCTTGTGACGCTTCCGAAGATGGTCTAGGAGCTGTTATTGCACATCGATTTCTTACTGGCCAGGAGAAACCGATTGCTTACGCATCGAGGACACTTTCGGCGGCTGAAAAGAATTATGCCACAATTGATCGGGAGGCTTCGGCGATCATGTTTGCTATCGAGAAGTTTCATCAATATATTTTTGGAAGACATTTTATCTTGGTTACTGATCATAAACCATTACAATATATTTTAGGTGATAAAAGAGATCTTAACAAAATAACAAATAACCGTTTAATACGGTGGGCGACGAAACTATTAAATTATGATTATGAGATAATATATAGACCAGGTAATCATAACAAATGTGCCTATGCTCTGTCCCGTTTGGGGGTAGAGAAAGCAAAAACCAATGATGTTACAAAAAAATTCAAAGAAGAAATCAGAGGATTAAAAATTAATTTAATAGAAGATTTATCTTTCACTCGCAGTAAAGTCGTAAGTGAAACGAGCAATGATATAAACCTAAAAGAGATTATTAAATTAATAAAAAATCATTGGTATATTGATAATATAAATAATTATTCGGAGATTGTAAAAAAATATATTTCGATTAAAGATAATATTTCGTTCGAAGAAGGATTATTATTTTATAATGATAGAATTATTATTCCAGATATTTTAAAAAAGGAGGTTTTATATGTGATTCATCGAGGACATCCTGGGATAGTGGGGATGAAATCATTGTGTAGATATTAAGTGTTTTGGACAAATCTCGATACTGATGTTGAAGACTTTGTTAAATGTTGTAAGAGTTGTCAAGAAGGAAGGCCGGGAGCTAAAGAAGTGCCATTAATTGGAACATTCCTACCCGACCTTGGGAACGATTACACATTGATTTGACAGGCCCCGTATCTGGAAATTATTGGTTAATTTGCGTAGACGCTTTTACCAAATGGGTTGAAGTTGTAATTTTAACACATATTAATTCGGCGAGTGTAATAAATAATCTGCGTAATTATTTCGCTAGATTTGGGTTACCTCGCTACTTTGTTTTAGATAACGGTACTCAGTTTACTGGCTCTGAATTCAAAACGTTTCTTTTTAAAAACAATATAAAACATTTTAGATCGGCCCCTTATAGCCCGAATGGTTTGGCTGAACGATATATACGGACGATAAAGACGCGTTTCTATGCTGGAAGGAGATGTGGGACTCCGGACCAGTTAAATTTAGCGAATGTTTTAATTACTCACTGTAATACTCCCAATGCAACTACTGGTAAATCCCCTGCCGAGATGATGTTTGGAAGGTCGCTTAGGACGACATTAGATCAGTGGAAATTATCAACGAGAGAAAGGACGGAAAACGCTCTATGGAAACAAAAGTACTACAAATATAGAAGTGTTGAACCTCGGGAGTTTGAAGAGCAGCAAAAAGTTTGGATAGCAAACGAAAGGACAGCAGGGTGGCATGAAGGAAAAGTGTTACAACGAAAAAGCGCAATATTGTACGATGTGGAATCAGAGGGGATCGTTAAAAACAAGCATGCAGATCAATTGAGGGATGCACATATGCAAGAGAAGGAAATACCCGTTACGTTGACCGAAGAAGTGGAAAAGGCAGAACATGAGAATACAACTCTTGAAAAAAGAGTTTCGAAACCCCCACTACGTTATCACGATGAATTCAATTTATAGTGGGGAGAACTGTAATATAAATGTAATTGTAAATTGAATTTAAATTGAATATAATATTAACTTTTCGTTTGTAAATTACATAACCTGAAGGATTGAATTCATTATATATATATATACGTGATATTTTGTATTAAATATACTTTGACTTACTTTACCTATTTTACTTATTTAATAAAACACTTCACATAGCATTTAGTTTTAATGGATTAAACCTGGCCTGAAGAGATGAGGAGGTAAGAAGAATAAAAATTGGATATTATTTTCAAATAACAGGTAACATGCATAAAGGTAAGAAAAAAATTTTCATTCCCCGTCATTTTTGACGGGCTATCTACTAGTATTTTTATAATTTAAATAAAATTATATATATATATTCTGAATCCTACCTTCCTTAAGGCGATCATTTTGTGGCCTATAACATTATTCCCCTTCATTTATACTGGTCATCCCCATACTTATATTATAATTTTATTTAAAATCTAATTTCTCATGATTTGTGATCCATCGCATTTATTACTCTCCACTATTTGTTATTCATGGATATTTCTGATTTCGCGCCAATTGTGATTCCCAAGTTCCCCCTTAAATTGCCCCCCCCCCACTGGAAGTCTGGCTAGGGTGTAGCCCTTGTTTATTCAAATAAAATAATATATCCTTAATTGCAATTTATATCAGAGTTATAAATCTTTGATTTTTGCTTAAAATTAAAAATTTTATCTTGAAAGATTTTGTATGCATGTTAACTAATTTAGAATTTTTAGGTAATATTAGACTAAAAAATTTAAAAAATTTTTCAAGATTTTTATCAAACTCTGATTATGATGTGTAATACGAATAATTAATGTAATATATCATTTATAATTAAGGCAATATTTAATATTTAAAAAAATTAAATATCTCACTTATATTAATAAGTTGAGTTCTTATTTATAAACAACCGATCAACTTTAAATTATGAATAAAAATAATTAATGATTTAAATTTATTTTTTAAGCTTTAAAGAAAAAAATTAAAGGAATGTATGAAAATACTTATATATTTGCTTTGGTAGGAGAATTCAACCTATTTTACTAGAAGCAAAGGAACACATCTTTTACCTTTTTTTAATGTTCAAAAGTATAATAATTGATATTATTAGAATTGAATATATATGGAAATATAGAAATAAATATATAATATTTAAGATAAAACTGGCCAAAAACCGAGGAAATAAAAGTCAAAAGCCTGTGATCTGGGTGGGGGGGGAGGCACAAAGCGCACCAGATTTTTATAGGTGACCTCCCTAAAGAAAAATATCTAGCTACCCCACTGTCTTATGGCGATGCATTAAAAAAATTTAATTTACCTACTTGGCCCCATACCTATATTGTATTTTTTTTTATATAAAACTCTGATATCTCATACTTCGCGATTCATTGCCATTTGTTACTCATCAGTCATCACTATTTGTAATTCATCGCCTACTCTGACACCGCGCTTCTCAAGCTACACCTCTCCCCCTGCCGAAATCCGGGCAATTTGCTTGGTCGTAAAATATAGTACCCAATTTTGTGCTAATACTTGCTATTAGCACGAACCCTGAGCACAAACCCGGGGTTCAGATCCGAGGTCTGTGCTCGGGGTTCAAACCAGGAGTCTGTGCTCGGGGTTCAGACCCGGGTTGTTTTTAATTATTATATAGTCCTGCAAAAGCAAGTTAGCTTCGGGATAAAAAAATTTATATCGGGTCGTTTAATTTAAAAGTTCCCAAAATTATTGCTGAGAATAAAACAAAGAGGACAGATAGTATTAAATTTAATATAAAAATTAAAATTCTTTTTATTTAAATATTTTCAGACTCGGAGTTAAAGAAAGGAAAATGGTGCTAGTAGTGCCTAAAAATCAATAGGTATATATAACTGAGATAGGGTTTTAGAATAAGTTGCAATGGGCTCAGGCAAAAAAAAATTGAATTTGTAGAGCTCTACCTTGGGTAGGGTAGAGTAATCATGTTTTTTTAATCACATTTACTGTGGTGATTTTGTAGATACTAAAATGAAATGATTATAAGGAAAACTAAAAAAATTTATAAACCTTATTTATTAATCTTAAGCTTTATTATTTCATTCTACATTAATCCCATTCCCAATAGTGTTGTTTATTTTTTAAGTTAAATTTAAATTATTATTATTTTAGTTATTTATATGGAAAATAAAAAAATATTTTTAATATATGAGTGGATTGGATGAATTAACAACCTAATAGGATTACTATAAGAGTGAATAAATATGATAGATAGAAATTTATTGGATTGATGATTATCAGAATTGATAAAACATAAATATAAAAATATCGTATCTTTATCTACTAGGTTCACTATTATAAAAAAGATATTGTATCTAGATATAATTTTAGAGGTATCTGTATTTTAATCTCAAAATTTTTTTTTTAAAATAAATGCTAGTTTTAAGAGAATTTGTAAAATAAGAGATTATGTTCAAAAACAACAGCTAACTCTGTATATTTAACTATGAAAAAATTGTATCTCAAGAGTCGACTCAAACGGCTCATTAAGCCGCTTGAGGCTGAGTCGTTTTTTAAGACTAAAAATTCGACTCAAGTCGCGGCTAAGCCGAATCGGCTTCTTTTAAATTAGTAAAAATTTCTGGGATAGGTAAAATAATGAGAAAGTCGTTTTATTTTAGCTAGCTAGCACACCTGCTTTTCCATATATAGGGGCTCAAATGTACAAAAAAGTGCCACATTGGAATCTTTAAGATTTTTAAAATGCTTATATCTCAAAAACTTATATAGCAAAAAAAATATAATCTATCATATTGTGTAATAAAATCTCTGAAATAAATGATGTTTAGTCCAGAAGCGGGACAAAACCCCATTTATTTTGAATTTTATTTTGAATCTACTAGGAAAGTATATAATATATATGATTTAGCGTTCCCTCTCGAGTCTCGACTAAGCTAATATAAGGCTTAGAAGGAGCAGGAAAATTTTTATCCAAAATAATTAGGTAGTCTAGTCCTGACGAGTCTCAGTCAGGATTACCAAAGCAAATTATTGACTGACAAAACTGATTATGATTACGACATACGTACGATAAACTCTATCATTTTACTTAACTAAATATAAAATAGATCAGCCTACTATATTGTAGGAATTTTTTTTATTTACTTTTAAAAAAAACTATTGATGCTAATATAACTAGAAGATATCAATGATTTTAACTGCATTTCTTAAAATATGAGTATTGTATCATTATTAATTTTCGTAATTTTAAACATAATAGCCTCAAAAATAGTATTTAACACATTATTTTAGATTTTAGAGTCATGTCTTACAAAAACTAGTTATTTTTTAAAATTTTTTATATTTTATATACTATTCTTAAAAATTATTATTGTTTAAAAGGTATATGTTAAAATTTTTTGTTTAAAATCATTTAAGTAAAGATTAAAAAAATGTCCTCCATGAGACTACCGATAGCTGGCTTAGGATGTTGCCTTTGGAAAAAATTAATTAAGTAATTTATTTTTAATGATATACTGGTCATTAGTCAAAATAAAACATATACATTTTGCCAAAGGAACCGCCAAGTATCTAGTATCTAGGTGACAATTGTCAAAAATAAAAAATTCTATATTAGGCAAGATATTCGAAATTTTAATATATATTTTTTATAAGAAATTTTTTTTCGTGGTTAATATAAACATCTTAAAAATCGCAAAATATGATGATAATTTATTATAATTTATATTTAAACAAATAAATTAATAAATATAATTTATTATAAATATAATGAAATAAAAAATAATATAATATACATTCAAAATATAATATATTATGTTAAAAATTCCCATTCCATTATATATTTCGATCGGTAGATAGAACATACTGCAAGCCCCGCTTTAAATAAAATTTAAACAAATATATAAATATTACTAATTTTATTGAGATAAATAATATTATTATATAACATGCATGATACTTAATGTTCTTAAACGGCTAGAATTTTCTAAATTAATATTCACGTGCCTGCAGTTATCTGAAATTTCAATTTATGTTTTAAAATTGACTGCATTTTAGACTTTTACGAATAATAATATAAGCTAAAAATAACCTATTAACAAAAATATTTAAATTTATAGTATTTTACTTAAATCAATTCCTAAATAAGTGATATTTTATATTATTATTCTTACCTCTCTAATTGATGTATGTTTATTAAAAATATGATTGCATATACTGTTACACCTGAGAAATTATTGCCATATTTCATCACGAAGAGACATTATATATATGTCCCAGGAGGATAGTGCCATACATTGTTTCAGCGTCGATGAGGCCATCTTGTTCCTCATTTTAGTCATAATATTTCCGGCCAAGGAAAAAGCTCTTTCCGATGCCACTGAGGTTGTCTGTTGGCATAGATAGTCCCTGGCCATCATTGCTAAATGAGGAAAACTTTCAGCATTTCCTCTCCACCAATCTAATATATGTGTAATTTCGATGGATAAATATAAAATATTAAAGATTATATATTAAGATTGAACAAATATACCTTTTTTTCAATCCCTGCAATATTGAAATGGTTTTAGAAATTGAGGGATTGTTATTATTATCAAATTTGTACGCATCAAATGGCTCGGACATATTTTTTCAAAATTTTTTAAAAATATCAAAATATTTATTTGCGAGGTCTTCCTTTTGATTTGTAATAATCGAATTTTTGATCATAGGATCAAGTAATGTCGCTGCATAATTGTATGGGGTGAATATATATTCACTATATTCGTTAGCTTTTTTTAACATAAGAGTTGCAGCCTCTTTTATTGATAAATCAGAAATAATCACAGTATAATTTTTCAAATTCTGCATTATATCATTAAAAAATAATAGGGCCATCCCAATTGTGGGAGATTGGTTGGATATTTCTACGGTTATTTGATAAAATGGTAATAGAAATTCTTCCAACTTTATGAAGAACGCGCAATCATCAGGAGTTGGAGTAATATCTGCCCCTATTATACCTTGTTTGATCAGGTCTTATATAGCATTCATATTCTAAAAAGATAAATATTAAGAAAAAGAATATAATAAATATACAATAATAATTATTACCTTATTAATAGAGGATATCATTAGGTATTTGCTGTTCCATCGCGTTTTAACAGCAAGAGGTATCTTAGTTGCCCCACTTACTGCTTTGTATGATTGCATGAATTTTGACGAGCTATATAATTTAGCCACTATCTGTTCTATATTTTTCAATTACTCCTCAAAACAATTAAGGCCCACCTTTACTATTAAATTAATAATGTGGGCCAAGCAGCGATGTCCATATAAAATTTTTGAGTAATGGGATTGATAATATTTTTGCAACAATTGGACTGCCTTGACCTCATTAGATCCATTATCATGTGTTATTGACAGTATTCTATCTTTTAATTTGAATTCTTCTAATGAAGATAAGACAATTTAGCAAATTTCATCTCCTGTGTGTGGATGAGGAAACGCTATCATATCCAATACCAGATTGAACCCAATTTTTATTTATATAATGAAAGGTAAGGGCACAAAATGACATGTTATTATTAGCAGTCCAGATATCAGTAGTAATAGAAAACAAATTTGTATGATTATTTAATTTTTCAATTAAGTTATTTTTGGCCAAATTATATACATTATCAAGATTTTTTTTAATGGTCTGTCTACACCATAACTTAATATTTTTATTTGCATTATTGAATATTCTTTTAAAGGCTGGATTATCAATGGTGCTAAAAGATATATTTGTCTCTATTAGGAATATTAGGATTAGTTTATTAATCATCAAATTTTCATGGGGTAAGGGCTTCCGCATCCCAGGCATCGTGTCATAAATGGAGGATCCCTGAGCCATCTCATTAAATATATTTGGATGCACTGATTTCATATGTTTTTTCAAATTCGCTAAATATAAAAAAAAATAATTCCATATATTTTATAATCCTCCATTATTGGTCTTAATAAATTAGTTAGAGACCTGCAGGTCCTGCCTAGCCCGTCCTGGGTACACTGGCCGGACCTATTTTAATTTTTTTTAATTAACCCAGGCCGAGCCTGAAATTTATTTTAAAAATAATCCGGGGCGGACCGTATATTTTAAAACTAAATATTTTAAATCGCCATTATTAGCTATATAAATCAAAAATAAGTATAATATTTTTAAAAAAATCTGGGCCTGGCCTGAAATTTTTTTTTTAAAGTAGGGCCAGGCCTGAAAATTTATTTTAAAAAAGCTGAGACGGGCCTGGTCGAAAAAAATTTTGAGAAAAAATCCAGGCCGGGCCGTGCAAATGGCATCTCTGCAGGTCTATGAAATTAGTGCCGGAAGTTTTTAAAAAGTAATGTTTTTCGGTCTAAACCAGAAACCTTCATGGGCTGGCCAGCGACCCAGAGGGCCTAATATCATATTATCTAGCTGTCCTAAGTTTTTAAAACTTTTTTAATAAGCTTTGGCTTACAATTATTAAATTTAGAATATTTAAAACAATTGCTAATTTAAAAAAAATATTGCCTTTTTTCCTAATAATAAATTTCAGTATAGTAAACAAAACGATTGCCTAAATATATTTAAATATTGTTTATTTTCATTAAATAAAATCGCCCGGTCTGTCCTGCGGGTTCGTGTTCAGAGGGCCAGACAAAATTGGGTACTAAGACCAAATAAAAAATAAAGATCAGGTTAAATTTATGTTTTAAATATAATACATCTATTTAGAAATCTAGGAGCCCTCTTATGAAAGTTTTGTTTAGCTAGAAATTATAATAGAATCAACTAAAGGACAATTAATAATATGATTAATTGTATCCAAATGTATTGTTAATTGTGCATGATTAATACAAATGTGTAGATAGATTTGTAAAAGTAATAAAAGTTTTGCCAGCCGGCCCGAGCCCGAATTTTTTTACAAAAATATTAACAGGTTTGGCCAAGTCCGAAGCCCGTTCGCTCCTGCCCTACAAGCAGATATCTAGATTAAAAAAATAAAATATTTTTTTAAATTGAAAAGGAAACCCAAAGATATTATGGGGAAAAAAATCAAAATTAAAAAAAAATACATTGGCTATAAAAGTATATGAACAATCTAAATTAGGGGGGTAAGTTAGATGAAATATTTTAAAAAAAATAATAAAAAGATTAGATTTGATGCAATTATTAAACTAAAAAATAAAAAGAAAAATGGAGGGGGGGGGGGGGGGTCAAAATTTTAAAAAAAGGAACAAAGTATGAATAATCGAAATTGGGGGGGGGGGGGGGTA
The DNA here is from genome assembly GCF_954871325.1 of Gordionus sp. m RMFG-2023. Taxonomy (NCBI): domain Eukaryota; kingdom Metazoa; phylum Nematomorpha; class Gordioida; order Chordodea; family Parachordodidae; genus Gordionus; species Gordionus sp. m RMFG-2023. The sequence continues at coordinate 21,104,217 of NC_088777.1, forward strand.
AATTTTAAAAAAATAAAATAATAAAATTAGTTACATAAAGTATGAGGGGAGAGGTATTATTAAGAACAAGAAAAGAAATTGGGGGGGGGGGGGGATTGAAAATTTAAGACAAATAATAATAAAACAAAACTTTTACTTTAATCTTTACCAAAAAAAATTTTATTATTTTTTATTTCATTATCTAATATATAATCTCCATAATCACATGATGATCGTTTTCGTATCTCCTTAATGTATTTAAAATTTAAGGAGACTATATAGTGTAATGTTAATTTTTTTTTAAAAAATTTATTTTGCCATCCTAGGGATTCGAACTTGCAACTTCACGATTGGAAGGCAAACGTTCTTTCAATGCAGCCCCCCTCAACATATTTAATTTAAATTAACAATAAAGAGACTAGATAGTGTAATGTTAATTTTTTTTTAAAAAATTTATTTTGCCATCCTAGGGATTCGAACTTGCAACTTCGCGATTGGAAGGCAAACGTTCTTTCAATGCAGCCCCCCTCAACATATTTAATTTAAATTAACAATAAAGAGACTAGATAGTGTAATGTTAATTTTTTTTTAAAAAATTTATTTTGCCATCCTAGGGATTCGAACTTGCAACTTCGCGATTGGAAGGCAAACGTTCTTTCAATGCAGCCCCCCTCAACATATTTAATTTAAATTAACAATAAAGAGACTAGATAGTGTAATGTTAATTTTTTTTAAAAAAATTTATTTTGCCATCCTAGGGATTCGAACTTGCAACTTCACGATTGGAAGGCAAACGTTCTTTCAATGCAGCCACCCTCAACATATTTAATTTAAATTAACAATAAAGAGACTAGATAGTGTAATGTTAATTTTTTGCTCACTACGAGAATGGAACTCGAGCTTCCCGTTTCAAAGGCATACCGCATGCACCAACTTGAATATAAATAAATCTAAAATATTAATTATATATATTAAAGTTTCACGCATGCACCAATTTCTTGAAATTTAAGAGTAAAAGAGGTAAAATTGTTCAATGTATACTGTGAGCATGTATTAGAAATATTAAAATTTAAAAATGTGATGGAGATCATATTGAATAAAATTTAAAATAGAAGTGCTAAGATTTTTGAATTTTAAATATGGGTTATAGATTGGTCTGAAATTTTTTTTGCAGACAGCCAGAACTGATCAAAAAACCATATGTTGAAGGGTAATTATTTAGTTTGTGTGTATGGTATTAAATATATTTTATTAATAAATTTTATATAAATATTAAAATTTAAGAGTAAAAGAGGTAAAATTGTTGCATGTTTAAAATTTAAATTAGCATGAACATATTTTCAGAATGGTACTTTAATATGTATTCATGAATTTCATATAAATACCAGGAGCTCACCAGTAGAATCATAGGTAAATCAGAAATTTACCCTTCATTTGATTATAATTTTGAAATTAGACAGATTTAATTCTTATAAGCCCCTTACATCAGACCTATTTTTCTGGATCAAATAAATTATTTGGGTTTTCCTGGGCTTGGGAAATATTTTTCACCATTAATATGGACTTGGACCTAGCTTAAGAAACATTTTTCATAATTATTATAGTCTAAAATTCCTGTAAATTTTTTAATTTTAAATATGGACTAGAAATTGGCCTGAAAATTTCTTTTGAAGACATGGCAAGGCCTGATCAAAAACCAAGGCCCATGCAACTTTCAGATTCTGATTGTATTTTTAAATGCATTGTGACTTTTTATATATTTTATTTCAGTCCTCAACTATCAAAATTATTATGGTCTTTTGCGGGTTTGAGAAAACCAAGTGCGAGGACCTGGCTTGGGAATTTTTTTAATATTAGGCATAGGTGTAATATTTAACACAGAATATTTATATGGCTTTCAGGTAAAATCTAATTTAAATATATTTTTATTCAAAAAAATAGTATTCACTCTTAGTCTTAATGGGTTAGCCTTGGTCGGAGTGAGCTAGGTTAAAATAAACTAAATAATAGATATGGTTTTTAGAGATTTACCTATCTTCAGGCTTGGAAAATTACTATCGGTTAGCCAGGTTTGAGAAATTTTTTTTATAAAATTATTATGGGTTGGGCTGGGCTAATATTTTTATAAATTATATTGGGCTGGGCTTGGGGAAAGTTTTTCAAAATTATTATGAGGTTGGACGCTTGAGAATTTTTTTATTATTAATTATAGGTCAGACATTGGCCCAAAACAAATTTTTTTTGCAGGCCTGGGCTTGACCTGATCAAAAAACCAAGACCCATGAAAATCTGAATTTTGATTGTATTTTTAAATTCATTATGATTATTTAAATATTTTATTTCAGTTCTTAACTACCAAAATTATTATGATCTTCCATTGGGCTTGGAAGAATTTTTCATAATTAATATGGCTTTGGAATTTGCCTGGGAATTTTTTTAATATTAAATATTAGGTATAAGTAATCAGTAATATTTAACAAATAATATTGGTATTAGCAAGTAAATGCTTTAAATTTATTTTTACTCAAACCATAGCACTTAGTTTTAATGGATTATACCTGGCCTGAAGGGATGAGGGGGTAAGAAGAATAAATGGATATTATTTTCAAATAACAGGTAACATGCATAAAAGTAAGAAGAAAATTTTCATTCCCCGTCATTTTTGACGGGCTATTTACTAGTAATACTATAATTATATTTATAAGTTTATTTATTTAAATATAAATTATAATAAAAATATCATCATATTTTGCTATTTTTAAGATGTTTATGTTAACTACGAAAAAAATTTCTTATAAAAAATATATATCAAAATTTCGAATATCTTGCCTACCATAGAATTTTTCAATTGTCACCTAGATACTTGGCGGTTTCTTTGGCAAAATGTATATATTTTATTTAGACTAATGGCCAGTATATCATTAAAAATAAATAAATAAACCGATACCCATATTTTGGATCGGATCGAATAAAACGACCACAACTTTGGGTTGAAGTCGTAAAAAACCACCCGTTTGAGTCTGAGTAGAAAAAACGGAAAACATTAATTCGTCTTCTAGTCGACTTAAAACTCGTATAACGACTTAAGTTGGAAGTCTAAAGATAAAGAAAAAAACAGAACAAATGTTTTATTAATTAATAAAAACTAATCAAGTTTATAGAACTATTCGTCCTCTAGTCGACTAAGTTCGTAGAACTGACTCAAGTTTATAAACTTGAGTTGGTAGTTGGTCGATTTAAATCGCGGAATTTAAACAGAAATGCTCAAAAAAATCATCAAACGTTGAGAATAAATATCAAACGTTCAGAAAATACTGAATATAATTTTTAGAAATACACATATTGTTGCAATTCCATAATGCGATATGCAAGGGCCCCTACAACGGGGAGGGGGGGGGGTCCGAAGCAACTGCTTCAGTAAATGAGTGGGGGTACTTATTTTTAAATTTTTTTAAATTTAAAAAAAGAATTTTTTTTACATTCATCATGATCATGTGATTCCTGGTTTATAAATGTAATAATAAGACCCCCCCCCCCCACTTAATATTTAATTTAATATATTGACGGAAATTTTGGTCTATATTTAGTAAATTTTTTATCCGAGATTTCTTGTCATAAATTATTTTTCCAATTTTATATGCCTAAAAATATTAACCAAGAAAATACAAATGCCTAATAAAAAATTGCAAATCGCATAATATAAGAGATGATAAATGGATAGATCACATTAGAAAAAGACATGGCGGGCTTAATATTAACGATATAAAGAAAAGTTTTGAAAAAGTAGCTTTTAAGAATGTTACTCAAAATTGGACAAATAGCTTTATGAAGGAGAGAAATCTACCTTTTGATTTTGAAAGTTCTAGACTTCAAACATTACAATCCAAAAAGGAGAGGTATATATACTTTCATCATTAAATATAGGAATTTTTTTTAGCTTTAAAATAGGTGTTTTACGCTGCACTCGATTTAATTATTATGCATTAACGAAAGATTTAATGATGATTCCATGAAATTTTTACATCAAACATCATTTTTTACGCCAAAGGGAATGGCAGAAAAATCAATTATTAAAGAAGATATCGAGGATATTTGTGAATTTTACAATTTAAATTCAAGTCAAATTTTCGAAGAAATGTTAAAGTTTAGAAATATTTATAAGATGGCCAAAATGGGGAATGTAATTATTACTCATGACCTAGAGGTTCAAGAATCTAAAGATTTGTCAGATTCTGAGAATTGTAAATTTATTTAATTAAAATATTTTTACCAATACATTATTTAGCTTCTTCTGATGATGATGATAATTCAGGGACTTACGATTCAGATTGGAAAAACTATTCATTTATTTTACCTTTTCGTTTACTTTAAAATTTTTCTGCTTTCCCAAATTTAAATATTTTATATAAATATTTATTAACCATTCCCACAACCTCATGTACTGCCGAAAGAGTCATGAGTAAAATTAAATTAATTAAAACAAGACTTCGCAGTACCATGAAAGATTCTTTTCTCAATAATTTAACCATATTATCAGGAAAAAAATTTATTTAAATAATTAAATACTGATGAAATTATAAATTCTTTCGCTTTCTCTTCCCCTAATTTACCTAAATTATTAATTTAAAAATAATATTTATAAAGTATATATTTTTTGCATTTTATTTATATTATATATTAAAAATTGATGCAATAAAAATTATTTTTGAAATTTATGGGTGTAATAATTATCATTTCTATGAGGGGGGGGGGGATACTTTTCATGGGGGTATTCTGCTTCATTCGCTCAAAAAGTGTAGGGGCCACTGGCGATATGGAAAAAACAAAAAGAGTTTAGGAAATTTATTAATATAATTTCGATTAAATGAATGAAATTGCGTTATTTAATACTACATTTTGATTTAATGAAATAAAACTGCTTTTCATTTGTATAATTGACCCCCCCCCCTAAAGTTAACTTCCATCTAGAGGTCTGCATTGGGCGGGTTTTTTGGATAATATGCCCGCCCACTCAATGTTTAAAAAATTTTTTAACCCACCCGCCCAGCTCGCCCATAGTTTTCAAAAAAATATACCCGCCCGCCCATTAATCTAAAAAATTTTACCCGCCCGACCGCCCATTAGTCTAAAATTTCTTGCCCGCCCGCACATTAGTCAGAAATTTTTTACCCGCCCGCCCATTATTTATAAAAAATTTTTTACCCAAGCCCGCTATTTTAATCATCTAATGAAAATAGTTTCAACATTACGTCTCTATAAGTTTTATAATTTAGGAAATTACTATATTAAGCTTAAAAAATATTCAATTTAAATTATGGATAATTTATTTTATCAAATAAAATATTTATAAAATATAAATAAATATTATAAGTAATTATAATGCAAAAATAATAATAAATCCACATTTTCGGGATTCAAACACGTTCTTCAAAACCTTCCGGCAATGCTAAATCCTCTTTCAGAAGTAGCACTAGTTGCAGGAATTCCTAATATTTTTCTTGCTAATCTTGATAGCTTTTGCAAATCTTTTTCTTGTCGTTTCCACCAAAGTAGGACATCCTTTTGAAGTATATCCTCTTCTTTAATTGAAATCTTTAAATAAAAGTGAACCAATAATAATAAATTTAGTAATTTAAATTTATATTAATTGTAATATATGCATCTTAAAATTATGCTAAATTATACTTATCAAAAATGGTTACTTTAAGATTTAAATATTTTGTTATGTCATTATGTACGGTACTATCCTCAGTAACAACCTCATCCTCCCATCTGTTGGAGTTTAATTTTGATGTAGATGCTATTTATTTCAAATATTACATTTAATAAGTAGCTAAACGAATTTATAATTTATTAATACCTTTTAATTGGATTCTCTTTGCTTTTGGGGAAATGGGTAAAATTAAACTTTCATCTACGTCGATGTTACATTCTTCTATGCAAATCAAATCTAACAAGTTTTCAATATGTTTTTTTTACTTCATTAATTTCTTCCGACGACAACATCCTCATTTGTCGGAACTTTGGTATTAAAAATGTTGAAACTTTATGGAGCATATGAATTTTAAATTTTTAAATTATAAAATTTTTAGCTCTTTTCTTTATTATATCTATTTCTTTTTCGCATTTTGTTTTTCTCTCCATTATATTCATATTTATTTCATTATGCTCATGTAGAAGATTATACCTAATTTTTTTATAAATAAAGATAAAATGGGCATAAATCCCAAAATATTAATTTTCATACCATATAAGAGCGTTCTGTAGTGTAGGCCTGCAATCACCCTCAAGAGGATTAGTTGCATCTTTATATGGTTCCAAATATATCAGTGTTTTTAAATCTTCCTTTCCCATAGATCCCATTTTTCAGTCATATCACGAGATTGTAAGAATAAAAAAATCTCATCATACATTATATAAATGCTTTGTAGCATATTATGCTTTGTATTCCATCTTATATCAATATTTTGTAGTAACGTCTTGCTTAGATATTTTACGTTACCACTTTGTTTGAAATAAGTCGTCAATGATGCAGTTACCAAAATATTATTAATCTCGTGAGCATTTTCTAAAATAAAAGTTGACTGGAAGGTATTACGAAGTATTGTGTTCAGCATATGTGCTGAACAGTTTAGTCTATTAAACCTAATATTTGAAAAAATAAAAGGAAAATATAGTTCTTTAAATATGAATGTTTTTTTTTAGGTGTATACAAAATCTCTCAGAAATTATTATAATATCTACCTAATAATTAAATTCTATTTAATAAAAAATTTACCCTTCCAAAGCTTTTTTAATATTTGCTCCTTGATCCGTAACAAAGATGAGCTTGGAAAAATATTCTCGGGGAACACCAATTTTTTAAAATTTTTTTAATAATTCTTTAAGAATATTTTCTCCCGTCTTTTTTTCATCTTGAAATTTTGAAATAAAAAGAAATTTTTTTTCTAATTTCCAATTTTGTATATAATGGATTGATAGAGATATGTAATCGGTTATGGTAAATTCTTCACACCACATATCAGTAGTACATGAGCAAATGGAATTTTTTATGATTTCTACAAATATTTCTTTAAGATCCTCAGTAACTTGGATACGTTGCGGCTAACTGTTGTAGCACAAAGGATGATCTTATTAACATCCAATTTACCATATGTTGCCCCTAAGTCGGCAAATCTTTGTAAAATATTTATAAATCGAGGTTCTTGAACTGCTTGAAATGGCCTAAAAAAGATAAAAGAATAATTTATTAAATTAAAATACCTAATGTCTCTAGCGCAATATTCTACAAAATTCGCTATTAGACCAGATTTTATCGTTTTGTTTAATTGAGAATTGTCTTTTTCAAAATATCCAGTTATTTTTTTATTATCTATCAAATCTTCATAATTTGCAGATGAACATTGATGCCGAAGGCTATTATATTTAAAGATGGACTCGCAATCATTGCACAGAATCCAATCTAGCTTTTTGTCATTTTCATCAAAAATAATTTTAAATTGTTTCCACATTGACGATTTAAGTTTATTATTATTATCTTCATTGTTTTTTATCTTATAAAAATTATTTTTTATTTTCTTAGCAATATATTTTTTATTCATAATTTAAAATTAAATTAAAAAATATTATTTTGTTAAAATTATGTTATAAAAAATAAAACAACTTTTTATTAATTAAAATAAAAATTTTTAATTTTTTTAACCCGTCCGCCCATTGTTTAAATTTCTTAACCCGCCCGCCCACCGGCCCATTGTTAAAAAAATTTTTTAACCCGCCCGCCTGCCCATTGTTAAAAAAAATTTTTAACCCGCCCGCCTGCCCGTTCTTAAAAAGGGCGTAGGCGGGCGGGCAGGAAACCCGACCAATGCAGACCTCTACTTCCATCCTCTTAAAAATTTGTAAGCAATCGCATATATAAACGCTAAAAAATTATTTAATATTTCAAAAAATCTTAAATAAAATAAGATATATTAATTTAAAAATAAAATAAAAAATTAACCAATTATTAAAAAATAACAAAAAAATAACAAAAAAAATAAAATAAAAAAGAATAATGAGCCCCCCTAACCGATTAATTTTTTGAAACTGGTGATAAAATAATAATTTGTATAATTCTGTATGAATTTGATTTCTTTTATATACAAATATATTATATTTTTATATAAAATCAGCTTGGGAGTCGGCTCTATGTTTCCTTCCCCGCCCCTCTTATTTATATTTTTGATATTATTATTTATTTTTATATCATATCTTATGTTTTTAAATGAATGTAAATAGACCCCAGGTCTGAACCCCGGGTCTGTGCTCGGGGTTCGTGCTCAGAGCTGGTTTAGTCGATATTTTAGACCCAAACCCCGGGTCTGAGCACTACACAACCAACCAATTAACAACACTAGCTAGGACGACGTCTTAGTCTATCTTAGTCTACATAATTCTTTATTTTAACTAGCATTTTAATTATATTGATCTCCTCCTAAGCCGTTTCTCCGTCATGACCATATATCTATATCAATAATTTGTATTTTCCAAAACTTTGCTTCCTTATTCGTTTTACCTTCATAGGTAGTCGGGATAGAATATCAATTAGCATGTTTTCTCTTCCTTTCTTATATGTTATTTCAAAATTATATTTAGCCATTTCCAGGTCCTTTGATAGTTAGTTATTCGGAAATTTTGTCAAAGTTAGTTATTCGGAAATTTTGTAAAATCAAGACTATTTTCTAACAATCTCTACACAGTAGCGTTACTAGGGGGCGCAGGGGTTCAAGCCCCCTGAAAAATTTGAATAGCCCCTGAATTAAAAAAAAATTTTTTTCAATGGCTCACTAATATCCCCCTGAACTAAAAATAAACTTTTTTAATAGTCCCATGAACGAATTCTTTTTATAATTCTATTAAGTATTATATACAGTTAGATTTAATTATTTAAAAATTAATAACACTATCTAAATTTTTATTAAATAAGTGCTATTTTAATTATTAGATTATAAACTTTATTTTCACTATGTTAGCTTGCAAAATCAAATTCTGTGTTAAAAAATGGAATATCGATCGCATTAACAGTTGAAGCTTAATTGATCTTTATTAAAATTATTTTATAACCCTAATTAAATAAATAAAATCATTTATTAATTGAAAATTAACAAATTTAATATTGTAATTAGCCGAGTTCAACATCACTAATCTTAAATTTAATTACAATGCCTCTTCCTAAAAATATTTCCATGGTCCAAACAAGTTAAGAAATTTCTTTATAAAATGTTATAGACATATAGTTGATATTTCTCTATTATTTAGAATTGCTTACAAAATATTAGGTAAAATGCCACTTTTACACACATATTTGAAGGTTATAGAATATATTACAGTTAATACTTTAATAAGATTTACTAATTAATGCTTTTGATAACAAATATAAGTAACAATTTACATTCAATTCTTTAACGCCATCCATTTATTTTTAATAATATATTATTAAACATCTTATTATCCATCCCACAATGGATGTACTCTTATTAGATATCTTTTTTTCCTTCTCTTTTTTTAAATGTGTTTTTTAGGAAAGCTATATTTTTCTTCCTAAAAAACAGTTTTAAGCTATATTTTTAATACGTTAATATTTTGATATTATTACAATATTATTTTAAGACATAATATACCAACTAGAGTTGGTGAGCCAATAATATATTAAATTTTAATTGCTTTAATCATATCACTCTCTTATTTTCTAGTTACTAAATGATTTATTTCTAATATGGCATCCTTACCATGTAAATAACTCAACGCTTCAATATATTTGCATAATTATTTATTCTAAAGGTTTTTTATGTTATTTTTTTATCAATTTATCTAACATAATAAATTCTGATATGAGTTTATTTCGTGTGTGTCATGGCTATGACAGCAAATTAACCAGTTTCTATTGTTTGTGTGGCTATTATAATTTAAGATTATTACTCCTTCTGCTAAGAGTATTTGATTACATAATTTAGATGAGCAATAATGGTCAACTGTCTAGTCGTTTGTATATTATTAAAAATGGAAGATAATCATTTAGAAATTTAATATCTCACAATAATTTTCTCTATTATTTATTTAGTTTCCATAATGACATTTAAAAGGAAGCTCTAACCACCATATAGTTTATGATTTGGATTAGTCGTTTATATTCTCTTCTTCAAGAATTATTGATTTGGCTAGGCCTGCAAATTTTTCCTTATTAGTCCATTCTCTAAAACATTGCCAAAAAGGGTAACACAACGTTATATTAGTTTTATGCTAAGAAATATATTGCCTTGGGTAGTTTTTAAAAACCATTATCAATTGAGGCAGTAATTAACCTTTTTTATCACTTGTAATTCTTGAGACGTAAAATTTTTGAATATCCTTAATCAAAAATATTTAAAATTGTAATAAATAGATAAATATTTTATATTAAAAAATTTTATCTTTAGAAATGTCTTGTATTGTTTTTTTCATTATTTGCATGCATAATAAATGACAAACAGAATAATTGTCCAGAGTTTGCAAATTTCAATTAAAAAAGTATAATATATTAATATAAAATCAAGCCGAAGACCGGGCAAAAAAGTGCAAAAGCGGGCCGAAGGCACAAAATAGTGGGTTTGGGGAGCCTAGTTTTCCATAAAAAATTTTAGTTGAGCCCCCTGAGATAGTGAAGGCTAGTGACGCCCAGGTTATTCTAGTTCTTCTTTTTTAAAACATTTACTTTTATATTATATTAAATTGAACAATGTAATTATTAAATATCACCCTCTTATGGTTATTTTATAAACAAGTCAATCATTTTCGTCATTACGGTTCGAGGCTCGTATCCATAAACTTCCACTTGGGGGTGTGCAATGTTTTTTAAATAAAACAAATAGCAGATGCTTATGGAAATATTGTAGCTATTTTTATTGTAAATTTTCTAATGTAAATATGAACATAAAAGTTGTGGGTTGTTTTTATTATTAAAGTCATTAGCACTAAATTTTATTTTCGTTCATTTTTCATTGATTCTCTGGTGCTCAATGTGTAAATATTAAGATGTGATACTCCAATATAAGTTTTGCTGAAATTTATATAATTCCTTTTAGATATTTTATGTGTTAAATTGAAAAATTGAAAATATTGGACTATTTATATATAAATTAATAATGACACTATTTGTGACAAAAATAATGATAATAATTTGATAGATTCTGCTAAAATTATTAATCAAAAAGCTAGTGGAATTATAAAGTGCTAAATTTGATCAAGAGAGTTCAATTTTCTGTTATTTTACTAGTTGGGAAGCCGGTTTTCGTTAAAATAAGTTAAGTCCCATAAAATGTTCAAGATGAACTAAAAAGTGAAAGAAAAAAAAGATCAATTTTATAAAAATTTCGATATTATAATCGAGGATTTGCAGAGGCCATCTCTATGGGCAATGTTGTATGCAGATTATATTGTGATGTGCGAATAAACTGTATTGTTGACAACACAACGGACCCGTATTTGGGCAGTTAGGTTGGCAAAATATGGAGAGGTCTGCATTGGACGGGGTTTCGGCCCGCCCGCTAAAAAATTTTTAAGAAAGGGTAGCCGGGCGGGTGGTTTAAAAAATTTAAACTATGGGCGGGTGGGTTGGTTAAGAAATTTAAGCATGGGCAGTCGGGTTAAAAAAATTTAAATCATTTAATTAAATATTAACAAAAAATTGTTCTTATGAACTTTTTTTATTAAAGATTAAAATGTTTTTTCTTGGTATCATAAAAACTTTACTACTTTGGTAGAAACGACAGGAGATTTTTATCAAGATTAGCAAGAAAAATATTGGCAATTTCTGTAACTAGTGCATCTTCTGGACGAGGATTGCTGGAAGGTTTTTAGAACAAAGAAGAACGTGTTTGAATCCAGAATTAGATTCATTATTATTTTTGCATTACATACAATAACAATTATATATATATATTTTTTTTAAATATTTTATTTGATTATCAATAATTTAATTTGAATATTTTTTTTATGCTTAATATAGTAATTACCTAAATTATAACTTTTTGTAGAGGTGTCTGAAATTTTTTTTATTAAATGCTTAAAAAATTGAAAGAATGACCATAATTAAATGTTATAATAGCGGGCTTGGGTTAAAAAATTTTAAATGATAATGAGTGGGCGTAAGAAATTTTAGACTGATGGGTAGGCGGGCGGGTTTAATTTTTTTAAAACATTGGGTGAGCATGGTCCAAAAACTCACCCAATGCAGACCTTTATTATGGACTCCGTACCACTTCGTCTAAGATAGTGCATTTGGCAACAAATGTTGCAGGTCGATGTCAAGAAACTATGCAAGTTGTCCATACCCGAAAGTTAAAAGTTTAAGTAATTTGGGTCCACAATACATCAAGACAGAGATTGTCATGAGTATAACGCTGATGCAGAAGGGTTGGATGAAATGGAGAAGCATATCAGGGGCGCTTTGCGACAGAAAGATGCCCTTGTGGCTTAAAGTTAAGTACTATCGATCTATCGTCAGGCCTGTCTTGTTGTATGGGTGTGAATCTTGGGCAGCGTGCTGCTGAGAAAAAGATATTGAATGTAACTGTAATGCGTATGATCAGATAGAGCCTATGTTACTCCAAGCTGGATCGTATGGCCTGGTAGCTTAATAGTGAGCACAAATTGAACGTTTCAAAACGTAAATAAAAAAACGTAAACCCCTCTACGTGTAAATTGAAGCGTTAACTTTTTTTCAATATGAACATTTAAATTCTAAACAAAAAAAAAGGTTTGCCCTATATTTAATTATCAACTTTTTGTAATATCATAATTCCATAAGCTAAAAATATTATTGTATCATTAATATAATTATTTTACTTTTGAGAAGATGTTGTATCATACTATCACTTCAAAATTTAAAAGTGTTTCAAAAAACGCAAGATATTTTGTTTTTTAATAATTTAAAATGCAAAACAGAATTGTTTCCAATTTAAACGAATGCATTTGAAATGCATTATTTGCGTTGCCGCGTTGAAACGTTCAATTTGTACTCCCTTGTCGGAAAAAATAACCGACTAAGATGGATAAACATATGTTAAGGACTGGATCAACCAACATCAGCAAGTTCTCGATCTTGAAGTTACGACAAACGATAACAAAATTGTCGTTGATATGGTCAAAGCCGAGGTATATGAAAAGATACCCGTTTTAAACCCAACTAGAATTGGAATGATAAAATAGAAAGATTATCGAAATCAAGATTTTATTAATAAACATCAAGCGGGTTTTTTATGATATGTGATTTTGCAATGCGAATACATTCAAACGTTTGGAGGGGTGAAATACACCATTTGTACCTAAAGTGATATTGACCGACTGGTGACTCCTGGGATTCTCGAAAAGATAGATTCTACTAATAGTAGGATACATTGAGTCAATCGCATAGCGGTATTTGAATTTGTGCTGCCTTATCGGTGTATTGTGTACCATTTTGTTATTCCTATTTTTGATGATTTGTTAGAGAAAATTTAAGATACAAATTCTTAAAGATGCCCAAATGCAAATGGAAGATAGATCATATTCTTAGGAATTTTAAACGATAGCAATTTATAAGGTTTATTTTAATTATTGATTGATGTTTTTTGGATAGTTTACCTACCATATTTCAGAGCATGCATGAATTGTTGAAAAGTTGTCAAATGCCCCACATATACCTACATAATATAGTTACTTTCGGTCAAGCCATAAAAAATTTACTGATGATTTAGAAGTTAAGCAAAAATAATCAATATGAAAATATTGACTAGTTGAAACAAAAATATTCAACATGAAAATATAAACTTATTTCAGGCTACTGGCGCCTTACAAATTATGACTAGTGTTAAAAAGTAAAGAATTATACTTTTGTGAAAAGTGACTACAACTGATTTAAGAAAAATATAACTAGTTAAATGTAAAAAGAGTATTTAAAATATACTATAAAAAATATTTGGGAGGTGAGGGGGAATGGGGTCAAATCTCAGGTATTACTTTCAATTTTTTTCGTGTATGCACTGTTTACATCAGGAGCTCGCGTAGAAAGTTTGTCCACTCTAAGGACTTATTTTGGGAAAAGGGAACACACCTTTTAGACACCCAATTTTGCAATTATAACACCAAAATTGGTTGAATAATAAATATTATATTCTTATAAATATATTTATACAAGGCAAATAAAGATTATATTGTCATATTTTTTTTAGTGCAATAAATATAATATTTTGGTATATTTTCAGTGCAACTATTTCTCTATTACAATTATATTATAGTTTTATTAAATGTTATTTTTAATATAATTTTTAAAATAAATAAAAGTTTAAATGAAGGAAAAAATCGGACTTATAATAACACATCAAAATTTATACAAAATAAAACTTTAATTACAACATTTCTTATCTTAGATTGTCTAGGAATATTGATATAATTTAAATATAAAATTTACCTTTACCTTGTTGTCGTGATCCACTGCGTAAAATAAAAAATGTGTGGCTTCTTCTTGTAATGATCTAAACTCGGACATAATATTTAATATATTTAAATCAAATATTATTTATTTTTATTATAAAAGAACGAAAAATAAAATATGTATCGAACAGATATCTCCAAGATAGTATCGATGTACTGATACTTTTTTATAAAAGGGTATCTAGATATATATGTTAGCGTCATTGTGTTATTTTTACAACTTTAAATCATTTTTTGAGCGCTTTTTTTTTAAATTTAAAAATCGGATTTTACCGGAGATATATTCCATCATATTTGAAATACCTATCTTATGAATTGTAGACAATTTTGCTTTAACCTTTGAGTCATTTATATTTTATATAAAAAATATATGGAGCCTAATATAAATTATATTAAATTTAAAAGTTCATGGAAAAATTGTTTGAGTTTCATATGGTATGTATTCCAAACATAATGGAATACATTTCCGGTAAAATCAGATTTTTAAATTTTTAAAATTGCGCAAAGTAATTTAAAGTTGAAAAAATAACACATTGCCGGATAAAACACATTGACGCTAACATATATACCACATTTTTGTATCTAGATACTTTAACAACTCTGTAATTTAACAATTAATATTGGCTTAAACTTTCAATTTGGGCTTAGGTTTGGCAAACTTTATACTTAAGGCTGAATCTTAAATATGAGATTTAAATTTATATCATAATTATGAAAATATAACTAGATTAAGAGATTTTAAATACTTTACATCCTATTAAATAAGCAGAAAAGAACAAATAATCCCTATAAAGAGCGTAAAATCATAAGATAAAAAATATTTTGAATAATAGAAAAGAAAAAGAGACCTTACTATTTGATGCAATTGATTTTTGAATTGCGATTCAAATCTAATATTAAGACGCAGCTTAAGGTGTACTGTTATCGTTTTTTTTTCACTTATAACTGGTTTCTGTTTATTAACTGGTATTACACATTGGCACACCCAGATATTCAGTGTTTCATAATTTTAATTCGGGCATTACGCCAATCTATTTTTATTTTGCCAATAATGCATTTTTCTAAACCTATATATACCAAACAGATTGAAGCATTTAAATATACCAAATATGCACTAATTATTAATAAAGTTTCAGAGTTTATGCTTAAATAAATTTGGCTGACTTCATGCTTAAGGTATGATATATAGTTTTGGTTAAACAAATTTTTTGGTCGATTTGTCATAAATTCCTCATTTTAGTAGATAAGTCATTTTTTATTTCATGCTGCAAATCTCTATCAGCTATAAGATTCATTGTCATGTGCTAACCCAATGTGATTCGGTAATATAATAAATCTAGATAGTTTATAAATATCCACGATACAGCCCAACTATGCTTGTTCTATTTTATCATAACTAAATTATCTAATCATAAAAAGATTTAATAATGAACTTTAAAAATTAGGTTCTAATAATTAATATGCAGAATACAAATAAATTAACGTACTTATACAATAAAAAGACAAATTTATTTGAACAATTATTCAATAAAAATTAATATGAAAATTAATTGCCACTAAAGTAAAAGTGTTACCAAAACAAAGCAAATTAATATTTTATAGTTTATAAACATACGAAAAGAAATTTCAATGAAAATTATAATTAAATAAACAACAAATTCAAATAAAACGAGAGCAATTTTATATATAATTTAAAATTTGAACGCGCAACTTTTTTATGTTTTGTTCCCATGTCCTAAGGTTGAAGTATAAGGTATATATAATGCTAAATTAAACATTATATCAACTGCTCATGAGAATATATGATATCGCCATTTTCTTAAAGATGATCGGAAGAGGGTGGCTTCTTTTCGCTATATTTTTTTGTGAAATCTTCGGCATTTTTGAAAAATTTTTTACGATCCTTGGTATATTCCTCGGCTAGATCTGTTCTTAGAGGATGTTCGGGTTCCGGTTCTTCGATCTAAAAAATTACAAGGATTTTATTCTTAAATGAAAGGTCTTTATTGGGTCATTTCCATGTCAAATTAGCAAAAAAATTGATATCTTCGGCCGACTTCTTTCAATTTCAATAAAAATTTGCAGGCAGGTTATATATGTTCTAATTATATGAAAAATGAATTTTAGCTCATCAATTATTTTATCCGAGATAATGGGTATTAAAGGTACAAAACCCGTCCTTTTTTTACCTTTTATTATGTTAAATATTAGTTTTAAATTAACTACTAAATTAGTTCGAATATTGAATCTAATATTAATAACTAAATCAATCATTGAAATTATCAGGGAAGCATCAAACTTAAATTTTTTTAAAATATTGGTCATCTTATGGCCATTTGAAACTTAATATTTCGAATAAATTATAAGCAATTTTTCAAATGTTTATTTTCTTTTATTTTTTTCTAATCATTTCTTCAATAATTGGAACGGGTGGAAAATTATTTAGAAAAATATCGCAATTTTTTTCAAGCATGATATTACTTATAAATCAATTTTAATTCCTTTAAATAATTTTAAACGAGAAAAAAGTCCTATGCATTGAATATATAGCGCCATTCAAATGTTTTTTTTATACACTATTTGCGATATTTTTTTAAATAATTTCCCAGAAGAAATTCTAAAAATTAGAAAATTTAAGCTCATAATAATTTCAAATTTTATGTCCAAATTATCAATTATTAACTTAGTATTAATATTAGATCGTATATTCTAACTATTTTTAATTTAAAACTATTTATTTAACATGAGTAAAAGTAGTGTTGTTAAACGGCTCGTTTTGAGCCGTTTTTAAAAACGGCTAACTCAATATTTTAGCCAGAAATAATATTGCCTAAGCCTAAATATTTCGATAATATATGTCTATTGTTCCTTCTATGAGCAAAATCTTCAGGCTTGCGTAATATTTTTTCTGGATGAAATATTGAGTTAGCCGTTTTTAAAAATCGGCTCAAAACGAGCCGTTTAACAATACTAAGTAAAAGGCTAAAAATACCGATTTTTGTACCTTTAATCTCCATTATCGCAGGTAATAATTTTTATCAAAATTGAAAGGGATAGGCCGAAAGGTGTCTAATTTAACATGGAATGATATTAATATAATATCAATTTAAAATATCACAAGACTAAAACTAATAGGGTAATAAGACAGAATTTTCCAATTTATGCCTCACCTTCCTCTATTATTTTCAATTAATTCTTAACTTATTTATAAAATGGATCTATTATTTATTTATATTGGCTTAAAAGTTTTTATACAAATAATTTTGACTTAATATTAATATAAAAATTTTCAAAAGAATTGAAAGTTCATGGTTAATGAATGGGCTGACATATGAATTAAATATCACAATATAAAAATCAGACCCTCATGCCGGGTCATTTTAATTTTTTCAAATATACCAGGGCTGGGCCAAAATTCTTTTTTTCTAAAAAATACCGGGGCAAGGCCTTATATTTTAAAACCTAATATTTTAAATCGACATTATTAGTGATAAAAATTAAAAATAAATGTAATATATTTTAAAAAAATCCGGGCCGGGGTATGCAAATGGCACCTCTACAGGTCTCAAAAATATTTGTTAATTAAACCATAAATTCAAGAAAAAGATAATATCTTAAAGCGCAACTCTTGCAATAAAAAAATAAGTAAGAGTCGAATATTGAACTTAAAATTAATAAATACTGCAATATTATAATAATTGTTCAAATTCTGTTATAACATCTCTATATGCGTAGTAGGCTCAAAAACGAATTCAAATCGAATAGTGCATTATTCATATTCGAAAACGAATCGAATAATTTACTATTTGAATTCGTACGAATAATAAAATCTACTATTTGTATTTGATTCGAATTAATTTTTTTAATAAAATAAATCATACTCAAATATATTGACAAATTTTTTTATTACAAATTTGATTTTAAACAGAAAAAATTATAATAATATGTAATCAATAATCTGATAATAAATAATATATAATCAAGTTATAAACAAAATTAAAATATATATTATTAATTTAATTTATAATTTAAGACAAGGCAAAGAGTGTTTCTTATATTTTCTTCCTTATATGCATGCGGTTTTTTGACAATAAATTAGTTCCAACTGAGAAAAGCCTTTCACAAGCAGTTGATGTTCCTTGTATAGATAGATAATCCCTTGCCATTTTCGAGAGTATGGGGATCCGATATGCATTTGCCTTCCACCACATTAACGAGTCAGTATCAATCTTTGCTCTTGGTTCACTCAGATAAAAATCTATTTCACACAGTTGAATATTATTTTGTTTAAAAACAATGTCTAGCCTATTTATTTTATCCTTATTTGTTTGACAGTTATAATTATGAGCTTATAAAATAAAATCATATTTAAATGGGGGTAAATTAAATACCTGTATATCTATTGTAAATCTCTTTAAATTTGTCCATTAACTTGGATATATCAATATCATACAGATATTGATTTAAAATATTCTACTTTAAGCCTGGGATCTAATATTGTGGTTATTATTGCATCATCGGCAGTTAAATTATAATATCCCAACAATTTATCACATGCTACTTTGAAACTATTGTTAAAGGATTTATGGAAACCAGGTTTTTCATTTTTTAGATATTCAAGAATTAAAATATAATAAGGTGTAACCAAATTATAAGTAGAATAATTCTCCCCACATACCATATTTGTAGTTACATATAAAGGCAATAGTATAGCTTTAATTTTTATAAGATCCTCTTATTCTTCCTATATGTTATCAAAGTATTATATTATTACCTAATTATAAATTTTAGTTTACCTCTGATATTTGTTTTTCTTGAAGAATTTTAATGTTAGTTATTACTTCATTAACTAATTTTGTTATAGCAGGCTTTAACAATAAGCCCCTTTCAATCATTTGACAGGTGCTATTCCACCTTATTTCACAATTCAAATTTGGTTTATAAAAATTTAGGGGAGGGTATAGGGAACTACATATATTTTTTAATAAATTTAATTTTTTAGGGGAATTACGAATCATTCTAATAATGTTTCTTAGTTTTAGAATTGAAGGGTCTAAAATTTCTTTGGATATTAAATTAATTACATGGGCAAAGCATCGGATGTGCCCTATTTTTATTAAGGGATATTTTAAAGAAAATGTATCAATAAATGTTTTATTATTAGTTGCATTATCTAAAGTTATATAAAAAAATTTATTCTCTAAATTATAATTTTTAATTATTTTAACAAAGGCTTTAAATATACTTTCACCTGAATGTGTTTCATTTATTGGAATGATATCCAAAATTATGTTATTTATTTTAAAATTATCATCAATAAAATGGGCTGTTAGCCCTAAAAAAGGAACCTGTGTTGGGTTAGTCCAAATGTCAGATGAAAAATTAATCTGACTTTTATTTTTAGATATTATTTCCTTTACCAATTGTTCTTTTTCTGCAAATGTATTATACATGTGCAATTTAAGAGTATTGGAGCATATTGATTTTACAGAACAATCAAGATCACTTAAAAATTTTTAAAATCATTAGAATTAATAATTTTAAAAGGAATATTATGATTTATAAATAATTTTAATAAATTATCCTTAAAATTAATTTTTTTTGAAGAATTTGGTGTAAACTTTTAAAAAATATCAATTTTATTATTTTTTTTACTAAGGTTTAAATGAAACCTATTATAATGATTAATAAGAGGAGATGTTGTTTTGCCTTTACATTTTATAATACTCTTGCAATGATTCCAAGCAGCCTTTTCACTATCTTTAAGGATTTGCTATTGATCCCATATGATTGCTCTCTTTTGTGAGGAAAATTTCTCATCTTCAACATCAAGCATAATTTCATCAGAAGCATTCTCCTCTAACATAATTAGGCTAGCTAACAATAATTATTGTAGAAATGTAATATATTTTTAAGTACCTCTGGTTTGTGTAATTTTTAATATAATTTATTATGAGATTCTAAAAATAAACTTTTCGTGAGATTCAAAAAATGTGGCAAATAAAAATTTAAATTTTCACTTCAGAAATTTTTAAATTTGTGCTAGAATTTTTATAAACACAAACACATCACCTGTCCGATTGGCAGGTCAACAAATAGAAATGACAAATGTTAGATTTATTAAACAATTTATTAAATATTACGAATTTCGTTTTATTCGAATCGAATAAATGATTATTAGAATTCAGATAAAACAAATAATTTATTATACGTATACGTAATTATTCGATTAAATTGGAATTATTTTTGAATAGGCTTAATGCGTAGGTATTGAATTGACTAAAATCTATTTAGTTATTTGGAAAACAAGGGGTTTCTTGGCAGAATTTCAAGCTTTAGAAAATCTTAAGATAATTTAACAGAACGTTTTTATCGTGCAAAGTCGAAGTCACCTTTTTAATCATAAGCTTACTTGAAAGTAGGCCTATTCAAAAATAATTCGAATATTCGATTCGATTCGAATAATTATGAATACGAATAATAAATTATTTGTTTTATCTAAATACGAATAATCATTTATTCGATTCGAATAAAACGAATTATTCATAATATTAAATAAATTGTTTAATAAATCTAACATTTGTCATTTCTATTTGTTGACCAGCCAATCTGACAGGTGATGTGTTTGTGTTTATAAAAATTCTAGCACAAATTTAAAAAATTTTTATTTACCAAATTTTTTAAATCTCTCGAAAAGTTTATTTTTTGAATCTCATAATAAATTATATTAAAAATTACACACACCAGAGGTATATAAAAATATATTACATCTCTACAATAATTATTGTTAGCTAGCATAATTATGTTAGAGGAGAATGCTTATGAAATTATGCTTGATGTTGAAGATAAGAAAATTTCCTAACAAAAGAGAGCAATCATATGGGATCAATATCAAATCCTTATAGACGGTGAAAAGGCTGCTTGCAATCATTTGCAAGAGTATTATAAAATGTAAAGGCAAAACAACATCTCCTCTTTTTAATCATTATAATAGGTTTCATTCACACCTTAGTAAAAAAAATAATAAAATTGACATTTTTTTAAAGTTAAAATTATTAATTAAAATGATTTTAAAAATTTTATAAGTGATCTTGATTGTTCTGTAAAATCAATATGCTCCAATACTCTTAAATTGGATATGTATAATATATTTGCAGAAAAAGAACAGTTGGTAAAGGAAATTATCTAAAAATAAAAGTCAGATTAATTTTTCATCGGGCATTTGGCCTAGCCCAACACAGGTTCCTTTTTTAGGGCTAACAGCCCATTTTATTGATGATAATTTTAAAATAAATAACATAATTTTGGATGTCAGTCTAATAAATGAAACACATTCAGGTGAAAATATATTTAAAGTCTTTGTCAAAATAATTAAAAATTATAATATAGAGAATAAAATTTTTTATATAACTTTAAATAACGCAACTAATAATAAAACATTTATTGATACATTTTCTTTAAAATATCCATTAATAAAAATAGGGCACATCCGATGCTTTACCCGTGTAATTAATTTATTATCCAAAGAAATTTTAAAAATTTTAGATCCTTCAATTCTAAAACTAAGAAACATTATTAGAATGATTCGTAATTCCCCTAAAAAATTAAATTTATTAAAAAATATATGTAGTTCCCTATACCCTCCCCTAAATTTTTATAAACCAAAATTGAATTGTGAAATAAGGTGGAATAGCACCTACCAAATGATTGAAAGGGCTTATTGTTAAAGCCTGCTATAACCAAATTAGTTAATGAAGTAATAACTAATATTAAAATTCTTCGAGATTATCCTACTTATAATTTGGTTATACCTTATTATATTTTAATTCTTGAACGTCTAAAAAATGAAAAACCTGGTTTCCATAAATCCTTTAACAAAAGTTTCAAAGTAGCATGTGATAAATTGTTGGGCTATTATAATTTAACTGCCAATGATGCAATAATAACCACAATATTAGATCCCAGGCTTAAAGTAGAATATTTTAAATCAATATCTGTATGATATTGATATATCCAAGTTAAAGGACAAATTTAAAGAGATTTACAATAGATATACAGGTATTTAATTTACCCCCATTTAAATATGATTTTATTTTATAAGCTCATAATTATAACTGTCAAACAAATAAGGATAAAATTCAACAAAACAGGCTAGACATTGTTTTTAAACAAAATAATATTCAACTGTATGAAATAGATTTTTATCTGAGTGAACCAAGAGCAAAGAGTGATACTGACCCGTTAATGTGGTGGAAGGCAAATGCATATCAGATCCCCATACTCTCGAAAATAGCAAGGGATTATCTATCTATACAAGGAACACAACTGCTTGTGAAAGGCTTTTCTCAGTTGGAACTAATTTTTTGTCAAAAAACCGCATGTCATATAAGGAAGAAAATATAAGAAAAACTCTTTGCCTTCAAGATTAGCTTAAATTATAAATTAAATTAATAATATACATTTTAATTTTGTTTATAACTTGATTATATATTATTTATTATCAGATTATTGATTACATATTATTATAATTTTTCTGTTTAAAATCAAATTTGTGATAAAAAAATTTATCAATATATTTGAGCATGATTTATTTTATTAAAAAAATTAATTCGAAATATTCGAATCGAATACAAATCGTAGATTTTATTATTCGTACGAATTCAAATAGTAAATTATTCGATTCGAATTCGTTTTTGAATAGGTCTACTTGGGAAAGAGCTAATTATAAAGGAATAATCAAGTATTATTTTGCTAGTTTGTGTAAATTTAAAAAAGTAGGAATAATTAAATTAATCAATTAAACAGATAACTGATAAAAAAAATATATTATATAAATTTCTAAAAATAAATGCTAAAATAAAATTTTTAAATTTAAGTTAAAAATATTGTCACTTATATGGACCATCTTTGAGTGGCGTAATGACTAATGACAATGCCAAGAGCCCGATTGCAAAAATGTTCATAGATAAAGGAGATAAAACAAAAAAGTTGGAATCTTCGCTTTTTAAATATATAAAGAAAGTTGTGGGTTCGATTTAAATTTACGAATTAGAGCAGGGGTAAACCATAACAAATTTTTTTTAAGTTTCATATTATTCACCCAATAACCAATATTATTAAATATTAATCTTCTCATAAGCCTTACAAACAGGATGTCGAATCAAACAGAAGCGCGAAATCGTCATATTTCCCTAACTGTACCCATTACAATAAAAGAGAACCGAACTATCATAAATACTTTCAAACCGGTTTTTTAAAACATATTCTTAAATTAGCATAATTTAGCATATGTAAACACTACAGATATCTGGTTATGTTGTTACTTTTGATATTTCTTATTCCTGTTTTTTATATGGAAAATAAGTTCAGCTGATTTTCTATAATCTCTGTTTAATTTTGGTTTTTATTTTTAAAATCCTTTATTTTTATTAAATTTTTACGATTTTATTATATTATTACGAGTCAATTTTAAATAAAACTTAAAACCGGAATGAGCCTATATGAATTCCTATAGATAAAGTTGTCGATTCAATATATATAAGTGAAAATCATTTAATATTGCTTGAGCTAAGTAAGTGATGCCCCAATATTTTAATGATCGATCGTTATTAATTTACCAATCTGATAAAACGGTTGATAAAAAAATAGCGAATGTTATTTTAAAGAGTAAAGCAAAATATATATTTAAAAACATAATAAAATCTGACTTGAAAGCTTAGTTCTTTTTGCAAATTGATGTAATATTTTAACTTGAAACACAAGTTTAAATGAAATCTTAAATGTATGTATATTCTTTTCAAGAATGAGACCAAAATTTTTTATTTTTCATCAACACTTAAAATGCCATTTCCTTGAAATACTTATCCATTCAGTCTAAAAATTTCTTTATTTTTTCCGAATCGAATAAATTTCTAAGATAAAATTTAAGATTGCGATATCGTTTCAAAAAAATACAGATTGGATCATTGGGACAAAAAAAATCCCGGATCTGACTGGACTTGAAAAATTAAGTCAAAAACAAGGTTTCACTTATTAAACGAATAATAATTTTAAAATTTGATGAATAGTAGATTTAATTATCCGTATTGGTTTTTTCGAATTTTAAAAATTATAGATATGCTAATTATAATTATGCAATCAGTAGAAGAGGAATAATAACAGATTTTATATCTCATGAGACATTCACATTGGCATATACTAAGGAAGGGGGGGGGGGGGGGGGGGGTTGAAACTTCACCATGAAAAATATGATTAGATAAAATTTTATATTTTCATAACACTTTTATTTGATATCTAGATGAAAATTTACCTTCATTTCTTTCAAAATGATAACCCCTCCCCCTAATTTTCGAAATCTATAAATCTTATTCTGCTATTTAAAAAAATGAGAGAAAAATCATAAAAATTTACCTATAAACAATACTAGAGACATTTTCAAGTTTTTAATTAAATAAATTTTCATTAAACAATTTGTTATAAATTATATAAAAAAATGGGAGGCTTCCCAAAAACGTTATAATTCGTATGGGGTCTATGTTTACTAGTTTTGTTAAAAGCCTCAATTTGAGCCGATTTTTAAAAATGGCTAGACTCAATATTTCAGAAAATATTAACAAGCCTAAAGTTTTTCCACAAAGATGACCCAAAAGTTTGGACATCCATCGAAATCTCGCATTAGGCAATATCTGGCTAAAATATTGAGTTAGCCGTTTATCGACTCAAATCGTGCCGTTTAATAACCTATTTTTGACCTTTACTATTTCCACGTAAAAGAGCACTTGGCATTAATATTAATTTACTAAACAATCTTCTATATTAAATAACCCGAAAAGAACAAATAATTGACGTATAAAGATCGTAAAATCATTAAAAATATTTTAAAATGAGGGGAAAAAACTTAATATATTTAGGTGTAATTGTTATCTGAATCTAAGACTTAGTCGAAGGAGTACCGTTATGGTTTTGTTTCTCCAATAACTGGTTTCTATTTATTTGCTGGAAAAACTGATTGATGCATTTTAAGTGGTAATCAAGCATTGCATATTGGCAAACCCAAATATCCAGGCTACGGAAGTTTGGCTGACTTCACGCTTAAGTCGTGACATCATAAGTTACTTTTTGTGGTTGGGAAAATTGAGTGAATAATTAATAAGTTAAATATTAATGCAAACCAAATATTTAGAACTTCTATATTCTCCTTTTAATAATTTCGTACTTCTTAAAACCATCTATCAAACAAATTAAAGTAGTAAAATGCACTAATTTTAATAGTTTGATAAAAGTTTCAAAATTAGTGATTCCAAAAGCTTAGCCCACTTCACGTTTAAAGGGACACGGTTTCTTTTTTGTAGTTCGCAAAACTGATATGAACTATAATATTTTTCATTCTGGCATGATACTGATTTTTATTATTTTGATAATACCATTTTTTCCTTTATATACGGTCTACCAAACAGATTATAATAATATATAATTAAGCACTAAACATTAATATGATTTTCAGAACAAATGCTTAGAGTCGCTTTGTAAAGTTGCCAATTTTGTTGATTTTTACCTTTATACTAGCTACAGCACTCATAAATCATTAAACATTGCCATATCCTTTAGAAATTAGCGTTACCAATTATTCAGACAATTTTAACGATATAATATAAAAATATTGGTTGCATGTCAATACCGCGAAATAATATTATAGCGAATATAATATAGGGTATTATAGCGAATGTAATACCGCGAAAGTGTTATCGCGAATGTATTCAAATACATTACAGCGAATGAATTATCGCAAATGTATTACCAGAAAGCGTCATCGCGAATGCATTGCAGCAAACGCTATGCGGCTGCATTAAAGCGAAAATATTATAACGAATTTATTATAACGAATGCATTGGCACAATGATTGCGAATGCATTATCGCGAATGTATTAGCGCGAATATTTCAATTAAATTTGGGACAGGGCAGTAAGGGCTAAAATTTAAAATATTGGCTAAGCTCGGGTCTAAAAATAAATAAAAATTTTGGATGGAGCTTTGGCTGAAATAATTAAATTTGCAAGGCGCTAAAAAAAGCCTTATTTAAAACATTGAGCCAAACAGATAATTAGTACTCAGAAATCATTTATATTATTGTTTGACAAAACTTGTTTTAATGTGAGGGATTTAATAAATACTTGATAAGCATTTTTTGATAATAAATTTGTATAAGTTCTCTTATTGCTTAATCAATAAGACAAGGCCAAAGATTATCACAACAATACATGAAAATATTCAATATCATAAGTAGATTGTCGAATTTATCAAGAGAAGATCTATAATGATAAAATTATGATATGAAAAAAAAATTGGAATGAAGTTTAATTCCTGAATACTCTAGGAAAAAGTGGAATATTCATCCAGTTCAATAAGCTTTAAAGAGATCTCAAAATACGGGGTTACATATACCGAAAAATTTTTAAGTAATAAGCTACAACCTTTTGAATCTTACAAATGAAAGAAAAATTGGTAAAATATGCCTTAATTTCGCAAGAAATAATAAAATTGACGTTTATTGTTAGGTGTTATACAAGAAAAAAAAGGATAGATTAATTACATTAATTATATTTATTATTTTAATAATTTTATGGATCTAAAAGCATGCTTTGTGTTTTGCATTATAATTTATAATTGCGAAAAAAAAGGCGAGCGACCGACTATGGATCAAAATAATAGGAACACGTGTAGCCCATTTTTAAATAAATAAAATAAATGAGGGTCTTAAGTTATTTTTTGTCAAATATTAGTATTTCAAATTTTCTAAAAAACGACTTAATCTAATTATTAAAAAAAATTGAGGATACTAAATTCCTTTAGATTTTTTAATAAAATACGAAATTCATAAAAAGCAAGTGACGTGTTTTAGAGTTATAAAAATTTAAAAACGCTATGTTAAATTAATATAGAAACGTCAATTAGGCTTGTTCTCTGGTTTTTTGAAAAAGGTCTGAACTTGTTATATGATTTACAATATAATTAGAGAGTCTAAAGAATTTCCTTAGAGAAATAGAGATCCGGTGGAAAAATATTATCGGCTAGGAACTTCCAAAAGGTAACAAATTTATAGTTTCCGATATATTTAAAAAATAAAAACATATTAATGAACTTCTTATGAGAAAGTTAGTGGGTAAGTAGCAAAAAATTTTAATATTTTATATTAATATCAACCATTTGTTAAATATAAATCACGATTGAATACGTAATATTATTCACTGTAATGCATTCGAGATAATACATTCGCTGTAATGCATTCGCGATAATAATTTCGCGGTAATGCATTCGCGCTAATACATTTGTCATATGCATTCACGATAAATCATTCATGGTAACACTCATTTGCTATGATGCAATCGCGATAATGCACTCGCTGTAATGTACTCGCGATAATGTTTTCGAGGTAATGCATTCGCTATGCTGCATTCGCGATACTGTTTTCGCTATGATGCATTGCCTATAATATCTTTTCGCGGTAATGCATTTTGCAGAAAACGCGGTATTGATGTGATACGAAAGATATTCTATATTTTAAAAAACAAAATAAAAATAAAAATACCTAATCATAATCAGTCAAAGGATGAGATAAACCCTTTCCCTTAATCCTAGATTCATTACCCAAAATAGCATGTTTCTAAAAGAACAACTAATAAAACTTTATAGCTTTTTATAAATTTATTTTGAAATTAAAATTCACTTGTCATTATGATTGTATTTTATGTACAATTATGTATTTGCAATAAAATAAAAATAATTGTATATTAAATAAAATATCTTAAAAATTTTAGTTTTTTTTAAATTGAATTATTTGTATTACGAAGTATGCCTCCAGAAAATCAAATCAAGCTTCTTATTCGATTAGTAAATTTTGAATTGAAAATTTTTTATCTTCTATCTCTGCTTCTAATTTTTTTTTTAACCTATTACTGGGTTTTTTATATTTGTCCATATCTCCATTTTTTTTAAAGTAAAAAATCATTAAATAACCCAAAAAGATTTTCCACTCAGGATTATTATACATGTGCCACAAATGAATAAATTGAGGATAAGGTTATAGCACCAAATAAAAGTACTATTAGGTGGCACTTGGTTAATTTGAGCTTACAAGCTAACAAATTCATTTCACATATTTGTTGCTGGGCCAAACAATTTTACAATCATATTTTTGTGAAGTCATTTTTAATAATCCAAAAATTTATTTTATAAAAAAATTTCTAGTCCATTTTTTTCTCAAAAGCTCAATATTTTTTTAAAATGTTGAGGCTTGGTGGGACTTTTCCTATTAAGCTAACAAATCCACCCCTACATAAACTATAAATTTTTACCAAATCAAAATTATGCTATGCATCTCAAGATGATCTTAAAAATGTTCTTTAAAAAAGGTAAATTATAAGAAAAACATTTAAAAAATAAAATTTAGTATAAATTTATAATTTATTTTTGATTTACAAAACTTTATATCGTTTTAAATTTTGTTATCATTTTCAAATAAGATTTACCCAAAACCCCTATTTCCATTTTTTGGATAGAACAAATCTTAAAATTTGTCACGTTCATAATTATCCACAAAGTAATTTATAAATTATTTCCAAAATGTCTAAATTAATCATAATATTGACTATTTTGAGGTGATATTATAAAATGATAGTATTAATTAAGTGTTATCATAAAACTAATGTATTATAATAAAAATGTTTAGCATATCACCATATTAAATATGGCTATAATTTTATTGAAAGAATGATTATTTGATAAATTCCAAAAAAAAAAATCATTACCAATGTAACAAGTGATTGAACAACTTGATCAGCTTTGGTTGCTGGTTTCCAATTTTCTGCACTTATGATTGGCAAACAAACTTGTCCCTTTTCATCTATATTTGGATGATATATTTTTGTTTTAAAATTTATTTTTGGAGGTTTAAAAGGGTATTCTGCTGGAAAATTAATTTCGATTTTAAAGCTGCCTTTATTGTATGGAGGATTCCTTGGTGAAACTAAACCTCTCCAAACCAGTATATTATTATCATCAACTTGAATATCATGAAATATCTTACGTATGTCGGATGAATTTTTCAAATCAATCAACTCTTTACCCAATCTTCTAGAAGCAGCCATATTATAAATTTTGTTGTAAATTATGAAAATATGCTAATCATTATTTTATTAAATCGATTGAGGACGAGCAGAACTTAATTTTAAATAAATGTAATAAAAACCATCTATCCTTATACTTTAGGCAGAGTTTTTTTAGATAAATTATTAGAAACTGTAATCCTAAGCCCTCTGGGAAAATAGCCCGTTAACTAAGAAAAATGAGAGCTGCAGCAGTTCTTTAAAAAAAAAATGGCCCCAGTTTTAAAAGTGTAGATAACACCTTTTTTATAGAAAGCGTCAGCTTTTTTAAAAATTAAAACCCATTTAGAAAATTCCATTATTTGGTTTATGTTTATTGGATATATTTTTAAAGGAAATTAGCCTTAATTTAATTAAATGTTTATTAATCTAATAACAGCTTGTTAAGAAATAAATAATTTTACAAAAAGTATAGGGTAGGGTAATTAATGATGTATATCGTTAAACATTGTTGATATACTTAATTTTATTAATGCTCTTCTAATTCCCCTAGAATAGCCAATGACATTAATACTATAGACTGCCGATTAATGTATTTGAAGTGGCAAAAATTGAATTGAGTAGCGGCCATTTTGTGTTTGGATCTTTTATGAAAGAAACATATGATAATTTCATAAATTTCATTTTTATTTTTATTATATTTAAAATCTTATTTTTTTACGAGATGAATAAAAAACATTTTATAAACATTTACAGTTTATTACTTAATGAATATCTTTAATATTTTATTTAGACTAATCAATATAAAATAAAATCTGTATAGTAATAAGAATATAGTTTAAAATTTTGTCATTTTTAGAAAAGTAAGGATTTATTGTTTTCTTTAATACCTCATGAATATCTTTAAGATTTTTCAAATATATATCTTATCAAATTAGAATAAATATTTTTTATAAAAATTAATTTAAGATTATTCAATAACAAAAATCAAAGTGAGGAAAGATATATTATGATTTGAAATTTATTATAAAATTTAATATATTTTTTATATTTTAAGAAAATGAACATATATTGTAGTGCATATGGCTGCAACCAGAAATATTGTTCAGGAAGCAAAATTTCCTTTCATAAGTATGATATCTCAAATTAAATATTTAGAATTAAGTCTAAAGATGCAGCTTATATTAATAACCTATTTTTTCTTGTAAAAATTATTATGTCAGATTTGCTATGAAAATATTTAATATGTGATTTGGAATTTTAGAAATTACTCCAAAAACAAAATTGAATATATATGATTTTATTGATAAATATTTTGAATTATATAAAATAAAATTTCGATATAATTTCTTTTGTATTTATTTTTTTAGCAAATAAAAAGAGGTTATATTTTATAATTCATAAGACTTTTTATATTTAATTTTTGCTTTGCATTATGTTTTTCCTTAATAATTATAACTATCCATTTCTAAATATATTTATTTAAATTTAATTCACTAAAGTACAAAAATCAATAATGAATATGTATATTGTGAAAAATAAAATAATCTTATAAATTTTTACAATATTAAATACAAATAATATATATGTTATATTTATTTCTAATAAAATAAATGAATTATTATAACTAAAAGTATATGGTATAAAGTGTAATTTTTTCTTACAAATAATCACCATAATTTTTCCTGGACCTATTAATATTTAAGTTAAATAGCATATTTTTATAATACTTGATTTATGCCCTTGAAAAAGTACAGTTCTGTTAAATTTTTGCCTAAAATCTAATTTTAATTTTTGATTACATTAGGCAATAATCAAAACAATATAATCATAAATGCTCTAAAAATGTTTTTTATTCATATAGTAAAAAAATAAGATTATAAATATAATATATAATAAAAATAAACGTGAAATTTATGAAATCCCATATGTTTCTTACGTATTAGCTCCAAACACAAAATGGCTGCTACTCAATTCAATTTTTGTCACTTCAAATTTGATTTTAGCATTAAGATCGGCAATCTATAGTATTAATGTCATTGAGAATATTGTTGAGGAGAACCTAATAAAAAATTAAATAGAATAAATTCTTTTCTTGTGAATGTTATTTTTTATCTCTAAAACTTGTTAAAAGCTATAGATGGTAGCTTGTTGACATTAATAAGTCAAGAAATAGAAACAAGAATTTCAAATAGTTTTATACTCATTATACTCGCCTTAACTTTATCAATTTCAAACTATACTGAAGCTTCGTTAGCCAGCCTCTTTCCACAGCATAGTAAGGGGGGGGGGGATTTTGTGTATTTAGCTATCAGCATAGCCAGGAAGGAGAACAAAATAAAATCCTCTGTTTATAAATTTGCCTGACGTATATATCATCTTCATCTAATAAAAAAATTTATCCTACACCTTTCCCCCCACATCCTCTTCCGCAAAAATATATCACTATAAACAAGAATGAAAAATAACTAAAATTAATATATTTTTAAATAATGGCTTTAATTAAAATTTTAACAAAATAATTTATATATTTAAAATAAGTGAAAATCCAAAATTATATTTAAAAATATATAAATTATATAGTTAATGCCAACAATAAATATACCTACCTCCAAAAAAAATTATGGGGAACACCCCTACTTGTGCTTAACCTTATATAAAATCCTGGCTACGCATAAGTATATACTCTACTAGATTGGGTATTCATGCATTAAATGAATTTAAAAATCCATACATAGGAGTTCAGGTGTAGCTTTTGTGGGTTGCACGTCGATTAAATGGCATTGATATGAATTAATATAAAGACCATTAGTTGACGTGTAAAACACAAAATGACGTTACATCTGCCTCCGATGTATGTTTAATTAATAAATCGTTAATTTAGTAGCATATACATATCAATGGGTGGAACCTGGAATCAAAAATATAATGAATCCAAAACAAACGCGAATCAAGAACTGGTAAATAATAAATGGCCATGGATCACAAATCTGATGAATTATAGTTTTAAAAAGATAAAGCATAATATAGATTACAGCTAAGGAGGCAAAATAAAAAATATTAATATTATTTATCGCCAGGTATTGATATATTTTCGCTAACTAATTTTTTTAACAAAATATAAAAGGAAAAATATGGGAAATAAAAAATTATATATACTTTTTTAGTTACATTTTCTAAAATAATAAGTATGTCAAGAAAATATGCTTGTTTGCTCCGAGACCTATTTGACAAAGTTTATATAAGTTAGTTCCCGCACATTCCTTATATATAGTATTAAAATAATTATTTTATGTGCAAATAATATGGATACTAACGATATAGCGCGAGGTTCGAGTCAGTAAAAATATATTTTATTAACTAATTTCTTTTTCTTTTCAAAAGGTATATATACATTTTCTAAAATATAAATTAGAATATAAAACGAAATACAAAAAAGTAAAATAATATTAAAAAAGTAAGGTTACGCCGTTTATAAAATAAAATTAGATTATAACAAAAAATAAAATTTATATTGTAATTAGAATAATGCAACATTCACCCTCTTCTGATAATTTCATCGGAGAAGTCATAGAGAGTTTGTTGTCCAAGTGGTTTATTGTTTTGGTAATCAAGTTGTATCACAAATCATCATAACGTTGGCTTGTCCCAATCGTTGGTTTGATCAATTCGATTTTGCACGTTGGTTTGTTTAATCACAAGCTTGATATCCATATCGTAAATTATCTCCATTAATCATAGCTTGTTTGATAGTGCTCAATTGTTATTATCATTTTTTATAATTAATCCAGTCGAATATTGGAATTTGGAATAAATCGGAATATATAATTTGGAATAGTTGATCAAATCAAATGTATGAATAATATGCACGAATAAAATTTTGAATTTTGGAAGAATAAAATATGTAATAAGGTATGATAATTTATGGAATAAGGAATAAAATTTTAATCCAGAATAAGGAATGATAAATTATTATATTATTTTTTAGGTGTTAAGTTAATCATAGCGTTTTATACTTTTAGCGTTTTATGCGTTTTATATTTTTTGCGTTTTACATTCTTTTTTATTAGTAGAGTTTTAATATTTAATTAGTAGCGTTTTAATATTTAATTTATTTTTATTTATTTTCAATCTCCGAGGTTAAAATATGCAAATATTATGCACATTTCCCTCTCATAAAAAAAAATTTAAAATTTCACACAATATTTTTCTAAAATATTGATGTTTAATTTTTACATAACCTTTTGTCTTCAAAAGCTTTATTTCAAAAACATTTTTATCATATTAAGTATTACTAAATCAATCCCTTTTAATTCATATGTTTTAATTACATTTTAATAATCTTCTTGTTTAGGATTTTTAATGGTTTATTTTTAATTATATCTAAGAATTCATCTTTAGGTTTAGTTAATTTACAACAATTGGTCATCATTCAAGAAATCAAAAAAATATCAATATTTCATTATAATTTAAGTAAATAATTTTTTTAAAGGCTTTTTGTGTGGTCTATATCCATTATGATTTTACATTTTAGTATCAATATTTCACTAAGAAATTATAAATAATTTTTTAAAGGCTTTTTGTGTGTTCAAATATATCCATTATGATTTTACATTTTAGTGATTTTAAAAATATAACATGCCTTTATCCTGGCATAAAATTTTAATTTTTAATAACTTTTCTTCTTACGTGGATTAGAATAATAAATAATCATCATTGGTCTCACAAAATAAAATTCATAACCTATCGTTCAACTTCCATATCAGTTCTTCCTAGGTTGTCACATTAGGTTAGGTGCTGGTTATCATATTCCAGTCCAACATCCAGAGCCGGGACACCATGAAGAAAGAAGCTTTTTGCATGAAAGAACGTGCTAAGGTTTGATTCTTGGTCATCTCCATAGATTAGACATTGGTCATATCAATATATTAGGCAGTCACAATAAATAAGGTAATAATAGATAGTCATCTCCATAGGTTAAGCAGTCTCCATAGGTTAGATAGTCATCTCAGTAGATTAGGTAGTCACAATAGATAAGGTAGTCATAATAGGTAGTCATCTCCATAGGTTAAGCACAAGGTAGAGTCATAATAGGTAGTCATCTTTTTCTAGTCCACCACCCAGAGGGCACCATGAAAAGAATAAGGATGGTGACGATATTGCGCGAGTCAGTAAAAAATATATTTTATTAACTAATTTCTTTTTCTTTTCTAAAGGTATATATACATTTTCTAAAATATAAATTAGAATATAAAACGAAATACAAAAAAGTAAAATAATATTAAAAAAGTAAGGTTACGCCGTTTATAAAATAAAATTAGATTATAACAAAAAATAAAATTTATATTGTAATTAGAATAATGCAACATTATGCATGAAAGATAAGTGGAAAATAAAAAATATTTGAATGCATCAGCTAGGGTCGTGCCAAGTCTTTAGACGGCCAGAACTAAAAATATATTTGATAGCCTTTATTAATAAAACTAGTTTAAAAAATTAAATAAAAATTCGCAGAAAAAAATGAATATCCCTAAATAAAACAAATGGGGACACCAGACCTATTGCAATAGGATCTCTCTTCTGTTGAATAATTTTAAATAGTTTTACATATTAAATCTAATCTATCCCATTTACTACAACCTAACCAGCTTAGTTTAAATGTTCCTGGAGGATATGAGGCTGCATCCCACTCGACATGTCATCCTCCATAATACACATGATCAATTCATTCTCAAAATAGATCTACAAAATGCTTTGAATTCACTTAGAAGGGAACATTTTATACCTTCTTTCTGTGAAATATTCCCAGATTATTCAACATACATTGTAGCATGTTACAACCATTCCACTTTTTTAAAATTTAATGATTATAACTTTCTCTAAACAAGGCATCTAACAAGGAGGTCTTTTTGGTCCAGCATTATTCTGTCAGGGCAATCAATTAATCATAAAAGAAATCTCTTCAAATTGTGACCTAAATTAAATGTTTGGCACCTGGAATCATAAAAATTCCTACAATTATAAATCGCTTAGCCCATATAATAGAACTGTTACTAAACCCTAATTAGTGTGAATTTTATTCCCCCCTTGAGTC
This sequence comes from Gordionus sp. m RMFG-2023, assembly GCF_954871325.1. Classification (NCBI taxonomy): domain Eukaryota; kingdom Metazoa; phylum Nematomorpha; class Gordioida; order Chordodea; family Parachordodidae; genus Gordionus; species Gordionus sp. m RMFG-2023. The sequence goes on from NC_088777.1 coordinate 21,139,878, forward strand.
GGACTGTCCACCCAAAAATTTTATTGTAGTGGACAAAACTAGATTATCCCACTTAGGTTCCATTGGAAGAGAAAATGCTATATTTCATTTTAGAGTTGCCAAATTCAATAAAATAAAAAATATCTTAAAAAATTTACCTGTTCATCAGGCTTTTTATTTACCAAAAAATGTTCTATTCATTCCAAAGATTTTACATGCCTTTCATTCTTCAGCAATTTTTACGTCCCCTGAAATATTATTAGACCTTGAAGTTAATTTAAAAAATACACTCGAATCTTTTTTATATAATTCTCATCATTCTCCTGGATCTGCCCTTCTACCAAAGCTAGGTGGTATAGGTATCCAATCTCCCATATCCCTGAGCATTTCAGCCTTTTGCTAAATTCCGATACATACTTGGAGACTAGGATACTATCGACCCACATCATATGACAGTACTAGACCTCTGGAGCAAAAATGCCCCAAACCGTTCATATCCTATTTCCATAAGACAAAGAGACTGGAATTTACCATTGAAACAGCATCGCGTCGAATACTTACACTTAAAAGCTGTTTAAAGAAAATCTCCACCTCTCTTCCTCCATCTAAACTCAACCCCAAATATACATAATGACAAAAATACGTCTCTTTTGCCAGAATTCCAGTCCACCATGCCACTTTGGATATGAATAGTTAGAAACTATATCTAGTTCTAATCTAGGCTTGTTACTTACCAACGAAATACTCAGAATAGCCATAGGTCTTCGATTAGGCTGCAAAATCGTAACGCCTACGTCATGTGTCTTATTTGAAACTCACATCGATAGTCTTGGGTACCACCTCAAAAGGCACATTACCAAGGCATGTCATCAATTCATTCCACAATAGAACCTTGAAACCTCTATTTACTAAATCTTGAGGCTTAGATAATATTATTTTCGCTAAGATCCTAATTGGCCGTTTTTAAAAATTGACCTAAATCGCGTCGCTTAACAACACTGCTTAGAACGACCCTAACTGATGCATCCAAATATTTATTTATTTCCTGTTTTTATTACATGAGTATTAGCTATTATTTTCACACTATATATTTAAATTCAAGAAATATGTTGGAATCTGGTTTAATTATAATCCCTTTTTAATAAAATGTCCTAAATTTACATTATGTTTACTTTTATTTAATATCACAAGACAGTCAAATAATATAGGTATGTCTTAGATTTATATACAGTGTCATTTAACAATCAAATAATTTTATAGTTGAGTTATAAATGATATTATGGAACAATGAATGCATGTGTTGTTTTGTATTTTATTTATTTTAAAATAGAGAATATGATTAATTATATTTGTATTTAATTTTGAAAAAATAAAGTTGACCAGTTTGGAAATAAGAAAATGAACTATTATAAAAATGAGAAAATGGAATGTTACAAAATTGAAAAAATACATCTTTTAAAATGTATAAAATAAGAAATCAAAAAAAAACTTTTCAGCTAAAATTTGACATTTTTATTTGTTTAATAAAATTAAAGATGCCTTCAGAAGTTCAGATCCTATATTTATATTTTATCACATTTTTAATTGCATTTCCTATTCTCTTTAAAAATTAATTTTTTTATATATTTGTATGAGTTTTTTAAAAATCTTCAATGCACAGTTATAAAATAAAAAATAACAATGATGAAAAAAATAATATGTAAAAGATTATTAAAATTATAATAAACGTACTATATCTATAATCTATATAAAAATATATAATGAAGGGAAATTAAAAAAAAAAAATTTTTTTTTAATATAATTAGGTAAGGTCGGCAGTGCTTAATGACCCATGTAAGTATATGCAGTTGGATCAACAGATTTTGATTGATATTCTTTGTCGAAGGTAAAGGCCTTCTGGATCACCTGTGATTAAACGTAACCTCTGCCCTATTGTTTTGAATAATTTTAGGGCTTGGGGTCCAAATGATCCACAGGTGTATGAGACTACCGGAACAAACAAAACATTATTAGGGTGGCTATATTTGTTTGTTTTTGTGTTTTCCTCTTGTGATGGAGTTGGCAGAAAAAGATCTAGCAAACGATCTACACGTATAGTGAGAGGTAAACCTTGGTTTCTAGTGACTGGCTATCCGGTCTGGTTTGATTGTCAGGTCTGAGGCCAAAGTGTTTAAGCAGGAAGGAATATTTGTAACTTTCTGTTAAGCTATAATTGGCCCTTTTAAAAAATCGACCCAAATGCAATTTAACAACACCAGTTCCAAGACATTTTTTAATATATTTGAGCTAACTATTTTAATAATTCGCAACAAAGATGTGAAATCAAAGTTAATTTATATTAAAGGAAATCAAAATAAATAAAAAGGGCAATTAAAATTTATGTAATGTAAATATTTGTCAATAAAATAAATTGAAATTTAGAAAAAATTTAACAATTAGGTGCAAACATATCGAAAAAAAAATAAACAATAAGGTAAAAATAAATATGAGTTATATCGGTTTGTTGTATTTCGGTAGCTCCACTGATTATGGCCCATTCAACTATACTTGCATAACAATGGTTTACACATTGAGCTGTTCGTTTATTTTGAATTCTATGTAAAAAGTAAGTTGCCACTATCACACAAAAAATTGTGTGATTTTTAGACCAAGGCACTTAAGTTATAATACAGGCTACTCGCATATTTTTTCCAAGCATGGGGATTTATCGTTATTACGAAAAAATTCTACCCATTTCTCCTCTGCTTTTAGACCATCTAACTTTAAGTATTTTGGCGAATCATAAAAAATAAAATCTCCTCAAACAAGGCATCAATGTCTTTCGGTATTTTTAATATATTTATTAAATTATAAAAACCATCAATTGATGGTTTCTGTTCCAAGGTCATAATATTTATACATTTGTAATTAGAGTTATTGAAATCAAATTTTGATTGTAAATATTCTAAAATTGTCTTAATAAAAATATCTGCTTCATTTAAAAATGTATTAATTAGAGTATTATTTGAACATTTTAATATAATATTTTTAGCAATAGTGCCATAAAATTTATTATCAATTTTTAACTGTAGAGATGAACAGAACTGTAGCATGATTTGTGAATCTTTTTTAATAAAGAATATTCTGATTGCACTGATTATTAACTGCATGAAGTAGATTTCCTACATGTGAAACGAATCCCAAATATGCTTCTGCCATTTCATACTCGAAAAAATTTTTCAAAATTTTAGGACAGCTTTTAAAATCTTTATTTAAAAAGTATTTTTTTAAGGGTTTGTAAAATTTTAAAATTCTATCGATGGCAGGTATTAATTACAACCACCTGATAGGTATATATCGCAACAACTCACACCATTCCTAGTCAGACCACTTCACGAACTCTTTTAATTCATTAACTCTTTTAGTTGATTAACTAAATTCGTTAAAACATTTCATCACATTTCGACATCCACAGATAGTACATTCATTGCCTTCTTTCAAGTAGTATATGGCATATACAACCAATTGGTATTAATTCATTCTGTGCTGTCTCAATTCAGTATCTTTGGTTTTAGCCAAAATTTACAGAGGCACTATCAGCGCAAAAATCTTACATGCAAATCATTGATAACCCTGAATCAGCTATATTTACCATTATGTGGCTAGCTATATCGTTGGATTTTTCACTATCCAAGGAAGAAATTTTAACAGTTTTATTGAAATGTTCTTATTCTTGTTGAAATAGCGAAGGATCGAGGGAAATGTTTTAATATTTCCCTTATTAGATGCATTAGTTAGAATTGCATATGGATGCCTATCTTTCAAATCATCTAGAATTGACCTCTAGGATTCAGGTACTAAAACACTTGTGATAACCTTTCTCATTTTTGTTCTGCCACAAGTAAGGTTTGCACTTATATTGGAGTCGTTAAATATAATGAGAAGATTCGACCCACATTGTGATGATATAGCTCTGTGAATGTTGAACTACATAATAGATGTATACGATTTCCGCAAATGTAGTTGCATCTGTATTATTATTTTTTTGAGAATATTTTTGTATTGCAATCGATGTTGATATACTCCCCTGTACTGACTTATATGAATGAAATGATGTTGATTTATTATTGGATAAAAACAGGATAGAAAGAAATTTACAAATTAAACATGTTTTTCAAATAAATATTTAAAATTTAATTAAAAATATAAAAATAATCAATTAATGTCTCTCAAAATTATTATTTATACATATTAAAAACGTTAAAATACTTTTAAAAAAAATTGCGGGAGAAATTAAAAAATTGCGGTAATTTTGCGGGAGAAAGATGTCTTCGTGTAAACTAAAAAATTTCGGGAGTCTCCCGCTGATGGGGGGAGACATGAAAACACTTATCTAATCCCCAACACCGAATAAATTATTAAAAAGTGCAATCGCTAAGAAGATTAAATTTTCATTTATGGATGATATTTTGATTAACTCTTTATATCATAATAAAATGTTGAATTTATATTTTATTGTGATTTACATACCGGTTTATATAGCTATAATATTTTTTTCGTATTATATTCGCTCTTAATATTTTGAATTTAATATTTTATTACTTGTTTTCGAAATTATCATAATGTCAAATATTATTGTTCTAATAAATTTCTGTTACATTATAGGAATTAATAAATTAAAATATTGGTTATTGAATAGTAATATATTTTAATTTATATAGCATACATTCATTATATTTTTATTTTATTAGGAATTCAAATTCAACTTGTATTACTTTTTATGAATTCAAATTTATCTTTTCAATTCAACTTTTTATTTTTGTAATTCAACTTATATTACTTATTATGTTTTTATATATATTCTAATTTATATTTATAGAAAATATATATATACCTTAAGAAAAGAGAATGAAGTTAGTTAATAAAATATATTTTTACTGATTCGCACCTCGCGCCATATCGTTAGTGTCCTTATTCTTTTCATGGTGCCCTGGCTCTGGGTGGTGGACTAGAAAAAATGACTACCTAATCTGCTGAGATGACTATCTAACCTATGGAGACTGCTTAACCTATGAGGATGACTACCTATTATGACTACCTTATCTATTGTGACTGCCTAATCTATTGATATGACCAATGCCTAATCTACTGAGATGACTATCTAATCTATGGAGATGACCAAGAATCAAACCTTAGCACGTTCTTTCATGCAAAAAGCTTCTTTCTTCATGGTGTCCTGGCTCTGGATGTTGGACTGGAATATGATAACCAGCACCTAACCTAATGTGACAACCTAGAAAGAACTGATATGGAAGTTGAACAGGTTATGAATTCTATTTTGTGAGACCAATGATGATTACTTATTATTCTAATCCACGTAAGAAGAAAAGTTATCATAAATTAAGATTTTATGTCAGGATAAAGGCATGTTATAAATTTTTTAAATCATAATGGATATATTTGAACACACAAAAAGCCTTTAAAAAATGATTTACAATTTCTTAGTGAAATATTGATACTAAAATGTAAAATCATAATGGATATAGACCACACAAAAAGCCTTTAAAAAATTATTTACTTAAATTCTTATTGATATTTTTTGATTTCTTGAACGATGACCAATTGTTGTAAATTAACAACTAAACCTAAAGATGAATTCTTAGATATAATTAAATATAAACCAATAAAAATCGTAAACAAGAAGATAAAACTTTAATTCTAAATATATTAAAATGTAATTAAAACATATGAATTAAAAGGGATTGATTTAAATAACCCTAATATGATAAAATTGTTTTTGAAATAAAGCTTTTGAATATGTTACATCTTCATTTTAGATAAATATTTAAATGATGTGATGAGATGATTTTCTAAAAATTATCTTATGAAGAATTTTTATTAAAAATAACACTTTTTGAATTAAAACTAGGGTGTGAAATTTAAATTTTTTTTTTAAAGAGGGAAATGTGAATAATATTTTATTTGCATATTTTAACCTCGGAGATTGAAAATAAATAAAAATAAATTAAATACTAAAACGCAAAAATTAATTAAACACTAAAACGCGAAAAAATAAAAGACATTAAAACGCGAAAAATTAAAACGCTAAAAATATAACAATTTTATTGATTTATCATTCTTCACTTATTTTTATATTTTGATGAACTATTATTTCTTATTATTCGCAACTTATTGATGATAATAACAATTTTGAAAAATAATAATAACAACAACTGAGTACTACCAAATAAGCTATGATTAACGGAATACTACCAAGCAAGCTATGATTAATGGAGACAACTTACGATAAGGATATCAAGCTTGCGATTGGAACAAACCAACGTACAAAATCGATTTAAACAAACCAACGATTAATGACTTATGCAACATTGACAACCAAAACGATAAACCACTTGAACAACAAACTCTCTATGACTTCTTAGATGAAACTATGGGAAGGCTTGTAGAAGAGGGAGAATGTTACATTGTAGGAATTAATAAATTAAAATATTGGTTATTGAATAGTAATATATTTTAATTTATATAGCATACATTCATTATATTTTTATTTTGTTAGGAATTCAAATTCAACTTGTATTACTTTTTATGAATTCAACTTTATCTTTTCAATTCAACTTTTTATTTTTGTAATTCAACTTATATTACTTATTATTTTTCGTAACCTTACTTTTTGTTTTTATATATATTCTAATTTATATTTATAAAAATATATATATACCTTAAGAAAAGAGAATGAAGTTAGTTAATAAAATATATTTTTACTGACTCCGCGCCATATCGTTAAGATTCTTATTCTTTTCAATTTCATATGATGATTAGTTCTAATAAATTGTATATGATGATTAATTATAATAAATTTTATATGATGATTAGTCCTAATAAATTTTATATGATTATTAGGTCTAATAAATTTAATGCTCTAAAAAATATCATTTCAATATTTGAAAAGTTATCCAGCCCCCCCTAGAAAATTCCTAGCTATGCTTGTTAAATACCATTACCGTGGGGTGTTAATAAATTTGCAGGCTCACGTTTTGTATTAAGACCCTCATAAGACTACGACTAATTATTGATTCAATAGCTGCTGGCTGGAATATTTTTCTTGACTATATACAATCAAGACCACATCTCCCTTTATAATTAACCAAATTTTTATATTTATTAATATATGTGGTAGCAGTGGTGTCACAGGGGAGAGACGTGCTCGAGTCCCTTGAAAAATCTTGAAAGTTTGTATTTTCATTTTAAAAAAGTCATTTAGAAAATAATTTTTTTAAAAAAATTTTAAGTAATTTTGAGCCCCCTGATATTATAAAGGCTAGTCAAGCATCTGTGTGGTCGCACAATGTCAGATTAATTTTGAATCATATGCCCACCCTTAATTACTTATTAGATGAGAGGTTGACTAAGTTATTATTTTAGAATTTTTCCATTCATGACTACTAGTATAATAAATATTTGTAAAGGTTGAATATGTTCCAAAAAAGTATTGAATGTAAGTATTTAAAAAACTTTATAATTCCAAGTTAAATTGTTTGATTTATAAAGATTGTCGTCAAAATAGCCTTGACAATGCCAAAAATTTTTGAGTAGTTAGCGCCGAATTTAAAAGAGTAATTTTGAGAGTAATAAAGGAAAATATCATAGCGATTGTCAAAAATAATTTATAAGGTTCAATAAAAAATGAGCACATATCCTACCTCAAACCTGTAGATTATATAGCAAGACTAGACATATCCAATGCCTTTAATTCTATTAAAGGAATAAAATGATCGATACTTTCTTTTAAACATTCTCTGGCTCCACAATTACATCCATCTTAGCTATGGCATTCTTTCCTTACTCAAATTTAATGATTATATTATCAATTCTGCAGAAGGCCTCCAACAGGGTGACCCATTAGGACCACTACTTTCTATAACCTTAAACACCCAATAAGCGATATTGCTCTCTCATGCAAACTCTACACGTTTGGTACCTTGACGATTGTATTATATCGGGGACCATTTCTTCAATTCAGAATTGTCTAGATATAATCATCAAACACTTTGATGAATTTAATTTATCCTTAAAATATAAATAAATGCGAAATTTATTTAGCCATATTAGGTAACTTTAGACGGACACCCTTACAAGATTTTTGTATATTAGGAGCCCCATTGGGAGGTGCAGAGGGAGTTTTTAATTTTTTAAATAATCACCTTCAATCGCTATTCCCCAAACTTTCGATCTTAAAAAAATTACTCATCCATCAAACATATTACATTCTCAAAAAGGCCCTCTTAATACCACAAATCCAGTATTGTTTAAAAACTTCTAGTGCCTTCTCTTTTGAAATTCTTTTAAAAGAATACTAACAAAAGATACTACAAATGATGACAGAGTTATCAAACTCGATTTAACTCATGGCTTCAAGAAACTCTCTCTTGTAAATCCAGAGGACTAGGCCTAAGATCGGCATTAATTATAGCCCTTGTTTCCTTCATCTCATCAACCTTATCAGTAAAAAATAATACCTCGCAAATTATTACCATCGATAAAGATAATTTATTAGATGAAGCCTTACGTTGTTGGAATATTAATGTCTTACCAAACACTACCCCACCAGATTCAATGAAACAAAAAGATTGGGATCAAGGATTGGTATCTCGTTCTTTAGCTTACCTCGACTGGAGCTTTGATCACCACCCCTAAGATCACTTAATTCCAACAACTCTGGCATGAATGGTTAGATTCATATCCCAGCATTTTAAATAACCAGCTAATAGAACGACGCTTTTCGTTATGCAATCAATTTAAGCTTGGGCGTACCTTTCCTAAACCATTATAATTGCATTAAATGCAATCAATTGGCAGACACGTATGGGAAAAACGCTCTCCACTGTAAATTGCCGACATGATAAAATAAATACAATAATAGCTTCTTTTTTAAATAAAGCATCCCTGTATTTTAGAACCGACATCTTTTTTAAATAAAAAACGTCCTGACGGCAAATCAATCGTACCTTTTTTTTCAATGGAAAGCCTTTAATGTGGGATTTTACCTGCATTGATCCCATAGCCATATCTAATAATCTGCATGATCCCCTTAATAGAGCTGAATCTCTATAAATAAAAAATACTCGCACCTAATAGGTTACAACCACTTTGTTCCCATAGCAGCTATATCAACCTGCTCTTTGGACAAGCGGCATTAGATCTCTTCAAAATAATATCCAAATCAATCAAAAAATCATACTTTTCTCCATTTTATAAACTCAAGCAAAAAATAGCCATCTCCTTAACCAAATCTAACTGTCAAATATTCAAAACATCTTGGCCCGACCTCGCCACCTGATTTTTATTTTTATTTTTATATTTTACCATATACTTTATATTATACCATCCATGCTAATTTTTAAATAATAATATTTTATCATATATGTATATGAATTTTGATAAAAATATAGAATTTTTTTTATACAAATTCTTTTTTTCTAAAAAATTTTTAATTATCATTGTTATTTAAAAAATTATTAACTTTCACTTGTTTTCTTTCATATTCTTCTTTATAGTAATTTTTATACATTATTGGGAAAGGGGAGAGTGGAGTGGTTTAGGAAAAAAATTGTTGTTTGCTTAGAATAATATTTAAGTGAACAAACAAATTTGAGATAGAACCACTCCTCCTTCTCCGACTACGCGTCTAATATGATAACAATATTAAAATTTATGATTTGAAATTTGTGGAAAATTAATAATATTCTATGGTCAGAGAAAACTATTAACTTATATAGATATATGTTTATTGTATAAATAAATATATAATCAATAAGCCTTGGTGAAACAATAATTTTTTTGTAAATATTTTTTTAACATTTAAGTCATATATCCATTTGTTGTAAGTACTGGTGGTTGCTGAAATTTTCGGAATAGCGCATACAATAACATTATAAACATGGTAATTAATTGTATAGCACATTATAATATATTTTTTTATTAGCCCCAAAAATTGTTTGGAGGATACCTCTCATCCAATAGACACACAAATAATTTATTTTCTAACAGTAATAAGCCTGATGATAATATAAATCCTAATCTAAACATTATAAAATCTTTCAATTGTCCAGACGATAAAGGAGATAATAAAATAGATAGATCTTTATCAAATAAAAATAAATTTATAGAAAACAATAACTTAGATTTTAATGGTTATGGTAATTATAACTCTGATTGCAAATCAAATGAACATTTTCAAAATTCAATTGATACTGATTATCTTGCTCATGATATAAAACCTAGACTTAAAGGACGTCCTAAATCTAATAAAAAAATATCTGATAACCCAAAAAATCTACCAAAAGTTGTATTATACAATGTTTTTAATGATAGATCATTATTAAAAAAAGTTTCAGTTAATTTTGATAATGAAATAACAGATGACATAAATGAAGCCACTAATCAAAACAATGATATACCTTGCAATTGGTTAGTGGGTGATTTAATATGGGCTAAACTCTCTACATATCCTTGGTGGCCAAGCATGATAATATATGATCCAAGTTTAGGAATATTTACTAGGACTAAAAGTTAAATATTAATGAATTTAATAAATTAATACTTATATCGCAAGTTTATATGAATATTTTATATTGAAATATTAGAAATTTAAATATATTCCAATTACTTTAAGAATGAAAATATTTATTTAAAAGATATCTATAGAAAGCATATATAGTTATCAGAGACCTAAAGGCCCATACCTAAACTTTGCCTAGGCCAATTTTTATAAAATAAATTTAAATTATAGCAATTTAGAGCCAATGCCCCCCCCCCCCTCTCATAGCAAGCATTTTTGAAAAAACATAGTTACATTCATTGTGAATTGGATAATATTCTATTTCAAATTGTATATATTCTATTCTAAATATTACCAATAAGTTAAAATTGAAATATTTATTTCTTGTGTATTAATATTATATCTGACAAATTTAAATTTTCTTACATTTTTTTAAACCTTAAGCACTGATGGATATAAGAAAATTTTATCAACCAAAAAAAATCTATTTAATTTATCTTTACTAATAACTTTGATTAGAAAATTTAGAGTGTATGAAATGTTCAGATATCCATATAGACAGAATTTGCTTGATATAATTATTTCTGAGACTTTTTATTATAGGAAAAAAGAAACTACAAAAAGCTTGCCAACAAGATGTAGCCTTATATCAAGCTCAGAATTTTTTGGATCTAGAAGAGCCTATTTTGTATGCACTTGGATAAATATCAAAATCACCTGACAAAATATTTCACCTGAAGCTGATACATTATTAGATTTAATATTACTGCCAATAGGTTTCATGAAATGTATTAATAAATTGTTTATTACATAACAATTTTATTTTATGTAATATTTTTCAAAAAAATGAATTTAGCTGAAGTTATGAAAATCCTGAATATTATTATATTACAACTTAAATAACCAAGTAATAATATAAACCAAGAGATATATGTATTTAAATGTTGAGGTGAAAACGAAATTATATTTTGAAATTCACAAACCTTGACTTTCACCAACAAAGAAATCATTCTAATATTAACATGGACTCAAATGAGGATTACAATAAAATAAGCATTTTAATTCCATTTTTGGATTTAATTTTAACTCAATCAAATGCACAATTTGTGATTCATCAAATTGCTCTATCCAATTTACAAATACTATATCTTATATCTCCCTCTGATCTGAGGATATATCAAATCTTGATATTGGAAAATTAAATATGTAGCTAAATTTTATTCACAGGATATAAATATATCTGAAGGCCAATTAATTTCAGGATATAAATGGTATAAAAGATTCATTTTTATAGTAATCCTCAAAGAAACAGTGGAAGCTTTGCATATTTTAAAATATATTTTATAAGCTTTCCAAATATATTAAAATTACTGTATATTTTGGCAATGATACCAAATAGTAAGCATAATTGAGAGGACTTTTTCTTCATTACAGACAATAGTCTATATCAAAATTATGACATCTTGAAATTGATCAAATAGACTAGCTTTACTTTTCAAGATATTCCAAATACAGAATAAATAGTAATCATCAAGAAGATTAAATTTCATTTATAAATGATATTTTGATTAACTTTTTAAATAATTATAAAATGTTTAATTTTATACTATTGTGATTTATATATTAGTTTATATAGCTATAATATTTTTTAACCATATTATATTTTCTTTTAATATTTTATATTTTCCTATATGTTATTATTTGTGTTTGAAATTATCATATTTTAAATATGATTTGTTCTAATAAATTTTATATGATGATTAGTTCTAATATATTTTATATGATGATTTGTTTTTGAATAAATTTTATATGATGATTAGTTCTAATAAAGTTAATATGATGATTAGTTATAATAAATTTAATGCTCAAAAAATATTATTTTAATATAAAAAATTATCCCTGTAGAAAATTCCTGGCTACATACCTGCATATAATGGAGTATTTGATATTATTTCTCAAAATTACAATTTTATTTTGAAAAATTTGGAAAATAAAATTAATGATTCAAAATGATGAAATTTTAAAAATTTGGGGCCAAGCCATAAAATAATAAAAAATCTAAGCATGGATAAAAAATTTAAAAAAAAATCTGGGTCAGAATTGGGACTAAAATGTTGTTCTCTACATGTCTAATAATTATATTAAATTATATATATAATAATCATATTTGTCCTATATCTTTCTTTTAATTTTATTTTAACCTTGTTTCTAAAAAATATTTGTTCTTGAGTAATTATAAAATCTAATATCTTGCATTACATTTTTTGCTAAAATTTTGAATGTAAATTAAAAGTTATATACAATAAGGATTTTGTTTAACTTTCTAATTTTTTATATAATATATTTTTAGAAAAGAACAGGGAATATCATGTTCAATTTTTTGGTGAAAATGCCAGAGCTTGGGTTTATGACAAAAATATTTTGGCTTTTGATAAACCATTATCTTATCAAGATATTTTGACTGTTGTTGATAAAAGTAATCCTAAAGCCTTGCAAAAATCTACAAAATCATTTAATAATACCCACAAAAGGGTAAAGACAAAGCAATTTCAGTTAGAAAATTTAGATGATTTTGATAATAAAGGCCCACATTTTAACAAAGGAGGAGATGAAGGTTTGATCAAACAAGATAATAAAAAGGGTAAGGATGATGATACTACTACTAATGACATTAAAAATGAAGTGCTTAATCAACCCATGGAAATTGACTTAAATAAACCTCTCTTTGACAAATCCTCATCAGAAATAATATCAAAAGCATCTTCTGATGATTTATTTGTAAGTCAAGAAAACAATCATAAAAATATTACCCCAAATGAAAATAATACAGAATTTAAAAATAATGGTAAAGCTGATTTAGATAATGAAATCAAAGATGACATGCCATCTACATCTAGCCAATATCACCTCAATGGTCTACTCTCTGGCGACAATAAATTAACCACAATTTCCACCCTGAATGATGATTATGAATTATCCACATTATTAAGCGAAGGAGTTCCTACCAAATTTAGAAGTTTATGGAGCCTGGGACTAGAGATTGCTGAAAGAGCCCTACCCCTCAACAGAATGGAAAGAAGACAAACACTGACTATCGATTTTCCTTCCCCCAATCGTTACAAAAAACATGAAGGCATATCTTCTCAAATCGATTTCTACCACGATTCTTCTTACTGTGACACCAAAGCACCACTTTTTAATGATTCTCAGAATAGTATTAGTTACAAAGGTACAACACTCTATAATAAGAGTGACATAAATGGCGGTAAAAAGGTCAGGAAATACCGAAAACCAAATTCGAAAAAATCAGGTGATATTGATTATAATGGATTCGATGCCATGCCTCCCTTATTGATCAATTCCAATAATATAACCATTAGGAAAAATATTGAAAACCATCATTTTGACATCGGGGAAAAGTTGATTTCAGGAAATTCTGAAAACTGTTCAACTGAAATGAGCAAATCGTTAAATTCTCGCGAATCCCGTTTACAGAATAGCAACTTCGCCGATTATTCCTATAACTCTAATATCAACGATTCGAGTAATAACTTGTTGTATATCACAGAAACTCCACATATGACCAACTCGTTATTCATTCTATCAATAATATATGGTTGTGCCTATATTAAATACCGGATCGGGGGGTCGATATTTAGAATCCATATTTTCATCCTTTTTGGTCATCTTGTAATTTTATATACAATTATATAATATTTTTTATTTTATACATAATTTTATAATAATTTAATAAAAGAAATCTAGATTTGATTTATTTATAATATTTAAATGAATTATTTTAAAAACAAGAAAAGTGGCTAACTTAAGATTTAGCACAATTTAAATTACCCAAACATGGTGATTTTGACCACAAAAAGTTTAGACTTCTATTGGCGAAATTTCGAGGCTTAGGTAATTTTTAGCTAAATCTTGATTTAACCGTTTTTAAAGATTGGTTAAATGGAGCTATTTAACAGCACTACATACAGCCATAAACATTACTTATTTTCAATGAGATTATTAACTTTTGAAATATAAATATACAAAATACTCCTAAGAGACAAGCAATTTTTGGCAATTATATTTTCAAGAAGCTCACAAGTTATAAAAGAGCTTAATTTCTTCTTCTGATTGCATAATCTGATCATTTATGAAGTATTTATTTTGATTTGCTTTTAGGAAATTTTAAACACATAATCACGATCTCAAAAAATTAATTTACTAAACAGCGTTTTACTTGTTTCTTTCCACTTCATCTTCGTTGCCACCTTCGTCAATTATTTTAATAACTTTTAAGGTTATTCTGTAACTAGTTTTGTTAGCAAAGCTCTCCCCTCATTTCTATCTCTTGATAATTTTGTGAGTTAAGTTCTCTAGCTATCTTCAAAATTGTCAATCCATAAATTTTCCCCATCGCATCCTATATTTTTCGAATATTAATACAAAACATCGATCTGATATTTAGTTAGATTTTTATATGCCACCTATCTTTTTGAACCAATGCAATATGATAAAAAAAATCAGTATTTTTTTATTCAAATAAGAACTAATTTTACCGATGATTAAATGTATTTTCTTTTTTTATTCGAAAAAGTTAATCATTTTATTTAAAATATGGGCAATGTTTATACCTGAATGTGACTTGTTAAATATTTTTAAATTCCTTTTTTTATTGCAGATAATATAAAAGAAATAATATCATAATAGCTACTCTATCTTTTTAAAATAATTCGATTTTTTTGAAATATTATAAAGAAATTGAATTTTGATTCCTTTATTTTATTATTATAATGAAATTATATATAAAATAAAAAATATTATATAATTATATATTACAATCATAAAATAACCAAAGATAATAAAAATATGGCATCAGTTCTTGGATCATTTTACATCAAATCGATTACGATTTGGCATACCACTTTTGATTTTTACGAAATTTTAATGCAAACTAAAGTTTGTGTAGCCTATTTAGACACTATTCAGCCTCCTACTTGTACTTTTGGATATATCAGTGGTAGAAGCATGAGAAATGATTTTTTATGAGTATCGGATTTCATTTAATCAATGTTTAATTAAAAATATGCTTAAAACTGATTGAAAATAAAGTACATTTTTCATTTTTAGAAAATAATTAAAAAAAAATATTTTAAAATTGTTTGGAGATCTTTCGCCAAGGACAATATTTAAAATCTTATTTAGAAAATTGGGTCACTCTGATTTTATTAAAAATTTATACAAACAATACTATTACCAATATGAATATAATTTTTTTATTAAAAATACTCAAAATATTTTGTATGAGTTGCCCGGTATTAAATTTTTTTAGTCCAACCCAGCTTGCGGATTGAACTGAGCGTCTCCAATACTTAAAAGGCAGCATAAATATTTTTATTGAGTGATAATATAACGAAATTAATCAATAAAGATACCATGTATTTTTTGTGTTAGAGATGTGCGCAACCGATCAAAACTTATCCCAAAGCCTCGTTTACTGGCCCGTCATTGAAAATAATGTGATAAAAATCTTATAGATAATTATTATTTTTAAATACAAAGAAACATAATTAATTTTAGAGGAAAAATAAAATACGCTATCCATAATATAAAAAGATTGCTTATTTTACAAGTTTTTATATTTCACTTTGGATTTTGTAAACATTTATAATTTTTTCCTGTATTTATATGAATGGCAATAGATTTGTTTAAAATTTTATTAATCCTTTAATACTCTGTTGGGATCTATAGGACTCCAGGCATTTTAGAATTTATATTTCATAAAATCGGTTAATTATTATGATCTGGAATCTTCATTAGTTTCATTAAATATAGCATGGAATATATATTCTAAATTTCATTTATTTTGGTTGAGTACTTTTTAAGTTTAAGAATTTCTTTACTGATGGGGTCTGTGAAACCCAATAGAGTAAATTCGTAAGTTTTTTAAAATCTTAGATATGATAGAAATTTTTTTTAAAATTTCCATTTTATTTAGACGAATAAATAATAGTTTTATGAAATTTATTGGTTTTAATATCCAATAATTTTTATAAGCTCTTAAATTTTGGCATAAGTTATAATTATCTTCAACATTTTTTTAATATAAGCATAGTAAATTAAAATAAATATAAAACAAAATAATGAATATAAATGAAGATATATTTTATAGAAAATGGGATCTATTAGAACCACTAGTGTAATTATGTCATTTTTCACAATATTGAACGGTTAAAATCAGTTCTTTTCATTCTGGGCAAAAGATGTCGAAAAAATTATAAAATATTTTGTAAATTTAAAAAATATTGAGTATGCCCTTCATGATTTACAAACGTGTAGTTTTTAATTAATCACTAATTAAATGAAAACTTACATTTATCAAAAACAATCATTTTTATGCTTCTATTCCTGATCAGGGACCCGAACCGTTATTTATAACGGTTCAGTTTGTACGGTTCAGTATGTAAAAAGTTATAATGGTTACGGTTCTATTTTTTTTTATTGAAACAACACCATCGTCTAATTTATTTTTATTATAAGCATCTATGAATTATATATTACAAAAATATATATGATTCAAAATAACTCATTTTTAAATATATTATTTGAACGTATAAGTAATATATTTTCTAATATAAATGGATTCCTCTTTGCTCGCTGTGACGATAACACAAATTTTACCCCAAAAGGCCCTTTCTACAGAAACTTGTGTTGCGGGAACCGCCATTACTATAAGAGCAAGTTTATATAATTCAGGATATTCAAATTATTTCCATTTCTAAATATAAAAACTGAACCGGTTTAATATTTTTTTATAAAGGTTCTTTTTACCCCTTCAAAAAATAATTATATCGGTTCGGTACGGTTATGGTTCAGATATTTATAACGGTTTAAAATGGTTTAACGGTTCGTTACGGTTCACTCCGGGTCCCTGCTCCTGATACTTCCGAAAGTATAAAGAATGCTGAAATTTTGCCCAAATATAGGTTACCCGAATAGATTATAATCTAAATTTAGTAAAAAATCTAAAGGGACCAGAAACCATGTTTTTTGATCCATAATGACCCTTTTTAAAAAATGTATGCTCGATCCGATATTTTTTTAACCTTAAATGTCGGGCCTGAGCAAATATTTAATATCGGCACAGCTTTAAAAATCATATGACCAAAATTGGCCCATTAAAATTTTTTAACTGGTTTTTTTTGGCCTGTTAATTATTTTATTTAACCCGTTATATATGAGTTACCGAGCCTGGTTTTAAAGATAAGTTATTATGTAAATTTTTGCCAGTCCAGAAATAAGATAAAGTTACTTTTATTTATTAATATACATTTTTTTATCGAATTCTTTTTATGAAATTACTGGATTCGTTTGGCCCGTTAGAATATTAGCAGGAGTCACCTAAATATGATATCACTAGGTCTCCTAACCTCGCTCACACTTAATGTTTTATACCTTATCATTTGATATTTATTTTTTTCGTTATTATTTTTTTTTATAATTTAAAAAGTATCATCCTTCAACGAAAACAGCGCCTCATCTAAAAAGAGAGCCAGAAAATTATCTTCTAAATTAGTGGAATACAACTTGTTGCCCCTCCCTAAAAAGCTCAGTTTTAATTCGCCCAAAAAAGCCGAACAAGGAATTACGGACCCTTTTAAAACTCGATCAACCGTTCAAGTTTTTTTTTCATTCAAACAAATACATATCCCTAATTTATCATCACTTTACCAATTGATCTGAAATTCCATATTTTGAAATATTTGAGATAATTAGAAATCAAAGAAAGAAAGGAAGAAATAAATAAAAAGAAAGGAAGAAATAAATAAAAAGAAAGGAAGAAATAAATAAAAAGAAAGGAAGAAAGAAAAAAAAAGAAAGAATTCTTAATAAACTACCAAACCAAATTACCAACTATTATGTCAAAATTTATAATTATATTTATAATTGGCTCGGCTCATTACTATGTTATCTTTATGCATTTACGGTATAATTTCTAATGTTACCATTTTATAACTTTCCATCACTTTTTGCATAATTTTTGGTCCTTTGGGAAACGCTCCGGGTTACTACATATGGAAAATAAAAATTTAAGATCGATTCCCCCCCCCCCCCTCCATAAATTATGTACCAACACTAGGTGAAACTGTTAAGCATACATTTTGGGTTTAAGAAAAATTATACTGGAACTCTACTATACTATACCTGAACTCTTTATGATCTGATCTTAGTAGATTTTCGTAACTTCTTTTTTGATTTAAAAACATTTAAACTAGTTTTGTTAAAAGTTAATTTTAAAAAGTAACTCGTTACCCTTACAAGATGTATACTTAAATTGGTAACTATACATTTTTAAAAAGTAACCAGTTATAATTGCAAGTTGCACTATAAATTATATATAATTCATCACAGTGTAATATTTATTTGCGCAAGTTATTTTCCTAAAAAATTTAACTTTATTAATTTTTATTTGACTTTACAATAAACTATTTTCAAAATTGACATCTAAAAGGCTTGCTAATTTTTCAAAATATAAGCTCCCCTAGACTAATCAAGTGATTCATTTTATTTTATAAACAGTATTTAAATTTTGGAAATCATAATGTAAAGATAATGAATGATATATATTATTATTAAAGTATCAAGTTTTTTCATCGTTACTTTTTGAAAGTAACTAATTGGAGTTATTTCCTTGCAAAAATGTAACAAGTTACTTTATCAATAATAATGGGCCTATATATAAATTAGAGATGAGATTTACCAGATCTATATTCCTCGCTTTTACCTCAATGAATTAAATAATTTTTCATTACCGTTAAAAATCAAATTTAATGTCTGCTTTTGTGTCTACACTACAGCAAGGGACAAATTTTTTCGACCCAACCTGAACATAAATTTAATTTCACATTCACGATCCAAAAAACAGAATATAAAAAAAATTTACCCTCATTTTTTTTAGTATGTCATAACTTATAACTATAAGAAATAATTTATAAATCAACAAAATTGTAAAATAATACACAATCACCATTCATGACTTATTGATATCACCGATTAAATTTATTATTACAAAAATATTTCCCAACCCGATTCAAATGAAAAAAAATTACTGACTCGACCTAACCCGAAATAAAAATCAATCACAACCATTAGACTGTGGCTTCGAGTTGGGTCGAGTTTTGCAGACCTCTAACACAAACCTTGCCTAAAATATTTTGATTTTTTTGCAATTGATCGGGAGTATTTCTTTGTGTGATATACCAAAATCACGTATCTAATAATAGAAAGCGTTTTTTTAAATATTTATTATTAGGATGTAATATTGTATTAAAATAAATAGCAAATTTATTATTTATAAAAATTTTACATATTTATATATATCAATTTGATTTGCAATAAAAATAGTAAATGTTCGAAAAGATAAATATATATCATAAGATTAATAAAAATCATCATATTAATGAAATTGAAAAATTAATATTTAAACCTAAAATCAACAGTTAAACATTTTAAATATCTTTGATAGTGAAATTCTTACTTCGATGCTGCCACCTATAACCCAATTCTGAGAATACAGAATGCATATTAGTATAGTAGTATAGAAAGGAAATTCTGTCTATGATATATAATGTAAATATTATTTTTCGTTTATCTTTTTGATCATTACGATTAGAGTCCAGCATGGCTATCTTGTAAGCCCAACTCGCAAACTGGTATAACTTTAAAAAAATTAGGCCCATGATCCGTAAAATAATGTCATATTTGAGCCATATTATTCCTTCTTACCCTGATTGAATCTCACTATCAATATATGAATTTAATAAATAATAAATTTAAAAATTCAGTGGGTGGCAAATATTTACTATTCATTTTCTTATCATATTTTTCTAATAAATAAAATAAAATAGATGAAAATTGTTAAATTATCAAAGTTATTGTTGATTATTTAGTTAATTATTTAAATTTAATTCATAACATTTAAAAATAAAAAATATATTTTGTGAGTTGTCCCCTGAATCTTTTTTAAAATTCCCGGACCTAGATCTAACAAAATTTGTCACTGGGTCACGGGCGAGCTCAGCCTAAAAAATTGATTGTGCAGGTTTCTAGGTACGATTGTTTAAATCACGATAGTATGATGAATGAGAATGTTATAGTTATTTCTTCATTCTAATAAAAAAAATCGGAGACGGAGATTATATTTTATTAAATTACTACATAAATTTTTGTAGATTACTTTTTTAATTATTAAATGTTCCTATATCCACTCAAATCAATATTACAATTTTTTTTTAAAATCAATTTTATAGAATTTTATTATATACTATAAATTTTTTGAAAAATACAAAAAAAAAGAATTTTTATAAAAATGGAGATAGAACCCTATACTTATACAATGCCAACAAGAGTGTGGAAATGTTTAAAGTTCTATCTCCATGTTTTAAACTGTAAATAGCTAAAAATATATTAAACCTTCAGTTTTAACAAATGTTGATTGTAGATGAATGTTGAAGCATCCTATATAAATAAAGTGTTAAGCCCTGAAAAAATATAATAATATATTTGGTATTATAGTTCTAAAACTCCCCGTTTAGTCAAAAATATATGTTTTTTTGCCATCTTTTAAGTTTGACATATTTTGGATTAATTCATCATTAGTCATAATAAAGGGATGTATTTTTAGGTTAAATCTAATTCAGTATAAATTATAATGAAAATGGATATTATAGTTTTAGGCTTCAAGTTATTGATAAGGAGATAATTTTAGAGAATGTAGGAGACAAAACAAAATTTTGTTTTTTTATTTTATCAGCCCTATGTCTGAACATTTACTAAATTTGATTTATAAAAAAATTTATACAAATAATTGATAATGGTCATTTTTTAATAATAATTTTCTTTATTTGTCAATAATTAAGTTTTCTTTATCTTAGGTACTGACAAAACTCACTAGCGATCTTTTCTTCATTATTATAGCTTGAATATAATAAATAAGCAGCAAAACATTTTATGTAAATAGTTTGAGTTTTAGAGAAATATATATAAGATTCGAATCGGTAAGAGACATACATTTTCAGAGAATCGGCTTGACCTCAATGTGTCGGTTTTTATTAGGAATACAAACCCTCCCATTATATTTTTTTTACCCCACTCGAATGATTTTTATAAAAAAAATTACCCGCCCTCTTTGGTCCTTCTGTGCTCAAATTAAACAGGCTTGTAAATACTTATAATTTTATTTTTAATTATTAACATATTGTAAATTGTGCATATAAAAACATTGAAAAGGAGGAACATATTAACATAAAAATTGATAATGCGTCATTAACCAATAAACCAATCGAAAATAAAGCTGGCATAATCGACCCTAAATTAAATTCTGACTTAAATATAACTACTGAAGACACCAAGGAATCTATGGACATTAAAGCAAAATCTTTGGCCGAGACGTCCATATCCCAAATAAAGTGATTTAAAATAAAATCATAATATATATAGGCATTACTTTCTTCGATTACCTCACAGAACTAAATATAAATATACGTTTCTAATTTAGCTATTATGTCTAATTTTAATGTTGAATTTAGGGTAAGAATTAGTTAGCAGGAGATTAGGGTTTATGGTACACAGGGGCAAATGTCTATTATGTTCTTTGACCTTGAACTGCTAATTTTAAATGATATTAAAAGATCGTATGGATCACGATATCCTTTAAGTTAGGGTAAGGAAACCCTCTAAAATCACATTTTAATTATTTATAAATTTAATATGCCTGTGCAGTTAGTGACATTAGAATATATATGCCTCATTTTTAACAATCTGAGATGTGAATTATTAATGAGATTATTTGAAGAATAATTTATTGGATTTAACTCACGAAGAATCCCTAAGTTTTGATATAATTATAAATTTTTATTCTCAATTCATCATTTCTTGCTATGTTTGGAAATATGTTAAGTATTTTATAAGTGTCATCCATTTCTATCCATAGATTATTAGAAGATGAGTTAATGATCAAGCAAAGGAGGACCACTACATTTTTCCAAAAATACCTGGAGTACCATTATATTTTATTAGGGAGCGGTAGATAGCTCCTTTTTGGAATGGAATAGAAGAGTTCCACTTATCCACTCCTTTAATTTTATCCATAAATTCTTTAAAAAATAATCTTGATATTAAATGCATTTGTTTAGGGCTGTGTCGATATTAAATTTCGGATCGGCACCGATATTTAACGTTATGAATATATCGAATCGGGCCAATATTTTATTAAAAACCCGATCCGATATGATATTTTTTTAAAATTGTTTTTGTTTATTTTATGATCGTATATATAATCATATATTTTTTTATTTTATAAATAATTTCATAATAATAAATTAATGAAAGAAGCTAAAACACAATTTATTTATTGTTTAGAAATATAGTTTAAAATTTTACACTATTTTTTGTTTTATTATCTGTAACAAGAAAAAGATTTTAAAATGTCTAACGAATCACATTCAGCTAGTGTTTCTAAACGGCTCGATTTAGTCAATTTTAAAAACTAAGATTTTGGCCAAAAATAAATTACTCATGCCTAGTGATTTTATCCACAGATGGCAGTAAGGTTTAGATTTCTATTGGCGAAATTTCGAAGCTTAGGTAATATTTTGGCGAAATGGAGCTGTTTAATAACATTACATTCACCCATGAACATTAACTTTCGGAGAGTAAAAAATATAATACATTTAATTATTTGTTAAAGTTAATTGGTTTTAAAAAAAATAGATATTGATATATTTATGACATTGATACAAAAATAAACGGTAAATAAAAATCAATTGTAAAATATCGGATTGGATCGGTGAAAAATAGATCGGCCCAATTTAAAATATTTGCAATGTTGATGGGTGTGAACAGCTTCATTTAGTCGATTTTTAAAAAGTTTAAATCAAAACTTTAGCCAAAATATTATTACCTAAGCCTCGAAATTTCGTCAATAGAAGTCCAAACCTTTACCAACTGTGGGCAAAATCGATAAAATTGAGTAATTTACTTTTGGCCAAAATCTTGGATTAAATTATTTTAAAAAATTGGCCTAATCGAGCCACTTAACAACACCAGCTGAATGTGACTAGTTAGATATTTCTTGTTGCAAATTATATAACAAAAAATAAAATTTTTAGACATTTGAACAAATTTATTTTATTTTATTTCTTCATTTTATATCAAATTATTTATTGAATAAAAAAAAATAACAGATTATATATGCAGTCATAAAATCAATAACAACAAAAAATATCTGTTCGATTTTTCAAAAAATATCTACCCGATCTAATATTTAAGACACATCCCTAATTTTAAATGAGATTATTAACTTTTGGAGAATAAAAAAAATAAAATACACTTAATGATTTATAAAAGTTAGTTGTTTTTTTAAAATAGAGAATATTGATATTTTTTGATATTGATACAAAGATAGACGATAAATAAAAATCAGTATAAATATTGGAATCGGATTAGTTTTTTAGTAATATCGGATTGGATCAGTGAAAAATTTGTGGATCGGCACAGTCCTAGTTTTAGCCTAATCTGATCGTGATATATAAAAGGATAAACATTTTTAAAAAAACTTTCGTATATTTTAGTCCACGTTAAAGCCTATTACTAATCCTAGAAAATCGTAATACAAGAATGAGACAAATATAGCCTGGGTTAAGAACATAAAAGAAAATAATTGAGAAATTACGTAGTATTAAAAAAATCCTCATAAAAATATATTATTAACATTTAATATTATTTAGGGATCACAATTCTTCCTAATTTTATTACATATATATATTTTTTTATAAGCCTTAATATAAAAAAGGAAGATTTAATGGAGGTAATAAACAACGAGATAGTGGAAATAAAAAAGATGGAAGCCGATCTATTCCAACAACCATTCGCTTCTCTTACAAGTTTATATTACAATTAATAGAAAAATTCTTATATTAAAATTCATCTCACACTTTTTATTTTATATATAGTTAATAAGTTACAACTATGACTTAATAAGCTGGTATCAATTCTCAAATTATTAATACCAAATTCATTGTCAAAATTTTTAAAATATTTATTGAAATTTATTATATAAAGTATATAATGAGTCTAAGTTATCATAATATGCCTAATCTAAATTTAGAAATAAAAAATATCAAATTCGCTTATTTAACATATTACATATTGAAGAAGGAAACGATCATAAATCTGAAAAAAATCATGAAAAACACCTCAAATTGTCATCGAACGTTAGCTATAAAAAGAATTCCCATAATTCTTCGCATCGAACCCCTAATAAAAGTGCAGAACTTAAAAAAGGTTTCTTAGTAATATTTTTTTAAAAATTTTAAGGTTCTTATTTCAAAACCACACAAACACTTTAAAAAATTGATATCTATTTATATACCAAAAGCCTACCTTTCCAATACTGGAGACGCCCCTTTAATTATTCGAGCAGGACCTTTAAATCCTATCTCATTATCGCCATCATCTACCGTCAAAGAACCGGTCTCCTCGACTACTAACACAAATAACCAGAAGGAAAATCAATCGAAAGCTATACCCTTTAACAATGATAAATATTACATATGCCTGCTATGTAAAATGATTGAACCGGCATTTAATAGTTGCTCCAATTACGATAACGAGGATTCTATGGTCAAATGCGTTTCTAAGAATTGTTCAAATACTTATCATAGGAAATGCTTAGGGTTTTGTTCAACAACCCCATCTGATACCTATCTGTGTGATGAATGTACATCTGGTAAGGCATTAAAAAAAATCTATTATACTCTTTAAAATGTATTAGATAACTTGTTGGATTTAGCTTTTCATATTCTAATTACCTAGACAAATTCAAATTTATTTAACATTTTTTGGTCAAAACGATTTCATTATCTATTTTCCTTAACATTCTCATAAAATTAATTTAAGAATTGTGAATCCCTTTTTAATCAACTTTTTATTTTAATACTACTTATCCCAATGTCTTAATCAATTAGCAAATCATAAAGTTATTTGTGATGTGATTATAACTAATTTTCATAATTATTACAGGCCAAAAAATCTTATCTTGTATTTTATTATGATAAGATAAATCTCATTTTTTTATAAAACTCTTTATCTAATAAATTTATTTAACCTTAATGCCCTACAAACATTGTTTTTGCAAATGATTTTTTACCTGATGCATTTATAATTTGAATATATGATATACTATTTATGGTATAGAAATGATCTTTTTTGCTTTTTTAAATAATCCCTATATATGTACAAAAAAACAGGAAAACACCCGTGTTTCGTTTGCAAAAATTATGATACTGAGGCTCAGCCATGTATGTTAGCCTCTTGCGGCAAATATTATCATAAACAATGTATATCTCGCTACCCCCTTACTGTTGTTGATACTAACGGGCTAGTTTGTCCCAGGCATCAATGTGCTACTTGTATCTCGGAAAATTCAAAAAATCCCAGAGCAACTAAAGGTATTTTTTTACAAAAATTGAGGAAGCCAAAATTATGGTTTAAAGGATGACAGGAAGCTAAATTATCCATTTTAAAAGCTTTTTGATGAAAATATTATAATGCGCGATTGTAGAAATAAAAAATGGGATACGAAAATATGCTACCTTGTAATAACGCTCACTTTTTAATTAAATAGTAATCTTTTTCAAAGTTATTTTTTTCTAAAAGAGATTGATTAAATATTGACTTAGATTGGAAGGTACTATGTCACTAAAATAAGCTATATATTCAGCCATAGACCATTTTTTATTTGTATGCATTTTAAAATATATGATATATGAAATTATTAATATTTTAGTGCTGTTGAAAGCCAGAGTTACCTAATATTTACATTATTGTTTAATAACGGAATCACTGATACAAGTGGCCAATACTCAGAAATGATAATTAACCTTTATAAATTAAAAAAAATTTCAGTCATAATTTTGCTAAAATATATAAAAATCATATAAATATCGAAACCAATAAAAGGGAAAAATGCCGTTAATTTCTTAAAATTTTTAAATGAATTTCATAAATAAAAATATGATTATATTTATGAATTATTTATGTTTTTTTTAATAATATACTACATTATTATTTTGATATCGGTGGTATCGGCCAAATCCGTGTTCATATCGGCATTGTAAAAGGTGAATTTAGCGCACCTCGATGTGCCGATTAACCAGCTAAATTGAAGTTTTTTAATAACACTAATTAGTATATAAAATATGCTATATATTTTCAAATTTATAAATAATTGTTCATAATTATTGTCCAATATTCATAATTTACGTCTATCCTTATTTATTACTGTATATATAAAGCGAATTATTAGATATTCGATTCGTATTTTAATCAATAAAGAAAATTTATTATGTGTCGAATAATTTTTATCTATATTCGATATAATTATTTGAAAAATTATTCATGATATATGAAATTATTCTTAAGTATTTAACATATTCTTATGTAATATTTTTTTAAGCTTTATTTCCACATCTATAAATCATTTTTTTTATATTTTACTAAACCATTTTTTCATTTTTGAAAATATTTTAATCAAATAGAAAGAAATAGTAAATTTTAGACATGGAATGTATGAGATTTCTGCATAATCTCTGATGAATAGAATTCAGGGACCCTGAATTAGAAGTCACTGTAACCCATGGGTTTTATATAAGATATTTTTGGCCTAGCCTAGAATATTTTTTGATCGGACCATAAAAATTTTGTAAGTCCGGCGCTGCCCATATTAATTTTTTTAGAAGGAAAAAGTCATAAATTTGGTGAACTTTATAACAATTTGAAATTCTGGCTCCTAGCCAGTAAAAATTAGTGAAGTTGTTTGCCTCGACCTAAACATCTCGTTGAAAAGCCTTTGCATGGCACGGCCTGTCTTTTGGCAGGGCACGCTGGCCTCTATCTTGAATAAAGATATTTTTGCGTTCCGTTCTGGCAATAAATACACAGAACTTTCGAAACGCCACCCCGAAAAAAATATATAATTTAATTATTAATATTTTATTCATTAGTCTTTATCATAAATCTGTATTAAGAGGTCGATGTTAATATAAATTTGGGTACCGAGAAACACTTAAAACAGATTTATTCATTGAATTATACTTATATAATATTTATTTTATAACAAAATAGTTAAAATGTTTTTATTTTTAAATAGCAAATAATGGGTATAATTGTATTATATAAAAATAACAAAGTGGCAATATGTACTTAAAGAAAAATTAATTTTTTAAATCAAATCATTACATATTATTTATCTTTTGTTATGATAATGAAACTATGAATTCCCGTCCATTTTATTTAAAAGATAGTATTTTTTGTTTCAATTATATTATCTTTTTAATAATATAGATTTTTTTCCACATTTTATTTTTAATTTTTTTTCCTTAAGATTTTTTCCCCTAATACTCTTTTTTTTGTCGAGCTGGGATTCATTTTAAATTCATTAATAAACTTTTTATACCATCTTGTAGTTAATTCTTTAGATTTTAAGAAATAAAAATACTTCTTTTAAATCAAGTAGTTATTCTTATTCGAGTTTTAAAATGAATACAAATAAAAATTGTCAATGGCTAAATATATATGATAGGATGTGTTTATGTAATAATAATATTCTTAGTAAAATCTTAATCAAATTAATTAAATATGGATTTGAATGTTTCCTGCACTAAATAATAAACACATTGTAGTTATCTCTTGATTAAATTTTAATTGTATATTTCCATAATGAAGTAAATATTTATTTAACTATTTAAAAGAGAAAAAAATTAATATTTTTCTCAAAATTATATTTGCTACTTAGGGAGATTCTACAATTGCATTCTTTGCCCTTGTACTTACCATTCCACTAAAGAATGCTTAGCTGCCGGAAGTTTCATACTTTCGGATAATTCTATCATCTGCAGTGATCACAATCAACCAGAAAATCACTTGAACGTCGGATGGTGCTTCATATGTTCTAAAGGTTAGTTACAATAAGAGGTCCTCATTACACCATATAATTATAATTGTAATTTATACACAGTGTTGGACAGTAACCCCAATATTTGTATTTAAAATACATTTGTTCAAAACGTATTTGTATTTATATTTAATTACTATTTTTTGAAGTATATTTATATTTATATTCGGATACTCATTTTTGAAAATTTGCCCAAATCTGTTTACACACTGACAATCAGCATTTAACCCTTTTAAAATATGTATTATTCTGATTGATTCCTATGTCATATTTTAAATTCTTATTATGGATTGTGAATTTGCATTTAATGTATCCAAATTAGAGATCTGCATAGCCATTTATTTTATTGGGGTGGGTTGGGGAAAAAAATTAACAATTTAGGAAGGTCAAAAATTTTTTTTGTATATATATTTAATCAATTCTGATATTTAACAGAAGAGATAATCCATAAAGTATAATGTTTTTAAATTAACCACGCCCCAATAAGAAATATGTAAAAAATATTGGCGTCTTGTTTTTTGCAAGAATTTTAAAATATAATAATTTATTTTACAAAATTGAATGATAAAATATTTTAATTTTTAAAAAAATATCAGGCTCAAATCGAAATTATTTTTAATAAATAGGGACAGGCTGATAAACACTAGCCTCTACTAGGATGTGCAAGATTACCAATATTTTCAAGGCTTTCAATACTACAATCTAATATGAAATCAGATATTGTTTTGGTTTTTAAATACTAATAGCTAATAAATAAACAAATTTAATGATATATTGGTTTAAAAGCAACAACATTATTCAAAAATTAATGAATATAGATATCTTATATTTTTAAATTTGCTTACTGAATTTTTTGCTTTATTTCTTGGTTAACGCTAAAAATATGTCTTTATGTATCTAATTTACCAAGCGGATTTTTCTTTTGAATTTATTACAAAATATATTGGTGAAATTATTATTATTTTAGAGACTAGATGATATATCGATCTCTTATCCACATTCGATTTAGAATCGGTGATAGCAATATTTTTGTATCTATGGAAATACATATCAATTATTTATTTAGGATAAAGGAAATCACCCAGCTTACACCCTTTTTGAAAATGATGTTTATTTTTAATACAATCGAGTTCTAATAATAATAAAAAAATATTTATTTTAATTCTTCTGTAAATTATATGGAATAATTAAAACCATAAGCAATACAATATAGAGAAAAGATTGTATAAACCAATACTATAGTTTGAAATCAATACAAATTGGAAGCCAGCCTAGATATATTTTTAAATGGCTTTATTTATTATTCCATAAAGCGGGAATATATTTATATTAATCAACACTTATTTAAAACAAAATATATTTACAACTATATTACCCGTGCAAAAAAAGGTGAAGGAAATGATTTGTTTTGCTGTGATTCCTGTCCTGCAGCATTCCATAAGTCCTGCTTGCCCGGTGTACAAATCCCATCAGAAGGCCTTTGGTGGTGTCCGGACTGTGAAAGTGGCAAAAGACCAGTAGTTGGCGATGTTCTTTGGGTCAAGCTTTCCAGCTATCGGTAATAAATATTTATAATAATCATATTTAATTTGTGTTTTTTATATGGTAGCTTAAAAAAAATAAGTTATGTTA
Organism: Gordionus sp. m RMFG-2023; assembly: GCF_954871325.1. Classification (NCBI taxonomy): domain Eukaryota; kingdom Metazoa; phylum Nematomorpha; class Gordioida; order Chordodea; family Parachordodidae; genus Gordionus; species Gordionus sp. m RMFG-2023. The sequence continues at coordinate 21,170,057 of NC_088777.1, forward strand.
ATTATCGATTTGCTCTCTGGTATTAAGCAAGAATCTAAGTTGGTTTCAAACAAAATCCACTGGTATTCTTACAATAAATTATATTTTGATAATTTAAAATTTTTGAAATAAATATTAGTATTAAAGTGTCCTTTTCACTTTGATTTTACTAAAATATTAGTAAATCTTATATATCTATTATTGGCAATATGCATCACTTATTGCCTGATTACATACATTGCCGGTTTATATACTCTTAACTTTTTTTAGACGATTGGGAGCATGTATTTTTTTTAACCTTGGTTCTAAATCTAATAATATGAATTCATATATTTTTCCGTTTTAATATTTATATTCTTCAGAATTTCTTTTCTTATTTACGAATATTCTCCATACATAACACGAGAATTCCGAATTTATGATATTTTGACCCTGTTAAACCCCCCTTCCTTTTCGATTCATATTAAAAATACTATAAATTGTTGTAATTTAAAATTAACACTTCTTTTTAAACATCTAGAGAATATTGAATATTATTAAAATAGTGGAATTAAAATGTAAATACATTGGTTTATATTATCTGTATATAATGTATCTAAAGGAATTGATGAGACCTTAAAATAAATTTAAATCACATAATTAATATTTTCTCGTTTTCATTTTAACTAAAATGTAAAATTTTAAATAACATAACATGTTCATCTAGATGATTTGGAATTGAAATTCATGCACACGCTATCGGCACTAAAAAAAATGCTTTATTTTTTAAACTTTGAAGTTAAAGCCTTGTAAGGTTGGGCAGGTGAGAAAATATGTTTTTATATTCTTCCATATTTTAAGAATTAATAAGAAAAATTAAAAAAAAATCAGAATATGGGTAATTCCATACCAAATCGATAATTTTTCGGCCCGACTTTTTTAATTTCGATAAAATTTTGTATACTGAGAGAATATTTTCGAAAGCATCGAATCCAAAATTTTAGCTTCCTAGTACTCATAGTTCCAGAGATATCAATGGTCAAAAGTGCCAAAAATGACTTTTTTTCTAAAAATACGATTTTTTGAAATTGAGATAAGTTAAAAAATAATGATTTTAAAAATATAAGTTATTTGTCATTTTGTAACTCTATTAAAGGCCTTTTATTAAATATATTAAGGATTTTTTTGAAATAATATTGTTGCGGTTTTTATTTACGTTATAAATTTTAAACATAAAAATTACAGGTGCTTCGCTTTCCAAATTTTTTTGAATTTATTATTTTCCTATTCTCTAACCTTATATCTATTCATAAAAAAAATTTAAACTTGGGACAGCCATGGGTTATTTAGTTATTACAATTCAAAAAATCAAAAAAAATAAATTTTTTTTCAAAAATAGATGGCGCTCCTTTATAAAATAACGTGTTTTATTATAATAATAATTTTTTTAAACCTTTTTTCATTAAACATAAATAATAAGATTTAATATAAGATAATTTAGCTGCGGTTATAATCATTTATAAAAAATTTTAATTTTCGAAAAATTATTTTATAAATTTTGAAGATATAATGGATAAATTAAAATTCATGAAATATATTACCTATTTTCGGTTTTTCATTAAATTTAGTTTTTTTGACACCATGATAATTTCGTTTTGCGATAAATAATATGCACGCCCAGTAGCCGTTGATGGGCTAACTATTGTTAAAATATTATTTTTTGGTATGAAAAGGATATCTTGTGCAGCTGGATAAACAAAAGAATTTGCTGGTCCTTTAGGGTGAAGAAAATTAATTTTTACTTTATCTCTAATTACATTCACCTCTTGTACAAATCCTAACCACGAATTGCTTTCATACGCACATGTTACATGTCCTCTAATCTCATCGATTAACAGATTCTCAATCAAAGGATCCTCACGTGGATATACTAAATTCTCCACAATAAATGTCTGCGAATTAGAATATAGTTTAGTGTTGAGTTTAGTTTAGTTAAACCAATCGGAAACACTGCATGAATTTTTTGTGTCCCGGGTATTGAGAAAGATTTCCTAAATCTCTCACTTAGCCTTATTTCTTTTTCCTCATACTCTGGTATAGTGGCATAAGAAAAATTTATACCTTTTATATGCTCTTCCGCATATTTATAAAATTATAAAGGTGTAATTATTTGATCAGTATAAGGTCTTTGTAAGCTTGCCTCTAACCGTTTTACTGTGCCGCCTATGCCGTCGCAGGCACTTTTATCATGTGCCGTAGGAAATGCCATTCTGCTTGAACACCAAAATCGATTTCATGGTAGAAAACATTGATGATTTTCCTATTTTTATATTGTGCTCCTGAACCATCAGAAAGTAGTGAATTTTTTCTGGTGGAGTGTCGAATGTTTTTTTTTAAAATGAATCAAATGCGATTGGATAAATGGAATGAAACAGTATTATGAATTAAGGATTCCGATATTACCACAAAACTTAGATTGTTTATTTGATCTCCTATTTTATAATAAATTGAGAATGGATGCAACGTAACTTGCGAAGTTGTCCAATGATAACCCTGAATTTCTTCTTGGACAATAAAGAAATAATTTTTTGAAAAGTCACAAATAATTATATAGTGATTATTTTCTAAACTATTCTTAAGGTTATTGTGAAATGAACTTTGTTGTCCACAAATAAATGAATGGCGTATGAGAATATTCATTTTATCGAAAAAATAATTAATAAATTGGTCTGAAGATTGAGAAATAGTCTCCAGTTGTTCTATCTACCGAAACCCAATGTTTAAACGTAATAAGAGCAATATCATTTTTTATAATATTTCGATGCGTCCTTTTAAGAGTGCCGAGCCAGGACATTCGTTGCAGTCACCAAAATAACAGATGGGTAACGGTGGATTGCAAATCATTCTGCCTACCATTTTTAGTCAATGTTGCTAATTCACAGCCTAAAATCATAAGTTTAATATTCTGGTGTATGCTAAAAACGCATATACTATGTGTTCCGCTAGCCCCTGCTAATATACAATTTTTTGGTCTTAAGCTAGCAAATTTCGAAAATCCAATTGTTAAGTTTAAATTACTCGCCTTAAAATGATTATATAATTCTTTCAAATTATTAAGAAAAGAACTAACCTTTTTTGAGCGTTCACTCGTTCCCCCTTTTCAATCATAGATATGCAATCTTTTTTTCCTAGTAATACTCTACTAACTTCATCACTGCAAAATTTCTTTTAAACAATATCAACTGTTTTTTGATTGATATATTTTGCAGGCTTTCGATTTGGAGTGAAAGAATCCCCCTTTCTTCTGATTTTGTAATTATATGCCATATATATAGCGTTGAATGTCGTTTTTATTTTATTTGCGCTCCAATTAGGAGGCAGAATGGTCGGCAATTGAAATTTTTTATTTTTAAATAAATTAGGATATTGTAATTTCATGTTATTGAGTATATCATTATTATTTTTTGTATCCGATTCTGGATCGGCTACTGGGCGTACATATAATTTATCGCAAAACGAAATTATCATGGTGTCAAAAAAACTAAATTTAATGAAAAACCGAAAATAGGTAATATATTTCATGAATTTTAATTTATCCATTATATCTTCAAAATTTATAAAATAATTTTTCGAAAATTAAAATTTTTTAAAAACGATTATAACCGCAGCTAAATAATCTCATTTCATGGTGTTAATGCTGGTAAATCTTATTATTTATGTTTAATGAAAAAAGGTTTAAAAAAATAATAATTATAACAAAACATGTTATTTTATAAAGGAGCGCCATCTATTTTTGAAACAAATTTTTATTTTTTGATTTTTTGAATCCTAATAACTAAATAACCGATGGCTGTCCCAAATTTAAATTTTTTTTATGAATAGATATAAGGTTAGAGAATAAGAAAATATTAAATTCAAAAAAATTTGGAAAGCGAAGCACCTGGAATTTTTATGTTTAAAATTTATAACGTAAATAAAAATAGCAACAATATTATTTCAAAAAAATCCTTAATATATTTAATAAAAGGCCTTTAATAGAGTTACAACATGACATATAACTTATATTTTTAAAACCAATATTTTTTAACTTATCTCAATTTCAAAAAATTGGCACTTTTGACCATTGATATCTCTGGAACTCTGAGTACTAGGAAGCTAAAATTTTGGATTCGATGCTTTCAAATGAAATTCTCTCAGTATACAAAATTTTATCGAAATTAAAAAGGTCGGGCCAAAAAGTTATCGATTTGGTATAAAATTACCCAGATGGGAAATTTTCATATCATATTTTGTAACAAATAGATAAATATCACAAAATTATCAAATTTATTGCTTGAACATTTAAATTTAATGCAAATATTAAAATAGATAAAAATAAATATCTTGATTTTAAGATTTTTCCCTTATACACCTTTTTAAAAATTCGGGCCACGGGCTGGGCTTAAATCTTAAAAATATTTGCCAATGGGGCTCACGAATGTGGTTTGCGTATCTTTATCTGAGGTTCCTTATTTATATTTCAAAATAAGATGAATGAAATATCACAACAAAAATTCTTATACAATAAATAGATCATCTTGAGGCAAGTTCAAAGTAAAAATGAATAAACAAGAACTACTAATCAATAGACCTGAAAGAATCATACAAATAAATAATATTAATATACAAAATGAATTTCCTCAATTATTTACTAAAGAAGTGGGCTGTTTGAAAGATTTTAAGGCACAAATATATATGAAAAACGAGAAACCAATTTTCTGTAAATCACTTCCCATACCATTCACATAAAAAAGAAAAAGTTGAAGAAGATATAGACAGATTGCTAAAAATAGGAGTAATAGAAAAAATTATTCATTCACTTTATGCATCACCCATAGTAATTGTTCAAAAGCAAGATAAAACATTATGAATTTGCGGGGATTTTAAAAGAATCAAAATATTAATATATACCCAATACCAAGAATCCAAGATTTATTAGCCAGTTTGGGAAAAGGAGAAGAATTTTCAATATTGGATCTTTCAAATGCTAGTTTCCAAATTCAAGTGGGGGAAGAGTCTCAAAAATATCTTGTAATCAATTCACATATAGGATTATTTAAATATATTAGACTACCTTTTGGTATATCATCTTCTCCAGCAATATTTCAACGATCCATCTAGAATTTATTAAAAGGTTTTTAAGGAGTAACTTGTTATTTAGATGATATAGAAATAACTTAAAATAGAGAGAAACACTAAAAAAAAGGTACTAAAATGTCTAGACAAAAATTGAACCAAGCTAAAGATATAAAAATGTAAATTTTTCAAACAAAATGTCGAGTACTTTGGATATAATATTTCAAAAAACGGGATTACAACTACCGAAAAAAATACTGAGACAGTAAGAAAAGCACAGAACCAACAAACTCGAAACAATTACAGTCAAGGGTTAGCAACATACTATTCAAAATTTATTTCAAATTTTGCAGACAAAGCCAAACCATTATACAAATTATTAGAAAAGCAGTAGTTTGGAGATGGACAAATGAATGCAAAGACGCGTATAAAAAAAATAAAGCAAGAAATAAGTAGTACTTACAACATTTTATTTAGGAATTTCAGACCAATTGCATTCGCCTCAAGAACACTAAATGCAGCCAACAAAAATTATAGCGAAATAGAAAGAGAAGCTCTATATCAAAGAATTTATTTATGGAAAAATGTTCACATTACAAACAGACAATAAAGCATTAATGTGTTTATTTCACCCAAGAAAAGATATACCAACAACATCTACTGCCAGAATACAAAGATGGGTTTTATTACTAGCAGGTTACCAATATGAAATAAAAATCAAAAGCAGTCGACAACTACCCAATGCTGACACGCTATCTCGATTACCTATACAGGGAACCACGATATCAAAATAAGAAACACTAGATCAAATTCAGGTGGAGAAAAAAACCCTTAAAATGCTTGCGAAACAATGCAAGATGATGTATTCTCTAAAGTATACAAATATACAATAGACGTGTGGCCAATAAAATGATACATGTTTAAAGGAGTATATCCAAAGGAGAGAGGAAATCATAACAAAGAGAGAGGTTGTTTACTGTGGAGAAATGATAATACCACAACAATACCGAAAAAACGTTTTAGATATGATACATCAAGGACATATTGGAATGGTAAAAACGAAGATGAGAGCAAGACAATACGCGTGGTGGCCTAATATTAACAAAGATATGGAAACATGGGTCGAAAAATGTAGAGAATGACAGGAACAACACGATATGCAGACATCAATTCAAAATTGATCAAAACTACCAAAAGCATGGCACCGAGTACATATTGATTATGCTGCACCATTTCAAAACCATTATTGGTTGATAATGATAGATGCTAGCAATCGCTGGCCAGAAATAGTTCCCATGATTAGTACTAACCGAAAGCACGATAAAAATATTAAGAAATATCTTTGCCAGATTCGGATTTCCTAAGATAATCGTTTCTGATAACGGACCACAATTCAGCAGTAAAGAATTCATTGATTTTTGCGAAAAAAATGGAATACAATTAGTGCACGGAAGTCTATACCATCTTCAGACTAATGGCATGGCCTTTAGTTCGAACCTTTAAATAGAGTTGGAATAAAAACGAGGGGATTTAGAAACCAGTTTGATTATTTTTCTCCACAATTTCCGAAATACACCAGGGCCACAAAATGAACAAAGTCCCGAAATACTACTAAAAATTAAACCTAGAGGATTGTTAGACCAAATATTTAAACGGGGGAACAAAAGGAGAAGTTAGAATATTTGACTCAAAAATTCGAGATAAATGAAAAAGTGTAGTCGCGCATTTACAATAATAAAGAAAAAAAATGGAAAAAGCCATTATTAAAAGCATACTTCAGATCGCTACTATATGAAGTAAGTATAGAGGGTAAAACGATTTGATCAATAAGGAAAAGAAGCGAAAATATATTAACTGAAGAGATAAACAAAGAGAACGTATAAACAATAAATGAACCTAAAGGAGAGGGAGGAAAATGATACAAGTCAAAAAGCTGAAGGAAGTATTACACAAAAGTTAGAAACTATAAGCCAAGATCGATATTCGAAAAGAATACGAACGAAACCAATTAGATTGAGGATAAATGTTATATATTGAATTGTTTATTTTGTATTTTTTGAAAAATTTATATTTTCATTAATATATGAATTTGAATAGAAAAAGAAAATGAATGCATTGATAAGGAATTAAATAAAAATATATATTTCAAGAATTACTTCCTCCACAAACTTTGATTCAATTTATTCTCTTATAATATTTTTATTTTTTCAAAAAAAAAATGATTAAAATTACTGCCATCTTTTGTTAAAAATAAATAAAAATTATGGTTAATAAAATATTTGTTATATTTTATTATCCCCATGGATGGCAAGTTGGTGGCCTGGCCGAGTTTGTAACCCTCAAGCCGTTCCTTACAAAGTGCGTATCAAAGCGGGTGGCGATTCACTTTCAGACCTACCGGGCCAATTCCCTGTTTATTTTTTTGGTTCTGGTGATTACTATTGGATTAATAGGACGCGCGTTTTTCTATTCGCTGATGGAGATACCTCGGCTACCAAAGAGTCTTCTTCGAGTCAAGGGAAGAGTTTGAATAAGACCTTCGCCAAAGGTATATCAAATTCAAATGTTCATTTAAAGTTAATCATTGTTAGATGTGGTTGTCCAAAATAACCAGAGTTTAAGATGCACATTAAAATTTGTTTGCTATTTTTTGAAATGTTAAATAAAATGTTAAACATAAATGGAATAGTTAATTATGCAATAAAAAAATTATTTTTCCTGCCTTTCAAAAGATTTAATTATTATAGATAAATCTTTTTAAAATCTCAAAATCGCAATTACTATAAATAACTTTTAAAAAGAGCAACCAAGAAAAATATGTTTGTGGAATATAAATTATTCTAATTAATAATAATAAAATATACATAAATAATAATTTACTAATTCTTTTATATTACATTTTCATACCACATGCTCCCATATACAATTTACAATAACATAATCAAAATTTTAAAATAATAAGTAAAAATTAAAATAATAATTGTATAAAAAATGTACAAGGAAAAAAAATTAATGATTAACATTTTTTCCAAAACAAAATAACTTTCTTTTAAAATTAACCTCTTCTATCTTTTATATGAATTATCTCAATAAACTCTTATCAAATAAATTCTTCATGTAAATTTACGAAAAATTAAATTTACATATACAATAATCACAACACCCTATCACTTAAATTAGACCTAGCATTTTGCAAACCGCCTAAAAATTCTTCCTCAGATTTCATGATCCTGTTTCTCCTAGTGTTGTTAAACGGCTCGTTTTGAGCCGATTTTTAAAAACGGATAACTCAATATTTAACTCAGAAAAATATTACGCAAGCCTGAAGATTTTGCTCATAGAAGGAACAACGGTCTAGGCATATATTCTCGAAATATCGAAGCTTAGGGCAATATTTTTCTGTCTAAAATATTGATTTAGCCGTTTTAAAAAATCGGTTCAAAATGAGCCGTTTAACAACACTAGTTTCTCCATCCACGATTCGTAAATCCTAACAAGCTTGTTACCGATCAACTTTTTCTTTTAAAAGATAATCGATTAATTTTAATTTGTTGTTCCATTACAATCTTTCCTATAATTTGCTTTTGCCTGGATATCGATTCGATTGTTTTTTTTTATCCTTACTTGATCTTGTTTTAAGGTCAAAGGTTATCGCATTTAATTCTGCCTAAAATAATCTATTAAATTGCCTGAATTTTTTCAATTCCTAAAATATTTAAACACTTTTTTTCTCTTAATTTACGTCCTAAATTTATAATACATAAATTATATCAAATAAATTATATATTTATGTAAAATTCTGCCACCCCTTTACCCTGAATGCTGCCCGTCTCCATATATTCATTGAACCATTTGCATATAATCGTCCTTTAGCTATCGATCATCATTTTCTTGTCAACCATGTCTAATGCTAAATTTATATTAAATTCTTTAATTAATCTTTACCTAAAAAAATCTAAATATATACCAAAACATCTTCTTTTTTTTTCATTGTGCATTTATTTCCTAATACTTTATAAAATTTTGGAAGCTCAAGTTTTTAAAGAATAATATCTATTTATTTTATTCTACGCGGCTCACACCCGTTGTTAAAGAAAACTACTGTATATATTTCGCACACACCTTGTTTAAAAACCAATGAAATCCAATCATAATTTTCGCACACATGTCGTTGACATATATTTCTAACGCATTTTTTTTCTTCTGCTTTTCTTAGAATAATGTTGCATAATTGATCTTAAATCTTATTAAAGATCCAAAATAAAATTCCGATCTCTAATTGAGCTCGATTGCGTGAGTTTTCAAATTATGAAAGTCATTTCTCTTTCTGAAGAGTTTGATTAATACAAACTAATATTTTATTAAATATTATCAAATTAAAAAAGCTAAACCTAAATCTTTAATAAAAATTTAATTCTAACATGAACTTATCTTCGAACTATATTTGTCTTTGTCGCTAATCTTATTCTCTGAATATTTTAAATTATAGGATCTTCTTTTAACCAAATTATTTGCATATCCGTTTACCTCCTTACCGAATATTTTCAATTATAATCTTTTTCCCAATCATAAAATTTAATTGCACTGTATCAGCATTATACCAAAATTATCTTCTTTTTTCTTTTGATCTGTCACAGTTGTCTAGAAAATCTGAAACATCTAATAGTTTCAGTATGATTCAGTTGGTTTCTAAGTTTACCAGTATCTTCTCTGATATCTAAAAATTTCAATAATTATCACCTTTTAACAACTGACACAATCTTTATTATCCGCTATAAATGTTGTCGTTATAAATCTTTGTTTTTCATTTAGATAATCTTTAATATTGCTACACAATTTTGTATCTTAATCTTATCAATATTTACAAAATTAGTCTGAGATCTAAATGAGCTTGATTATTTCTTAATTTTCTGTGACGGAAAACCAATCATCTGGGCCTAACATAAAATAAACGCAAATATTTTTGATTAAGCTTGCTAAAAAATTCATTTATTATCAATCATTATTTTAACTTTTTCTCAATAGCTATTAATTTCTTTATATTTTCATCATGTTTCAATATTTAGTTTTCTCTTTAACGTTAATCCTTATTTCTTTTAAAACCTTAATATTTTTCTTATATAAATTTCCTAACAATTGAGTCTCAAAAATTTCTTAATATTTTATATTTCTCGTATCATTTATCTAATCATAAAATTTCTTTTTTCAACATATGTCTTAAGATTTTAATTTATATTCCTCTAAATATTTTTCCTATTTAAAGTAAAATATTTTAACTGATTCACAATATTTCTTTAACATTTTAATTTAAATTGCTCATTTTCTTATATTTTTTAGAATATCCTATTTGGAGTTAATTAAACTGAAGTTATAGGTCATTAGTACTTCCATAATTCGGCACCAACTGTAAAATGAGATTTTTTATATCCATTGTAAAAAGTAAAATGAGATTTTTTATATCCATTGTAAAAAGAAAAATGTATAAATAATTATTTACTAATCCTTTATGCTCCCATACACATTTACAATAACATAATCAAAATTATAAAATAATAAAAAAAATTAAAATAGAAAATTATAAACTATGTAAATGATAAAAAAAGATCGAAGAGGTTAATTTTAGAAGAAAGTTATTTTGTTTTGAAAATGATGTTTATCATTATTTTTTTTTACACAATTATTATTTAGTGGGATAATATAAATTATCTCAAAAAAATTTAACCCAATAAATTTTTGATGTAAATATACGAAAAATTAAATTTACATATACATTATCACATAATAACTTATATATATCTATGATTATTTCCAGGAAATAACTACTATGAATATTTTAATGAATCAAAAATTTCATTAAACTGTAAAATATGCCATGTGTTTAAAGTAAAATAGAATAGAACCGAAATGGGTAAGAAGGAAAAAATAAGTTTAATGAGATGGCACAACTCACTATATTTTGATTTACTCATTATTTTATCAACAGAATTATTTAATTTTTATTTATTTAGATTATGATTCAGAAATTTTATGTGAATACCACATTTAATTTAATTACACGATCATAATAGCAAGATTATTATTTAATAAATTAAATATCGACTTATTTACATTAATTTTGATCCTCTTAATAACATGATTCAAAAGCTCTACAAGAAGCTGCCGAAGAATTTGAAATCCGCAAAACACGGAAATTGGAAAAGCTCAAATTGGAACAAAACAAAATGGCCTCCAAAAAATTTAGACCATTTAAAATGATCAAAGTATAATGATTAATAATGCAGTTATTTTTACACAGTAATCATTTTATTTTAGAACTAAACATTATTTTCATGTTATTTCTATTAGAAATGTCTGGGTTTAGAATTAATTTTTGTCCATTAAGTGATGGATGAAACGAGATATAATTTAAATGTACTTTTTTCAAACATAAAACTAAAATCCTACTTTAAATAAATGTTACAATATCTCTGTGCCGAAATTAAATTTAGAAACTCAAAAAGTTTTTATATATATTATTTCAAAGTTATAAATCTTCCTCAATCTCCATACAAAATTATTAGTAATCAGTAATCTAATTCTAATATAATACAATTCTTACATATTAACATTTTTATACCTACAAAAAGAAGAAACAAATCAAAAAAAAATTAAATTTTATTATAGTGTAATAAACCAATTCCTTCTTCCACGTCTTCCACTTCAATATCGAATTCGAAAGATTCATATTTAAATTTAGAACCACACATATTACTTCGTGATCTACATGCCTGCAATTGTGACCCAAACCAGCCACAACCTTGTTCTGAAGATAACCTCTGTCTTAATAGGTAAAATATAAATGTGATGAAAGAAATATAATATATTTAAAAATAAGGTAAAGTTCTAAATTTTGTATGACCTATAAAGGGGTTTTAAATATTATATAAAATATGGCTACCATATACCCTCTTCTTATTAAAATAGCTTACAAACTAAATAAGTTTGTTGAATAACAATTATAGTCAGGCTATAATGAAATAAGCCAGGTGTGGATCACCATTTTTTTTAGGGAAAAGTATCCAATATTAATGTGATCTAATCTACCATATAACTTTTTTTGTAATTTATAGAATTAGCTTGATCGAATGCCATCCTAAAGTTTGCAAAGCTGGCGACAGATGCCATAATCAAAGATTCGTTAAAAGGGAATACCCCTCAGCAAAACCATATTTGACAAAGGATAACAGAGGCTGGGGCCTTATGACTTTAGTTGATATTAAAAAAGTAATGAATGTCAACAAACTTATAGTGTTTATTAATGGCATATATAAAAATGAATGCAAAGATATTAAAGATCCAAAATTTTTTATAGTTATTTGGAAGCGATTTACAGAGGGTTATGGTATGGTTAATAACTTTATCATAGAACCTTGTTCTTAGTCTATAGTTTAATGATATATGGATCCAACGCCACTTTTGGTCGAAATTATTATCATTAGGGGTCACCTAATTATAGTCCTTTTATTTTAAACTTTATAACATTATTTTTTTATCTCCTGTAAAATTAAGTGGAATCAGTACCATGTAATAATCAAGCCACGGATACTTATTTTTTCAAATAAGAAGTCAATATAAATTAATATGACCTTTATTATTATTTGCTTAATTTTTTTTAATATATAAAACAAGGGCGATTTCGTGAACGAATACGTTGGGGAACTTATTGATGAAACAGAATGTAGAAGGCGTATAGAGATAGCTTACAAGAATAATCTCGATGATTTTTATTTTTTAACCTTGGATAAAGACCGGTTTAGATTATTAGATATTAAGTGTTATTTTTGTTTGATCCATAGACATACACACACTTTATATAACAGAAACCGAGGTACTATTTCCACGGTCTAGCTCGGATTTTTTTAAAAAATTTTCAAGTCCGGCCCTGATATTTTTGAAATATATTTTATTTATTTTTAATTTTTATAGCTAATACTGACGATTTAAAATATAAGGCCCGGGCTGGGTAAAAATCCCTGTCCAGGTATATTTAAAAAAATTAAAATACGGTGTATATATATTTTTTACTAATTATTTTAAGTTAGAGTATTAAGTTTTGGCATATAGAGAGGGTCAGTTAGACCTACCCGAAGCAGGCGTTTCTACACCCCTAAGCTGACTGCATTTAAAAGAATGGAAATTCAACATTCATTCATTCTTCTATTTTATTGACAATGTCTCCTCCTTCAATTTCAATGTTGATCTTGCCACCCCTTCCAATGGCAGAAATTTCCATTCCTCATCCAAATTCTGCAGCCTACCGCATTTTTAACTTTATGCTGAAAAAAATTGTCTGTCATTATGATTTATTAGAAGCCGGATTTATGATCTCGTCTGAGCTCTCGACCCATAAAAAAGCGGGAATTCTAGGCTCGGTAATTGACAACCAAATCCGGGTTCGGTTCATGTTCAGATAATTTTTTTAAAAACGTGCAAGTATAACATGACATTCTTTTTCTTCGTTTGGTGATCTCTTAAAATATAATTGATAGGAAAAAATGTATCGTATTTTAATTCCTAATTATGGGTTTAATCAATATTATTTACATAAAACTAAGAAAATATAAAAATATAATCTTGTATTTTTATTCCGATAATTTGGTAATCATAAACAATGATTTATTAAATAATAATTTGATAATTCATCTTCAAGCATTATTTAAAAGAATTATATTTACATACGCACCTTTTCTTTTATTATATTTTCAAATAAAATTAAAAAACTAAACTTAAGAATTTTGTATTTCTTAATTATCAGCTTTCAATATCTTATATAAAACTGAAAATTAAAATGGTAAAAAATTTGCTAAGTATTGTTACTGAATCGTCCCAAAGGTCTGGTCAACAGATTAATTGTCTAGAGGCAAAGTTATTTTTTATTGATTAACAATGCTGAAAAACTTGCATTACTTTTTAATATTGCAGGTTTAGGCCTATATTATATGTACAACTTGATATTAATTTTAACAAGATTTTTTGCAGGGGAGGAACCGAATAAAGGGATCAAAGATATAAAAGGGATACAGATGAAGACTTTATATACAGATTTTGAAAAAGAGATAATAATTATTTTTATAAAACACTTTATTGAGATTAATATATAAAATTATTATAATTTTATTACCACTAACGAATTATAATAGGATAATAGACGCTGGACCTAAAGGCAATTTATCCAGATTTATGAATCACAATTGTGAACCTAACCTTGAAACGCAAAAATGGACGGTTAATGGTGATATAAGAGTTGGACTCTTTGCTATTAAAGATATACCGGAAGGTTTAGTTAAATAATTTGAATATGAGATCTAGCAAATGTTTTACTTAATAAAAGTATATTAATTTTTTAAACAGCTTGATTTATTATCAGAATTTTTATTCGGTGAGATTTTCAGTTGATTATACTTCATAATGAGTAAGTATAGTTCTACTTCTATCTCCTAAATTAATATGAATACGAACGGTTTAAATTAAAATTGAAGATCAGTTGGATAAATTTCATATTCATATTAAAAATATAATAAATGTTAGTTAAACAGTTTGTCAAACCCTGGTTTCAATTGTTGTAATTTCTTATAATAATAATTTCTAAATGATAATTATATTTATATTTTTTGAAATTATAAATATTATATACACAAAATGAACAATAAACTATTAAAGGATCTGAGTTGACATTTAATTACAACCTGGATTGTTTGGGCAATGAAAAAAAGAAGTGTAAATGTGGTGCAACTAATTGCAGTCGATTTATGGGCGTGAGACCTCCTAAGGTTTTAGCTTATGTTTGATTTTACATGATCTTAAGTTTTTTAATTAATTTTATGTAACATCGTACCTTTTATATTTATGCATTAAATGTTATATTGCCATTTATCTAATGCATAATTTATTTGTACAATATATTATTAATTAGAAAGTTCCGGAGAAAGTATCATTAGTTTCAACTATAACTAACTCTAATTCTACCTCAAAAATATCTTCTTCCCAAGTGGGTCGAAAGATATCTTCCCGTAATTCAACTGCTAGTTCTAAAAAAATTAAACCAAAATCCCTCGATGATCCCCAAAATATTATGGAGAAGTTAGGTATAAATAATTCAAAAGTGGTTCCTAAAGTTTTAGATGAAGAATGTTTTGTATGTGGTGATGTAGGAGAGCTTATTTCTTGTGATCGCGCAACATGTACAAAGGTTTATCACGTCACCTGCGTTCAATTGTCTAGTGTGCCTGCCCAAGGTATTAGCCTTTTAATACATTTTTTATTCTTGCACTTATTATATATCGATTATCAAATAGTAATTCTTATAAAGAAAAAGTTCTATTTCATGGCAATTTTGTTTAACTAAATTTTTTAACTTCCCAAGGCAAATGGACATGCCCAAGACACTTTTGCAGCATTGAAAATTGTACAACATCCGATCAAATTACCTCTTGCCATGAATGTACGATTTCTTTCTGCCCAGAACATTTGGCATCTGGAAAAAATATGATTATAGCTACAGATATACCAAATAATGAAGAGAATAGAAACGGAGATTTGATACCCATTGAACATTCATCAACTTCGACTAATATTATTTTATGCTCTACTGCGGAGGATAGGCATAATGTTTACATACAAGGGCTGCTCGATTTTAGGAAGTTTGTAATTTTTTTAAAAATTTAATTAGTCTATTTAAAGAATTAAATTTAGAACAGATTTTGCCTTTTCGCCCCCATAAATCGTTAATCCTTAAGTCAATCACTTACCAAAAATTCCAAAATGGGTTTGGCCATTTTGTTATTTTTATATTTTCATACATCATCTGAAAATTGTATTTTCCCCTATTGTTTATTTTCAGGGATGGGCAGAATTACTCAAAAATTGTAATTAATTCCTATTTACAATTACATGCAATTTTCGTAATTAATTATAATTAATACTTTGCTTAAGACTAATTAACTAATTACATCTTGATTTCATAAGAAATTATAATTACAATTCATTTTATAATAAAATTAAAGTAGGATTTGAAAAAATCATAAAAAATAACTAGAAACTTTAATAAATAGCATATAATCATATTATAATATTTATTCTTTGTTACAATTTTTTATGCCTGAAAAATATAAAGGTTTTATTCGTTCAATATAACAATGTCATAAGACATTTGCTTATAAATTATATAAACATTATATTTATAAATTTTATGTTAAGAAATGCAATCAAATTCTGTTATCATGTGTAAATATAAATATATAATATGGGCATTAACATTTGAAGCTCTTTTTCTACTAGGGCTTTGCTGATCCACATATTTTTCACCGATTCGATATTTTTCGATATTGATTCAATACAGATCCGATATTTATTTTGATTTTTCAACACCCCCCTTTGAACCAAATGCAATTAAGAAATGAATGTTTTTTATGCAAAAAATCGAATTATGCATATAATTTAATTATTTTATTTCTACAATGATTAAAAAAATTTACGGATATTGGTAGTATAATTTTTCATTATTCCTCCCCGTTAAATAATTCCGCAGATAACGCATTTTGCAAAATTATCTGTAAATATTTCCATAATTCAAGATACCATATTTAAAAAAATTCTTTTATTTAAAGTATAAATAATAAAATTGGTTTATTATTTAAAATAAATAAAACTTTGGGTGTTCCTTTCTATTTTTATAAAAAACTTTTAAAATACTATAAATCTATTTAAATAAATAAATAAAATTTAAGTGTTGTGCATTTGCATTGTTTAAAAAAAATTATTAGAAAATATTATTAATGTAAAATAAATATACAAAATATCAAAAAAGAGAAAAGTAAAAAGATCGGAGGTTTTCCTATTTGGAAAACGCTAAATATCGATGCCGATCCGATATTTAATATCGGCACAGCCCTATTTTCTACCCTAATCAATATTATATATATTTTTGAAAAACGTATTACCTTTTTTTTAAAAAGTTTCCATAAAACTTATTTAGCAAAGTTGAAAAGCTAAAAAAAATTTTCTACACAACAACAATTCTTTCGACTTTTTATAATAAAATTTACAATTAAATCATTAGCTTCTTGATGACATATTTTGGATGACTTTGAAAGAAATCTGGTAGTTTGCTGAATATTTGCTTTTGATGATTCAGTAAAAAAAATTTAAAAGATTGAATTATGTTAATATTGAAGGAAGTTCTTTCTAAAGGAACAAGATTAAACAAAAAGTTAATATTTGAATATACTTTCATATTTTTTAGGAAATTTTTACTGGTGGCTTGATTGGGGTTTTATGATTTGATTGCTGTTATTAAAAAAATGGAATTGAATATAGATAATTTAAATTTATCTTTTACTGAATCTAAGATTGTATTTGAAGAGCAACTATTGGAGTTATCGTTAGAATCCAAGATAAAAGTTAAAGATTCAGGATCACTCATTATGTTTCTGCCAGAAATATGAATGAATGATTGCAATTATTAAGCATTTTTTATAAAAATTAATTAAATTAAAAAATAAATTATAAATGTAATTATGAACTATAACTGCTGATTACATGTCTGCAAAATGTAATTAATTATAAATACTCATTTCTTTTTTAAATAGAATTATTAGTTACTAATCACAAAAAAGGAATTGTAATTATTACATATGTAATTAATTACTCTCCAACCTTATTTATTTTAATTTGAAGTTATTAAGACAAGACATTCTTAAAAATTACGAAAGTATGTGACTAATGTACGTTTTTAGGAAATATGTAAAATTTATAAAAGATTTTCAAAACGAAGATAATTATAGGCCATGAAAAATTTCTCAGAAAACTATATATAAAGTAAAAGAGCATGTCCTGAGGATTTGATTATTACTCGTAAAATATTCCCCACTGAGGTGTATGATGATGCCAATGTCATCTACAAAAAGGTAATGTGTTATATCATCGGCATTACGTGTGATTTTTAATAATTTTTATTTATATATTCTATTTTTTTAGCCGTTATATTATTTCCATCAAAACATATTTTTCTAAATTCGTATATTTAATATAGTATATGACTTAAGGATTAATTTGCGATATTTTAATTTAATCTTGCTTAAATAAAGTTTTAAATGACTTGACCACTTATGAAATGCTATAAACTAGACTATATTCTAAAAATTTTTAAAATATATTTATCGAACATATTTAGAATGGAAATAAAAAAATTGACCAAACCATTGGATCCACCCACCTCATAACTAATACATAAATGTAAAAATGTAACATCTTTATTTCACAGTAATTATTTTAACCACATTTTATAAGCTATTTTTATACACCTACCTAATTATAAAATAATCTCTTTTATACATAGTTCTATTTTTTTAACAATAATTTATTATTAAAAATCATATAATAAATCATCATTAATTTTTTTTTGAATTGAATTGATCATAATTTGATATTATAGCATTATTTATCGTATTAACGACGAAATATTAATTGTATTTACGATAGATATTTGATTCATATTATTAGATTATGTTTTGAATAATTATATTGCATATAAATAAAATCAGTAAAATCCAATTATTGTGTTTATTATAAATTTATATACTTGAACGTTTTAATAGTTTAGGAATAAAGGCATGTAAAAGTAAAAATTGATTACGAGTATTGGCAAGAATGGAAATATAAAATGGGTGCTAATTTTAAAAAATGTTAGCTAATTTTTAGGGGATTTTGCAGAACCCAAAACAGCTTGCGAACGAGTATATATATATCAGAGAACTTTAGAGGTACTGCAGCCCTACCCAGATTTGAAAAAATAAAATTATTCAACGCCGTATTTTTTTCCCAAAGTTCTACTCGGATTTTTTTTAAAAAAAAATCGGTTAAGGTGTTAAAGATTTTTTATGGTTTAAAAAAAACTTAAAATATACCTAATCAGCATTTTATTGATCGTTTTTCAGCTAATATGAAATCCATGTATAATAACTTTTCAAATTACCATATAACCACATGTCATAAACTAGTAAGTTTGAATCACCTCACCTTCCGATATGATATTTGTATTTTCATGCCTCTTGTAATTTAATGTAGTCTTATATAAATATCGGTCATTTTCCAATCCCTCTCTGACAATATACGTGGTTACCTAAATTTGGGGCAGAGTAAAGGAGAGATTAAATGATACTATTCTATAAATTTTTCCTTTAAAAGGTGTACAAAAAGGATTTTCGAAACCATTGGAAAAATAAATATAACCTATTTTAAATTATTATGAAAAGTAATTAACTTAAATCATATCATAATTTATTGTTAAATATTTAACGTTTATAAAGAATTAAATTAATAACCGCACATTATGTTTTATTCCATTAAAATTAAAAAAAATTAAGCAAAAAAGTATAAAATAAAAGTTAAAAAGTGAAAGTACAAAATCTACCCCCCCCCCTTCCTTAAAAATTCCAAATACATAACGTAGAATTTCTTCCACGAGATCTTTTACAAATCGAAGAGTGGTGGGGAATTATTAGGGATGCTTTATCATAATATATGGGTGCTGGGTAGTGTTGTTAATTGCGACTAAAACGACTAATATAGTCGACTAAGTTGATATATTTAGTCAGCATAGTCGACCCATTAATTCTACATGCTTAATCGATTAATTTAGTCGACTAAATCAATTATTTTAGCCTAACCGAACCTGACCACTGTATAGTCGGGGTTAGTTTAGTTCTTCCGACTACTTGATATATCAGAGAAGATAAACCATAGAAAAGTCAAAAATCTTATATTCGCTAATTTTACTAATTTTTTGTTTTTCTTAATTTTTTTGGATCAAATGGCAAAAATATACATGTTAAATTAAAATTTAAATTAGGATGTATCATAGAAAAGTGACAATTGTCATAATCGTTATTTTAGAGTTATATTAAAGTAAATAGGTAAAAATATTTATTTGTAAAGATGTTAAATTAAAATTTCAGTGAAGATGTACCATAGAAAAGTTATAATTGTCATAATCGTTATTTGTGAACTTTTTTGAGTTTTTTTAAAGTAAATAGGTAAAAATATGTTTTGTAAACATGTTAAATTAATATTTCAGTCAAAGTGTACTATAGAAAAGTGACAATTGTCATACTCGTTATTTTTGAACTTTTAAGTTTTTTTTAAGTAAATAGGTAAAAATATGTTTGGTAAACATGTTAAATTAATATTTCAGTGTAAGTGAACTATAGAAAAGTGACAATTGTCATAATCGATATTTATAATCTTGAATTTTTTTTAAAAAAATAAGTAAAAATATATATTTGTAGAGATGATAAATTAAAATTTCAGTGAAGTTATACCATAGAAAAGTGATAATTGTCATAATCGTTGTTTTTGAACTTTTTTTAAAACTAATAGCTAAAAATATTTTTTGTAACCATATTAAATTAAAATTTCAGTGAAGATGTACCATAAAAAGTGACAATTGTCATAATCGTTATTTGTGAACTTTTGTGAATTTTTTAAAAGTAAATAGATAAAATATATATCGTAAGCATGTTAAGTTACAGTGATGATACCATAGATAAGTGACAATTGTCATAAGCGTTATTTGTGAACCTTTTTGAATTTTTTCAAAGAAAATAGGTAAAAATATATATAGTAAACAAATTTTTTTAAAGTATATAGGTAAAAATATATATTGTAAAGATGTTAAAATAAAATTTCAGTGAAAATGTACTATCATAGAAAAATATCAATTGTCATAATCGTTATTTTTGAACTTTTTCAAAGCAAATGGGTAAACATATTTAGTGTAAACATGTTAAGTTAAAATTTCAGTGAGGATGTACCATAGAAAAGTGAAAATTGTCATAATCGTTACTTGTGAACTTTTTTGAAATTTTTCAAAGCAAATAGGTAAAAATATTTATTGTAAACATGTTAAGTTTAAATTTCAGTGAAGATGTACTATAGAAAAGTGACAATTGTCATAATATTTATCTTTCAACCTTTTTGAATTTTTTTAAAGCAAACTGATATATAAATTGTAAACATGTTATATTAAAATTTCAGTGAAGATACCACAGAAAAGTGACAATTGTATTTTTAAACTTTTTTGAATTTTTTCAAAGCAAATAGGTAAAAATATATATTGTAAACATGTTAAGTTAAATTTTCAGTGAAGATATACCATAGAAAAGTTACAATTGTCATAATCGTTATTTTTAAATTTTTTGCTGAAACGAGCTGACTTTTAGCCTACGCCCCTTTATCTTATTGGGCGAGCTAGCTTAATAATATTAAAAATTTTTTACTTTTATTTGTTGTTTAAAATTTATTAGGTAAACATTAAAAAATATATGCTTCATAAAATTTTTACATTTTTAATACCAAAGTACAGATAACTGTTGTGGATGTTATATTTGGGAGAAGCTAATGAAATTAAAAAACTTCTTAGATTTGATTTGCATGGAAGAATATAACATCGACGTGAATAAAAATATGATTTCACCCGTTTTCCCAAAAGCAAAGAAAGTTCACTTATTAAATTTTAAATGCAATGTTTGAAATAGGTAGCATCCCCGTCAAGATCAAATCATAACAGAAGAGTAGATGAGGTTAATAGAGGAGAGCACACTTTTTAATCATATAACAAAATATTTAAATTTAGTAAGGAGATTGATTTGTAAATCTACAATTATACCAGTGTTGTTAAAAGTCTCGTTTTGAGCCGATTTTTAAAAACGACTAACTCAATATCTTAACTAGAAAAATATAGACTAAACCTCAAAATTTCACTAATATATGCCTAGACTTTTGTGCCTTCTACGAACAAAATCTTCAGACTTGCATAATATTTTTCCGGATAATAATTGAGTTATAGTGCGCACAAATTGAGCGTTTGCGTTTTGCCGTTTAATAAAAAAAACGTGACGGAAAAGATGTTAGCATTATATTTATTGACAAAACATAAAAGAAGGAGGAAAAACATCTCAAATATGACAATTATTCTCTAAGTTTATTACACTTAATTATCCTATATTTCATAAAAGATATTTAATAGCTGGTATGTTCTTTTTACAATTATGTTGCATACATAGTTAAATCAGTATGCAGGGCAATTTGGAATGCTGCCAAAGATATTTACATGCTAAAGTCTTCAAGAAAGGATTGGAGAAGAGTACGTTAAATTTATATATTCTAATAATTTAATATATAATTACTTAGATTTCCCAAGAGTTCCTGATCTATTCAGGGTTCCTCAATTGTATTGTTGCCTTGGATGGGAAATATATTTATATAAAATATCCTCCCAATAGTAGATTGAAGTGTTTTATTAAATAAGTAAAATAGGTAAAGTAAGTAAAAGTATATTTAATATAAAATATCACGTATATATATATAATGAATTCAATCCTTCAGGTTATGTAATTTATAAACGAAAAGTTAATATTATATTCAATTTAAATTCAATTTACAATTACATTTATATTACAGTTCTCCCCACTATAAATTGAATTCATCGTGATAACGTAGTGGGGGTTTCGAAACTCTTTTTCAAGAGTTGTATTCTCATGTTCTGCCTTTTCCACTTCTTCGGTCAACGTAACGGGTATTTCCTTCTCTTGTGTATGTGCATCCCTCAATTGATCTGCATGCTTGTTTTTAACGATCCCCTCTGATTCCACATCGTACAATATTGCTCTTTTTCGTTGTAACACTTTTCCTTCATGCCACCCTGCTGTCCTTTCGTTTGCTATCCAAACTTTTTGCTGCTCTTCAAACTCCCTAGGTTCAACACTTCTATCTTTGTAGTACTTTTGTTTCCATAGAGCGTTTTCCGTCCTTTCTCTCGTTGATAATTTCCACTGATCTAATGTCGTCCTAAGCGACCTTCCAAACATCATCTCGGCAGGGGATTTACCAGTAGTTGCATTGGGAGTATTACGGTGCTAAATTTAACTGGTCCGGAGTCCCACATCTCCTTCCAGCATAGAAACGCGTCTTTATCGTCCGTATATATCGTTCAGCCAAACCATTCGATTTGGGGCTATAAGGGGCCGATCTAAAATGTTTTATATTGTTTATCCAGTAAACTGAGTACCGTTATCTGAGACAATGTAGCGAGGTAACCCAAATCTAGCGAAATAATTATGCAGATTATTTATTACACTCGCCGAATTAATATGTGTTAAAATTGCAACTTCAACCCATTTGGTAAAAGCGTCTACGCAAATTAACCAATACTTTCCAGATATGGGGCCTGTCAAATCAATGTGTAATCGTTCCCAAGGTCGGGTAGGAATGTTCCAATTGTATAATGGCACTTCTTTAGCTCCCGGCCTTCCTTCTTGACAACTCTTACAACATTTAACAAAGTCTTCAACATCAGTATCGAGATTTGTCCAAAAAACGTAATATCTACACAATGATTTCATCCCTACTATCCCAGGATGTCCTCGATGAATCACATATAAAACCTCCTTTTTTAAAATATCTGGGATAATAATTCTATCATTATAAAATAATAATCCTTCTTCGAACGAACTATTATCTTTAATCTTGGTTTTTGCTTTCTCTACCCCCAAACGGGACAGAGCATCGGCACATTTGTTATGATTACCTGGTCTATATATTATCTCATAATCATAATTTAATAGTTTCGTCGCCCACCGTATTAAACGGTTATTTGTTATTTTGTTAAGATCTCTTTTATCACCTAAAATATATTGTAATGGTTTATGATCAGTAAGATAAAATGTCTTCCAAAAATATATTGATGAAACTTCTCGATAGCGAACATGATCGCCGAAGCCTCCCGATCAATTGTGGCATAATTCTTTTCAGCCGCCGAAAGTGTCCTCGATGCGTAAGCAATCGGTTTCTCCTGGCCAGTAAGAAATCGATGTGCAATAACAGCTCCTAGACCATCTTCGGAAGCGTCACAAGAAATCACGACAGGGATATCGGCTGAATAAGGAATTATTGTATCTTCTTTTGACAATATATTTTTAACTTTAGTAAATATTTCATTTTCTTTAGCTGACCAAAATAAACCAACATTTTTACTCGTTAGTCGGTGTAAAGGCGCACAAATAGAATGCAAATTTTTAATAAATGCCTCATGATAATTCACTATTCCAAGAAATGAACGTAGTTCTTTAACATTGGAAGGTGTTTTAAAATTTTTTATATCGCTAATCTTATCTTCTTTAGGGTGAATTCCGAAACTGTCAATAACATGACCTAAATAAGTGACTGACTTTTCTCCGATTTTAATTTTATCGGTCGTCGTGGTCAGTCCAGCCTTCTCAAATCTTCTTAATACTTCTTCCAAATTAACTATGTGATCGGAATTATTCTCACCTGCAATAATTATGTCGTCTAAAAATACACTAACCATAGGAATTCCCTTTAATAGGTTTTTCATAAAGCGTTGGAATATTATCGGAGCGCTAGTCAAACCAAATGGAATTCTTTGGTATCGGTAATAACCGACATGTGTCGAAATTACTAAAAGGTCCCTACATTCTGGACTAACTCCGAATTGTAAAAATGCATCTCTTAAATCTATTGTTGAAAATATTTTACCACCCGCGATTCTTATTTGTTAGGTCGACGAAAGTTGGTAGTAAATCGTTATCGATCGCTAGATATTTGTTGATTGTTAAACGAAAAATCTCCGCATATCCGTACGGCACTGGATTTCTTTAAGATATTAACCGTTGGCGTAGCCCAAGTGATTGGAGTTATTGTTGGATCCACCTTCTCAATAACGCCTTCGTCTAAAAGTCTGTCCAACTCAGCTTCAATGGTTCGACGCAACGGAAAAGGAACTCTTCTTGCTGGTAATGCAATCGGTAACGTGTTCGGTTCTATTCGGATGACTGCCTTTTGCAGTTTGATTTCACCTAATTTTTTTTTAAAAAACTTGAGGGAATCTTGAAGCAATCGTATTTAAAGAGGGAACATTCATATTTATTTTATTAATACGAACTTCTTCCGGTAGTTTTATATCAAATTCTCTAATGAAAGGCATCCCAAAAATAAGGGAATTCTCCCCTTTAACTACCCAAATAAGTATAAATTTCGAAATATTTTTTACTTTGACTTCTACGGTACATTTACCTAGTACTTCGATTTGGATATGATTATATCCCACTAATTTATAAGCCGGTGATAGTTGTGGTCTGCCAATACGATTCCAGGTGACCTCATCAATCACACTACACGCGGCGCCGGCATCAAACTCCATAGCTAGCTGCAACCCATTTATCTTGGCATCGATGGTTGCTTTATTTGAAAATGACAGGCGAGGTGTCCGTGGCAGAATCATTTGTATGGCATAGCTTCTACAATCTTTCGCTATGTGGTTTGCCTTACCGCAACGAAAGCATATCACTTACTTTTGAATAGAGTTAGGTTTGATACTAGGTCTATAATTATTATTAGGAATATAATTGTTACTAAAGTGTTTATTATTATTGAATCTATTGACGTTTGTATAATTATTATTTCTAAAATAATTATTTTTCGAACCCTGTGTTGGCTTATTTTTAATTATTTTATTAACTTCAGTCTGGGTTTCATTTTCCAACGAAGACAGCGCGATCGCTAAACGCACGGTCTCTTCAAAAGTAATATTGCCTTCGATATACTTTGACCGAAGTTCTTTGTCCAACTCAGGTAAGCCTACTCCTAGGATAAATATATCTCTTAAAAGTTCATCAAAAGGCGGTTTAAAATTACAAAGAGAACAGACAGTTTTAACCCTAATTGAAAAGTCAATAATCGTCTCACTGCATCTTTTTAACGTAAAAATTTTTTTCCTATTTACGAAAATGCTCGAACTATCCTTGAACACCAAATTTTTTTTATTAAAGTAACATAATTTATCATCTCTAAATTTATTGGAAAGTGAAAGTTCTTAATTTTGATAAGATTTTCTGTTCCGATATAGGCTAAAAGCAGGTCTTTTTTTGTATTTAAATCTATAATATTTCTTACTTTATAAATTAACTCCAAGTTAAATAAGTAGTCCTGAATATTTACTTTTTCTTTGACGAATTCTGGAATATGGAATTTAATAGGAACTACTTCCATTGAGTCTTTAACTTTAATAGGAACTACTTCCATTGAATCTTCAACTTTAATAGGAGCTACTTCCATTGAGTCTTTTACTTTAAATTTAATAAATCAAATAAATCTTCTCTAAAAATATCGTCGCCAATGAAGTGTTTTATTAAATAAGTAAAATAGGTAAAGTAAGTAAAAGTATATTTAATACAAAATACGTATATATATATAATGAATTCAATTCTTCAGGTTATGTAATTTACAAACGAAAAGTTAATATTATATTCAATTAAAATTCAATTTACAATTACATTTATATTACATAGATCTTAATTTTTTTGTTACAAACATAGATTCACAATAGTTTTGTTGGCCTTAACAGACATAAATAGATAATTTGCTACATAATATAATAATAAGCAATGAAGGAATAGGTGCACAAAAATTTTGGTACCTTATGTTGTGTGTGTTAGAATTAATTTGCATAAAGATTTCTTTTGGATTTTGTTGTACTTTATATGTAATTTGCATAAAGAATTTTTGTGGATTTATTGTTATAACGCGTGATAAAAAGATTATATTTGAATAGTTATGATTATAAGAAGATTGAAAAGAGTATAAAAAGGCAAATTGTTACGATACAAATAATCTTTGTTTTTTTTTAATTATTAATTTTTTTAATTATATTTTATTTTATTTTATTTTTTTATGATTTTTACTATTATAATTTTGAATAAAGAATTAAAGTTGATTTTATGATTTCGTGATTCCTAATTATTATTAATTTCCTTTTTATATATATATTTGTTTTCTATTTTTATATTTAGGTTTTGATGCACAATGACAAACTTGTCGTTGTGAGTCGGAGGAGACCGGCCCTTTACAACCTTCAGTCTGTGACCGGTGGGACAACAAGGAGATGTGTCAAACTGTATTCTAATAAATAAAAAAAAATTCCAGAAGAACGTAAGAAAAATATGTAAATAAAGATGAAAAGGAAAAATTATGTTGTTAAGATTATGTTTATGCAAATTGTTATAAATCCGAACTTACCTCAGGGTGTTTAATCAGTAGTGGGAGAGCAATTAAGAATCCAAAGTTTGTTAAATCTTTTCTTTATTAACTCTTTCCTTTTTTATTAATTTTATTTTCAAAATATCATCCGATTAATAATGTGTAAAAAACAATTGCTATTTATATAGTAAAATTATAATCTTTGGAAGAAAAAATACATAAAATAAAATCCATCATTTAAATTAATCTTGTTACATAAACTATAAAAAAAATGAAAAATTTGTTTTGCATAAAATAAAATCCATCATTTAAATTAATCTTGTTACATAAACTATAAAAACAAAGTAAAATTTGTTTTGCATAACATAAAATCCATCATTTAAATTATCTTTGTTCCATAAATATACTTTGCATAATCCAACATCTCCCCCCTTTAAACTTCCCTTAACTCCATCGTGTTTGCCGATGCTACCATGTTCCTCCCTGGTTCATTCGAATTACTATTCGTTGTCAACTCTATACTTGGGCAAAACCTAAGTTTGTGTTCACCCCCGCACGCCCAGCATTCCACTCTCCTTCTTGTGCTATACGGCGCTATTCTGCGACCCCCTCTCGTTGGCGTTTCTTGTAGCCAATCTCCGTATCTTTGTTTCGCTTCGTTCCTAGCGGCTTCTACCCATTTGTTGGATTCTTCTGAACCGTCAACCTCTCTTATCTCTATCTTCATTACCTGGTTACCCACTCTAACATAGGAGGCCATCTAAATAAAATACTTTATACACATATATATATATATTCTTCGACTCTTATTTCTCTATACTAGGTTAGAATTTCTTCTCTAACTCTTTATAAAATATAACTCTCCTAATTAAGTCTAACATCCCTTTTATTTCCTACAACGTATGATTCTCCTACTATGTCTATCATCAATTTATTCCTTTCTAATTCTTCGTATATTTCTCATTTCTCTCTAAGGCCTTAAGCTTCTACACCTTACTTGCTTCAGGTGCCTTGTAAAGGTTCCTTCTTGTCCTTCAATCTTTACTTCTACTTTTTTCTTTCCTATATTTTTGCTTATTACACCCTTCCCCCATTTAATAGGCCCATCAAATAACAATACCCACACCAAACTTCCTACTGGAAATTTTTTACTATCTGCTTGTTCTCTCCTTATCACTTTTTCCTTTAAAAAATCTAATTCTGATCTCGTCTTTCTTCCTAAAAATATTTCAGCTGGTGACTTTCCTTTTGCTGTTTCCGTACTGTTGTATGCTAACAATGATAACCACCATTGACCTTCTCCATATTTTGCCTTTTTCAACCAACTCTTTACTAAAGCTACCATTCGTTCAGCTTGTCCATTGCTTCTTGGGTAATAAGGTGGTGATAATAAATGTCTAATATTCCACCTATCACAAAATTTATCAAATGCTCTACCTTTAAACGCTGGACCTCCATCTGATACTATCGTCTTCATCAAACCATATTTGCCTACAAAATCCCTTATCTTGTCTAAAGCTACTCTTGTTGATAAACCTGAAACTTGCTGACAATCTATCCATTTTGAACCTGCATCTACCATGATAAAAAATCTTTTCTTCTCATATTCTAAAAAATCTACATGTATTCTTTCGCATGGAATGTCTGTCTTTGGCCATTTATCTTCCTTATTCTTTGCTGGAACATTAGCCCACATGTTACAGGTTTCACAGCTCCTTGCTAACTCTTCTATTTCCTTATTCATCTTAGGCCACCACATATATTCTCTTGCTTTATTTTTCTTTCTTTCTATGCCTTGATGACCTGAATGTATTACATTTAAGGTTTCCTTTCTTAATTTATTCGGTATCACTAATCTATATCCTCTCAATAAACAATTGTCTTCTATATTTAATTCACTCTTAACTTTTTTAAACGCTTTATCTTCATTTTTCCATTCTATATCTCCTTTTAAACAAGCTTTAATTCTTATTAATTCTTCATCTTTTTGGGATATCTTATCTACTATATCAAATGTTATAGGTTTTTCTCTTGTATCTATTCTCACCGCTCTTATAATATTACCATTTACATTTTCTTCTTCTTCTATATATTCTAAACTATTGATTACTGGTTCTTTGTCTTCAATGTCTTTATTAAACAATCTTGATAAAATGTCCGGTAAGCAATTTTGTTTACCTTCTCTGAATTTTATTTCAAAATCGAAATTACCAACTAAAATTATCCATTTTTGCAACCTCGGTGAAATCATAAGTTCCTTATTCTCTTTTTTAAATAAATCTACCAACGGCTTATGGTCCGTATACAATAAAAACCTTTTTCCTATCAGATATTCCTTACATTTCGTAAGCCCGAATTTCACTGCTAGAGCCTCTCTTTCTATCGTTGAGTAATTTTTCTCAGTGCTATTAAATCGTCTCGATAAAAATAAAACAGGTTTCTCCACATTATCTATCATCTGCAACAAAACTCCTCCTATACCTTCATTAGAAGCATCTACTGCTAAAATAATATTTAATTTCTCATTAAAACAACTTAAAATAGGCTTCTCTACCATCTTTATTTTCAACTTTTCAAAACTTTTCTCCTGTGCTTCTCCCCATTCAAACTTTTTATTTTTCTTTAATAAATCATACAACGGTGTAGCAATTTCTGCAAAATTTTGAACAAACCGATGATAATAATTTGTTGCTCCTAAAAACGCTTGTACCTCCGCTTTATTATTCGGGGCTCTCATATTCATGATCTTATCTATATTCTTTACAATTGGCGTAATCTCATTTCCCTTTATAACATGTCCTAAATACTTTATTTCTTTTACTCCAAATACGCTCTTCTTCAAATTAGCTTTTAAACCATTTTCTAATATAATATCTAACACTTTAACTAATCTCGAATTGTGTTCTTCTTCTGTTCTACCAGATATCAAAACATCATCTAAATAATACATTTTTATTCCTTGAAATAACGCCGTCATCGTTCTTTGAAATATTGGCGCTGATATTTTCAAACCAAAAGGTAATCGGCAGAATGCAAACAAACCTCTATGAGTTGTAATCGTTAGTATCTTACTTGTCTTTTCACTCACCTTAATTTGCAAATAAGCATTCGAAAAATCAATCTTTGAAAACAGGGTGTCTCCTCTTAAATTCGCTAGCAATTGTTCTATTCTAGGTAGTGGATACTTTTCATTTATTACGCACTTATTAACTGTTACTCTATAGTCTATACACAATCTTAAACTGTTATCTGGTTTTCTTATGGGCACTAAAGGTGTTGCCCATTCACTATGCACTATTGGTTTTATTATTCCGTCTTTTAACCATTTATCTAATTCTTTATCTATCTCTTCTATCCAGGAAAACGGTAATCTTCTTATGCCGCAAAACTTAGGCCTATAATTTTCTTCTAATCGTATATCTACTTCAAAATTTTTCAGAGTACCTAATTCTTCTTTAAAGACTTCATTATACCTATTCAAAATAATCTTTATTTCTTTGTCAACAATATCTTCAACAACATTCTGGTCTACCATATTATTAATTTCTTGTTTAATTTCGACTGAATTTACCTCTATTGTCTTTGTATCTCTTGTTTTCTTATTTTCTTCTAAGTTGCTTCTATATTTAATCAAAAATTCTGGTGTTCGATTTCTAAGTTTATCGAGAACTAATTCTTGTTTATCCTCTATAATAGGTAACTTAAATCTATCGAAATCTATCATTTCACTATTTTCATCATTACTTACAGGGATAGTATCGAAAAATTTCCACCAATTATAAACTGGACCTAACGTTCTTATATCATACCATCCTAAAATCGGTTCAATCTTCAACGTCGTTATCCACAAATTTATACTTTTATTAACTCTTGGTAACCTTACCCTATAATACCCTAAAATTTTCACCATGCTACCATCCAATTGTTTGGCTCTTATCTTTTTAGTAACAAACTCTTTCTCTGGCCAAAATCTCATAAAATCCTTTATACTTATTAAACTAATTTCTGCTCCTGTATCTAATAAAAAACAAATTTCTGCTTCCTCCATGTTTATCTTTACTTTAGGGCATCTATTTTTCATTAAAAAATTCTCTAATTCCATTTTTAGTACGTCTACCCTAGTTGCCTTTTTAATTCTATATATTTCAAAATCTCTACTTTTTATCTTTATATCACTTCTATTAATATCGCTTGAATTATAATTATCAACGTTAAAGCACTTTTTATCATTGCAAAATTTCTCGTTCTTATTACCATAATTATTCTTACTTGCACTAGCATTATCAACATTATCCAAATTATCATTATTAAAATTAAAATCTTTATTCTTATTTTCTACTAAATTATCAACGTTAAAAAAATTATTATCATTACCAAATCTATCATTATAATTAAAATATTTATTCTTAACTGAATTAAAATTATCAACCTTAGAAAAATTATTATCATTACAAAATTTATCATTAAAATTAAAATATTTATTCTTAACTGAATTAAAATTATCAACCTTAGAAAAATTATTATCATTACAAAATTTATCATTAAAATTAAAATATTTATTCTTAACTGAATTAAAATTATCAACCTAAATTATTATCATTACAAAATTTATCATTAAAATTAAAATATTTCTCTCTTAGTCATTTATTGCAATTTTCTTGTGTGTGTCCTTCTTGGGCACAATTATTGCACCTTACAATTGAATTGTTTACTCTGCAACTTATAGCCACATGGCCATTCTTGCCACACCTCGCGCATCTTAGATTCTTCGTTATCTCACACTGGCGCGACATGTGGCCCGGCTGACCACAACTATAGCAAATTATCTGTCTGTAATTATCCGTTCGTATGAAGTTGTTTATATTTCTTTTCTTATCTTCCTCTCTTAATATATTCTTAATATTTTCTAACTCTTTAATCTCTATCTTAACGTAAGTCGTATTTCTTCCTATAATTAAACCTAACGTGAAACTTAAAATTAGCACCAAAAATATAATTATACTTATATTTTCAAGTATTAAACTTAATAAATTTATTTGCGTAATATACATTAAAGTGTACTCAATAACCACTTGATTAAAATAATTTTAAATAATTTAAAAAAATTGTATAAATATAAAATTACTACTATAATAAATAAAAGTAATAATAATTTACATAACATAAAATAGATTTGTTTTTACCTTTGAATTCCTACGTGAATATCTAACAGGCCCTGATTTACTTCGGTCCAAATTGTTATAAATCCGAACTTACCTCAGGGTGTTTAATCAGTATTGGGAGAGCAATTAAGAATCCAAGGTTTGTTAAATCCTTGAGTACCTTTTCTTTATTAACTCTTTCCTTTTTTATTAATTTTATTTTCAAAATATCATCCGATTAATATTGTGTAAAAAACAATTGCTATTTATATAGTAAAATTATAATTTTTGGAAGAAAAAATACATAAAATAAAATCCATCATTTAAATTATCTTTGTTCCATAAATATACTTTGCATAATCCAACAAATAACAGCCTTTGTTCTACAAAAAGTGAAAATGAATACTTGTTTATCATTTTGGAATTTTGTAAGGCTAGTTAATTTTGAAAAAAAGGAAGGGGAAAAATTAAAATTGCTTAATTAATTTCGATAACAAAAAAAAGGATGCTAATTAAAATTACTTAAATAAGCTGTAAACATAAGAATTTCAAATGCAATTTTTTTAAAATCTAACACCAAGTTTTATGAATTAAATAAGTATTTTACTCAAAAAGTAAAATTGAATTCTGCTCATTTTAAAACTTAATATTTTATATAGTTTTTAAAATTAAAAAAAAATTTGCTTCCCTAGAAGTAAACTTAACGTTTAGTCATTGATTCTATCATAAGACAATCCATGATGTTATAAAATAACTAGTAAAAATAATTCATTAAATAATCAAGTAAAATTCTTCGAGTAATTAAATCGCGTAGATCCTCGAATAATATTAAAAACCACAAATAATAAAAAAAATTCAAAATAGTATAAAAAAATTCGAATAAATATAAAAAGATCAAAGTGATTTTTATTGTTTGTTTCCAGTTTCCACTTCATATTGTAAAATATTAAAAATAATAACTCGTTTCGGCATATGCCAATGACAACGAATTAAAAAACAAGAGTATTATATATCTTTCTTGCAAACATAAAATAAAAATGATATATTTATAAAAATTCAACAAATGATAAATATATACAATTTAAAATTAATTTAAAATTACCTTATTAAATTTTTCCATGGTTAAGCGATGTGATAATAGCATAGATGTATTATTTATCATTATTTGTTGATATTTAAGCTTAATCGGATGTCGTTATTTTCGAAGTTACTAAAAATTATAATTCTCAACTCAAGGAATATATAAAAGAAAATTTTTTAATTAGTTGAAATATATTTAAAATTAAACAAATATTTGAAGTAAAGAGTAGGATTAAAGTTAGATAGATATGGATTAGGGTTAATTAAAGGCTTGAAGAAAAATTAACATTTTTATTAAAAGCATATCAAATTTAACGGCATGTGATTATAAATAGACCAATTGAAATTTAAATAAATCAACTGCTCTAACGGCCATTTCCTTAAGTTGAATAATTATTATAAATGAGGTTAAACTCTAATATTAGAGAAAAATCCCAAAATATTTAACAATTTAAAAATAGAATATTTTAAATTTTGAGGAAAAATAAAATGGTTTTCCTAATAATTAAATATAATTTATATTCATTAAAAATAAAACAGAATGTGAAAAAATTTAAACATTCTTTATTATTAAATTCGAATTTTATTATATAACTTTTATGTGACTGCCAGAGAGACATCCCTATCCCACCCCATCTTACTTCCTACCCTCACCTAGCCCCTTATCAGATTAGAATTATCAAAAAAAAGGAAATCCAAATCATTACCCTTCTCCTAGTCTTCACCCCCTAACATTCTCCAATTCCAATGTTCGTCATACCCCACCCCTCCTGCGACAAAATTCCCTGGGCTTTAAGGAAACTGAAGTCAAAACTAATTAGCAATAAAAAAGGATATAAAATAAGATACGATTAATTTGGAGTTAATGCTAATGTATAATTCGAAAATTTGAAATAATTGTATATAAATAAATTTAAACATCTTTTAAAAATCAGTGCCAGTTCTTATATAAACTTTTTTATTATTAATTTTAAATGTGAAACAAAGTCTCCTATCACGGAAAGACGGGTAAGGCGAAGTTAACGCCCCCGGAATCTTAGGAGTGCATTTTAATTTACTGTGAATTATTTAATAATCTTAAGATGAGGGGTGGGGCAGGGGCAAATATTTAAATAAAAAAAACACATAGATAATATTTTATTTTATTCAAAATTCCTAGGGAAAAAATATTATACACTACTTTATATTTCGCAATATCTACTATGCATTCCCATAACATCTGTCGCCTTATATTCCATATTCTTACTTATCTAATACACAGATTTATATAAAACCTCCTGGTTTCACGGTCATTTGATATGTACTCTTACCTTGGCGAGGCACTCCGTTAATCAACAAATTTCCCTTGTCTCCTTCTATTTAACCCATCAAGCATTCATTCTCTTTCGAGCTCATATATATCCTTGCATAGCTTTATAACTTTGTCTCTCTAAAGGTCTACACGAACAGGGGGGTAGGAGAAATATCATCTATTCCATATATTTCCAAAAGCAAAGAGAATCCAATTAAAAGGTATTAATAAATTATAAATTCGTTTAGCTACTTATTAAATGTAATATTTGAAATAAATAGCATCTACATCAAAATTAAACTCCAACAGATGGGAGGATGAGGTTGTTACTGAGGATAGTACCGTACATAATGACATAACAAAATATTTAAATCTTAAAGTAACCATTTTTGATAAGTATAATTTAGCATAATTTTAAGATGCATATATTACAATTAATATAAATTTAAATTACTAAATTTATTATTATTGGTTCACTTTTATTTAAAGATTTCAATTAAAGAAGAGGATATACTTCAAAAGGATGTCCTACTTTGGTGGAAACGACAAGAAAAAGATTTGCAAAAGCTATCAAGATTAGCAAGAAAAATATTAGGAATTCCTGCAACTAGTGCTACTTCTGAAAGAGGATTTAGCATTGCCGGAAGGTTTTGAAGAACGTGTTTGAATCCCGAAAATGTGGATTTATTATTATTTTTGCATTATAATTACTTATAATATTTATTTATATTTTATAAATATTTTATTTGATAAAATAAATTATCCATAATTTAAATTGAATATTTTTTAAGCTTAATATAGTAATTTCCTAAATTATAAAACTTATAGAGACGTAATGTTGAAACTATTTTCATTAGATGATTAAAATAGCGGGCTTGGGTAAAAAATTTTTTATAAATAATGGGCGGGCGGGTAAAAAATTTCTGACTAATGTGCGGGCGGGCAAGAAATTTTAGACTAATGGGCGGTCGGGCGGGTAAAATTTTTTAGATTAATGGGCGGGCGGGTATATTTTTTTGAAAACTATGGGCGAGCTGGGCGGGTGGGTTAAAAAATTTTTTAAACATTGAGTGGGCGGGCATATTATCCAAAAAACCCGCCCAATGCAGACCTCTAGATGGAAGTTAACTTTAGGGGGGGGGGGGTCAATTATACAAATGAAAAGCAGTTTTATTTCATTAAATCAAAATGTAGTATTAAATAACGCAATTTCATTCATTTAATCGAAATTATATTAATAAATTTCCTAAACTCTTTTTGTTTTTTCCATATCGCCAGTGGCCCCTACACTTTTTGAGCGAATGAAGCAGAATACCCCCATGAAAAGTATCCCCCCCCCCTCATAGAAATGATAATTATTACACCCATAAATTTCAAAAATAATTTTTATTGCATCAATTTTTAATATATAATATAAATAAAATGCAAAAAATATATACTTTATAAATATTATTTTTAAATTAATAATTTAGGTAAATTAGGGGAAGAGAAAGCGAAAGAATTTATAATTTCATCAGTATTTAATTATTTAAATAAATTTTTTTCCTGATAATATGGTTAAATTATTGAGAAAAGAATCTTTCATGGTACTGCGAAGTCTTGTTTTAATTAATTTAATTTTACTCATGACTCTTTCGGCAGTACATGAGGTTGTGGGAATGGTTAATAAATATTTATATAAAATATTTAAATTTGGGAAAGCAGAAAAATTTTAAAGTAAACGAAAAGGTAAAATAAATGAATAGTTTTTCCAATCTGAATCGTAAGTCCCTGAATTATCATCATCATCAGAAGAAGCTAAATAATGTATTGGTAAAAATATTTTAATTAAATAAATTTACAATTCTCAGAATCTGACAAATCTTTAGATTCTTGAACCTCTAGGTCATGAGTAATAATTACATTCCCCATTTTGGCCATCTTATAAATATTTCTAAACTTTAACATTTCTTCGAAAATTTGACTTGAATTTAAATTGTAAAATTCACAAATATCCTCGATATCTTCTTTAATAATTGATTTTTCTGCCATTCCCTTTGGCGTAAAAAATGATGTTTGATGTAAAAATTTCATGGAATCATCATTAAATCTTTCGTTAATGCATAATAATTAAATCGAGTGCAGCGTAAAACACCTATTTTAAAGCTAAAAAAAATTCCTATATTTAATGATGAAAGTATATATACCTCTCCTTTTTGGATTGTAATGTTTGAAGTCTAGAACTTTCAAAATCAAAAGGTAGATTTCTCTCCTTCATAAAGCTATTTGTCCAATTTTGAGTAACATTCTTAAAAGCTACTTTTTCAAAACTTTTCTTTATATCGTTAATATTAAGCCCGCCATGTCTTTTTCTAATGTGATCTATCCATTTATCATCTCTTATATTATGCGATTTGCAATTTTTTATTAGGCATTTGTATTTTCTTGGTTAATATTTTTAGGCATATAAAATTGGAAAAATAATTTATGACAAGAAATCTCGGATAAAAAATTTACTAAATATAGACCAAAATTTCCGTCAATATATTAAATTAAATATTAAGTGGGGGGGGGGGGGTCTTATTATTACATTTATAAACCAGGAATCACATGATCATGATGAATGTAAAAAAAATTCTTTTTTTAAATTTAAAAAAATTTAAAAATAAGTACCCCCACTCATTTACTGAAGCAGTTGCTTCGGACCCCCCCCCCTCCCCGTTGTAGGGGCCCTTGCATATCGCATTATGGAATTGCAACAATATGTGTATTTCTAAAAATTATATTCAGTATTTTCTGAACGTTTGATATTTATTCTCAACGTTTGATGATTTTTTTGAGCATTTCTGTTTAAATTCCGCGATTTAAATCGACCAACTACCAACTCAAGTTTATAAACTTGAGTCAGTTCTACGAACTTAGTCGACTAGAGGACGAATAGTTCTATAAACTTGATTAGTTTTTATTAATTAATAAAACATTTGTTCTGTTTTTTTCTTTATCTTTAGACTTCCAACTTAAGTCGTTATACGAGTTTTAAGTCGACTAGAAGACGAATTAATGTTTTCCGTTTTTTCTACTCAGACTCAAACGGGTGGTTTTTTACGACTTCAACCCAAAGTTGTGGTCGTTTTATTCGATCCGATCCAAAATATGGGTATCGGTTTATTTATTTATTTTTAATGATATACTGGCCATTAGTCTAAATAAAATATATACATTTTGCCAAAGAAACCGCCAAGTATCTAGGTGACAATTGAAAAATTCTATGGTAGGCAAGATATTCGAAATTTTGATATATATTTTTTATAAGAAATTTTTTTCGTAGTTAACATAAACATCTTAAAAATAGCAAAATATGATGATATTTTTATTATAATTTATATTTAAATAAATAAACTTATAAATATAATTATAGTATTACTAGTAAATAGCCCGTCAAAAATGACGGGGAATGAAAATTTTCTTCTTACTTTTATGCATGTTACCTGTTATTTGAAAATAATATCCATTTATTCTTCTTACCCCCTCATCCCTTCAGGCCAGGTATAATCCATTAAAACTAAGTGCTATGGTTTGAGTAAAAATAAATTTAAAGCATTTACTTGATAATACCAATATTATTTGTTAAATATTACTGATTACTTATACCTAATATTTAATATTAAAAAAATTTCCAGGCAGAGTCCAAAGCCATATTAATTATGAAAATTCTTCCAAGCCCAATGAAAGATCATAATAATTTTGGTAGTTGAGAACTGAAATAAAATATTTAAATAATCATAATGAATTTAAAAATACAATCAAAATTCAGATTTTCATGGGCCTTGGTTTTTTGATCAGGTCAAGCCCAGGCATGCAAAAAATTTATTTTGGGCCAATGTCTGACCTATAATTAATAATAAAAAAATTCTCAAGCGTCCAAGCTTATAATAATTTTGAAAAATTTTCCCCAAGCCCATCCCAATATAATTTTATAAAAATATTTTCCAAGCCCAGCCCAACCCATAATAATTTTATAAAAAAAATTTCTCAAAAAAGATATTGTATCTAGATATAATTTTAGAGGTATCTGTATTTTAATCTTAAAATTTTTTTTTTTAAATAAATGCTAGTTTTAAGAGAATTTGTAAAATAAGAGATTATGTTCAAAAACAACAGCTAACTCTGTATATTTAACTATGAAAAAATTGTATCTCAAGAGTCGACTCAAACGGCTCATTAAGCCGCTCGAGGCTGAGTCGTTTTTTACGACTAAAAATTCGACTCAAGTCGCGGCTAAGCCGAATCGGCTTCTTTTAAATTGTTAAAAATTTCTGGGATAGGTAAAATAATGAGAAAGTCGTTTTATTTTAGCTAGCTAGCACACCTGCTTTTCCATATATAGGGGCTCAAATGTACAAAAAAGTGCCACATTGGAATCTTTAAGATTTTTAAAATGCTTATATCTCAAAAACTTATATAGCAAAAAAAATATAATCAATCATATTGTGTAATAAAATCTCTGAAATAAATAATGTTTAGTCCAGAAGCGGGACAAAACCCCATTTATTTTGAATTTTATTTTGAATCTACTAGGAAAGTATATAATATATATGATTTAGCGTTCCCTCTCGAGTCTCGACTAAGCTAATATAAGGCTTAGAAGGAGCAGGAAAATTTTTATCCAAAATAATTAGGTAGTCTAGTCCTGACGAGTCTCAGTCAGGATTACCAAAGCAAATTATTGACTGACAAAACTGATTATGATTACGACATACGTACGATAAACTCTATCATTTTACTTAACTAAATATAAAATAGATCAGCCTACTATATTGTAGGAATTTTTTTTATTTACTTTTAAAAAAAACTATTGATGCTAATATAACTAGAAGATATCAATGATTTTAACTGCATTTCTTAAAATATGAGTATTGTATCATTATTAATTTTCGTAATTCTAAACATAATAGCCTCAAAAATAGTATTTAACACATTATTTTAGATTTTAGAGTCATGTCTTACAAAAACTAGTTATTTTTTAAAATTTTTTATATTTTATATACTATTCTTAAAAATTATTATTGTTTAAAAGGTATATGTTAAAATTTTTTGTTTAAAATCATTTAAGTAAAGATTAAAAAAATGTCCTCCATGAGACTACCGATAGCTGGCTTAGGATGTTGCCTTTGGAAAAAATTAATTAAGTAATTTATTTTTAATGATATACTGGTCATTAGTCAAAATAAAACATATACATTTTGCCAAAGGAACCGCCAAGTATCTAGTATCTAGGTGACAATTGTCAAAAATAAAAAATTCTATATTAGGCAAGATATTCGAAATTTTAATATATATTTTTTATAAGAAATTTTTTTTCGTGGTTAATATAAACATTTTAAAAATCGCAAAATATGATGATAATTTATTATAATTTATATTTAAACAAATAAATTAATAAATATAATTTATTATAAATATAATGAAATAAAAAATAATATAATATACATTCAAAATATAATATATTATGTTAAAAATTCCCATTCCATTATATATTTCGATCGGTAGATAGAACATACTGCAAGCCCCGCTTTAAATAAAATTTAAACAAATATATAAATATTACTAATTTTATTGAGATAAATAATATTATTATATAACATGCATGATACTTAATGTTCTTAAACGGCTAGAATTTTCTAAATTAATATTCACGTGCCTGCAGTTATCTGAAATTTCAATTTATGTTTTAAAATTGACTGCATTTTAGACTTTTACGAATAATAATATAAGCTAAAAATAACCTATTAACAAAAATATTTAAATTTATAGTATTTTACTTAAATCAATTCCTAAATAAGTGATATTTTATATTATTATTCTTACCTCTCTAATTGATGTATGTTTATTAAAAATATGATTGCATATACTGTTACACCTGAGAAATTATTGCCATATTTCATCACGAAGAGACATTATATATATGTCCCAGGAGGATAGTGCCATACATTGTTTCAGCGTCGATGAGGCCATCTTGTTCCTCATTTTAGTCATAATATTTCCGGCCAAGGAAAAAGCTCTTTCCGATGCCACTGAGGTTGTCTGTTGGCATAGATAGTCCCTGGCCATCATTGCTAAATGAGGAAAACTTTCAGCATTTCCTCTCCACCAATCTAATATATGTGTAATTTCGATGGATAAATATAAAATATTAAAGATTATATATTAAGATTGAACAAATATACCTTTTTTTCAATCCCTGCAATATTGAAATGGTTTTAGAAATTGAGGGATTGTTATTATTATCAAATTTGTACGCATCAAATGGCTCGGACATATTTTTTCAAAATTTTTTAAAAATATCAAAATATTTATTTGCGAGGTCTTCCTTTTGATTTGTAATAATCGAATTTTTGATCATAGGATCAAGTAATGTCGCTGCATAATTGTATGGGGTGAATATATATTCACTATATTCGTTAGCTTTTTTTAACATAAGAGTTGCAGCCTCTTTTATTGATAAATCAGAAATAATCACAGTATAATTTTTCAAATTCTGCATTATATCATTAAAAAATAATAGGGCCATCCCAATTGTGGGAGATTGGTTGGATATTTCTACGGTTATTTGATAAAATGGTAATAGAAATTCTTCCAACTTTATGAAGAACGCGCAATCATCAGGAGTTGGAGTAATATCTGCCCCTATTATACCTTGTTTGATCAGGTCTTATATAGCATTCATATTCTAAAAAGATAAATATTAAGAAAAAGAATATAATAAATATACAATAATAATTATTACCTTATTAATAGAGGATATCATTAGGTATTTGCTGTTCCATCGCGTTTTAACAGCAAGAGGTATCTTAGTTGCCCCACTTACTGCTTTGTATGATTGCATGAATTTTGACGAGCTATATAATTTAGCCACTATCTGTTCTATATTTTTCAATTACTCCTCAAAACAATTAAGGCCCACCTTTACTATTAAATTAATAATGTGGGCCAAGCAGCGATGTCCATATAAAATTTTTGAGTAATGGGATTGATAATATTTTTGCAACAATTGGACTGCCTTGACCTCATTAGATCCATTATCATGTGTTATTGACAGTATTCTATCTTTTAATTTGAATTCTTCTAATGAAGATAAGACAATTTAGCAAATTTCATCTCCTGTGTGTGGATGAGGAAACGCTATCATATCCAATACCAGATTGAACCCAATTTTTATTTATATAATGAAAGGTAAGGGCACAAAATGACATGTTATTATTAGCAGTCCAGATATCAGTAGTAATAGAAAACAAATTTGTATGATTATTTAATTTTTCAATTAAGTTATTTTTGGCCAAATTATATACATTATCAAGATTTTTTTTAATGGTCTGTCTACACCATAACTTAATATTTTTATTTGCATTATTGAATATTCTTTTAAAGGCTGGATTATCAATGGTGCTAAAAGATATATTTGTCTCTATTAGGAATATTAGGATTAGTTTATTAATCATCAAATTTTCATGGGGTAAGGGCTTCCGCATCCCAGGCATCGTGTCATAAATGGAGGATCCCTGAGCCATCTCATTAAATATATTTGGATGCACTGATTTCATATGTTTTTTCAAATTCGCTAAATATAAAAAAAAATAATTCCATATATTTTATAATCCTCCATTATTGGTCTTAATAAATTAGTTAGAGACCTGCAGGTCCTGCCTAGCCCGTCCTGGGTACACTGGCCGGACCTATTTTAATTTTTTTTAATTAACCCAGGCCGAGCCTGAAATTTATTTTAAAAATAATCCGGGGCGGACCGTATATTTTAAAACTAAATATTTTAAATCGCCATTATTAGCTATATAAATCAAAAATAAGTATAATATTTTTAAAAAAATCTGGGCCTGGCCTGAAATTTTTTTTTTAAAGTAGGGCCAGGCCTGAAAATTTATTTTAAAAAAGCTGAGACGGGCCTGGTCGAAAAAAATTTTGAGAAAAAATCCAGGCCGGGCCGTGCAAATGGCATCTCTGCAGGTCTATGAAATTAGTGCCGGAAGTTTTTAAAAAGTAATGTTTTTCGGTCTAAACCAGAAACCTTCATGGGCTGGCCAGCGACCCAGAGGGCCTAATATCATATTATCTAGCTGTCCTAAGTTTTTAAAACTATTTTAATAAGCTTTGGCTTACAATTATTAAATTTAGAATATTTAAAACAATTGCTAATTTAAAAAAAATATTGCCTTTTTTCCTAATAATAAATTTCAGTATAGTAAACAAAACGATTGCCTAAATATATTTAAATATTGTTTATTTTCATTAAATAAAATCGCCCGGTCTGTCCTGCGGGTTCGTGTTCAGAGGGCCAGACAAAATTGGGTACTAAGACCAAATAAAAAATAAAGATCAGGTTAAATTTATGTTTTAAATATAATACATCTATTTAGAAATCTAGGAGCCCTCTTATGAAAGTTTTGTTTAGCTAGAAATTATAATAGAATCAACTAAAGGACAATTAATAATATGATTAATTGTATCCAAATGTATTGTTAATTGTGCATGATTAATACAAATGTGTAGATAGATTTGTAAAAGTAATAAAAGTTTTGCCAGCCGGCCCGAGCCCGAATTTTTTTACAAAAATATTAACAGGTTTGGCCAAGTCCGAAGCCCGTTCGCTCCTGCCCTACAAGCAGATATCTAGATTAAAAAAATAAAATATTTTTTTAAATTGAAAAGGAAACCCAAAGATATTATGGGGAAAAAAATCAAAATTAAAAAAAAATACATTGGCTATAAAAGTATATGAACAATCTAAATTAGGGGGGTAAGTTAGATGAAATATTTTAAAAAAAATAATAAAAAGATTAGATTTGATGCAATTATTAAACTAAAAAATAAAAAGAAAAATGGAGGGGGGGGGGGGGTCAAAATTTTAAAAAAAGGAACAAAGTATGAATAATCGAAATTGGGGGGGGGGGGGGTAAATTTTAAAAAAATAAAATAATAAAATTAGTTACATAAAGTATGAGGGGAGAGGTATTATTAAGAACAAGAAAAGAAATTGGGGGGGGGGGGGGGATTGAAAATTTAAGACAAATAATAATAAAACAAAACTTTTACTTTAATCTTTACCAAAAAAAATTTTATTATTTTTTATTTCATTATCTAATATATAATCTCCATAATCACATGATGATCGTTTTCGTATCTCCTTAATGTATTTAAAATTTAAGGAGACTATATAGTGTAATGTTAATTTTTTTTTAAAAAATTTATTTTGCCATCCTAGGGATTCGAACTTGCAACTTCACGATTGGAAGGCAAACGTTCTTTCAATGCAGCCCCCCTCAACATATTTAATTTAAATTAACAATAAAGAGACTAGATAGTGTAATGTTAATTTTTTTTTAAAAAATTTATTTTGCCATCCTAGGGATTCGAACTTGCAACTTCGCGATTGGAAGGCAAACGTTCTTTCAATGCAGCCCCCCTCAACATATTTAATTTAAATTAACAATAAAGAGACTAGATAGTGTAATGTTAATTTTTTTTTAAAAAATTTATTTTGCCATCCTAGGGATTCGAACTTGCAACTTCGCGATTGGAAGGCAAACGTTCTTTCAATGCAGCCCCCCTCAACATATTTAATTTAAATTAACAATAAAGAGACTAGATAGTGTAATGTTAATTTTTTTTAAAAAAATTTATTTTGCCATCCTAGGGATTCGAACTTGCAACTTCACGATTGGAAGGCAAACGTTCTTTCAATGCAGCCACCCTCAACATATTTAATTTAAATTAACAATAAAGAGACTAGATAGTGTAATGTTAATTTTTTGCTCACTACGAGAATGGAACTCGAGCTTCCCGTTTCAAAGGCATACCGCATGCACCAACTTGAATATAAATAAATCTAAAATATTAATTATATATATTAAAGTTTCACGCATGCACCAATTTCTTGAAATTTAAGAGTAAAAGAGGTAAAATTGTTCAATGTATACTGTGAGCATGTATTAGAAATATTAAAATTTAAAAATGTGATGGAGATCATATTGAATAAAATTTAAAATAGAAGTGCTAAGATTTTTGAATTTTAAATATGGGTTATAGATTGGTCTGAAATTTTTTTTGCAGACAGCCAGAACTGATCAAAAAACCATATGTTGAAGGGTAATTATTTAGTTTGTGTGTATGGTATTAAATATATTTTATTAATAAATTTTATATAAATATTAAAATTTAAGAGTAAAAGAGGTAAAATTGT
The DNA here is from genome assembly GCF_954871325.1 of Gordionus sp. m RMFG-2023. Taxonomy (NCBI): domain Eukaryota; kingdom Metazoa; phylum Nematomorpha; class Gordioida; order Chordodea; family Parachordodidae; genus Gordionus; species Gordionus sp. m RMFG-2023. The sequence goes on from NC_088777.1 coordinate 21,214,962, forward strand.
TGCAATGTGTACTGTGAGCATGTATGAAATAGCAAAATTTAAAATGGTTTGTTTAAAATTTAAATTAGCATGAACATATTTTCAGAATGGTACTTTAATATGTATTCATGAATTTCATATAAATACCAGGAGCTCACCAGTAGAATCATAGGTAAATCAGAAATTTACCCTTCATTTGATTATAATTTTGAAATTAGACAGATTTAATTCTTATAAGCCCCTTACATCAGACCTATTTTTCTGGATCAAATAAATTATTTGGGTTTTCCTGGGCTTGGGAAATATTTTTCACCATTAATATGGACTTGGACCTAGCTTAAGAAACATTTTTCATAATTATTATAGTCTAAAATTCCTGTAAATTTTTTAATTTTAAATATGGACTAGAAATTGGCCTGAAAATTTCTTTTGAAGACATGGCAAGGCCTGATCAAAAACCAAGGCCCATGCAACTTTCAGATTCTGATTGTATTTTTAAATGCATTGTGACTTTTTATATATTTTATTTCAGTCCTCAACTATCAAAATTATTATGGTCTTTTGCGGGTTTGAGAAAACCAAGTGCGAGGACCTGGCTTGGGAATTTTTTTAATATTAGGCATAGGTGTAATATTTAACACAGAATATTTATATGGCTTTCAGGTAAAATCTAATTTAAATATATTTTTATTCAAAAAAATAGTATTCACTCTTAGTCTTAATGGGTTAGCCTTGGTCGGAGTGAGCTAGGTTAAAATAAACTAAATAATAGATATGGTTTTTAGAGATTTACCTATCTTCAGGCTTGGAAAATTACTATCGGTTAGCCAGGTTTGAGAAATTTTTTTTATAAAATTATTATGGGTTGGGCTGGGCTAATATTTTTATAAATTATATTGGGCTGGGCTTGGGGAAAGTTTTTCAAAATTATTATGAGGTTGGACGCTTGAGAATTTTTTTATTATTAATTATAGGTCAGACATTGGCCCAAAACAAATTTTTTTTGCAGGCCTGGGCTTGACCTGATCAAAAAACCAAGACCCATGAAAATCTGAATTTTGATTGTATTTTTAAATTCATTATGATTATTTAAATATTTTATTTCAGTTCTTAACTACCAAAATTATTATGATCTTCCATTGGGCTTGGAAGAATTTTTCATAATTAATATGGCTTTGGAATTTGCCTGGGAATTTTTTTAATATTAAATATTAGGTATAAGTAATCAGTAATATTTAACAAATAATATTGGTATTAGCAAGTAAATGCTTTAAATTTATTTTTACTCAACCATAGTGTAATATAAATGTAATTGTAAATTGAATTTAAATTGAATATAATATTAACTTTTCTTTTGTAAATTACATAACCTGAAGGATTGAATTCATTATATATATATACGTGATATTTTGTATTAAATATACTTTGACTTACTTTACCTATTTTACTTATTTAATAAAACACTTCATTGGCGACGATTTTTAGAGAAGATTTATTTGATTTAATAAATTTAAAGTAAAAGACTCAATGGAAGTAGCTCCTATTAAAGTTGAAGATTCAATGGAAGTAGTTCCTATTAAAGTTAAAGACTCAATGGAAGTAGTTCCTATTAAATTCCATATTACAGAATTCGTCAAAGAAAAAGTAAATATTCAGGACTACTTATTTAACTTGGAGTTAATTTATAAAGTAAGAAATATTATAGATTTAAATACAAAAAAAGACCTGCTTTTAGCCTATATCGGAACAGACAATCTTATCAAAATTAAGAACTTTCACTTTCCAATAAATTTAGAGATGATAAATTATGATACTTTAATAAAAAGCTTAAATTTGGTGTTCAAGGATAGTTCGAGCATTTTCGTAAATAGGAAAAATTTTTTTACGCTAAAAAGATGCAATGAGACGATTATTGACTTTTCAATTAGGGTTAAAACTGTCTGTTCTCTTTGTAATTTTAAACCGCCTTTTGATGAACTTTTAAGAGATATATTTATCCTAGGAGTAGGCTTACCTGAGTTGGACAAAGAACTTCGGTCAAAGTATATCGAAGGCAATATTACTTTTGAAGAGACCGTGCGTTTAGCGATCGCGCTGTCTTCGTTGGAAAATGAAACCCAGACTGAAGTTAATAAAATAATTAAAAATAAGCCAACACAGGGTTCGAAAAATAATTATTTTAGAAATAATAATTATACAAACGTCAATAGATTCAATAATAATAAACACTTTAGTAACAATTATATTCCTAATAATAATTATAGACCTAGTATCAAACCTAACTCTATTCAAAAGTAAGTGATATGCTTTCGTTGCGGTAAGGCAAACCAAATAGCGAAAGATTGTAGAAGCTATGCCATACAAATGATTCTGCCACGGACACCTCGCCTGTCATTTTCAAATAAAGCAACCATCGATGCCAAGATAAATGGGTTGCAGCTAGCTATGGAGTTTGATACCGGCGCCGCGTGTAGTGTGATTGATGAGGTCACCTGGAATCGTATTGGCAGACCACAACTATCACCGGCTTATAAATTAGTGGGATATAATCATATCCAAATCGAAGTACTAGGTAAATGTACCGTAGAAGTCAAAGTAAAAAATATTTCGAAATTTTTACTTATTTGGGTAGTTAAAGGGGAGAATTTCCTTATTTTTGGGATGCCTTTCATTAGAGAATTTGATATAAAACTACCGGAAGAAGTTCGTATTAATAAAATAAATATGAATATTCCCTCTTTAAATACGATTGCTTCAAAATTCCCTCAAGTTTTTAAAAAAAAATTAGGTGAAATCAAACTGCAAAAGGCAGTCATCCGAATAGAACCGAACACGTTACCGATTGCATTACCAGCAAGAAGAGTTCCTTTTCCGTTGCGTCGAACCATTGAAGCTGAGTTGGACAGACTTTTAGACGAAGGCGTTATTGAGAAGGTGGATCCAACAATAACTCCAATCACTTGGGCTACGCCAACGGTTAATATCTTAAAGAAATCCAGTGCCGTACGGATATGCGGAGATTTTTCGTTTAACAATCAACAAATATCTAGCGATCGATAACGATTTACTACCAACTTTCGTCGACCTAACAAATAAAATCGCGGGTGGTAAAATATTTTCAACAATAGATTTAAGAGATGCATTTTTACAATTCGGAGTTAGTCCAGAATGTAGGGAGTAATTTCGACACATGTCGGTTATTACCGATACCAAAGAATTCCATTTGGTTTGACTAGCGCTCCGATAATATTCCAACGCTTTATGAAAAACCTATTAAAGGGAATTCCTATGGTTAGTGTATTTTTAGACGACATAATTATTGCAGGTGAGAATAATTCCGATCACATAGTTAATTTGGAAGTAGTATTAAGAAGATTTGAGAAGGCTAGACTGACCACGACGACCGATAAAATTAAAATCGGAGAAAAGTCAGTCACTTATTTAGGTCATGTTATTGACAGTTTCGGAATTCACCCTACAGAAGATAAGATTAGCGCTATAAAAAATTTTAAAACACCTTCCAATGTTAAAGAACTACGTTCATTTCTTGGAATAGTGAATTATCATGAGGCATTTATTAAAAATTTGCATTCTATTTGTGCGCCTTTACACCGACTAATGAGTAAAAATGGTTGGTTTTGGTTAGCTAAAGAAAATGAAATATTTACTAAAGTTAAAAATATATTGTCAAAAGAAGATACAATAATTCCTTATTCAGCCGATATCCCTGTCGTGATTTCTTGTGACGCTTCCGAAGATGGTCTAGGAGCTGTTATTGCACATCGATTTCTTACTGGCCAGGAGAAACCGATTGCTTACGCATCGAGGACACTTTCGGCGGCTGAAAAGAATTATGCCACAATTGATCGGGAGGCTTCGGCGATCATGTTTGCTATCGAGAAGTTTCATCAATATATTTTTGGAAGACATTTTATCTTGGTTACTGATCATAAACCATTACAATATATTTTAGGTGATAAAAGAGATCTTAACAAAATAACAAATAACCGTTTAATACGGTGGGCGACGAAACTATTAAATTATGATTATGAGATAATATATAGACCAGGTAATCATAACAAATGTGCCTATGCTCTGTCCCGTTTGGGGGTAGAGAAAGCTAAAAATTAATTTAATAGAAGATTTATCTTTCACTCGCAGTAAAGTCGTAAGTGAAACGAGCAATGATATAAACCTAAAAGAGATTATTAAATTAATAAAAAAATCATTGGTATATTGATAATATAAATAATTATTCGGAGATTGTAAAAAAATATATTTCGATTAAAGATAATATTTCGTTCGAAGAAGTATTATTATTTTATAATGATAGCATTATTATTCCAGATATTTTTAAAAAGGAGGTTTTATATGTGATTCATCGAGGACATCCTGGGATAGTAGGGATAGTAGGGATGAAATCATTGTGTAGATATTACGTTTTTTGGACAAATCTCGATACTGATGTTAAAGACTTTGTTAAATGTTGTAAGAGTTGTCAAGAAGGAAGGCCGGGAGCTAAAGAAGTGCCATTATACAATTGGAACATTCCTACCCGACCTTGGGAACGATTACACATTGATTTGACAGGCCCCGTATCTGGAAAGTTTTGGTTAATTTGCGTAGACGCTTTTACCAAATGGGTTGAAGTTGCAATTTTAACACATTAATTTGGCGAGTGTAATAAATAATCTGCGTAATTATTTCGCTAGATTTGGGTTACCTCGCTACATTGTCTCAGATAACGATACTCAGTTTACTGGATCTGAATTCAAAACGTTTCTTTTTAAAAACAATATTAAACATTTTAGATCGGCCCCTTATAGCCCCAAATCGAATGGTTTGGCTGAACGATATATATGGACGATAAAGACGCGTTTCTATGCTGGAAGGAGATGTGGGACTCCGGACCAGTTAAATTTAGCGAATGTTTTAATTACTCACCGTAATACTCCCAATGCAACTACTGGTAAATCCCCTGCCGATGATGTTTGGAAGGTCGCTTAGGACGACATTAGATCAGTGGAAATTATCAACGAGAGAAAGCACGGAAAACGCTCTATGGAAACAAAAGTACTACAAAGATAGAAGTGTTAAACTTCGGGAGTTTGAAGAGCAGCAAAGAGTTTGGATAGCAAACGAAAGGACAGCAGGGTGGCATGAAGGAAAAGTGTTACAACGAAAAAGCGCAATATTGTACGATGTGGAATCAGAGGGGATCGTTAAAAACAAGCATGCAGATCAATTGAGGGATGCACATACACAAGAGAAGGAAATACCCGTTACGTTGACCGAAGAAGTGGAAAAGGCAGAACATGAGAATACAACTCTTGAAAAAGAGTTTCGAAACCCCCACTACGTTATCACGATGAATTCAATTTATAGTGGGGAGAACTGTAATATAAATGTAATTGTAAATTGAATTTAAATTGAATATAATATTAACTTTTCGTTTGTAAATTACATAACCTGAAGGATTGAATTCATTATATATATATACATGATATTTTGTGTTAAATATACTTTTACTTACTTTACTTATTTTACTTATTTAATAAAACATTTCAATAACTTTTGATGAAATTTTTTATTGTCATTTAAAATATTTATTAAATTTGTAAAACGCTTGCTTAATTATATAATTTGTAATTATATACTAAAATTTATCATAATTTCACCCATATAATATATTTGTATTAAGTATTTAATATAACTATTGATGAAATTTTTTATTGTCATTTAAAATATTTATTAAATTTGTAAAACGCTTGCTTAATTATATAATTTGTAATTATATACTAAAATTTATCATAATTTCACCCATTGATATATATTTGTTTGTTAATTTATTTTTCTAGTGGTATTTAATTTTTTATTATTTTTAGCGATTATTACTTTTAGCGATTTAGAACGGGAACCATCATTTTGTGTGGCCGTGACTAGAGCTAGCACCCGTGATATTTAGTAAAATATACTAAAGCTAACACCATGATAATTAATAACATTTTATCACGTGACAATTCATTTTCATATGATAACCCGCTTAATTTAAAAATATATTTTAATGTTTCTATTTTTTGAATTAGACAAAGTTAGTAATAATTTTTGTAAATTGATTAATTAAATATTAAAATTTTATTTATAGATATGCCTATAGATGTATAGAACCTCCATAGTCCATACAAGCAATTCAAATTCGGAATTAATTTATATATTGCAAGGTCTACATTGTTAAAAGCTCCCCATCCTGAAGAGCTCATAAATCTTTTTAAATATCAAAAGGTTTATTATTCTTGTAAATATGGGGGATCCATACAAAAAAATCGCTCAAAAAATATAAGGAATACTTCAACATTTCGTAAAATGTGCTCTTTTAAATTTACAGTGTGTCTAAAATACAAAGATACTACCCACTTCCTACAAATTGTGACTATGGTCAATAAACATACAAACCATGATTTAGGTAAAATTTTACATAATAAATTTATAATAATCATAATTAGATAAAAATACATTTGAATCTCTTCCTAAACAAAGAGTACTTTCTCTTGAAGAGAGAGAATCAGTTGAAAAGTACTTAAACTTAAAAGCTAACAAGCTAAAAATACAAGAATCCATGCTTAAATTAGGAAAAAATATCACCCTTAAAGATATTCACAATTTACAAACTAATATTAATAAATCAAAGTGTAATGATTTAGCCAGCATTTTCCAGCTGCTTAAAGGAAATAAAGGATCTATTGTTGAGGTCACTGAAGAAAATGATATTCTATTAGGAATTTTTTTTCAAGATGAGATGATGCAACATAATCTCAAAAGATATCCAGAGGTTATGTTTGTGGATGCAACCTACAAGCTAAATAATTATGGGATGCCTCTCTTCATTACCTTAATAATTGATGGAAATGGTGAATCACAAATAGTGTCACTTTGGCTTGTACAAAGTGAAAGCTATAAATGTGTAAAAAAAATGTGTGATATTATAAAATATCATAATAATAATTTAACAAAGCTTGAAGTTATTGTGGCTGATAAAGATATGGCAGATAGAAGTGCCTTCTATGAAAGTTTCCCAGCAGTAAATATTCACATATGTTATTTTCATGCTTTGAGGATATTTAAAAAAGAGATTACAGCTGAAAAGAGAAAAATTACTACATCTGAAGTTAAAACAGTGCTGGAAATACTAGGAAAAATGGTATACAGTAAGACTGAAGATGTATACAATTATCTTTACGAGAAACTTATAGATTTAAAATTGCCCTTAGTTTCTTTGTATTTTAATACACATTGGCACTTTATTAGAAAAGAATGGGTGATATATTGGAGAAATGAGTCACCACATCTGCTCAATTTTACTAACAATCGTTTAGAATCTCTTAATCAAAAAATTAAAAGAGTTGTAAATAAATATTCTCCTTTAAATGATCTTTTTTCAGATTTATCAACAGTAGTTAGTTCTCAAGCCTTTGAAAGGCATCACAGAAATATAATGTGTATTGAGAGGCTACCATGTGTCACCTACGCATGTTATACTCCAGAAAATTTGTATTCAATTCTTTTAACACCATATGCCTTTAAAATTATTTTAAATGAAATCTCATTTCATAATCAAATACATCTATTAAATATTGATACTATTTTAAACCATGCGTTGGTCTGTGAAAAGGGTGTAGAATTTAAAATTACACTAAAATCATGTGCATGTGGCTTTTTGACTTGCATAAAGCTGCCTTGTCGCCACATATTAGCACTTCATGCTGCCTTAAAATTGGATATTTATCTTAATCATCTCTGTGGAGAGAGGTGGACTAAAAAATATACACAGGATAGCTCAATATTGTCACCTGAAGATTCTTCTCTGTCTCAGTCATATTTAAACATTTCCCAACATCATGATTTTCCATGCACAAAAAATTTGTCAACCAATGAAAAATTTAAACAAGTTCAAAGAATATTGATGCCCTTTTCAAGTTTAACATCTCAGCTTCCTCAAGAAATTTTTGATGTATTTATCGAAAAACTAAAAAAACTTGATAGTATAGTTCAAGCTGGAAAATATTTTGATATCATTGAAGTGAATCAAAGTATATTTCCCAATCCCATAGTTATTCCAAAGATAAACATTATACAATGTTAGATTATATTTTATATAAATAAATTTTTAAATATGGAATATAGATACAAATGTAATAATCCCTATCATAAAATCAATATCAATTATTCCTAAGACTGAGAAAATTGTAGATATTGATGAAACTCTCCAAAAATTAAAAAGTATCAAACTACCACTCAAAATGAGAAAAAAAGGTAGATCCAGAAAATCTGATTTATCAGTAATAGGAATTTCAAATAAAAAGGGGAAATTATCATCATCAAGTAACATAATTAAATTTTATATAATAAATTCAAATTATAGATAAGATATTACCAATTAAAATGGGCATCCACTCACAACCAAATTTAACACTTGTTGAAAACCCAAAATTGAGCTCTATTTTATCATCAAGTTACAAAATTAAATTTTATATATAATAAATTAATAATTCTAGACAGCAAAATAATATTACCTATCAAAATGGGCCTATACTCACAACCAAATAAGACTTTTGTTAAAAATGCAATGACAAAAGATACTAACAATATACCCCAAACCTTAAAATTTACTCTTAGTTTGTTGTAATATACAAAATTATTTTATTTATTTAGTAAATAAAGCACATTCTAATACCAATCAAAAGGGTTGTATTCCATTTTTAGAAAATTACCTACCTAGACCAAATGTGATATGTATGATTATGAGATTTTATATTCTATTATAAAATTAAATTTTAGTGGATCAAATTGCACATAAATATAGACCTCTCAAAACTTCATTCAGTACTTTTAAATTTATAATGTGACAATAATGATTTTAACTTTTTTAGAAAAAATTCAATCTACACAAGATCCAATATTCATTTTTCAGCCAACAACATCGGAATGGAAAAAATATCATTCTGAAATTTTAGGCCTAACCTTAAATGCACCTCAAAATTCTCAAAATTTAACATCCACAAACTTAGGGGATCCCGATAAGGTCGACCAAGTCCTAGGTGATGGAAATTGTTTATTCAGGTATTTTATATTATCACTTAAATTATCTTACTAATTCTTATTATAGATGTATTAGCAAGGAGATTAGCAATAATGAGGAATATCATGAGATGATCAGGATGGCTATTATTTCTTTTATGATGCAACATTCCAACTACTTTTCTGGATTTATAGGGATAAAAACTACTGATTACATTGTGAAGAATAAAATGGGCTGCAGTGGCACATGGGCAACAGATGTGGAAATTGCATGTGTCTCAACATTGCTTCAAACAAGAGTGTTTGTTTTTTATGACAAATGGCTTGCCTTTGACCCTTTATTTATTATTCCTGAAATAAAAAATTTTTTCTGTTGCATTTATATAAAGAATAAAAATTATCATTATAATTTAGTTTTGTCCTGTAAATGATATATTTATATATATAACCATTTTATGAGAATATTTTTTTTAGTCTTATTTTTTTACTATAAAAGTTTTAGTTATCTATTTATATTTATACACAAAAGTAATTTTTATATTTTTTTTACTATAAATACATCTTTATAAATATTTAGTCTATATACACAAATAAAAGTACATTATTATACACTATTTGAAGTTATTTTTTTTAGCCAATATACTAATACATATTCTCCAATACAAATAAATAGCAAAGAAATATATTTAACAAAAAAGATATATACCTTTTAGATTTTATCTTTTATTTGCTTATCATTTAAAATTAAGTTATGTAAATTAAAATAATAGAAAAATTAGCAGAACCATCTTGTCAGTTTATAAATGTGTAAAATACTTAGAAAAATTTTATTTTTGGGTATTGGTCTCTGATAAAAATTGTAAATATCATTATTGGTTGTATGGCTTAAAACTTTTTATATTAAAACAAATTAAGAAAATAAGCAAAAAAATGTTTTGGTTCTTTTTATATTTAATTTTAAGTTTGGGACAAAACAATTAGAGTATGAAAAAAATGGGCTATGATTGAGCTAAAAAAAATTAGGCCAGATTGGTTACATTCTTTTAAATTAACATGATAAAATTCAAAATTTATTACAAATTGTTTATATTTTATTGGCACATATAAATATTTTACAATTAATGGTTATTGTAACTATATATAAATGAACAATCTTTTGTGAATTTGAATTGCTTGTATGGAGGTTCTATTTATAAGCATATCTATAAATAAAATTTTAATATTTTACAATTAATGGTTATTGTAACTATATATAAATGAACAATCTTTTGTGAATTTGAATTGCTTGTATGGAGGTTCTATTTATAAGCATATCTATAAATAAAATTTTAATATTTTATAAATATTTTACAATCAATGGTTATTGTAACTATATATAAATGAACAATCTTTTGTGAATTTGAATTGCTTGTATGGAGGTTCTATACATTTATAAGAATAATAAACCTTTTGATATTTAAAAAGATTTATGAGCTCTTCAGGATGGGAGTTTAATGTAGACCTTGCAATATATAAATTAACTAGGCATGACTGCTCATTAATAATGCTACTAAGTGAATCACATGATGAAAATATTGCTCCTAAATGTATCATCTGTAAATAAAATTTTAATATTTAATTAATCAATTTACAAAAATTATTACTAACTTTGTCTAATTCCGAATTTGAATTGCTTGTATGGACTATGGAGGTTCTATACATCTATAGGCATATCTATAAATAAAATTTTAATATTTAATTAATCAATTTACAAAAATTATTACTAACTTTGTCTAATTCAAAAAATTGAAACATTAAAATATATTTTTAAATTAAGCGGGTTATCATATGAAAATGAATTGTCACATGATAAAATGTTATTAATTATCATGGTGTTAGCTTTAGTATATTTTACTAAATATCACGGGTGTTAGCTTTAGTATATTTTACTAAATATCACGGGCGTTAGCTCTAGTCACGGCCATTTTGTGTTTATGGTTCCACACGAAATCGCCAAGTTCAAAATAGACAAATATTTTTGTACGTAATTTAAAACACCACAAGTAATATAATATTTCCTATATAATAAAATACAAATATATAATATAGTGTAATATAATATAAAATATATAATAATAATATAATACTAATACTAATAATATAAAATAATAATATAAACTAATAATATAAACTAATAATGTAATACACTATAATACTAAAATAATGTATTATTATAATGTGTAATAATATAATATAAAATATACAATAATAATATAAAACCAATATAATATAATACCAATATAATATAATACCAATATAATATAATACCAATATAATATAATACCAATATAATATAATACCAATATAATATAATACCAATAATGTAATACCAATATAATATAATACCAATATAATATAATACCAATATAATATAATACCAATATAATATAATACCAATATAATATAATACCAATATAATATAATACCAATATAATATAATACCAATATAATATAATACCAATATAATATAATACCAATATAATATAATACCAATATAATATAATACCAATATAATATAATACCAATATAATATAATACCAATATAATATAATACCAATATAATATAATACCAATATAATATAATACCAATATAATATAATACCAATATAATATAATACCAATATAATATAATACCAATATAATATAATACCAATATAATATAATACCAATATAATATAATACGAATATATATTAAAGTACCATTCTGAAAATATGGTCATCCTAATTTAAATTTTAAACAAACCAAATGATTTATTACTTAGTTACAAAATATAAAATTAAATTTAAGAAATTGTTATTAAATTACATAGAAAAAATAAAAAGATATGTCTAAGTTAACAAATAATAGGAGGTAAACTTCAATCATAGTCAAATAAGTAAAATTTATAAAAATCTATTCTTGCTAGATAAGAGTTTGTGTTACCAAAGTGTGCTTTGTCCCTTCCATATCTCTCTTATCTTTTTCAGATACCCCAATATAATGGTATAAAATCCTAAATTATACATAAATTCAAGAATTAAAATAATATTTAAATAAATCTCTAAATACTATTGAATGGGTACTTGCCATTTAAAGTTCTACCTTATTCCTATTGAATTGGTACTTGATGCATTTAAAGTTCTATTTACCCCTAAATATTCAGAAATATGTATAATATTAGGTGTGTGTTCAGTGCATTCAATACACTGGCAAAATTTTAAAAATGTCAACTATTAATTAATTTATGAAAGTTGCATGGGATATGGTTTTTTGATCAGGCCTGGCTATGTCTGCTAAAAAAATTTCAGACCAATCTATAACCCATATTTAAAATTCAAAATTAAAGCACCTCTATTTTAAATTTTATTCAATATGATTTCTATTAGAGATCTGCAAAATTAGGCCCGGCCTAATATTTTTAAAAAAATTTGGGCCGGGTCGGGTCGGATTTTGGAAATTTTTTAAAATATATCCAAATTTATCAATTTTATATTGAATTTTTTATGATAAATAAAAAATTTTGATTTTATTTATTGAGACTAAACGCCATATAACATATGTCTTTTATTTTGAGTAATTATAAAATTTAATTTCTATATTTATATAAATTTGGGTCGGGCCGGGCCGATAAAACTTTTGAAAAAAATTTCGGTTTCGGGCCGGGCCGGCAAAACTTTTTAAAATAAATTCGGGCCGGGCCGGGCTTGAAAAATTACCCTGTACTAACTTATATGAATGAAATGATGTTGATTTATTATTGGATAAAAATAAAACAGGATAGAAAGAAATTTACAAACTAGACATGTTTTTCGAATAAATATTTAAAATTTATTTTTAAAATATAAAAATAATCAATTAATGTCTCTCAAAATTATTACTTATATATTGAAAATGTTTAATACTAAAAAAAATTGCGGGAGAAATTAAAAAATTGCTGTAGATTTTTGCGGGAGATTTCCAATTGCTGTAGTTTTGCGGGAGAGAGATGTCTGCGTGTAAACTAAAAAATTGCGGGAGTCTCCCGCTGATGGGGGGAGACATGGCAACCCTGGCCACCACACACCCTTAAAGGAATTAAATTATTTTGCAGTTCTCGGGTATAGGCTTTTGTTTTGCCCAATTCTTTTTGTTATTAGTCTATAGACGTTTAAACAACAGTTCTCCGACTGTTGTGCGTATAAGTACGTGCGGCTTGCCCACAAACGTGTGAAGAGCTCCTCATTGTCTCCCCCCCCCCCATAATTAACTATCCAGTTTGAGGGATTTTTGAGGAAAACCTAGCGTAGCTCTGTTGTATCCACAACCAGAGGGCGATAACGCTCTTATCACGTATCACGTAATTTAATATTATTAACAAATTATTATATAATTTAATATATCCAATTTAACAAAATTCAATGTGCCCATTTTATGTATATATATTTTATTTAATCTTAAGTTGACCTTAAAATGTTTCTTTTATGATATCATTTAGAATGTGATTGATATCTCTGGATCAGGCTTGTTAATCGATCCTTTTAAAAAGATCGAATCCCGATCACGATCTTTTGGAAAAAAGAGGATCGAAATCCAGGATCGAAATTTTTTTTAAAATAGGATCGCGATCGCGATCACGATCACGATCCTTTTCTTATTTAAATTTCTGATCAATACAAAATTAACTAATATAAAAAATAAATAAATTGGTATAAATTTATTGTAATTGAATTAATATAAGTATAACAATTAGAATATATTTATTTATAATTAAATTAGCCTTTAATAATAAATTTTTTTCTAAATTATCATCATTTAAACAACCACGTTTTTCATTAAGTACATGTTTAGCTTTACTAAACAAGCGCTCCACTAAAAGTGTGTTATATTCAATAAAAGTTTTTTTTTAATTAACATAATTATTAAAAATATTCACTGAATCATCATTAGAATAAAAAAAATTATTAATGGAAAGAGCATTTTGTAACGAGTTTTTCCCAAAAAAGGTATCGATCCAGGGGCGTCGCTAGCCTTTGCAATCTCAGGGAGATCAACTATGAAATTTTTTATGGGGGGGGGGCGCCCCCCATAGCCCCTAATTTGTGGGCCTTCGGCCCGCTTTTGCCCGGCCTTCGGCCGGGTTTTATATTAATATATCAAACTTTATTAAAACTTGATAACTCTGAACAATTATTCTGAATTTCATATTTTGTCATTTATCATATTATAACAAAATTAACTAGCATATAATTAATTATAACAATAAAGACATTTCTAAAAATAATATTTTTTAATATAAAATCTATTTATTTCAGTATAAGATATTTTCGATTGCTGATATAAAAAATTTCGCGTCTAAAGAATTACAAGTGATAAAAAGAGTTAATTAATTCATACACATGCTTCAATTGATAATGGTTTTTAAAAACCACATAATATAATAAAATTCTTAGCAACTTACATTGACAAAAAGTCATGAAACTAATATAACTCTTTGTTACCCTTTTAGTTTTGTAGAATGGAAATAGATAATACAAACAACCAATCCAAATCATTAAATTATATTGGGGTTAGAGCTTCCTCTTAGATTTTATGATGGAGGCTAGATAAGTAGCCGAGTAAATTATTGTGAGATATTAAATTTCTAAAAGATTTATCTTCCATTTTTACATAAACTTAACTCATATCAGAAAAACATTAAAAATCTTTAGAAGAAATTATGCAAATATATTGAAACCTTGAATTATTTACATGGCAAGGATGCCATAAAAGAAATGAAACATTTTGTGAATATATAATAAGAAACAGAATGATATGAAGAAAGCAAATAAGATTTTATATATAATTGTCGCACCACCTCAAGTTGGTATATTATATCTTAAAATAATAGTAGTTTGTAATAATATCAAAAATATACTCGTATTAAAAATTTAACTCAAAACTATTTTTCAAAGAAGAAAAAATTAGCTTTCCTAAAAACACGTAAAAAAGAGAAGAAAAGATATCTAATTTATTACATCCATTATGGAATGAATGATAAGATGTTTAATTTTAATAATAGTATAAATTAGATGGCGTTAAAGAATTTAATGCAAATTGTTACTTATATTTATTATCAAAGGTATTTATTAGTAAAATTTATTATAATATTAACTGTAATTTATTATATAACTGTCAAATACGTCTGTAAAAGTGGCATTTTACCTATATTTTATAATCAATTATATATAATAGAGTTATAAACAGAAATATCTTATACTTATTTGTATGCATGGGAATTAAATTTAAAAATGAATACTATAGTTGATTAGTGATTTTGAAATCGGCTAATTACAATATTAAATTTGTTAATTTTCAATTAATAAATGATTATATTTATTTAATTAAGGTTATATAATAATCTAAATATAAAAGTCAATTAACTGTTAATGCTAAATTAATATTTAGTGAGTGATTTGATATTCTATTTTTAATACAGAATTTGAGAAAGCTGACCTAGTGAAAATATAATTTATATATATTAATCTAATCTAATAATTAAAATAGTATTCATTTAATAAAAATTTATATAGTCTTATTAATTTTTAAATAATAAAATTAAATCTATATATTACATGATAGAATTATAAAAGAAATCGTTTAGGGGGCAATGAAAAAAAATTTATTTTTAGTTCATGGGGATATTAAGGAGTTTTAAAAAAAAAAAAATTTGTTTCAGGGAGCTATTCAAATTTTTCAGGGGGCTCGAGCTCCTGCGCGCCCCTTCCTAGTGAATCAATCCATGCATTTATTTGAAGGATCTGCATATAGTTGACCCTCTATTTTTTCTAAATGGGCAATTAATCTTTCTTTTAGCATTAAATTTTGTGGCAGATTAATAAAAGGCCAATTGAGCTTAAATTTTGGGTGAATTATTAATTTGCCAATATATTACCGGCATCATATAGTGAAGGAAATCTATAATTTTTATTACATGCATATTGTTATGATCTTCACAAATAATAAAAATTGTATTTTTATAAGAATTAATTACTTCTAAATACCTCTTTAGGTTTGAACTTCTAATCTTTCAAGAAGATATCTTGTTTTTGCATAAAGAGAATTTTGCACATTGTATGGTTACTTCCATCCGTTTCACATAAAGTAAAATACTTACGTAAATTATGAAATGGTAAAAGATTCTCATTCTCACTTATATCTGCTATCACATCAATAGAAGTAGATGTATCATCTTCTAAATTTATAATGGAGGACTTTATTAAAACCTAGAATTTATATTATATTATAATATAATTAATAAATAAATATAACTTGTCCTTACAAAAAATTTGGGATTGTTGAAATATAAAATCTGGTGGAATGGTGGTTTATAAAATATGATGTAGATAGATATTTTTTTTAAAATAATATTTAAATTTAATTTTCAAAATTTTTATTTTATTTATTGCTTTTTAAGAAAAAAAATAATTTTTAAAAGAATCGGAATCGAATATTTAAAAAAATGATCTCGATCACGATCCACAATTTAAGGTCAGGATCTTAAATCCTAGAAAATTGACAAATTTAGGATCGAATCTAGGATCGGCGATCTTTTGATTCGATCCTTTAACAACTCTGCTCTGGATATACATTTAAGAGTTTACCAATGGCTCAGGGTTGCTTTTAAATGACATTTTGGGTAGTCAAAGTACGAAAACAATTTTTCATTTGCACAAGTAGTTATAGGGAAGGTGTCTAGTATTATTAAAAGTTTTATTATTATTTAGATTTTATGCATATTGTAATTTTAATGTAAGTTAAGATGGGGGAGCTTTGATGAAAGCATGTTCCTTAGATCATCATATTAAGTTTTAAAAGACTAATTTTTATACGAATTAATAAAAAATATTATTAGTGATCAACGGTTCACAAGAAATTGATGACAGCCACGATTTAAATTTAAATTGATAGTTTTTTTTTTCATAAAGGTCACTTATTTATTTTAAAACAAACATGTCGTAGATAATAAGCTTAAATTTATTAACTTATTTAGTTTATCATTAAAACATAAAAAATTATTAAAGTTGACCAGGAAAATGTCTATGATATTGGACTTCGAATCAAATAATCTAAGCGAGTCATTGACTACTGCAACAATATTTAGATTTTATTTGAAGAAATCTCTGAGATTAAAAGTTTAAAAAATATATAATTCATTTTTACGATTGAAATAATAAATGGAATTTAGGAAATAAATACACCCAAATATTTAATAGCATTAGAAAAGCATTTTTGTAAATCCACCTATTAATAGTTTCAACTATACCCACCACTAGAAGAATCAAAAGCCAAATAAAAACTGATATCACCCCTCCTTTAGTAAGCCAAGCATCTGAAACATTAATTCTAATATACAACCATGACAATATAGGTTAATGATGCTTACTACCAAGTGAATGAATGGAAATATTCTAAATACCATTTCCGGATTCGAACCCGCGACCATGGGATCAGTAAGCGAAGCTCTTGCCTACTAGGCCATAGAGGCTTTCCAAAAATCACGATTTTTCGAATATATATTATAAATATATTTGGTAGTGCCTATCCAAATAAAAAATAAACATCAAATTTGATAGGTAGTACCTTAAGGTGGTAGCATCATTAACCGACAATATATATATATATATAGATAAGGATATCACATTAAAATAGATGCTATTTTATATTTTGTATAATCATTATATAATATATCTAATTATCGAATATAAAAATTCATAATATATTCAGATATATTTCCATAATACTCCACATTGCTACAGGTATTTACAGAGTTGGGCAGTACCGCGAATACTTGTATCTAAGATACAAGATCCTTTTGTATCTTGTACTCAGTATTTTATTGACATTTTTAATAAGATACTAGTATCTGTATCTAAGATCCTTTATTTTGAAAAGAATCTTGTATCTTTTTCATTTTCTTTAAAAAGATACAGATACAGATTCTTTTTAATATTCATATTTAAAACATTTACATATCACACAATCTAACTTTATTTTCTTCGTGAAATCTTGTATTATTTTCTGCTATTTAAATATATTGATAACCAAAATTAGTTGGAGATTTTAAAGATCACAAAGATAGATAGATTAAAAATAACAACACCAAAACTAAATAAGTAAAGGTTATATTTTATATGTAATATTTTTTAATTTGTAAGAATGTTTAACATTTATAGTAGTGAAGATGAAATTATGGAGATAGGTTCTCCTGAATCAAATCCGAATCTTAAAATTTTAGATGGAAGATTTTATAAAGTAATTTATGTGAAAAAGGACAAGGTACAAGCCGAATGTCAAAATTACACAAGTAAAAAAGTTATTAAAGGTTGAACAAACTCCTCTACAAACTTTGTTAAACATATTTATATTATACATTTTTATTTTATAATTATTAACATAATAATACCTATACTTATGTCCCTCTTAGATAATTGTTATTAAAATTTTTTATAGAAGATGGTTGATTATCAAATTAAAATCATTTTGGATATATAATTTTTAGAGGTGTACCGATACCACTTTTTAGAGATCAATCCGATCCTATATTCAATTGATATCCCGATTACCGATCCGATATCATATCTAATTTTGTATTCTGTAAAGATACCAATGGTTTTAATTTTTAATATACTTTTTATTAGTATAACAACTATAATTTAACTATACCATAACTTATATCATTTAAATATATTATAATGATCAGTTATAGTTTATATTCAATTCAATTGCAATTCTAAAAGTATATAAAATATTTTTATTGTTAAATCACTTTTATATAACAAGTAATAACATTAATCTATATACATATTAATTAATAAACAATTATATTATGAAATTTGAAATAAATATTTAAAATAATATTTAACATTAATATAGCGAAGATTTCTTTTTAGTAATACCAATATTTCCAATTTATCAGAGGTCAGCTTGCGGTGATATTAACTGTCAATATCACCAGCTCACTAAAAACAGATTCTGAAGAGATTATCGCATACTTTTATAAACAGAATGCGCAAAAAAATAACAATATGGTAGAATGTTTATTAATTAAATATTATTATTAAAAAAATATACATAAAAATGGATTTCGATTTTATTTATAAAAATAAATGATTTTAGATATAACTATTTTTTTAAATTTTATAACATTTTATTTTTTGTTAAAGAAGCCATTTTTATATCGGATCAAATTTTATAATATTGACCGATAATTGATATTTTAAAATGGGTGAAATATCGGTTCGATAAAAAATATCGGCACATCCTAAATATATTTTATATTTAATTATTTTAGCAAGTTCTTATTAGAGAAAATATTTAAGCTACAATTGATATATAACATTAGGTAATTTTAAAAGGCTCTTAATAAAATAATTATAATAAGGTAGAATTTAACTTTATTAGTTACTTTTATTTATTTATGATATAAGTAAAATTATATTACAGTATTTATCTACAAAATTTAATTAATTTAAAATGCATTAAAAAAAAATATTTTTTATATATAATTAATGATTTTGCAAGAAATTTATTAAAAAAATTTGAAAAGAGATTTAAATGATATTTATATATATATATGATGATATTACAAATGCAAGAATTAATAAGTCATACTAGAAAATAAAACTAATTTAAAAAATACAAAAATATCACAAACAAGTAATGATAATTACTTATATAATGAATAAAATAAAACTAGTATTATTTTTTTTATAGATGCCATTTAGCCATATACTCCGAATATAAGCTATATTTAAAACAACACAAAAAATAAAATGCAAATTCTAATAAATCATTTGATTTAATTTTTTTTCTTATTTGCACATTTAACTCCCATTAAATATACTACTCTCCCTTCCCTGTTTAAGCTATTAATGGACAAAAATTAATATTAAAATCCCTGGTTATTATAATTAATTCATCAATAAATATTTTATTAATTATTATATATGTAATACTATGTTCTTCACAAATAACTAATAAAAATTGTATTTTATAAACTATACTAATTTAATTGGTAATGATAATTTGAAAGTATCTTGTATTTAAGATACTCTAATTTAGTAAAAGATACAAGTATCTTTTATCTTGTATCTTTTTGATATTTTGAACAAGATGCTAGTATCTGTATCTAAAATTCTTTTTTTTTATAAAGAATCTGTATCTGTATCTAGATTCTTTTTCCGGAGGACCTGCCCAACTCTGGGTATTTAGTACATTTCAGTGCTTTACCCTGTTTGGTAGATGCTTATAGAAAACGCATTATTAACTAAATTCAAAAAAATTGCCAATATTTGCATTGTACTAGCAAAATATAGAAACAGCACTGAATATCTGGAATATGTAATACCTGATTAACAGAGTTGTAAAAGGTACTTTTAAATGAATCTATATACAGATACATCGTCTAAAAAGTTGTCTAGATACGATACAATTTTTAAAATGTATCTAGATATAGATACAACCTCTTTTATGAAATGAGGTAAAAAATTTATTGATTTGATATCACATTTATCAAAATATAACTAAAATAATGATTTTAGATTTTAATATAATATATTATTAAATGATTATAAATTATTATTCTCAGTAATAAAATATTTTTAAAATTTTGGTCATTAAGGCCTCCTCGTTTATCTGTAAATACATTTTTAGCTTCACTTAAAAGTCTTTCTACCAGGGCGTTTGAAGGGATTCATTGTTATATCAGGAAATTCTACCACTGTCTGTCGGAAAATTATATTTTTTTTGTGGAGCTAATGTTTAGATCATATAAATGAAGTATTTTCAACAATTTAATGGCTTAATGCCAGCATAATTCATCTAAAGTGATTTGGGTTAAATCTGTGGTCTCTTGGAAATCAGTGGAAGAACCTAGTCCAAAATCTTCGACAGATTTATTCTCCTTCTCCTTTTTTTTATTTTTATTGACAGTGTTTTATGTTTTCTCTTAAAATTTAAAATTGCTATTGTAAACATTTATTTAGTATCTATACCCTTAAATGTTTTAAAATGTTGCAAGTTGAGGTAATGCTAACTGAAATTTTCGTATTTTTTTGTAGACATGGCAAACATTCTGCTACCAGAGATTTGTTTTCTTTATTTTGAGATATTATTTTAAAATTTGCTCTAAAAATTGGCCATGGAAATTATGTATGACCTTGTTGATGCTTTATTGATTATTACTTCTTTAATCTAATATAAATTTTTTAAATTAGTATAATAAAATTGATCAATTTCATTGAAAATATGGTAGATGAGATGGATTGTAATCAGGGATCCTGAGTGAACTAGAATAAATCGCTAAACCGTTATAAACCTTTATAAATATCTGAACCCTAACCGTAATCGAACCGATATAATTATTTTTTGAAAAAGTAAAAAGAATCTTTATAAAAAAAGTTAAACCGGTAATAAATAATTTTACATTTCTTAACATTCTTTTCCTTGTGGTGTATTACATATTTTACCTAATCTGCTTCGTTATTTATAATTATTAATTGATCAAAATATTTGTTTAATCCATTATAAGTATGTATTAATTTTTTACTATGACTTAAATTGATCCACAATCATAACTGCTTCATATAGTATTAGAACATTCCTATTTCCTATATTTTAGTATGCAAAATATCTAAATAACTAATTTTTGATTTAGTTGCATTTAATTAATCTAAAAAATCATCATTTTTTATATATTGAATCAAAGAAATTTGAATATCCAGAATTTTATAAACTTGCTCTTATAGTATTTGCGTTTCCCGCAAGACAATTTCTGTCCATTTTGGGGCTAAAATTTGTATTATCGTCACAACGAACAAATATGAATCAGAAAATATATTATTTATACGTTCAAATAATATATAGAAATGAGTTATAATTCTTATATGTTATTCATAGATACTTATAATAAAAATAACATCTATTTACAAATAAACAATATATTAACTTAAGTGATGGCAATAATTTTAATAAATAATATTCATAATTAAAATCATAATAGGTGTTACTTCAATAAAAATAATTTTGAAAAAAATTTCTGATCGTAATCAACCTTTTTAATTGGCTGAACTGAAATTTTATAAATTTTTTCTTAAGAACCGTAATCGAACGGTAACCAATATAATTTTTTACATGCTGAACCGTAACCAAACTGAATAAAGGTTCGGGTCCCTGATTGTAATATCAAAATTTGTCTCATAATATTTAATGAATATTTATTTTTTTATATATAAATTATAATATTTTATATATATATAATTTTTAATTATAGTAGTCTTAATATTTTTCAATATGTATATAATTTTTAAAATGTATCTTAAAAAGTCTCTAAAATAGTATTTAGATACAATACTTTAAAAAATCTATCTTATAACAGATACCACGTTTTTATATCTAGATACTTTAACAACTCTGCTGATTAGTATTTACTAATTCATCAATCCATATTTCCAATCGAAATAAAAATAAATACGGCATGCCGTAGGCTGAGCTTTTATTTAGGAATTTAAATTGCGATTTGAACATCAATTACTCCTAAATATACTGAGATTTTTTTCTGCTCTTCAAAACATTTTTGATTCTCGATCTTTGAGGATATTATTTGTTTTTTTAATATAAATTTCTAAATTGTATCAAGATTTAAGATAGAACAAAGCAGGAGCGTAACTAGCCTTTACAATCTCAGGGGGCTTGAAAAAAAATTTATAAAATTTTTTTCAAAATTTTACCTTTTTTTTAATGATATGAAAAAAAAAAATCAAAATTTTGAGGGGCTCTTCAAATTTTTCAGGGAACTCCAGCCCCTGCGCTCCACCCCCAAGTGACGCTACTGGAACAAAGAATAAGGTATAAAACAATTATACTAAAAAAATAATTAACCAAAATATGTGATATATCAAAATAAGATGAATTGGTTACAGCGTGGAACGATTAAAATAAATGAATTTTTTCTACAAATCTTATTTTAAGTAATATATTTTTACACGCTTTACACTTTAAAATATATAGGGTTGGGCAAATTTTCAGAAAATTGTATTCGGATACAAACACTTTATAAAATTTTGTATTTAAGATAGAATATACTAGATACTTTGGTAAAATTTAAATTCTTTTTTTTAAAAAGTATCTAAGATACAAGATACTTTTTTTTAAAACTTTAAATAGTAAAAATCAAAATGTATCAAGCTTTATTTTTTTTAACTATAATAAAAATTTATAAAAAATATGAAAATAAATTGTAGAAAATACCAAATTTGTTATATAAGATAATGCGATATAAAGATATTTTTTTTAAAAGTATAAATAATGAAAATATTCAGTACAAAATATTAATTAGTAAATATCAATAAATCAACATCATAAATCAGCATAATTATTTAATATTATTAATTTTTTAAAAAATATGTCGTTCAGAATTTGACGATTTGGTCTATTGACCATATTAGCAAAGCTGAATAATCGTTCAACGGGGGCAGAGGATGGTAATATTGTGTTAAATTTAATAAATATTTCTTTTATATATTTATAACTATTTAACATATTTATATTGCGCCTGTCATCTTTCATATAATTTAGGACCATTAATTCAATATCATATTGAATTATTAGAATTGGATGTGGTACTTTTATAACATTTTTAATATATAATATAATAATTTATATTATTTTATGGAAAAATAAAAATAAAAGTTATTATTGGTTTTCCATCTGTTTATTAAATATTGATACAATTATTTACAACATATATGTATTTATTAAGTATATAAATAATATTTAAACATAACCATTATCAAAAATAGGTTCATACATAGTTTAATAACTGAAAGGTATTATAAAATAATAAAAGCATTTAAATATTTGCATATCTTTTAATAAATATAATTGAATCATATCAAGCATTTTAAATACTTTAATTTTTTTAAACTTGAATGTGTCCAAAATGTTTTGTTATTAATTTGCAAAAATTTATAAATTTTAAGGATTTTTTCGAGCTTTTAAAGTTATTATCGAATTCATAAATTTTTTATTTAAAGAATTATCTCTTGCAATACCTAGGTTTGCAAAAATGTAGATCAGTGTGAATTAAATTTGTAATTTTTTTAACAACATTTAATATTGGAGCTGATTCTCCATAATAGCAGTTGATTTCGCTTTGCATTTTGTCAATCACTCTAGCCAATAGGAGATTATATGGCAATATTCTTCTAAATATTTCATTTCAATATCTCTTAGTTTTGGAAATTCTAATTTTTCACATAATTTTGGAAGTTCGCTTTTATATTTAAATAAACTAGAGACTATCAAACATGCTATTTCATGTATGGTGTAACTAATTCCTAAAACTGCTTTGATAAACTCTGCAGTTTTAGGTCTATTACTAACTAACTAGCATTACATAACTTAGTACATTTGGCTAATGCAAAATGATGAATTCTAGAAATGGTAAGAGATTCCTTATAGCTTTCTCGACATCTGTTGTTGTAATAAGGGTTATAGTATGGTATAGACAAATATGCTGAGACAATTATATTGATGCTTCTTTAGACCCTTAAAAATAAACAAAATTAATTTTAGTTGAATAATTCTTTTTATTAAATTTATGATATCATTATAAATTTTACAATAAAAGAAGTATTAAATAATGCTTTCAATGACTTTGGACTCTATACATCATCTTCATTGATGTCAAAATCATTATCCAGACCTTTTTCCATAGAATATTTAAACTGCTTATAAGTTTTGATAAAATTAGATTCGCTGTATGTCACAGTTGCTATAACCATTTCTTCAATTCCAAAGTCACGATGGATTTCATCAACTGCGTGGCTTTCCATGAATCTTCCTACAACAATGGGGTGATATTGTTTTTGTAAACTATCGTTTGAGAGCATATTTAAATATTTATTTAATTGAATTTATAAATAAAATAGCATATGATTTCATTACCCAACAAGTCATTCCAGGAAAGATTCTAGTCTTAGTGGACCAAATATCTGCAGTAGTGCAGATATTATGCCTGAGCTTTCAATAGCTGTTTTAAATTATCAGTTTTATATATAAAGCTTTCAATTTTTCTTTACAAATATCTTCGAGAAGAAATTTAATTGGTAATGGTAATTCAATAAAAGATAGTATTTCTAATAAATTGACAAGTAGAAGAGATAAGGATGAGAGGAAAAAAATTAAATTAACCTTCCATCATTTTAACAAATTTTTTTTACTCAACTATAGATAATGGCTGCATTCCATTAACAACAAATGAAGTTAATAAGTTATTAAATTTTTCTTGAGATATTTTTTCCTTTTCATCATTTGAAAATTTTAGTGTTTTTTGATCTAAATTGTTCTTTCTATTTGTGTAATATTTTTTGAAGTATAATTTATATATGACTCCAAATAACTTCTCTATCAGTGAAACAATAAATAAAAATTTTATATTTTATTGTAAATTTGCGACTAAAAAGTCATATTTTGCATGTCCCTATTTTTTTTGTAAAAATTCTATTTTGAAATCATAAAATTAGATAGAATATATTTCATAAGCATAGCCAGAATTTTTCGAAGGGGGGAGGGAATTAAAAAATAGGCCTGGATCAAATATGAAATATATTTTTTTTCGTTTATATAAATATTACTTGTATATACATTAGTATAAAAGCATGGTAATAATTTATTCCAAACATGTATAAGAAATTTATTATAAAAAGTAAGTAATAGTTGATATTCCTCTATTATATAGAATTAGTTACAAAATACTAAGTAAAATTACACTTTTACAGACATATTTGACATTTAGATAATATTTTACAGTTAATATTTTAACAAATTTTACTAATCAATGCTCTTGATAATAAATATAGTAACAATTTGCATTCAATTATTTAAAGCCATCTATTTATTTTAAATAAAAAATGATATTAAAAATTAATTTTCATATTGTTCATCCCACAATGTATTTAAAAGATATTTTCTGATGTCCGTATCAATATTTTATAGTTTTCTGTAAATTATATAATTCGCTATATTGGTAAAAATTATTTGATTGTCATATGATAATTGATAAAATTAGATATACTGTAAATCTACGACTGTATTGTGCTTTATTTTTTTTTAAATTTAATTTATGATTTTATTTTATCAATAGTTTAATAATTATATTTTACTTTTATTTAAAAATTATATTTGATATTGTAATAATCATATCGATTGTAATTGTCGTAAACGTATCAAATATAATTGACAATAAGATGAATATATTGTATCATATCATATTATACACTGGGGAGACATCCCACAATTAAGGCACTCCACCACCCCTTAGAGGACGCATCCAGTGCAGTGAATTTGCATTCACTGTTTGGTATAAAATTTACCCTAATGTCTAGGCCCGTTTAATTAAAGAGGAATGACGGTACCTCTCACGAAACAGCAAGCATCCGTTAAAAAAGGAATAAACTAAAAATAAAAGATTATAATAGAAGGGAAAAAAAGGAAAGTATAGAAGTGAAAGAAGATAGAGAAATTTGGTTTTTGATTAAAATTTTATTTTTATTATTTATTTCAAATATTGATAATAAAATAAATGTACAATATTATTAATACAGTTATATATAAATATATGAAATAATGTTTATATATTTATTATTGGAATTAATGAAAAAAAAGGAATAATTAATCAAGAATGGCTTGATTTAGCCAAAATTTTAAATCTGATTTGTTTTGAGATATATTGATTAGGAAGGAGATTACTCACATTGTTGAGTTTTAGAATGTATAGGATGTGGCCATACCAAGAATTATGGTTATAGGTTAGAAGCCTATAGAGAGGAAGAATAATACAAGTGTTCAAAAGATTAAAGTTAAAAATAATATAAGGATATTTAATATTTAAAATGTTTTTTTAAGGATTTGTTGATAAAAATTTGAGTTTTATATAGATTAGATCTGGAATTATCCCATGTTTCAATTCCATAAGTTAGTGATGTGAGGATGAAGGATTTAAAGACATGAATTTTAAATTTGTTTGAGATAAGTTTTGAATTCCAGAATTTATTGAGGGAATAAAATTTTTTTGTTGCTTTTGAAATAGTAGATGAGATATTAGGATTAATTGAACCCTTAGAGTTTATTGTAATACCGAGATAATTTAATGAGTCTTTGGAATGAATAATATTGAAATTTAGGTGAGGAGGATAAAATAATGGTTTTATTGAAGTTAATTTTAAGGTTCATGAGTTGAAGATTGGAAGATATTGTAGCTAAATGTGTTTAATGTAATTAAAATCTTCGGTAATAATACAAATATCATCTGCGTAGCATAACCAATCGACATTTATAAAATTACATGAATTAATCAAGTGGCTAATTAATAAATTCAAAAAGTAAGGGGAAAGGGGACAACCTTGCTTAATACCGCATTTAATTTAAAAAAAGGGACAACCTTGCTTAATACCGCATTTAATTTTAAAGAAAGGGGAAATTAAATTATTATGTTTAATGATAATTAGATTATTTTCAAAAATAAACATAATAATATTAATAAAATGAGGGTTAATTTTATATTTAAAAAGGATGTGCCCTAAGAATTGATGTTTGACTGAGTAAAAAGCTTTGGAAATGTCTAGAGATAACAAAGGTGTCAGTTTTAAAAATACGAGCTTTTTCGAGTTTAATCTTTAGGGCTGTAATAAGTTCTATTGTATTACGCTCAGCTCTATAAGAAGCTATAGATTTGTGAGTATTGGTTTCGATAATGTTGATAATTTAGAATGACGGTTGTAAGAATTTTATAAAAATGGAATGAAAGGGTAATACCTCTATAGTCGTGGATTAAAGAAGGATATGGGATTTTGGGGAGGTTAATAATAGTGGATTTGCACCAGTCAAGAGGAATGGTCGCTGATTTCCAGATATTGTTTAGAGTAGGGAAAAGAAGATCAGTGATGGTTTCAGGAAAGGCTTTTAATAATTTATTATGAATATTATCTAAAGTGGCTTTATGTTTTTTCATATTTTTGATAATGGTAATAAATTCTTGTTTATTTAAAGGAAAAGGAGTGGTTGTTAGTAATTGGAGGGAAGAAAGAGATTTGGAATGGGGAAATTTATTATTAAACAGGGATCTATAATGGTCGATAAAGATATTTAATTGGTCAGCAAGATTTTTTATTATGATCTTGCCTACTTTCAAATTATGATTTTTTTTGTCGTTGGAGAGGTAATAAATTTTAACGTTTTAAAAGCGTTATATAAATCATTTGAAAATTTAAATTCAGAAATGAGGTTAAGTTTAGATGAAATGTAATTCCGTTTATCCTTTCTGATAGATTTTTTAATTTGATTTAATATGGATTTGATAAGTGGTTTCTTTTTTAGTTTTTTTCTGTTTTTTGCTGGTAAAGAGTAAATAATTTGAGTAGTATGTGAACTAATTCAATCCGGATATAAGGTTTTAGTATTTAAATGTAGATTAGCCGAATTAATAATGGAGTTATGAATGATATGCCAAGGGTTATTATTAGATATTAGTTTTAAGTCATCATGGAATTTATTTGCTAAATGAGGAATATTTAAATTATTGACATTGTATTTTTTATTCAATGGGTATGAAGGTTGTTTTGAATTGGATATGTTGATGTTTCAAGAGAGAGATATATGAGGACATTTTAGTACTAGTTAGGAAAAAATCTAATTGGCTTTTAGATGTTAAAAAGGTGAAATAATAATTATTTTTTTGTTTGAAGAAAGTATTAATTATTTTTAAGTTAAATTTATTGCAGATGTCTAAAATAAGTTTACCATTTTTATTGGTATTTTGTTCTAATGCAGCAAAGCCAATAATTTTGTTAATATTTTCATTACCTATCTTCATATTAAAATCACCTCCAATAATAATGAAATGATTAGGACTAATATGTTTAAGGTAATTATTAAGAGAACAAATAAAGGAAGGATAATCGGAATCATAATTGGGAGACTTTGATTTGTAAAATTTGATTTTTGGTAAAGTCAGTATGTATTGTGTTTGATGAGTCATTTTTATTTTTATAATTTTATGTTTTAGTTAATTTGGTGAGTCATTGTTATTTTTATAATTTTATGTTTTCGTTTAATCGCGTTAACATTTTATTTTTAGATTTATAAAAGTTAATTATTGTAAAGTCATTATGATGGGATAATTTATAATGTCTAAAAATGTATTTTTATCTTATAATTTTTATTTGAGGCTTGATTAGGCGCTTTATAATTGTAAAAGAAGATATTTTTAGATTGTTAAATTTTAATTATTTATTTGTGATGATTATTGCTTCCCTATAAAAGGGGAGCGAAATTGTAAATTTTCAATTCATTTTTTTTTGAATTCATTTTATTTGAATTAATATATTTTTTTGTTATTTTTTTTTCGTTTTAAAAATTATAATATTTTTTATTGGTTAAATAAAGAAAAATTATCAAAGAGAATTTATAGTAAATTAAGTAAGCAGCGGTCACAACAGCAATAGTTATTTATTACTCTTCCTTGTTCTTGAAACTCCTTCCTTTGTAATTCTCCATTCTCTATACCCTGCATCCTCGGTCCAACTATTTCCTTTGTCACTGTTGAACATCCTCCCATTTCCCTATTCATCAATCTTTGACCCTCTTTCCCCGCCTCTACACGATCCTCCATTGTCAATTAGATTTTTTTTTACTTTGGTATTCAAGGTAATGCTGGCTATTCTGTTATTTAAAGGTACAAAGTTAGTTGTAAATTTTAAAATTGAATCTTTTATGATGAATTATACCCCATTGATTATTAGAATGGTTGGAAATAGCCTCTAAGTTTTTTTATTATGTTATTATTAATTAAGGATTCTTGAATCATTATTATATTAATATCATTTAATTCGAGGTGTTATCTTAGAATGGAAATTTTGTTAAGAAGTCCAGGAATATTGTAAGAGTAAATTATTAGTTTTTTTATTGAGTGGCATATTTGAAGGTAAAGAAGAATAAAAATGAATAAATTTTGGTAGTGGAAGCAAATGATAAAAAAGCAGACGATTTAATTGAAGGTTAAAAAAATAACATGTTTAGTAAATGTTGTTCAAAAAAATTAATTAGTTCCAGGGTAAAGAAGATATTAGATTAAAAGATTATGTAAATAAATAAGAAAATTATATCATATAAATTTATAATGATATGAAAGAATTTTTTGTTAATAGGTAAAAGAAATAAAATGAAAAATTTATAGATAAATAGATGAGATCTTTGAGAGAGGAGAAATAAAGAAAAAGTTATATATAGGAATTGGAGATTAGAAATAGTTTAGGATAAGAATATACACATATTTGAATATACTTGATTCTCTTCTTAATTTGGTTTATAGAAGATAATATACATGTATGTATAAAAAATTGTGACATACGTATTGATAAGATTTTGAGTAGAATATTTTGTAGAGAACAAGTTTCATCAATGTGTGAGTGGTACTAGGTAGAGATTTATGAGAGAGTCTATAAAATAAAAAGATTAAATGAAATAAAATTAATTTGGATTTGAGGTATGAGGAGATAATAATTCTTGAATTATATTTTTTATTCATATTATTTATTTCATTCATATTCTGGATATTGATGGAAATTATTTTAAAAAAATCATTCAACATGATTCATTTTCTCACAGACGATTTTTCCAACTTAAAAAAGGATGAATATATTGTATCAAATCAAGTAAACAAAATCGGTATCTATGAATAATAATAATTGACTTCACTTCTTCAACGTCATCACGACAGATATATTATATTATATTATTTATTAATCTATTATTAATAATTATAATACATTTCACTTTTATCTTATCTTTGGCTTATATTCCATTTCTTAAAAAACATTTTGTTCACTTATTATATATATATAAATGCTTTTTTCCATAAATGTATAAATTATGATGAATATTTTAGTTTAAAAAAATATCAACTTTTACATTCTTTCTTTCAAATTATTGTTTAAGATATATGCATACATTTTTGAGGGTCACGGAGTGGGGAGAGAACTAAGGGGGATATATTTTATTAGCTTAAAATGATATTCACAAAAAGTGATAAATTTTTGAAGGGGGGGGGGTGAATTTCCCTTTGCCCCCATTCCCCCCCCCTGGCTACGCCTATGATGTATTTTGATATTTATAAAAAAAATATTGTCTTATTTATAAATGACTCTAATTATTACCCGTTAAATTTTTTAAGTAATAATGAAAATTTAATAATATATTTACAAAGATACTTTTGCAAGAATTTTTTTAAATGCAATATAATGATCATCTATATTTTATAAAAAAAAATTATGTTTATAGCATATATGTAAAAATTTTAAAAAATACATATAAAAGGTGGATTAAATATTGTACTATATACTATCATATAAAGATGGTACCCCATATGTGGATTATATTATTGTGTTCAAATTAATCTCTTTTTTTTTATCAATATTTATTTACTTATTTTTTGATAGATGATTTTTATAGATCATTAATTTCATTATCAATCATTAATATAAAAATTTATATAAAAATATTTATAAGTTTAGCAAGATTGATATGAAATATGAAATGATAATGAATATGATTATAAATTATAAATGTGATTTATAATAAAATTTTATATTTCACTTTATTTTTAGATGCTTTATAAAATTAAATGACGAGTCCGCACAGCCACTTATAGATTTGTGTCATTATTTACATTCTATTTATATTAATATGCTCATTGAGTGACTTGAAAATATTTCCCATTTAAAACACTTAATTTAAATTTATATTTATATTCTTCTGTAGGAAAATCAACTGGCGAAGATAAAGATAATATTCTATCTTCTTCTCTAATCATTATTTTAAAATAGATGAATATAAAACGATTCAAATATTTTATGATAGTTGTTTACAAAGTGTAATATGACGACCAACATCATATATCATACATTATCTTAAAATATCTTAATTCGGATTTAATTTTTCATTTAGATAAAAAAATTTCTTTTCATAGGTTATTTCTTTTAATTAATTTTATTTATTATTTTATAATATTCTCTTTTTATTTTAAGACATTAATATTCTTTTTTTTAAGATTCCTTATTAAGAATAAAATTTTGCTATCAAAATGCATTAAAGCCATAAATAAGTAAGAGAAAATTAGATATCCTTAATAATACTCTAGAAGCTGAAGGCTTAGAAGAGCCTGTTAGAGATAATAGCCCAATGAGCCTTATTTATTAAAATACTTTATTTTCATCTTTGAATATTTTGACTTTGAAATTTTTAAATGGGATATACGTGTGTTGAAAATGAAAATTATGAGAAGAATTTTTTGAAAGGAAGAGACCTAAATAGCATTTGAACCTGTTATTCAGATAACGGATAAAAGTTCCCCTGACATTGATAGCATGGAGGTTATTTGTTTTTGATGATTTTATTTTATATTTTAGATACGAACTTATTAAAATTTTAAGAATTCCATTATTACTGCCAAACCACTAAATAATTTCAATATGTAAAGGCAACTAAATTATGACAATGAGTTAGTATCCTTTATATCAATACTAGATGAAATTAGAGGTTGGACAAAATTACCTAGATTTTCCTTAATTTCAGTCACAAGTTGCTTTCTTTTTATGATGATGATTTCCTTAATTTCAGTCACAAGTTGCTTTCTTTTTATGATGATGATTTCCTTAATTTTAGTCACAAGTTGCTTTCTTTTAATGTTGATATGATACTTTACTTATAATATCTTTATTTTATTTAGTAGCCCTTTTATTTTAACTTTATTTTGATATTATTTTAATTTTTATTATAGATGATTTAACAAATAATAATTAATTTTAATATTATATAATATTTTTTAATAATAATGATTATTTTTATAAATTATCTGGAAGGTACACCTTTTATATCTTTATATTTTTTACTTCTTTCTTTGCTATATTCATTAACTTATTATGAAACTTACAGATCAGGTATAGTTTCACCCTCTTATAACTTCATAGTTTCTATTAAATTTTATCTTATTCCATTAAATTTTATTTTATCTTATTTTATTTTATTAAATTTTATCTTATTCTATTAAATTTTATCTTATTCTATTAAATTTTATCTTATTCTATTAAATTTTATCTTATTCTATTAAATTTTATCTTATTCTATTAAATTTTATCTTATTCTATTAAATTTATCTTATTCTATTAAATTTTTTATTTTTATGACAGACATTTTCATTTTATATTTATTATTTCTGTTTCATAAAATATATTTTTTATAATTTTTTATAGAATATTATAACTTTTATAGAATTTTTGTCCAGATAAACAAATAGAATATATTTACTTTATATTATAGAATTTTATATTTTTATAATATTTAACTTTCCAATAAATATAATTAGTAAACAAAATATTAGAAATCTACAAATACCAGAAATTAGAGATAGGTTTAACCATAATTTGTATAAAAGATAATTAGATTTGAGGACATAGCCCTATCTAAAATAGTTGAAGAATGCTGGTTAATGTTTAAAAAAGATTTTCAGGAAGTGAGCAGGGCCTTAACAAATAACAATGCCCCGATTAGGAATGAATGGATATCAATGACAACTTCAATGATGATTGAGGAGCTTCGCTGCACAAATTACTTTGATAGAGAACTATGGAAAACCATCCAGAGGTCCTTAAAGAGTGATAGAAGAATCTTCGTAGCTAGGAAAGTCTTTGAGGTTGATGAAGATATGAGAGGAGGTAGACTATAACAAACTCAATAATTTCTGCAAATCAAATTTTTTATTTTATTTTTTTTTTAAAATTACCGTCGATACGGTTAGAGAACAACAAAGTTATATAAGATCAGGATGATCAAATGTCCCTATGGACTGATTATTATATGAATGTCTTTGAATCTAGAAAACCCATGATAATTTTTCCGGAACAATATACTACCTTTCAATCTGCCTCCCATTTTACACTGGCTGAGATATCTGCTGCCCTAAAGAAACTGTCCTGGACCGGACAATATAATGGGAGAACAACTGAAAGCTGCATCAGACGTGATACCACGTTTTCTGCCCATTATTTTTAATAAGGTATGGTCTTCTGGGATAACTCCTAAAAATTGCAACCTATCAACTATGTACAATTTTCCAAAGATCCCTAATCCCATCAACTTTCGAGATTATAGGGCTATAGCTTTCACCTCTATTGCGTTTAAGGTCTTTATGGTCTTACTTAAGACACAAATTCTACAAACATCACATAATCTTTTCGTGAAATACATCTGTGCCTACAGTCCAGGCAAGAATATCATGGAGCCTTTCCTTACTTTCAAAATTATAATTCAAAAATTTGATAAATATAAATTACCTTCTCTTTTTACCTTCATTTTTAATTTCAATTGATATTAAAACATTCTCAATTATTGATAGTAATTATTAAGGCTTACATTAAAGATGTTAAACTTAAAATTAGCCACCACCCACCCTAGTAATTAAATTATTTTTGCAGTTCTTGGGTATAGGCTTTTGTTTTGCCCATCTCTTTTTGTCTATTAGCTTATAGACGTTTAAGTAACAGTTCTCGGACTGTTGCGCGTACAAGTACGTGCGGCTTGCCCAAAAACGTGTGAAGGGCTCCTTATTTTTTCTCCCCTTAATCAACTATCCAGTTTGATGGATTTTTGAGGAAAACCTACTTCCCTAAAAATAAGTCCCCAAACTGCCTTAAAGATTACAGAGGTATTGCACTGATTCCAGTCACACTAAAAATATTCACATACATCATATCGGTCAGGATTAGTGTTGTTAAACGGCTCGTTTTGAGCCGATTTTTAAAAACGGCTAACTAAATATTTAATCCAGAAAAATATTACACAAATCTGAAGATTTTGCTCATAGAAGGAACAACAGTCTAGGCATATATTATCGAAATCTCGAGGCTTAGGTAATATTTTTCTGCCTAAAAAATAGAGTTAGCCGTTTTAAAAAATCGGCTCAAAACGAGCCGTTTAACAACACTAGTCAGGATTAAACCAATCATTAACAGGTTCCTTTCTAACGCTATCACATCATACAGGAAGGGCAGAAATACTATGGAGTTGACTATGGCACTCAAGGTTATTCTGGAAAAGGCCAGAATGCATAAATCCCCATATTTGCCCTAATGATTGATTTAAGTCAAGCCTTTGACTCCATAATTCAGAATAAGATATGGTCCTTGTTGGAAAACATTGTAATAGATAAGCATCTGATAGCGCTAATTAAGATAATTTACGACAATCATAGCGTAGTTCCTCGGTATCTAAATATGAAATCACAACCTTTTAAAACAAATAGGGGCCTCAAACAAGGATGCATCCTTTCACCGATCATTTTTAATGTAATAATGAATGATATCCTAAATAAATCCCTTAAACAGGAATATGCACTCAACACATATTACAGTGATCAACAGCACCATAATGATATGCATAACTCTTAAACTTTCTATGTTATGCCGGTCGACGTATGTATTCTAGCCAACTCAGAATACAAATTAAGAAATATTTTATCATTATTTGTCAATAACTGTGATGGATATGGTTTAAGAGTTAACTACACAAAAACCAAACTGATCACCTCAAATACCGATGCGTAACTTAAACTCTTTTAACTATGAGAGTAATACGATAGAATTAGTGTCAGATTTTAAATACCTAGGAACCAGGATAACATCATTAGGCCTCACTTTTTTTAGATACGAAATCGAGAACGAATAATGCTAGACTCCGCTATCATCAACTGTCGAAATTATGGTCATAACCAAATATCAACTAATTTAAAAATAAGACTCTTCAAGTCCCTAATTGTACCCATTTTTACCTACGGCCTGGAGACTTGGCAGGACTCAAAAAGTAACATCAACACAATTCAGACATTTATAAACAAATGCCTTAGAAGAATCACCAAAACGTATTACCCATACAACACATAAAATACAATGCTCTGGAATAGATGCAACATCCTACCAATCAATCGTCTCATACCCTTGAGGAGACAAGAATTACTGGCCATAGCTTAAGACACTCCCAGGAAAATATGATATTCTCGTCCTTGAAATGGTGCCCTGACGGTAGGAAGAAAACTCCTAAATACTATTGGTTGGCGAAATGTTTGAAAGATATGGACCTGATTAACCTATCGTTTGCAGATTTCATGGCACTCAGCAAAAACAAGAAACACCTAAAGGAACATTTACAATGCATGTTACAATATGGCCTAAATTAATATTGAAACCGTTCTTCTCCTTTACGTTCTTGCAATAAATAGAATAAGTATGTTTGATAATGATAATAATCTGAACAACAACAACATAACTTAACTTCCTCTTATTAACCCACGACCTTCTTTTCTGGACACACGATATCGGCGACGATGACGATAACAATTACAGAACTATTAGTTGTATAATGGACAATGAGAAGATACACTGGTTATAATAAAAAAGCAATAACTCGGACGAACCCAAATATCATTGGCACAGCACATACAAGATCTACAGGACAACGATATTTGGCACACCGAACAACAAACAAGGAAGAGACTCTTCATGCAAACTTAACATAAACTCTCAATACTTACCAAGATATAAAGGTTATTATTTTTTGTTGCCTCACTAAATACCACTTAAGGATGCAGGTACATTATTATATGACATTATTTTTATTTTTTTCTTAACACTATTCTGCCGGTAACGGAACTAATACATCACCATTATTGTACTTCTTCCTTCTTCACTTTGTTAACTGGCTACATAGTGGTACCGTCCACTATAATAAAACGGGTAGACATCATATATGGGATCTATATACTAGTGAAAATACATGATGAACGCTTCAACTCCTGGTGAGTGCAATTTCAGGCGTGGTAATGAATGAATGAATGAATTTTTCATTTAAATTTTAATATTTTTTAAATTAGTAATATAAAATTTTTTTTAAATAATTTCGAATACAAATTGATTAAGGTATAGATACTTTAAAATAATTTGTATCTTAGATACTTTACAAAATTTTTAATTAGATACAAATATCCGCGATACTGTCCAACCCTGTTATTTTTAATATAAATAATTTATTTTTTAAAAAATGACATTTTGATAAATGCCACTGATCTGTCAAATATTATTGCAATTTGATTATCAATCAATACCATTCCTGTAGTTTTACCATGCACAATGTTAATCATAAGTATAACACATTGACAAAATTTCAGGGTTCTATAGTTGGAGTGCTAATAGGGGATTGTTTGGGTAAAAAATTTGAGGGCAACAAAATTGTGGACATTAATGAAATTAAAGATGTTATAAATAGTATAAATACAATTTTTTTTATAAAAGGGTGACTATTTCAATAGATCAAAATCTTATAAAATATTCTGATGATACTGCGTTTACATTTGATTTGGCGAAATCTTTGATAGAAAATAAGGGTGTGTACATAAAATCAATTTTGAACAAGTTTAGACATTTTTGGATTATTTATAACTTATTTTAAAGTTTTACAATCACCTATTATAATGAACCTGAGAGAGGATATGGTAATAACATTGGCAAAGTTATGCAACAGTTTAAATCCCAAATAAAAGATGGTAATTTACTTATATTTCATAAAAGTTGAATAAAAACTAATAATTCTTTTTAAATATGATTGTAATAAAATTAGGGATTAAATATTTTATTTTAAAATAAGAGCCTATATTTTAAAATTAATGGTTAAATGAAGATGAATTAAAAAAAATTTTTTTTTATTGAAATCTACACATTAATTTAGAAGATCTCTTTGGATATGCTAGGCAACAGTTTGATGGAGAGGGTTCTTTTGGCAATGGGTCATCTATGAGGATAACTCCCTTAGCTCTTTTATATTATAAATGTGATAGTGAAGCATTAATCAGAGTTTTAGATAATCATATGCTTAATGTTTTTTGAATAAAATGTATTTTTATATATTGGTGGCTGAATATTATACTGTTCTGTATCCACTTTCTTTACAATATACACATTTTTGATAAATCAATTCTCAGTACCTTATTCAACCAAATCACAATAAAAAAAATTTAAACAAAATTAGAATAACCCTTTATTTGCATTATTAGTGTGATCGCCTATTTAGTATACAATAAATATTTATTTTAAAATACTCTTGATAAATTTAAAAAAGGATATAGAATACTATTATACTCAGCTGACAATTGGTCAATTTCTATGTTAAGTTGACAAATTTTTTGGCGTTCTTCATGTAGACTTCCATGGATTTAATTAGAACATGGTACATGCAGTGCACCTTATTAATTTGCCCAAATTTTAGATTTGGAACTAGCTCATGGGAAAAGATATGGCCCCTCAATTTGAAAAGACAATATTGAAATTGTTAATCTATTTCAACAATGAATATAGATCATAGAAAACTACAAATGGTGTTAGATACGATAGCATAACTTGGCAAATGGCATCCCCTAGTTCAAACTTGTTTACATAAGCAACTAT
The DNA here is from genome assembly GCF_954871325.1 of Gordionus sp. m RMFG-2023. Classification (NCBI taxonomy): domain Eukaryota; kingdom Metazoa; phylum Nematomorpha; class Gordioida; order Chordodea; family Parachordodidae; genus Gordionus; species Gordionus sp. m RMFG-2023. The sequence goes on from NC_088777.1 coordinate 21,253,596, forward strand.
CCTCCGATGATAGATTGTTAGGCTCGAGATGTAGGCAGCTTTTAGGCTCCAGGTTATTATTAGATTAATTCAGGTATGATGTTTTTGCCTTGGCTGTATGAGCTCATGCCTCTCCAGAAATAAGTATCAATGTTACATTTTGGTCGTATACCTATGACTACTCTCAATTGCTCATAATTTGAATTTCCTTTTGAATAATTTAATTTTTTAAAACTTTTCTTATTCTAAAAATAATTTATTTGTAATTACTAGTCTACCATTATCTTCAAATGATAGATCTGAAAATAAAACAGGTCTAAAAGATCATACAACAAAAATATTTCAACATTCATTTGATTTTATCTGCTTATAAATTGAAAGCTACTATTCAAAAACTTAAATTTATTTAAAGTGATAGCATTTGAGCATTCAAAAGAATTAATAGATATATTAATAACAAAATAGTAATACTAAAATATTTTAATTTTTTATTGCCTAGAGTAAATAGCAAAAATTAGTTATAACCTAAAATAAATTAGTATAAAGAGATTAGTGTCGTTTTATGTTTTCCCTATTGCTAGTAACTATAAACTGCAGAATGTTGGTACAATAATTTAATTTGATTACCCCTTCATGTTCAAAATCTCATTGAAGCGTTTAAAAACTTTGAACAGCATTTAAGCATTAGGACAAATATAAAAATGTGTTACTGATATTGGCCACCCTATTTTTCATTACATGTGAAAATGAGTATTTTCCTTGTTGAAGAGGTTAAAAGTTACTTAAGCATAACTTCTACAAATCAAGAACCTAGCCTTATTAACTGTCTACCGAGATCTCAGTCTCACTTCCAACTATAATAATAAATTAAAGAATGACTTAAGATCTGTGAGAATTAAATTGGAAATTTATAATGTAGAAATGCTAGATATAGGATATATTATCTTTATCAGTCATTTTTTATTCAGTTTATATTTTATTTATCCTTGAATTATTTATTATGCATTATGTTTTATAATTTAAATCATATTTTTACCCAGTTAATTTTATTTATAATTTATTAGATTTTTATAATCAATGATACACTCTCATATACCGATCATTAAATCCAAGGGAAGTCGCCATGAATCGTCTCTCGATTTGATATTTATTGACTATATATATACACATATACTAAAGATCTGCAATGGGCGAGTTTTATTTTGGCCCAAACCACCCATTTTTTTAAAAATTATTAACTTTCCTGCCCATAATTTTTTTTTAAAAATATGTCCTCTGTTTTATTTTTTAATTAAACTTATAATATGCAACAATTGAGATAAACAATCCACGCTCTTATCCAGACCTTAAAATACGTTCTCTTGCCCACTCATTGCTTAAAAAATATTTAAACCTGTTTGTTACTTTTTTTAAAAAAAAATGCCAGTTGCAGCTCTCTAATATTTGTTGCCCAAGCTCCAAAAACAAGCAAAAAGTTACAATTAGTCAGAGATGCACCAATACTGCCTTTTTACTAATACCGATACCCCACAGTACTGTCTATTATGAAATACAGGCTTACCTGTTTAGAAAACAAAAATTAATCAGATTGGCGAAAATTATTATAAACATCATACGGGAACTAGATAATTTCCTATCAATGTTTAGAAGGTCCCACAATAAATGAGGTTTATCTATGGGAAACAAAAATTAATAAAATTTTGTCAACCTTCAGAAGGCTATACAATAACAATGAAAACCTTTAAAAAACAAAGTATTACCTTTTATTAAATTTTTTTTATCATTCAGACAGTGCATAAGATAGGCTTGATTCGAAAATTTTAAGTATTAAGTTTAACCGACGCAAAAAAAGGCAGACATATTTACAATTTTACTAATGCTAAAGTTTTAAATTCGATGATACTTATTAGGCAATGCCAACTCACATTTTTAAGTTTTCTAATTGATCAGCCACCTATAAAAAACCACGTATTCATAAAACATTTAGAGAAATCCCAGATTATTTGTCTGATTCTGATGAGTGTATACATCTTCTAATGAAAGTTTTGAGGATAAACAAAAAAATCCAATTCTTGGCCATAAAAATAACAATCAAGATATTTTGAAGTTTAAGAAGAAGTAAAATAGCTTTTTTAGAAAATTTATCAGCCCGGTAAGTTCGGCTTTGAAATGTTATTTTATAAGCCAAAATCTTATTAGGGGAAAGACGAGCATTAAAATAAAAAAAATATGGACATTCTTTTTTTTTAAGTAAAATTTTGATTTATAAATGTTATTTCGTTTTCAATTTGTATGCAATTATAGAAATAAAAACGACAATTTTAATAATTTAATGAAAATACTTAAAGATAAGATGGAATAAACTCAAAAAAAGTTTAAGAATAATAGTAAGTAAGCTTTTAGAAATACAGAAGGATATTAAAAACACCGTGAATTTTTCGGGCGAGACGGCCTGATCAAAACATTGTATTTCATGAGCAGGTTGGTTTAAACAATTTTGAGTATTGGGCGCTAGACGTTAATTTTATTTTTGCCAACGTGAGTTGGCTAGTCGTGAATAAAAAATTAGACCCGCGCCCACCTCTAACGAGAATTCATTTAAATATTTTTGAAATATGATAAAATTTTATTTAGAAAATGGCAGTAAGTTATACCTTCATTTCATTCTTATACATATTTTTATTTGGGTTTAAATAAATTTATACCGATATTAATATTTGCTCCATTATTCTACATATCATGAATTTCTTCTGTATCCTTCATTCATAATCAGTTATTTTTTCTAAAACTGAATAAATTATTATAGGATTTATAATAATACAAATGGTCATTTTTATATAATATGAAAATTCGTCAATTTGGTATATATTTTTTTGTTTTTGAGATATTTCGAAAACTTTAATTTTGTCCATCAATTTATATTACAAACTTAAAGTAGCTATATGTAAAATCATTTTTTTAAGTAGCGGACTACAAGCTACTCGAGATAATAATCTATAAAAATTACTAGATAACGACAGGGCATTTTTTGTACTGATGACGACAACTATATTCGATAGGGATATCAAATTTTATAGTTTTGAAATATAATCAAAAATAAACTACTAAAGTTTATTTTAAGAAAATAATCATAAAATTCTTTCCAGTCTTTATTTCCACAAAAATATTTATTTTTAAATTTATTCCATAAAAACCATATAATGAAACAGCCATGATTTATTTTACGTTTATTATTCTTCATAATGTTAATTCCTCAATAATTTAAAAGTATAAAAAGAAATATGGAAAAAAGAATTCTTATCTGTTTAGAAATTTATAGATTTTTTTTCCATGGCTTAAATGTAGTCCTATTTTTTCCATTCAATATATAAGGATTAATTGTATGAGAATAGGCCTGGTGTTGGTTAAAATTGAAAGTATGATGGCTGGTACTGTGAATGCTGGTGCGTCATGTAATTATAAATAAATATAAAATGATATATTGATGAATTACTATACTATATCCTTGCTTTTTCCTCAATATAATATATAATGGGTATCTATGGTATTAGTATTTGTTGAAAAAAATGGTATCAGTGCATTTCTGATTTTCTTAAAATAAAATATGCTTAAAAACTTCTACAAATTTTAATTTTTAGTCTGTCATTGAAACGACTCTCTTAACCCATTCTCACCCAATAGCGATATACGGTGCCTTGTGTCAAGCTTTAGTCTTAGCTCAGGCCATTTTGCTTCCACCACCTCCAAAAATAGGTTCTTCCATGTTAAATGGTCAATCATTGGCACTTGAGACCTTGCAAATTCTAACTCAAGGTTTGAAAGAGGTGTCAAAATATGAAGGTTCACTTCTACATTATTTCCCGCTTAGTTGTGTTAAATTCTATGAAGAAAATAACGAGAATTCCGTTTTATATAATGAGTAAATTATAAAAACATTTGTATATTCGATTTAAAAGAGGCAGCTAATTCAAATATTTAATGCCTCAACTAAATCTGATTTTAATATATATAATAATTTTATAAGGTCATGGTACATATACTTGTCTATCTAAGATAAAAACTTATTAACCTATGGTATTTAGTTATTATTTTTTTGTTCTTATTGTGTAATTATTTACAGGGCTGAGAATCCTCACCTTTAGAAAAGGATAGAAAAATCCCTGAATCATGTTCATTGTCCGAAGTATAGAAAAAATTTTTTTTTATTTATTGAACACCAGTTTTTAAAAATTAATTTTATTATATATATATATTCATTATTCACCATAAAATAATTTGTCATCATAATTATATTATAGCTATAATAAATAATACAATTCAAAAAATAATATTATACAAATTTTATTTAAGCGATTATCATGATATCTTTCAAAATATTATTGACACTTCCATAAGATAGAAAGAAAGAAGTCTAGCAATGCATATAATGGTGAAATGTTCGATTAACACTAACCCGATATTTTTTAAGTTTAATATTAATCAGAGATCTGCAGAGATATCATTTGCAGATTTTTTTTTGAAAAAAATTTTTAGGCCTTGCGGGTTTTATATTTCAAGCCCAATCCGGATTTTTTTTTAAAAAAATTTTCGGCCCTGCTCAATTTAAAAAAAACTATTAAATTTATTTTTAATTTTTATAGCTGATAATGGAGATTTAAAATATTCTGTTTTAAAATATACGACCCGGCCTTGGGTCTCTGATAAAATATATAGTGGCCCTATATTGCTGAAACGCCTAGAACAATTTTCCCTAATATGTATAATATCAAATGAACTATTATCTTCTCAGAAGTCAGGAATATTTGCATCCTTATTAATTTTTTTAAAATGTTTATAAAATTTCTAAAAATGAGATTAGGGCTAGTTAGCTTTTATGTTCTGTTAGTTATATTTTTCTAAAAACATTTTATTATAATATGTCAATAGTCTAGAATTGGAGTGCTCCCCTAGGAGTGTATTTCATCGATTATTTTCCACTAAATATATAAATTAAAACTAAATTTTAACATATTAATTTTTGGCCAGGTCAAAACACTGCAAATTTTTATAATTTTTATTATATATGCACTAGAGGTCTGCGTGCAAAATTACTTTAAGAACGGGCAGGCGGGCGGACGGGTAAAAATTTTTAAAACTATGAGTGGATGGTGTGGTTAAGAAATTTAAACAATGGGCGGGTGGGTTAAGTAAATTTAATAAAAAATTGTTCTTATGAACTTTTTTGGATATTAAAAATTAAAATGTTCTTTTTTGGTATCATATTTTTTTTAAAAATAAAAAAACTTTTTTGTATATTTAAAACTACTTTGGAGGAAACGACAAGAAAGAGATTTGCCAAAGCTATCAATAGCAAGAAAAAATTGGCAATTCCTGCAATTCTTTACGAGGTTTAGCATTGCTGGAAGGTTTTTAGAATAAAGAAGAACGTGTTTGAACCCAGTAAATGTCTATTCATAATAATTTTTGCATTATAATTACATATAATATCAATTTTATATTTATATTTTTTTCATAAATATTTTATTTGATTAAATAAATTATCCATAATTTAAATTGAATACTAAATTATAAAACTTTATATAGAGGTATAATGCTGAATTTTTTTTTATTAGATATTTAAAAAATTGAAAGAATGACCATAATTAAATATTATAATAGCATGCTTGGGTTAAAAAATTTTTTCAAATAATGGGTGGGCGGGTAAAAAATTTTAGACTAATGGGCGGGCGGGTAAGGAATTTAAGACTAATGGGCGGGAGGGTATATTTTTTTGAAAACTATAGGCGGGCGGGTTAAATTTTTTAAAAACATTGGGGCGGGCTTATGGTCCAAAAACCAGCCTAATGCAATCACCCATTGTGCGCCTTTTTAAAATAAATTACTATAAATATGTATGGAAAAATTATCAGTTAAATATTATTGGCATAATTTTTTATTCAACGAAATTATTATTTCCATTAATAAATTAGAATGAAATAAAGATTGTTTGCCTATATTATATAATTTGATGATTTAGATAAGGTATCTCTGTTTATTTTGCTTTTATTTAATAAATTCTCATAAATAAAATTGAGACGGAAAATTTTGAACAAAAATATAATTCATGAGGTGGTTATTTTTATCTACTTGTATTTTGATTTTATCAAACAAAATCCTCAAAAAATTTTTGAGCAAAATTTGGCTATTATTTAGAAATAGTATAAATTAATTATCAATTTTTTACTTGCATTATTCTATAAGTTTTCTTATATTTGAATCTAAACTTTAAAATCGTTTTCCCAGTTTTAACAATTTTGCAAGTGGAGCACCCCAATTCTAGCCCTATGATGTTATTTGTCACATAAAATTTTAAAAACTTATGAGTGATAAAAATTAGATTTAAAATATAATAAAAATCATACAACGAAATTTTTTTTTCATGTTATATAATGAAAATAAATATAAAAAACAATTTTTGAACGTTAAACCCTAACGGGTCTTGTATTCGGGTTCTCAGCCCTGAAATTATGATTTGTTTCCTTAGATATTGTAAAATATTTTTTGGTAAAATGCTTTAAGACTTTACTTTGAAACTTGTAAATGATTTCTTTCCCAATATTTCTTTAAACATTTTATCTAATAGTAGATGTGCAAATATTAGATGCCGAATCGGGACCATTTAGCGGTTTCAAAAAATATCAGATCGGGCCTATATTTTTAAAAAAAGCGATCCGATCCTATATTTTTGTTTTTTTAGTTATATTATGATTATATATATATATAATTATATAATATATTGAATTTTATCATAATAATAATAAATTCATAAAAGGAATCAAAATTCAATTTATTTATAATGTTTAAAAAAATCGAATTATTATAAAATATAGAGTAATTAAATTTTTTTTAATATGCAACATGGAAAGGATTTTAAAATATCTAAGGAGTGACATTAAACTAGGGTTAACGGCTTGATTTATCCGATTTTTAAAAACGACTAACTCAAAAGATTTAAGTCAAAAATAAATTATTCAAGCTTGGAGATTCTGCCCACAGTTGTGAGAAAAATTTGAACATCTATTGTCGAAATTTCCAGGCATCATAAGTAAATTCATAAAACTAAAAATTCAATTTATTTGTAATGTTTAAAAAAAATCGAATTATTTTAAAAGTTAGAGTAACTAAAAAGTTAATTTTTTTGTTATATCTGCAACTTGAAAAGGTTTTTAAAATATCTAACGAGTCACACTAAGCTAGTGTTGTTAAATGGCTTGATTTATCCGATTTTTAAAATTTAAGATTTAAGCCAAAAATAAACTATTCAAGCTTGGAGATAGCCCACAGTGGTTAGAAAGGTTTGGACCTCTATTTTCGAAATTTATAGGCTTGGATAATAATATTTTAATTAAAATCTTGATAGTCGTTTTTTAAAATCAATTAAATACAGCCGTTTAACAACATTGCATTCAGCTGTAAACATTATATTTTAAATGAGATAATTTTCGAGAATATATAAAAACAAATACACTTAATAATTCGTGGAAGCTAATTTGGTTTTTTTTGTATAGGAATATTAATTAATTTATTACATTGAATCAAAGATAGTTGTAAATAAAATCAATTTATATATATATGATCAGTTTTATAGTAATATAGGATCGGTGAAGAATTGTGTATTGGCATTAGACCTGTGCGCCGATGTCTCAATCAACGGCGGCGGTTTTTTAAAAATTTTTTATCGGCGTTCGGCGGCGCGCCGATTTTGCCGCCGCCTACTAAATTTTCGGCAGCGGCGGCGGCGCAATATTTATTTAAAAATTTTTTTTAATGAATTTAATTTATAAATCAATATATTTTTTAATGAATTTAATTTATAAATTAATGTATTACATTTTTTATAATTTATGTAGGCGATCTTTTCTAACACATTGCTAACATAGTTTAATTGATCTTAAATTATCTCCCGTCTCACTCCAATTTAAATTTATGTATTTTCTCATTCTCAGAAATAAACTAAGGAATTGTATTTTTACTTAATCAGACTCATACCAACAACGCATATAAGAAATATCCTATTGATTTTTATTATAATTAAAATTTGGAATGCAGGCAAAATATGAAGTATGAAATATGATAAGTCAGAATTCAGATTTAGCAAAATTATAATTGTCATGAATAAACAGTATTTTATCAAGATTTATAGGACATAAAGAACTCCTTTTAGCATTGAGTATTAATCCAGCAATGGAAAAAATTTTTTTGCTGAGTGTACTGGTTGCAGGTATGCAAAGAACCTTCCTAGCTAAATTGGCATGCATAGGAAGTTCCAGTCGCTTTTTCTTCCAAGAGCAATGCATCCTCTTCTGAAATAATATTCTGGCTGAGCAAAATATGGCATTCTTGTTTAAGATTAGTAATATTGTTATAATCGTTAATAGGAAGGGAATGTTTTCGAGCTAATTTCGCTATATAAGAGCATGATGTACCATCCTAGACTTGAATTTCACGCTGAGCATTTCTATCATGCTCTAAAAAATGTCGTATTAGAAATTGCAATGATTTCGTAGAATTTGAATTTAAATATTGTAAAACAATATTAGGATTTTGAAATCTTAGATCAAGTATAGTTGCTAATATCTAATGTTTAGAATATAATTTTATTAATAAAAATATAAAATAACTTGAAGTTCAGTGATCGGAAACCTATGGTCAAGCTTTTTTTTCATATTTTCTTTTAAGCATATTATATCTGAGCAATCAGATTTATTAATTTGTATATGAGCTTCTATTTCACTGCTAAATGATAACCCTGAGTTTATTGTAGATCCTTTTTGGGAGGAAAGAAATTCCACCGACTCTCGGAATGGATTTACTTAAAGCTCATCTATCATATCCTATTCATTATTAAAGAGTTTTAAAGATTGTTTTCCTATTTTATTTAGAACATTATTTATAGGAATTTTGTTTGCAATGCAAATACTTCCTAGCATAATATGCTAGCGGGTTGGGCAATTTATTTTTAAAGTTTTTGCATTAATTGGATTGGTTGGTGCAATGCCATTTCAATTATCCGATTCATCAGACATATCAAAATGGTAAGGTAATCAGAATCATCAATATCCAAGATATTACCTGTCTCATAAATTGAATGCAGACATTTACCATGTTCAGCCTCAATTTCACATTCCAAATCAGCTACTCGATATCTGAGGGCTGAAATAATTTTTCTAATTATTTTAATGAGAATATAAATCTTGGTAACTTTTTTATGCCAACAACTGTAACCAAATTATGAAGTCCATGCCCTAAGCATAAATGATGCTCATAATCCCCTAATCTGACGCTTCTTTTGACATTGGCACCAGCATCAGTTACTATTTGTATTATTTTGGCTTTTAAATGGAACTCCTCTTCAATACTATCAATATCAGATAATATTGTTTCCCCAGTATGCTTTTGAGTTACATTTCTAGTTGAGGGTAAAATATTTTAAATCAAAATTTTCATCTAAATGATGAAGACTAAATGTGATATAATTTCGACGCTTGAAATGATCGGTCCACAAATCAAAAGTGATATAACAAAATTTTGGTCCAGAGTCAAACAAATTTAAAACATGCGCCTTCAGAGATAAATAAACATCGTCTAGTGTATCCCGACTAATGGTTGTCCTATTTGGCAATTCTGACGAGGAATCAATTATCTTATATTTCTAATTTTTGAACAATTTATTTTTTAATAATCATTTTATATAAATTTTAAACCTTTAGAAAGTCTGTCATTCCTTTATTGTTTATAGAATCAAATGGGATTAAATCTAAGCAGACATCAAAACATAATTTCGCCTTATTAGATTTCATATTTATTTTAAACATTAGAAAGATATATAAAAACATTAAAATAGTTAGGGCTAAAATGAAACAAATTAAATTAGATTATTAACTTTCAAAATAAAGCTTTACATAATTAATTTAATAAATTGTATATTAAGTTTATATTTTAAAAGATATTTAAAAACAAAATAATAAGAGCTGGAATGAAACAAATTATAAATTTGATTTAGTTTAACCTTTCTAATAAAGTTTTAAAAAATCATATATTAAATAATACTTTAAAAAGATATTTACAAAACACAAAATAATAAGGGCTGGAATGAAACAAATTATAAATTAGATTTAATGTTAGTATTCAAATTAAAATAATAATAATTTAATATATAAATATAATTAATATGCTTTCTAAAAATTAGACACGCCGCGCCGCCGCCATAATAAAAATCGGCGGCTTTTCCGGCGTGAATAAAAATACCGGCCGCCGGAGGCGCACAGGTCCAATTGGCATTAAAGGTTTGCAATCCCCGCGCTGGGTAATGTCGGATTTTTTTATTTGGGCCGGGTCTGGCAAAAATAACCACAAACCGGACCGGGGAAAAAATATTGGGCCTGATTATCGATGAATTTTTATATTTGATAGAAGGGGTAATCCATAAAAAGTACTGTTTTTAACCACTCCCCAATGTTATAAATAGTTGTTTATTTTGGTGTTCAATTTCTGATTAGACCTTTTATTTAAAAAGCTATGCCGGGAAACCTTAGTAAATAAATTGTAAACGGGCCGGGTTAAAGCTAAATTTCAAAAAGGCCAAGCCTGAAAATTTTGTTCCAAACCTCTAATCGGCACAGCCCTATTTAATAAATTTCCCTGTTTTGATAATCAGATTTTTTATTTTATTTGTATCTACTTTTTAATTATTATTACTTAGATAATTTAATTTTACAATTAATAATAATATAAATCTGGTGACCATTTGATAAATTATATATATTATATTTTAAATAAAACGTGCCAGGAGATGTCAGAAATCTTTGACAGATTTTTTAGATAAATTCGAAACAGTAAAAGAATTTTTAATGCAAAACTCTACCGAAATCAATCGGCCTGAAATCATCAAAAAATTAGGTAGATTCAACGTTATAAAATAGATAATATTAAATATTCTTATCCCAACTTTTATTAAACTTATTTGATACTTTACTTCTAAAGACTATTTATATATAAAGATGTAAAATGACTATAGTTAGTGTATTGTACAAATTTTAGCACCCCCCCCCCCTTCCCATAGTAGAAGTTTTTTTCTTCTTATTTTCATTTAGATTGAATGTTGAAATTATAATGATTATAATAAAACTAGGTAATGATGTCTCGGCTGTCAAATCCGTCCCAACTTCCATTTATTTCTTTTTACGAGCTTTAAAAATTGCTTTCAACAAAAATCAGAATGCCTATCAAGTTATTTATAAAATTTGTTTATATTTATAACTTAAATTAACTTCCTTTTTTTAAAACTGAACAATTATTTATTTCGATTTAAAAAACGATTACACCATGGATTGATATATTATGAGACCTACAAATTTCCATTGAAATTCGTTGGCGTAGGTAAAAACCTTACTTAGGATCACCTAAATTAAGCCCATTTTTTGGCTGAGTGCCTTGAAAAAATCTTTTGTTCTGGGTCCAAAAGCACCGATTATGTCAGACACAATGGGGGCTAGAGTAATATTAGGAATACTAATGTATTTATTAATTTTTCTAATTTCCTCTCTAACTAAGGTATTAGAGCTAAAAGATGCTGCGAACCGATCAACACATTTATAATCCCAGGCTAGCGGGATTACCCTGCTCCATGGAATAAGTGTCATTCCTTCAGGATGATATTGTCCCCGAGATTAAGACCTACAGGTTCCAAAGTTGATGGAATATTAGCTCAGAAAGTTCTATCAATAATAAATCTATTGCGTGGGTGGCGGCCTCTAGAAAAACGGCAGTAAAAAGAGTGGTGACCTAGACTCTCAACACGGAGCTGACATAGTTTGCAAGATGAGGGTGTGACGATATCACAGCCTAAACGGAGAACTATTCCTATCCGAAGTTCTTCATTGGAAAGAAGCAAACCAAGGTTGGAGCTAGATAGCCTCAAGCCATTAACCTGTGTTGAAATGTTGAATTGATGATGGAGAATTACTATTTTAGTTTATTGGGGGGAATGAATCAATACTTTGATTTATTGGAGAGGGATGGGTTAAAGATTGAGGAAATACCCTTCAAGGCAGCGTTCGAAAGGAAATCAACGGAATGCTGGATTAAAGGTAAGTCCCAATCTTGTTGTCTGAAGAATAAAGGCAAGGAAGCATTTGGAGCATTTGACTTCCATGGGTATAGTATCAACCCCAGATGGGAATCTGTAGTGGTGGTAAAATTGTTAGTAATTGTTTGATTTTGGGTGTATGATGAGGGAAAAGCTGCATTACTCAGTGAGACAGGGGATCGAAAACCTATATCCCAAATTTGCACGGGAGAGCGGTTTGCATCCAGCAACTGGGCGAGATTTTGAGGTAGGGTATTGGTTCAAGGGGGATTTTAACTTTAAGCTCCAAATCTAGTAATATGTCTGGAAATATGAAAAGAGGAACAGAGCAAAAGGCGTGCAATATTTTTGAAATAGCAAATTCTTTAGGAGAAAGAATGAATGATGAGATGGTAAAAATCCTAGGATTTTCTGAAGTCTGTCAAATTTAATCAGGAAGTTTTCAATAAATTTGGATATTGCTGCCTTGCCTCAAAGAGGTAAGCCTAGATGAGTAGAACTTGATTTCTCGACTATAAAAAAGTTATCAAGAATGGAATGAAAATTGTTGGGCATATAAAATTCACATTTTTTATGATTGAGGGAAAGCCCATTAATAGGAGTCAGATCAGAAAAGAATGGAATTTTAATTAATTTATCGTAAGATCCTGCAACTGTACCATCATCTAAATACCATATGTTTAAAATGACATTGCATTATGGTGACAGTGATGGTACGAATAGTCTCGCAGATGATAGCTGGACCCAAGGGGTCCCCTTGTTATATACCTTGACGTAGTTTCATGAAATTTCAAAAAAGATACGTGACCATAGCAAGCTGATATATAAGTTGAATCTGGGAATTTTACAGAAAGAAGGAATGAAATGTTCTCTCTTGAGGGTTAATGCATTATTAAAATCTAATGTAAAAGAAAGGTTGTTTGATTCGTAAAGCAGATGACATGTGGTGTGATACTAAATCTTAATTGATTAGGAAGTAAAGATTTGCTTTTACCAACAAATGATATTAGATATGATTCTTCGTAAGATAGTCTCAATAGCAATGTGGCTAATGCCTCCATCCTTTGTGGATAGCGTAATAAGCCGAGCGCTAAAAATTAAGTGTAGAATGCATGGTGAAACAAGGTTATTAAAAATGTTATTAAGAAGTATGATTAAGTCTGATATTAGGCTGTGGTGGCATGGAATGGGTGGCTTTGTTAGATCCTGGAGGTAAATTGCTCGGAAACCGTCTAACCCTCCAGCCGAATCCTTTTTAAATGATTTAATAGCCTTTATAATTTTTAATGAAAGTATATCTGGGGATATGGTGGTGGCAGTAGTAGTGGCAATATATTCTTGAGGATGTTTAGATAAAAGGGATTGTATAGTTGAATGGTCGTTTGGAGCAAACACATTGAAACTGAAATGTTAAGTGCACTTTTAATGTTGCATAAATTACATTTTTTCCAATCAATTTTGCTTTATGGGACATTTAAGGTTGGAAGTTGTTGATTTGCTTTTTGGTGAATGACGAACAAGGTAAGACATTAGGATTTTTAATTTGGCATTAGAGATTATCTGTGTCTTTATTAGAAGGCGATTTTAAATGAGAAATAGTTCTTTCCATTTCTCTGAATTGTTGATGTTATTGTTATGCGAAGCAATAAGATTAAATAATTCTTTAGCAGTCAAAATGCGAGCACCACGGGTATCCTAGAGATTGTAGACACAAATAGTTTAGTCATAATATTCTAGATCCAAAGGGGTTGAGGGACATCAGTGGATAAATGTTTATTGTCATCAAGGTCATTATTACTTATTGGGTCATTATTAATTAAAGTAGGCAGAAAAGGAGTAGAGAATAAGGCTGGGAAGCTTGAAGGTGGTAAAGAGGGGCTATGGAAGAGAAATCCAGGTGAAAGATATCTTGATGATCTATGACCATGGAGTAATAGTTTACCTGATTTAGTAAGGAATATTAATTTGCCACAAGAGGGACATAAAACACTATAAGAAGCCATAAGTTTTACAGATGGGAGGATAATACTCAATAACTACTTTATATTGAAAGATTCTCGATTTACAAAACAAAACTTTTCTAAACTTCATTTTGGGTCAGCTGGTGGATAAGTACATTAACTAATAATTACCTTCCGCATTCTGCGATATTTAAAAAAAAATATGATCACATTCATCATGCGCATTATATTTGCATTGGCAATATTATTTATTAACCCTTTAATAATCAGGTCTGGTATATGAAAGTCAGGCATGTTAAAATTTATTAGAAAAACGATTAATTATTACGATCTGAGATCTTTAATAGTTTCTTTAAATTTATCCTATAATATAGTATATTCCGAATTTTCTTTATCTTGGTTTATTTATTAAAATATAAGCGTTTTGAGAATTGAATTTGTCAAACCCTACAAGGAGTAAATCGGTCAATTTTTTTGAACCTTAGTTAATATAAACATTCACTTTATGAGTGGCCTGGGTTTTATTGGCGTCTAAATTTTTATGTAATTAATAATTGGAGTTTACAAAAAATCAATACATTTTCATATCATATTACACAATTCCCACAATACTTTTCACTTTCAGATCAACTGAAATATTTTCAATTTCCAAATCACTATTTTTTTTAATTTCTGAATTTTCCAAAATATTATCAACTTCCAAATCAACCGAAATATTTTCAATTTCCAAATCAATATTTTTTTCAATTTCCGTATCAGGTTCATGTATTAAACTTATATCAATTTTATTATCCAAAATATCAAGTTTTTCCTGACCCCTTTTATCACTTATAATTTTTTCATTTTTCTGAACTTCCTCAGAAATATTTAATATATTTTTAATTTCATCATCTTTTAGTATTTTACTTTCCACAAATTCATTTTCTTTCACACTTTTATTTTTCTTTATTATATATATTTTTCACAATTTTTAAACCAAAAAAAATAATTATTTTTTTTTCGGAAAAACATTTAAAAAAACTATATGTATCAAAATTATAATATCAAAAATCTATAATACCGGTAAATTTACTTTTCCCAATACCATAATTTCTGAACCATTCAAATTGTTTTACCCTCATTCTATCCTTAATTATGTGTTCATTCGGCCATAACTTGTAAAATTCATTATACCCCATCACAGATATTGTTGCCCCTGTATCCAATAACATCCAAATCTCTTTATTTCCTACATTCACTTTTACTCTTGGACATTGATCGAAATTTTTATTATCTTCCAACTTAAAGATAGGTAAATTACTAATATGTATATTCTTTCGTGTTCATTTTCCAACAGTTATTATTTCCTTCATTTTTTCTTTCTATTTCAATATGATCATTTATCTTATTTTTATATATATCTTCTTTCAATAGATCCAACTCATTTTTTGATGTAACTCTTCCAAATGTTTTTATTTCACTATCATACAGTCATCCTACTGTACAATCCTTCGCATAATGCCCAATATTTCGACACTTATAACAAGTTATATCTTCTCTATTAATTCGTTTAACTATATTTTTCTGCTCATTTCCTACGTATTCCACCGCTGGAAACGCTTTGCAAACACCTTGTTCATTTTTATAACATTTATCCTTAGTATGTCCTAAATTCCCACAATTTCCACAATATATTTCATTTTTTTGGTTCCCATTCA
Source organism: Gordionus sp. m RMFG-2023 (assembly GCF_954871325.1). NCBI lineage: Eukaryota > Metazoa > Nematomorpha > Gordioida > Chordodea > Parachordodidae > Gordionus > Gordionus sp. m RMFG-2023. The sequence goes on from NC_088777.1 coordinate 21,269,360, forward strand.
CTAATTTGTAAGCTAAAACGTAACATTCTTCCTCATTATGACCCTTATTTCCACATCTTTTACATATTTTTGGTATAACTCCTGGATTTACCCTGGCATTACATTCTCTTTTTAAATGCCCAAATTTTCCACAATTATAACATTCTTTTTGACCTTTCTAATTTTGTTCTATTCTTTTATTTACATTTTTTCTTCCAATTCTTTTATTTTCATTTTTATTTCTGCCATTTCTATTTCTAGTATTTCTTCCTTCTTTCTCCTTAATTCTATTTTCTCTTTTTCCTCTCTTTTCTTTAATTCTATTTCTTCTATTTTCTTTTTTTCCGCTTCCCATTCTTCTCTCATATCTTTTTTCAATTTTTCTATTTCTTTTTTTTGTTCTATTCTTTTAATTTCATCATTTTCATTTTCCTTATTTTTAATTTCCATTTCCCTATTTTCCTGTTCAATTTGCTTTACACACCTTATTCTATTCAATTCTTTATTTCTATTTTTTTTATAACATAAATATCCTCCAATCCATAACATTATTAATACAACTATACTCACATATATCTCTCCCTGTGCCAACTCTTTTAATTTAAAATAATTTTTAGTGGTAATTATTTTTTTATTCCACATTTTTTTTAAAATCTTTAACTATTTTTTTTTTAATTTCAATTTTTTATATTATAGTAAGCTTATTAGTAATTTTACTAAAAAAATTTTAACTATTCTAAAAGAAAAAACATAAACTATAGCTATAATTATTAATATTATAAAAAAACAATTCATATAAACTTACCTAAAAAAAAAATTTTTACCTCTTTTTTTCGAATTTTTCTTTTTTTTATACTTTTTAAATAATTTTCGGCCTTTAATCTATACAATGGTAGTCAATGGTGTTACCTAACTGTTAGAAACGTAAGAAGTAGTAAGAAGGCAATTTTTAATCTTTAGGATTTTCTTAGAGTCAAATACGAATCTTAGAGTCAAATATGAAATATTTTTTAACACACTTTTATTTTTCTTTATTATATATATTTTTCACAATTTTTAAACCAAAAAAATAATTATTTTTCTTTTACAATTTCGGAAAAACATTAAAAAAAAACTATATGTATCAAAATTATAATATCAAAAATCTATCTCAAAATCGCGAGCGAAACTATATATATAATCATCATAAAAATCAATAATATCCAATCGATATATATATTTTTCTTTACATTTTAATCAATAACCTAATTTTGACAAAAAATCAATACATTTTCATATCATATTACAACATGTACCCCCTTCTAAGGATAAAATCCAGGGTACCTACTAAAATTTATTTATATAAAAAAAAAATATTTACAATACAACAAAAAAAATCATGGGACCGGAGCGTTTATGAGGGATTCCTCTATTGAATCACTCATTTCCACCTCCGTTCCATTGAGCTCCGGTCCATTAATATTAAAATCTATATTTTTTCTAACCAATGACACCTTTTTGTTTTCCGCTGCTTGACCGAATTTATATAACCAACGTCTTTTTGCAACTTCTTCTGCTTCCCTCGCTATTAATCGTGCATCGTCCATTATTCTCCGCTGTTGACCTCCAGCCCAACGATCAAGCCCATTATTCAACGTATAAGATGTGCTTACCCCTTAGACATGTCCAATCCACTCGCCGATAAATGGCACAATGCATGGATTGAGTAACAAACTGAAGAAGGAGCAACACAAACATATTCGTATGGTACTATGTCATCGCAAGGAAAAGTGGCTTTACATGCAAAATATGCGTCTGGACCAGCTACTATTCCCATGAGACAACTGGGAATGAGAGGAACTAACATAAATTGCTTTAATTGTAGTGGACGGGGACACAAAGCTAGGGATTGCGCGAGTGGGGTAAGCACATCTTATACGTTGAATAATGGGCTGGAGGTCAACAGCGGAGAATAATGGACGATGCACGATTAATAGCGAGGGAAGCAGAAGAAGTTGCAAAAAGACGTTGGTTATATAAATTCGGTCAAGCAGCGGAAAACAAAAAGGTGTCATTGGTTAGAAAAAATATAGATTTTAATATTAATGGACCGGAGCTCAATGGAACGGAGGTGGAAATGAGTGATTCAATAGAGGAATCCCTCATAAACGCTCCGGTCCCATGATTTTTTTTGTTGTATTGTAAATATTTTTTTTTTATATATAAATAAATTTTAGTCCTGGATTTTATCCTTAGAAGGGGGTACATGTTGTAATATGATATGAAAATGTATTGATTTTTTGTCAAAATTAGGTTATTGATTAAAGTGTAAAGAAAAATATATATATCGATTGGATATTATTGATTTTTATGATGATTATATATATAGTTTCGCTCGCGATTTTTTTTTAAGAAAATTTTAGCATTGATTATAATTCTTTCTTAGGATTTGTCAAACTCTATCTGAGCACTTGCGTTTTTATTTCCACATGAGAATTCAAGGGTAATATGACATATGATTTTAGTCACTTGATTTAATTAACTCGATATGCCGCTCTAAAAGAATTTTTTATCTTTTGTATTTGATAAAAATTATGTATTTTCTAAGAATAATATTAAATTATAATATAATTTTACTTTGGAGTTGCATTTAAATTAATGTTTGTTATATTAAAAATTTGGGGAAATAAAATATTGCCTACCTATGACACCAATAATTGAAAATTATTGAAAAGAAGCTTTTTGTTCTTTTCAAGGCTCGGCCTGGGTTTTAAAAATTTGGTCATTCTAAATCATTTATAACATATTTTATAAAAGGGAAATTTAAAATATGTGACGCAAATGAATGGTTTATTTATTATGTAAATTTTTAATTGATTAATTGATATAATCATTCAGCTCGACACAGATTTGTGACTTTTCTTATTTTAGATACAGCTTGATTTTTAGGTATGGCCTGAATTTTTAAAATCATACTGATTTACTGCCTTTTAAGGGTCTTTGATAATTACAAATGTTTATTCTAATTTTAAATGCCTTAATCAAGTTGATGCTATTTAATTTAAAGTTAAAAGAAAAATTATATAAGGAGGTTTTGTCAAAAATTTGATAACGTTTAACAAGTATTTAACTCGATAATATATTTTAAACTATCATTTTTCGGTTTGAAAGGATATTAAATGAAATATTTCATAAAAAACATATATGGAATATTAAATCATATTATTTAAAATAAATAAAGCCTAATTCTTCAACCCTTTTCTTGGATACGTTATACGATGCAATAAGTCTAGGTGGAGACACTGACACGATAGCCAGTATGACAGGGGCATTACTAGGCTCCTGGTTAGGATACGAAATAGAGGAGGAACATGGGGATCAAAATTCTTATAACATTACATCACGTCAGGATAAAAACAGTTATCTACAAAACCTCCTACCAATCAATACGAATGGGAGCGAAAAATTCGAAAAATTTGACGTCGCTTTATCGCTCTCCAGCAAATTATATCATATATCTTTCTTGTCAGAAGATATCTAAAAAACGATTTTAAATCGTCTCACTTTTTGCTCACCAATACTAAAAATTTATTTTAAGACCAATCAATTGAAATTGCACTCATGGTCAGTATTTGTTTAACTCCGCTATAGGAAAAAAATTATTATCCCATTTTCTAAATATATAAAATCAGGCTTACATTTTTAGCCATATTATATTTTTTAAAAAAATTCTTCAGTATATTTATTCAATGACTTAAATAAATCTAAAAATAGTGCTGTAAACTTTTCTTAAAAATCTAAAGCGTTTAACGTTCATTGGCAAAAACCGAACGCGTTCACTTTCAAAAAAAAGGTGAACGTGTTCACGTTTTCAAAATTTTATGATAAATTTTTTTTAAAATTTAATTTAATATAAATAAATGTCTTATATTTTTTAACACAATATATTAGCCATGTTAAAAAATAATATAGTTTTATTTTGATAATATAATTATAAATGCAATAAAATATAGCGAATAAAATAATATTATTATTTATAAAAAAAATTTCTTATTAAATTTTAATAACAATTGTTTTCAAAATTTTTATCTGATTTCAAAATAGGATATCTCGAAATTAGAAGTTCTTGCATTATCATTTCTAGGGTTTTCAATGCATTTTTTCAATAGTGCTATAAGTTTATTTTTTATAGGTTCGTGTGGAAGTTTTATCCATGGCTATTGAAGCTTGAATATTGGATGTATAATTGCAGAAAGAACATATTGATCTTAATATATATATTTAAATTTAAAAAAAAAATATATGTAATTAATTTGATAATTATAGGTTTAGTACTTTTTATTGATCCCATTCAGTGGCGTAGCTACGGGGGTGGTTTTCGGGTTTGGACCCCTCCCAGAGCAAAAATTATTTTTAGATTATACGTTCAAAAAGACTTAAAAGTGACTTTATATCAAATAAATACCATTAATATTTATATTTTTCTGGTTTTGATGTTTGTGGAAGGATATTATTTTACTATTGAAATTATTCTGGATAGTATTATTAAAAAGTCAATGATAATAATCTACTAAATTATAATAACATATTATTGATGCATTTAAAAAATATATGTAATATATATTATCGAAGATATGGTTATAAAATAAACCCTCCTAAGGCCGGGCAAAAGGGCCGAAGGCCCGTTAAAGGGGGCCTGGGGGGCTTCGCTTCCCAGGCTTTTATAAGTATGGACCCCCTCTAAGGAAAATTCCTAGCTACGCCACTGATCCCATTGAATAATGCGCCTATCAATAGTTGACATAATTTACGCCATTAATTTTTTTAATTTTAAATAACTATCATTATTGTTAGGGTGAAACAACCTTAAATGCATTTTTTCTTCAAGTTTAATAATTTTACTTAGTTATATTATATAAAATAAAATAATTAATATTACAATCAAATGTCTTTTTAAATTGGAACTTAAAAATTTTGAAACTGATATAATACTTTTTGGACACATTTTACATTTGGTAAGTATTGAATTAGTTTCTAAAGGATGTTACTGTAAAATATTTATCATATTTGGGCCATGGTAATGTTAATTCATCTGATTTTGAATTTTCAGAATCAGATAATGATTGAAATAATAATCTATGCTTATGCTAATCTATTAAATTAAAATATAAACAATAATATTCAAATTAATAAACTATAATAATGGTGTGTTAAAAAAAATGAAATGTGAAAAGGAAAAACAGTTGATTGTAATATAATAATTTTTTCTTATAAAATTAGGATAAATATTACATTTTTCAAATAAATAAAAATAAAAGATGTTTTTAAAATTGAACGAACGTTAAATTCGAGCGCGTTCGTCATAAAAAGGGAACGCGTTCATGTTCAAAGTTCGTCAAAAATAAAAGGAACGCCGTTCACCATTTTTTTTTCAAAAAACGAACTGTCTTAATTTGTTAATAAACTACGTTAAGACATCTTTAATATGTCTAACGCAGAGTTTAACAATAATAACTTAACTTAAGATTATTTAATTCAATTACTAATTATTAAAATCAAGAATTGAACACGACAAATTAAATATATAGTTGATCAAAATTATTCTAAAATAACATAAATAAAACGAAAACGTAAAAATATAATGTAAAAATGATAAAACTTTCTCTTTTCTTTTTCTTGAATTACATTTTCGATTTCACTATCTATACTACTAAAATTTATACCATCAATAATCATTTCATATGATTCATTTAATCTCCTTACAATTTAATCCTTTCAATTACCTTTACAATTTAAACTATCCTTGAAAATTTTATATTCAAATTAACTGTTTTTCTTTAAAATTATAAATAACTTTTCCTTTTCAATACACTTATTTGATAAAGATCACTGGAAAGAAATCTACTTTATAAATATTATCATAAGACATTATAAAATGTATGAAGAATACAAATTTAATATATTAGTACTGACCCGTCAATGGGGTTTAGTCTAAGACCGATAGATGGCTTCCATTCATGTGGTGCACTGGCCATAAAGCCAAGTAGGCATTTTATCCATAGTGCGAAAAGTGCCAATATTTGAGACCGCTAGAAAAAAGAGGCCATAAAAATTTATAAATTTTTTATTGTGTCCAAAAAATTAAATTCACATCGAAACTTTAATGAAAATATATAAATAAACTATTTTATATAAAAATATAAGCATGCCCAAAACATAATTCTAGAGAATTATATAAATTTCAAAAATTTAACATTTCTTTTAATCGACCGAGAGCAATTAAAAAAATATAACTGAATTTTGTTAAAATGAAATAACCATTAGAATTCCGGAATTAGGAAGGACAACGCTATTAGTAATTTTATTTTATGAACACCTTGGAGAAAGGTATTCAAACCTCAATTTTGAAGATATTAAATTTCATAAATTTTTTAAGGAAATTTTAATTAATTTCATCTAGAGATAATAGACATCAGAAATCTGCTCGCCTGAGCCTACTTCAAAATCTTTGCCAGCAAGTTGGGCTAAAACATTTGAGCCGCATTGTATAACCTATGCTAACCATTTTTTGGGCCGTACTATTTGTGCAAAATATATTTAAAGGCCAACTCAAAATTTTTATTTAAACCTTATATAATTAAAATTTATGATTTTCTCTTCACAAAAAAAATATTACTTGCGAGGGGCCGGGTAGATAATTATACCAGTCGACCTAAAACACCGTTATCAAATTCATGACGGACCGTTTATGCCTGAATCGTGCTGATTTCAAAATTTATAAAAACAGACATGTATAATTAATTATTAACCTTAAATCTTACCTTAAGTAATTGATTTAAATTTTAAATATATATCGATTTTTATTATAAAATTATTTTCACAATATTTTTATTCCTAGAGATTTTTTTCCCCAATTTTTTCTTCCTGCAGATTTTTTCCAATTATTTTTCAGGCTGATTTCTGGGATTGAATAGATATATAAAATAAATAGTTTATTGGCATTTTTTTTCTAAAATCTACTTTTGTTAAGTGCATAAGTAAGTCACATAATTAACACTTTGAAAAATTAAGGTAACAATTAAATTTGTGTAACTATAACTTTTAATGTAACTAGTTACCTTTGAAGAGAAACTTTAACAACACTAAATATAAGTAGTAATAAGAAATGCCAGATAAATTTTATGAAAAAAAGAAACAAGAAATGTAATATAATGTAAAAAAAATGCTTTACTATATTTCATACTAGTTTTGTAATATTTCCATTATTTTGTATTGCAATTGTAACATTATTTTCATGATATAGTTTATGTATCATATGTTATTATGGCAAAATTAATTAAATAAATTATATTTATTTTTTGAAATATAGTCAGAGGGATTCCTTGATAAATTTTTCAGATGAAAAAAACATTGAGTAAAGGTTAATGTTATTTATTAAATTTTATAAGTTACACAATAGTAAAAATTTTTTAATAAAATGATATGTTTGGCAAGGCTTCATTTAACCTATTAGTATTAATATAGCTTAAAATTTTCAATGGAATTGAGAATTGCTTAATATATTCACTAAAATCTTTAATTCAATTAGTAGATCTTGCGGACTAATATGGCATTCTAATATATCTTGATCTGTAATATTTAATTGTCAAAATTTTCTCTTTAGCTTTTTTTCAGGCGCATTTATAAATTGATATGGAAATAGATTTAAAAATTCAATCTCATATTTTTTGAGGATCATGTATAGGCGTGTCATCTCCTTCATATTGTTTTTGAACTTTCCATTTACGAATTAATGTTATTGAAGGAAAGCCTTGCTTTTCTAAACTTATTTTCAATTCCCGCGCAAACTCTTTCGCTGAGTCAAGGAAATTTTGAAAACCGATACGAAATCTTAATTAAATAGTAACTCAACCCAGATTAGAGTAATTTACCGCTCCCCTCTTTTATGTCTGCACGGACCGGGTTAAAATATATTAAAAATGTTTATAATTAAATGTAATCATTTTAACCTGTTAAATTTGACAAGTTATGTGATAATAAATAGACTAATAGAAATTTTGATAAAACAGCTGTTGTAAATGGAAATTTCCTTGTGCTACACTATAATTTTTTAATGAAAATTGAAAATAAATTTTGTCATCTTCGAACCGAAATTCAATCTATTCTTAAAAGATTTTTTTATTTAAAATTAAAACAACTACAAGCTTTAAGTATGAAAACGCAATTATCGATTGGACAAATAAAAGTTAAAAATTACAAATATCATTTTTTTTTAAAATCAATATAGGAGCTCAATGATAATTGTCGTCAATTAGTCAACAATACTCTTAAATTAGAAGATTGTCTTAATAATGTTATAATAAATGGTATTGCATTAAAGTCAAAATAAATATATTTGTTAAAATAAAATTATGTCTTATTGTATTAAAATGATATTTTTTTTTATACATTTGATATTTTACAATATATACATATTTATAATTTATATGAAAATGATTTTTCATAAGGTATAATGGAACAGAACATTAATTGAATTTTGATTTTAAAAAAAAATTTAAAGTATTATCAAACCTGATATCTTATATTTTTTGATGCCTTTCACCTATTTATGAATTTCTTTATTTAATATTAGTCCAAAATCTTTTTTAATTAAAACTTTCAGAAGATTTTTAGCTAATTTTTTTTATATATAGTTTCAAAAGTGTATAAATAAGGCATATAAGGTAGGAATATTTATTAAAATATCAGAATTACTCATCAAATTAATGAATATATATACAAATATAATCTCTATAATATTATAGAAGGGTCATTAATATTTTGTAATCATATGTTCTTTATAAAATTAAATGATTGAAATAATTTATGACAGATAATATGCATATAATTAATTTATACGTTAAGACTATGCTTTATTATATGAATTATTTGCTATTATTATACGAATTATTTTTGATTTAACAACTTTCCATAAGCCTGCTGTTTTAGCCATGAAAGCCCAAAACACCTTTGCTTAGAACAATGGATAATATTATTAACTCTCCAACCACATTGCACCCATAAATTACAATGGCTCTTTGGAACATTTTATAATTTATGACATAGTTAGTCAAGGATATTTTGCCTAAAGCATGTGTTCCAGCTACAGTTCAAAATGATTTCAAATCATGTGAAATTTGGCCATTTATTACTATATAATTCTTAATGATATAATACATTAATGAATGATTCACCAAATATTTTAAATTATGAGAAAACTAATAATAATGTTTATAATGATATGTCACTGAGAACATCAGGTCAATTCAACGAAACTTTTATCGCGAAGGAATTTTATAATCGCAAAACCCATTCCGGAAATTTTTTTCGCAAAAAAATTATTGCGAAGACAATATCACGAAACCATTATCGTAAATTTATTTCCGCGAAACCTTAACCGCCAATACATTTTAGTGAAACTTTTATGGCGAATTTTTTACCGCGGATGGAAAAATTTATTGCGAAGACAATATCACGAAACCATTATCGTAAATTTATTTCCGCGAAACCTTAACCGCCAATACATTTTAGCAAAACTTTTATGGCGAATTTTTTACCGCGGATGTGTTTGCTTGCAGTCATTATTGCGAGCGCATTACCTCAAAACAATAAATATATTGTGAAGGAAATTATTTAAAGGATAACAAGATATTGAATATTAATTTACTAACAATATTTCCTTAGATTATAAACGTTAAATGTTTTATGGATCTTTTGTTACGTATTTGTAAGCATATGACCTTCATCTGATAAGATAAATAATAAATTAACCAATATCTTTCTGGGCTCTTCTCATGCATGGTTCTAAGTACGGAGTAGGTATTTGGTTCAGATTTTTACCCTAATAAATTCACCACGAAATAAAAAATACTAAAAGCTAAGAATTTTTGATAATTTTCTCAGATTTTTTAAAAATCATAGAAAATTTTGCTAAGTAATTTTTAAAATTTCTCAAAATTATTTTATTCAATTTTCCTAGTTATAAAGACACGGAATAATGATTAATTTTAAAACTCAAAAAATCTTGCTTATGCACTTAAAAGATAAATAGTAAATATTTCCTGAGCAATATATTATATTTTCTAAGAAATTCAATTCTGAAAAATTAAAATTTTTACTTAGCATAATCATATTTTAGGAATTCAGTAAAATTAAAGTAGTTTTAATTATAAGTAATTAAGGGAAAAAAATAATATATGCTATAGCACTAATCTATATGTATTGTAGTTAATTGCATATTGGCTTAAACTACCGAATTAGTGTAGGAAAAGTTTGGCAAACTTCAGTCTCAATATTAAATTCAGATTCCTAGTTAATTTTGAACTAATAATTTACAGAAAAAATAAAAAAAAATATCTATAAAGATCATAAGAATCCAAATATTTTGAATTAGAGAAATCCCTTATTTCACTTAGATGCAATTTATTTTTGAATTACTATTCAATGAAGACAGTCTAATAGCTTATAACTCTTGGAAAGAATGGCAAAACTGATTGATGAATCTTTACATATTATAGACTTCAGACTAGCGCAAACCATATATCAATTTCGCCAATAAGGATCTAGGTTTAGCTAATGAATCCAATGATTAATATGTTAATAAAGCCTTAGTTTCATTTGCGCGTTTTATAAAATAAGAAATCGAAGAAATACATAGGACAGGATAGCAAAATAAATTTATTAAGGTTTAAAGAAAATAAAAACTTTAAAAAAATATTATTCAATTAATATGATCATAAAAATGAATGTTTCAAAATATAATAGTCATTATTAGCAATTAGTAATGTTGTCGGCTAAAAGATTACTAAAAATCATAGTAAAAAAATTGAAAACTCGAGCGACTAAATTGGTCAACAAGTTTATTCATTTAGACGGCTTAATCGATCGATTTAGTCGGCTTAGTTGACCTATTTAGTTGACTAAATCGAATTTTTGAGTCGTACTTGAATCACGGTATAGTCGGGGTAAAAATATAAATAATAAATATGTTAAATTGGGATTTCAATGAAGATAAACCATAGAAAAATGACAATCGTCATAATCGTTATTTATAAACTTTAAAAAAAAAAAATTATAAGCATGTTAAATTGAAGGGAAGATTAAATAGAAAAATGACAATTGTTATAATCGTTATCTTTAAACTTTTTTGAAGCAAATGGGTAAAAATATAAAGTGTAAACTTGTTAAATTAAAATTTCTTTGAAGATGTACTGTAATAGTAAAGTGGCAATTGTCAGAATCGTTATTTTTAAGCTTTTTTGAATTTTTTGCTGAAACGAGCGGGTTTTTAGCCCACGCCAGCCCATCCATGGAGCGGGAGAGTAAAATAATTTTATAAAACGAACGAGCGGGTGGGTTAAGTAATTTTTAAACTCATCACGTATTAAATTATAAACAGCAAAATAAAAATATTATTTATTGATTTTAAAATCAAGACAAATTTTATGGAGTCAAAAAGTGCGTAATAGCGTTTGTTTTTTCTGCATATTTTTAAACAAGTATATCGTTTTATAAATATTATTAGGTAAAGATCATACTTTACTTATAACGTGCGCGTAACCAGAGAGGAAAAAATTACCCCCCCCCCCCACCCTCTTAGCAATAATCTTTCAAAAAATATAATATTTCAAATAGATTATATTATATTTTAAATATTAGCAAAAAGTTAATATTTAAATATTTTTTTTGTATTAAATTTTATCTCACAAAAATGTTAAGTTTATTTTTATTTTGTTTAAAACAGTAAACAATAATGGATATAAGATAATTTTATCAATCAAAAAAGATTCATTTAATTTATCTATTAATAAATATGATTCGGTAACTTTCTAGTGTTTATGAAAAGTTCAGATATCCAAATAGAGGAAATTTGCTAAATCGAATTATTTCTAAGGTGTTACAGGAAAAAAGAAACTGCAAAAAGCATCTATTACAGCTTTTTTGATCTAATGTGCCTATTTTAATTCCCCTTGGGGAAATATCTGAATAGGCTATATTATTAGTTCAATACCACTAAATATCAATTATAAATGATAAACTAATCTCAATTTTATCATGTATAAAAAATATTGACATCTTTTTTTGTAATTTAATATCTTGAAATCAAATTTTATTTAATTGATAAGAACATTGGCAGGTTTGGCGGGGTATTTATTAGCCATTTTAAAGCAGGAATTATTTTGAATAGAAAAAAATTTTTAATTTATAGAAACATTAGATTAGAAGCCACTGGATTGTCTAGAAGCACGAACGACAATAGATTGACTTTTTTTGTAAATTATATGGTTTTAAGTGACAAGTTCTTCCGGGTGTTATAAATAATTATAAATTAACCTGGTAAATTTGACCATTTATTTACTTAGGAGTTAGGATTAATATTTTTATACAATATAAATATACTTAAAATAAAAATGCACTATGCCACAATTTTCATTTTTTTAAAATTTTATAAATAAAAAACTAAAATATTTTTTTCATAAATATTAATTTCTACTTTGAGAATTTGCCAATCTCTTTTTTATAGCACTTAAATTCTTTATGGACAATATAACCTTGGCCTTCCTTAAGCATTTTTTACAAAATAAAATTTTCATTTATTAAAATATATTCATTTTTGATTTAAATAACAAATTATAATATTTTATAAAAAATTTAAAATATAAACAATGCTTGTTTATTTAATTTATTTATGTCAGAGACCTGCAACCCCGGTCTGGCTCGGTGTTTTTTTAAAAAATTTTCCGAGCTAAAAAATTTTTAGAACCAGGGCAAGAACTTTAAGTCGTGGATGCCTCTAGGCAGGGTTGGCAAATCGGTCAATTGACCGAAAGAGTATTTGACCTGGGCAAATACGGTCAAATACTTTAAAATGCTATTGGTGAATAAATATTTTTTTCATATTAAAATATTAGAATTTCTATTTGAAATATAAAAATAAAAAATTTTTTCTCATTATTAATTTGATTGGATCTCAATATATAAATAAATATAATAATTTTACTAAAGCATGGTTTGAGAAAATTATTAATTGCCAATTTATATTACATTATGTATTTGATTTATTTTAATTAAATGATGATATTTTGAGAATAAATAAATTAGGAAATATCCCTACATATCTTCTTCCTAGAACAAAGGCATGGAAAAAATATCATGCCAAAATATATGGTCAAGCCTCCCAAACTTTGGGGAAACAGTTGGTGGTAGTGAACCCACCATCTTGGAGCAAATTGAAGGTGATGGGACTTATAGGTAAAACATATTAATATAAAATTTCATTTTATTCTTCTTTATATAATTTAGGGCAATTATTGTAGAGATCACTGGGGTTTAAAATTCTCATATTATTCTCAGGCAATGGTTGGCGTAATTTATGCTAATATTCGAGATGGGAAAGGTAGTTAAGAATTATATTTATGATACACACAAAAAAATAGATGTAAAAACTTATGTCTTTAATAGTTATATCCCCTTTTTTACATATATAAAATATATTAATATTTTTGTAAGGGCCCTATATGACATATTTTATATTAGGATAATATTTAATAAAATTTATAATTTTATTTATTTTATATAAAAGGTGAAGGAAACCATTTTGAAAATATTTCAGATTGTAATCATTTATTTTCCATTTAATCATTATTAAATATTATATTAGGATTAAATAATTTTTATTATAAAAATATAAATATTTCATTCATATTATAATTTATATTCCTCCTAATAAAGCATAACATGCCCCCCTCCCCGAAAACTACGCGCCCCCTATCAAAGAAGCTTAATTTAAATTTTATTAATATAGAATCGTATTTAGCTTTATAAGATGAGTTAAAAAATGTTTTTTTTATTTTAAAAAATATTTTTTAAAAAAAGGAAACATAGTGAAAATTTTAAAAAATAATTTTTTTACATGACTAAAATACGCGCCTCCTTTTCATGATTGCAAAATAAATATAAAAATAATAATTTAGGTTTGACTAAAGAAAAAAAATTATATAGTATATTTTAATTACTATTAAAACGTGTAGGCCATTAGGGAATTTTTTGAAACAAATTAATTGCACGTTTTTTAATTTTGAAGGATTCGATTCTAATTTAATCACGTGAGTACGACAAGAATTTCGGACAGTGAATTTTTGTGTATTTTATAATTTATATGAAAAATCTGCAAAAATGAATGGAAATTAAGTTTAATTCAAAATGACGAAATTCACAAGGTAGTTTTATTTATGTTTAATTTAAAAATTTGCTAAACACCTAGGATAATGAAGAAGTCCTGCTGAAATTACAAAAGCCTTACCCACAAATAAGGGAAGTCACTAGCATTTACAATTTCATGGAGCTCTAAAAATATTTTAAATTATTTTCAAAATGACTTCTTTGTTTTAGGTATAAAACAAATTTCAGGACCCACTACTTAGTGTTGTTAATTTGCTTGGTCGTAAAATTTACGACCCTTTTATGTGCTCAGGCCGACCCGGGGTTCAGACCCGAATGACGATTTATTGAACATATTGATTAAATTAAAAATAAAACCCATTTTTAAGATAAAAATATTTTGTTTTTAAAAATTAATTAAAATAACACATTTTTTACTAACTAGAAGTTTTTAAAAAATGTTAAAATAAAAATTTCAGATAATTTAACTTATAAAAAATTTAAATTGATTTTATATATTCTGGACAGGAGAAAAGATGCTTTTTTATAATCCCCCCCCTTATAAATATAAACGAATATCTAAAAGTATTCTAAATATCCAAATCAAGTTCAATCTTGAAAAATTCAATATAAAATTGTTAAATTTAGATATATTTAAAAAAATTCCAAGGCCCGACCCGACCTGGCCGGAATTTTTTTTAAAAATATTTGGCACACCTAGCCCAAAGCAGATTTTTTTTTAAAAATAGGCCCGGCCTGAAACCCTTCGGAATTTTTCAGATTATGCAACACTCTCGTTTGAACAGTTATAATTATAAATTTGATTAAAATTATTTTTTTTCATTTGTTTTTTAAATAATAAAAAACAGATTTTTTTTCAATTATAATGTTAAAACTTGTATTGTTTAAAACTGAAACTAGACCTGTGCGCCGATGTCTCAATTGACGGCGGCGGTTTTTTTAAAATTTTTTATCGGCGTTCGGCGGCGCGCCGATTTCGCCGCCGCCTACTAAATTGTCGGCGGCGCGATATTTATTTAAAAATTTTTTTTTAATAAATTTAATTTATAAATCAATGTATTACATTTTTTTTATAATTTGGCGCTTTTTTCTAACACATTGTTAACATAGTTGATTTCTTAAATTATTTCCTGTCTCACTTCAATTTAAATTCATGTATTTTCTCATTCTCAGAAATAGACTAAGGAATTGCATTTTCACTCAGATCAGAGTCACATAAACAACACATATTAGTAATATTCTATTGATTTTTATTATAACAAATATATATTTGGAATGCAAACAAAATATTAAGTAAGAAATATAATAAATCAGAATTCAGATTTAGCTAAATTATAATTATCATGAATAAATAGAATTTTATCAAGATTGGTGTGACATAAAGAACTCCTTTTTGCATTGAGTATTAATCCAGCAATGGAAAAAATTTCGCTGGGTGTACTAATTGCAGGTATACAAAGAACCTTCCTAGCTAAATTAGCAAGCCTAGGAAGTTCAAGTTGCTTTTTCTTCCAAAAGGTTAATGCATCCTCTTCTGGGATATTATTTTGGCTTAGCAAAATATGGCATTCTTGTTCTAAATTACTTATATTGTTATAATCACTGCCTGGAATGGAATGTTTACGAGCTATTTTGGCGATATAAGAACTGGAATGGAAGTCTCCCCATTATCTTCAACTTGGATTTTACTTTGTGCATTTTTAACATTTTCTA
Organism: Gordionus sp. m RMFG-2023; assembly: GCF_954871325.1. Taxonomy (NCBI): domain Eukaryota; kingdom Metazoa; phylum Nematomorpha; class Gordioida; order Chordodea; family Parachordodidae; genus Gordionus; species Gordionus sp. m RMFG-2023. The sequence continues at coordinate 21,285,251 of NC_088777.1, forward strand.
AAAGTTTTAAATGTCTTGTTAAAAATTGCAATGATGTAGTAGAATTTGAATTTAAATATTCTGACACAATTTTCAGATTTTGAAATCTGGGATCAAGGAGAGTCGCTAATATCTAATGTTCAAAATATAATTTTATTAATAAAAATATAAAATATTGAAGTTCAGTAATGGGAAACCTATGGTCAAGCTTTTTTTGCAACAAATAATATCTGAGGAATCAGATATATTGATCTGTATGTGGGTTTCTATTTCACTGCGAAATAATAACCCTAGATTTATAGTCGATCCCCTTTGGGAGAAAAGAAATTCCACCGACTCTCGGAATGGAATTAATACGGCATAAAGCTCGTCAATCATATCCCATTCATTATTATTAAGTTTTAAACATTGTTTTCCTATTTTATTCAAAACATTATTAATAGGATTTTTGTTCACGCTACGAACACTTTCTAGCATAATTAATATGTTGTGCCAGCGGGTAGGGCAATTTAATTATAACGTTTTTGTATTATATAGATTGGTTGGTGTAATGACATTTCTATTATCGGCTTCATTATCAAAATGGTCATCAAGGTATGGATCAGAATCATCAATATCCAAGATATGACCTGTCTCATAAATTGACTGGAGACATTTACGATGCTCATCTTCAATTTCACATTCCAAATCAGCTACTCGATATCTGAGGGCTGAAATAATTTCTCTAATTTTTTTAAGGAGATTATCAATTCTGGCAACTTTTTTTATACCATCAACTGTAACCAAATTATCTAGTCCATGGCCTAAGCATAAATGATGCTCATAATCCCCCAATCTGACGCTTCTTTTGACATTTGCCCCTGCATCAGTTACCATGTATTTTGGCTTTTAAATGAAACTCCTCTTCGATACCATCAATCTCCGATAATATGGTTTCCCCAGTATGCTTTTGAGTCACATTTCGGGTTGCCATGGTAAAATATTTTAAATCAAAATTTTCATCTAAATGATGAAGACTAAATGTAATATAATTTCGCCGCTTGAAATGATCGGTCCATAAATCAAAAGTAATGGAACAGAATTTTGGACCAGCATCAATCAGGTTTAAAACATGTGCCTTTATAGAACAATAAACATCATCAAGTGCTCCCCGACTAATAGTTGTCCTATTAGACAATTCTGATGAGGAATCAATTATCTTATATTTCTATTTTTTTAGGCAATTTATTTTTTAATATTCATTTTATTTAAATTTTAAACCTTTAGAAAATCTGTCATCCCATTATTGCTTCTAGAATCAAATGGCAATAAATCTAAGCAGCACATCAAAACATAATTTCGCCCTATTAGAAAAAAGATATTTAAAAAAGAGAAACAAATAAAAAATTTAATTTAGTTTTGAACTTTCAAAATAAAGTTTTACATAATTTAATAAAATATATTTTTAGTTTATTCATTAAAAAGATCTCAAAATAGAGCTGACAATAAACAAACTAAAAATTTAGTTGTTTTAAAGTTTTACATAATTATTTTAATAAATTTAAATTATACATTAAGTTTATGCATTAAAAGGATCTCAAAATAGAGCTGACAATTAACAAACTAAAAAATTAGTTGTTTTAAAGTTTTACATAATTATTTTAATAAATTATATATTAAGTTTGTACATTAAAAAGTTCTCAAAATAAAGCTGACAATAAACAAACTAAAAATTTAGTTGTTTTAAAGTTTTACATAATTATTTTAATAAATTTAAATTATATATTAAGTTTATACATTAAAAGGATCTCAAAATAGAGCTGACAATAAACAAACTAAAAATTTAGTTGTTTTAAAGTTTTAAATAATTATTTTAATAAATTTAAATTATGCATTAAAAGGATCACAAAATAGAGCTGACAATAAACAAACTAAAAATTTAGTTGTTTTAAAGTTTTACATAATTATTTTAATAAATTATATATTAAGTTTATACATTAAAAAGATCTCAAAATAGAGCTGACAATAAACAAACTAAAAATTTAGTTGTTTTAAAGTTTTACATAATTATTTTATTAATTTAAATTATACATAAGTTTATGCATTGGATCTCAAAATAGAGCTGACAATAAACAAACTAAAAATTTAGTTGTTTTAAAGTTTTACATAATTATTTTAATAGATTATATATTAAGTTTGTACATTAAAAAGTTCTCAAAATAAGAGCTGACAAAACAAACTAAAAAATTTAGTTGTTTTGAACAAATAGAGCTTAATAAAATTAATTTAACAAACCAGTTAAAAATTTAAAATGAATATTAATAAACATTAATACTAACCTAAGAGCCATTTTTTATCTTTTATATTCTTGCTACATGTTGGCGTTGGCTTTAGAAACATTTTTAGAGTTTGAATGGATTTATTATTATTAGTTTTTTCTGATATTTTATGCACATTAATTAAGTGACGAGAAAGGTTACTCGTACTTATATTTTTGCTATAACATTTGATATCATAACTAAAAATAAATTATATATAAATATAAGTCTAAAATTAAAATAAATTACTGTGAAAATGGATTATTTTTATCCGAATCTTCCTCATCTTTTTTCCCCAATTTTAAACAAGGTTCACAATAAATATAATCAGGTATTATCGTGCTTTTCTTATTCTCATTCTTCAAAATAAGATTTCCAAAGTACTTCCACACATAACTTGATTTTTGATTAGTAGAGAGAGTTGTTATTTCATAATTGTATATAGGGTGGTTTAAAACGGGCAAATCCATAAAAATAATTAATATAGCCGAAATGAATATGGTGTATGAATGAATGTAAATGATATACACTATTCTATTATATAAAGCAATAGAATACAATTCATGTTTTATTATATTGATGTTAATATTCAAATTTAAATAATAATAATTTAATATATAAATATAATTAAACAACATTCTAAATATTATACACGCCACGCCGCCGCCATATAAAAATCGGCGGCTAACCGGCTCACGCCGCTGATCTCAATCGGCGGCTGTTCCGGCGTGAATAAAATTGCCGGTGTGAGCCGGCGGCGCACAGGTCTAACTGAAACAGAATATAAAATAAAACAATATAATACATAAACATAATTAGGTTACTGCCACTCTCGGGGGGTATATTATTTTTATTTTATTTTTTTTATTTTATTTTTTTTTGTTATTTTTTTTTGTTATTTTTTTTTGTTATTTTTTATAAGTTATTTTTTTTATGTTATTTTTTTATGATATTATTTTATGATATATTTTTTTATCAATTTTTTATTTTTGCCTACAAATTTAATATTTTTTGTGAAGATATTTTGAGGAGAATTTTGCCTACAACTTTTATTTTTTTTGTGGTAAAATATAGGAATTATTAATTCCGCATATTTAAGATATTTTTAGGAGAATTTTGCCTACAAATGTAAATTTTTTTTGTGGTAATATATAGGAATTCTTAATTCCGCATATTTAAGATATTTTTAGGAGAATTTTGCCTACAAATTTAATTTTTTATTTAAGTCTACAAATTTTTATTAATTTTGTATTAGGGATAAAATAGACCCCACCTTTGAAGTTTAAGTGATTTTTAATCTTTCTAGTGAAGGGTTAAATCGGAATATAGTACGCAATTAAATATAGTATTAAAATTTATACACCAAATATAGTATTAAATACCCAATTTTATTTATTAAATTGAAATATATTATTGAAATTAATACAGTGATTTATAAAATGAATAAAAATGTCAAAACGATTTAACAATTTATATTTTCTAAAATATCTATATTCAAGAAGATATTCATGAATATTATTGCGATCCCCATGTCTTTTGTAGTTTGCTTTTAGGTCCCACCACAGCCTTTCGACTTTTTGGGTGTCGATGGATCTGTCATTAGGATCAACAAAATTTCGCGAATGATTGACCCGATAATGAAAATAATTGGCTTGTTCTAGCCTATTATATCTAAGATAAATAGATTTAAAATTATTACCACATTTGATTTATAAGGAAAAATATATTTGCATACCCTAACCACGAGTCAGTCATTATCGTCAAATCATGCATTACATTATCTTTAACCACACGCAGTGTGGTATCAAATATCTTAAATACAAATTTGTAGAAAAAACTTTTTTAAATATCTTAAATAAAAATTAAATTTGTAGGCAAAATTCTCTTAAAAATAACTGAAATATGCGGAATTAATAATTTCTATATTTTACAACAAGAAAAAATTAAATTTGTAGGCAAAATACTCCTAAAAATAATTTAAATATTTTACCACAAAAAAATTAAATTTGTAGGCAAAATTCTCCTAAAAATAACTTAAATATTTTACCACAAAAAAAAATTAAATTTATAGGCAAAATTCTCCTAAATATAACTTAAATATGCGGAATTAATAATTCCTATATTTTACTACAAAAATATTTAAATTTGTAGGCAAAAATAAAAAATTGATAAAAAAAATATCAAAAAAATATGATAAAAAAATAACATAAAAAAATAACAAAAATAAAAAAAAAATAATATACCCCCCGAGAGTGGCAGTAACCCATAATTAATATTATATAATTATCTAGTGAAGTGTTACGTCATGTATGTATAAATAATAAAAAGAAATTATGTTGTAAATTTATAATTTGTGATGAAAAATAGCAAAGTCACATGATGCGTTTTTTTATATTTATGAAGTTGTTTATTAATTATTATTTTTTAGTTATTTACTTAGATAATTTTTTTTAAGAAAATAATCATTTTAAAAATAAAATTATGTTGATTTATGTTGATTTTTTTATAAAAAGTGTAAATTGAAGATTTTATATCTCGTCGGTCTAGAATTGGAGTGCTCCATCGACATTTTCAAAATTTTTGAATTAGAAGTGGATAATTACTTAGTTATTCACAATATATATTAGATCAAGAAGTGGATAATAACTTATTTATTCCCAATATATATATAAATAAAAACTAGATACAAAAATATTAATTTTTGCCAAAGTTATTGAAAAAATTGATCAATAACTTTTTCCTATATTTTATTTTAAACTTTAATGTTGATTTTCTGATTTTAAACATTTGCGCAAATGGAATTTATTTTTACAAAAAAAAAATTTTTATCTCAACAATGGGTTTTATTTTTAATTTAATCAACATGTTTATTAAATCGTAACACGACCCGTGTCTGAACCCCGGGTCTGTGCTCGGGGTTGGTGCTCAAAACTGATTTGGTCTATTTTTTAGACCCAAACCCCGGGTCGTTTTACACAACCAACCAATTAACAACACTACAGCTACTGCCAAAAATATATTTAAAAATTGATAATTTTATTAAAAAACGAGTATAATGAGTGCTAAATCTTTTACGCTTATATTCTTTACACTAGTTCAAACGTTCCTATCCCATAGTTAGAGGTATATGTTTTATTACACTTTAAAGCTGAAAATACTTTCTCAAGAACAAGAAAAGAAAGTTTTTTTTATCTTTAAAAACCAGTATTACTATTATAAAAATTAATATTTTCGATAGATAATTATTTATTTGCAACTATTTGGTTTAATTTAAATAAAGTATAATTAAAAACATCCCTATAATTTTATTACTAATTCGTGTTTTTCTGAAAAGTTGTCAGATTAAAATTAAGGTTTGCGTTTCCTAAAATTATTTAACGCTTAAAGTAATTTATAAATCTAAACGATAAAATTTTCATTTATTTTTTGTTATTTATGATATGTTTAAAACTTATTTACATTTGTAAATAGTAAAAAAAAAAATATTTCTATAATATTATTAGTAAATTATGTATAGCATAATTAGCTATAATAAGTATTAATTCCCACTTTTATGCGATGAAAGCTTAGTAATAAATTAGAGTAGACTAACACGCCTGTCTCCAACGTACCCCGAGTTCCTTTACATTTAGGACCTTATTATAACTAAAAATCCCCGACCAATTATGTAATGAGACAAACTATTCAAAAGCTAACTTAACCTACCCAAGTGTGAGTGATATTAAATTTATTTAGGCATCAAAATTTTATTAAGTCGAAGTAAACGCAAAACAAGCACAGTCGAGCCTGATTTGGACTACTTTGAGTGTGATTTTAACCTAACGTAGACAGTTTGACCAATTTATCAAGACTTTTACTTTTTAAAAAAAATATATTCTTAGTTTAGCAAAAAATGAGATAATGTTCAACTATTATCAAATAATTTTTTTATTTTTATTAATACATCAATATCATGATTAAAATTATGAATTTATACTTAAATTTTTATAAAATATGAAAATGGTTTTATACAAAATATCTATCTTTGTTATCTATTTGTTAAAATATGTTTTGCATTTTTTTGATAATGCCTATGAACATTGTGAACAATTCTTTAAGAAATAAAATCTTTTAGCACATTCTTTTTGAATATGTTGATTTAGAAATTTAATAACCTAAATTTTATATAATGATAACTAGTTTCATTTGTTTTCTTTATTAATTTTCTTATTTGGTATAAATAGTTACAAAAAGATTATTAAATTTGTGAGTGAATGAATGCGACAAACAATAACAAATGTTCCGAGGTCTTAGGCAAATAGGAAAAAAATGAAAATCTGCCCACTTTTCATAGTAAACAGTTGTCCCTAATACTAATAGGAATTTGATTGGGACTAGTGTTGTTAAACAGCTCATTTGAGCCAGTTTTTATAAACTGTGAACTCAATATTTTAACCAGAAAAATATAGCCTAAACCTCGAGATTTGGATATCTATTTGTGCCATCTACGGTCAAAATTTTAGGCTTGCGTAATATTGTTCTAGGTAAAATATTGAGTTAACGTTTGCTAACACTAATTGGGAGTCAAAATTTTGTTAAATTAGGGAGTTGCCCAAATTATAAAGGCCCTATATTAGACGGGTTATATGATATAAATTTCCAAACAACTATAATTAGACAAACAGGGTGCCGACCAGTAATAGACGGGGGGTGTGGAGGACAGAACCTCCCAGATGTTTAAATTCCTAAATAAAATTCTGAATACGCTATTGATTGAATTTGAAAATATTATAATTTGAAATTGTTTAATGAAATATGTAAATTATTTATTGTAAACTTATTAATTAGAGTTAAGTATATAAAATATAGAAACGGGATAATTGAATGCCACCCACCTATGACAAATTGTATAAGAGTAGATATTTCTTATTTTTAGGTGAATCTCGCTCCTGCCACCCACTTAAATATTTAGAAATAAATATAAAATTTCTCCCATGAATATAAGGATTTTTATAAAAAAATATATATTAGATTCCGTTATGAAAAGCTTTAGTATTTTTTTTGTACCTTACAATGATATAATTGGTACCTTATATAAAAAAATATTTTTAGTTTTAATTTTTACCGCGAGAATTTCAACTATAATTTACTTTAGTTATACCGATATGTATAAACTTAAAAATATTATTTAATATATAAAAAACATTGCATTATCACAAATCAAATGTCCATTTTACCGTGATATTATTTTAATAATTTTTTACATTGTTATAAATTGGGTCAATCGAAAACAATTTTTTTTTACTTTTTATCCTCTAAATAATTATAAATAGTTGAATTTTGTTTAATATTATTATAAAATTATAATGAATATATAAGGTAAATATATATTATAATTGATGAACCAAACATATAGAGTCTACTAGATTGATCTCTTAAAAAAATATTAAAAGAAAACTATTTTTCACCAACTCGATAAGATTATCTAAAAAATTATAAGAAATGTTATGTTTATGATATTGAAATCTTTATAATTTTAGTTCAAAAATCAAATGTACGATTCCAATAATTCAATGATTCCAAATGATAATTATGATGGATCTTTGAGATTTTCCTCAATTAACCGCAAAAATGATCATATTTATATTAAAACTTTAATGGACATCGAAAAAAACCATCACCCTAATAACATTAAATCACCAAATAAAAAATCTACAAAAATATATAAACATCACTACTGGTGCTTTAAGTTCAAAGTTGAAAGCTTATTTGAACAAAATTTTACTAAGTTATTAGTCAATAACATAGCAATTATCAGCCTATTAATATCAGGCCTTATATGTGTCTCCCTGATTCCCATATTTTATTACCATTTAGATGGGATAGCCACTCGACATCGAAACGTTTTAAAGGTATTAAAACAAAAAATGGAACAAAAACAAAGGACCATGGAGTATATTGCCATTCAGATACAAGATATCCAGGTTAATAATCAGTATAGATTTAAAAACTCTCATTAATATTAAATTTATTTTTAAATATAATTTATCTACTTTTAATTTATTTTATTTTCTTATGCCGGTTGAGTCTATGTTGATTACACTTGAAACACGAGAGAATATTAAGAAAATCTTGGAATGATTTAGTAGGCAAATGATACGTTACTTTGTGATGTCGTATTTTGGCATAAAAATCTTGACAGGATGGAGTATTCTTTGAGACCAAAAAATGCTCTGAAGGCCCTTTCCATGTGTAATTGACCTTTAGATTCCCTGTTTAATATCAAAACATTATTAATTATTTTAGGTACCTTACCAATTAGTATACCTGCACTAATAAATAGTCTTTTTCAATCTTAAAAAGGTTAAAAACCTATTTAGGAAATACCACTGGTGAAAAACATTTAAATGGATTAGCCCTATTAAATTATAAGGAGATTATTCTAGATAGAAATTTGATCCTAGATGAATTAGCAAAATCTCAGAGAAAAGTAGACCTCTCTTTAATACTTCAAAGCAAAAAATTGCAATATGATTATTAGTTTTAATATATAATATTTATAATCAAATTTTTTCATAAAATGAATAGTTATAACATTTATATAATTTTTGTATTAACTCTTCAATTTTATACAATTAATACTATTTTTAATCAATGTAAATAAATAAAATCTATAATGAAAACTCTCTAAAATTTTGTTATATGCAAATATTTAAAATATTTTTACCATAGATTAAGATATTAGCAATTGAGTTTCATAAAAAATGGGAATTTTGGAGGGCTTCGCCCTCAAATTTTTTTAAACCCCTTCCCCCCCCCCCCGCCCTTTTCTTATGAGAAAATCTTGGCTACAGCACTGATAATATTGGTAGAATAAAAATAACGAAACGATAATTGAATATTGTATGTATATGAATCGACTCTTGATTTCTTACATAAACTAAATTTCGTTAGCGTAGTTATTATGTTTGTTTTTATATTGAAAGTGCACATTCAAATTTTGTAGCAGAACGAGTTTATTTTTAATTCAAAAAAGGTTAGAAAATTGTTTTTTTTTTGAAGATTACTATTTAAATAAGATAAGTCCATAATAAACTAAGGTTTTTGCTTTCCACATTGACTTTTACAATAAAATGACAAATTTAACTAGGATAACATATTGTTTAAGGATGTCTAATTTTAAAAAACATTATACCAAAAAAAGTTAACACAAATAGGTTTACTAAAAAAATTAATGTTTTTAGGTTGTGGCTTAAATAACAAAATAATAATTAATTAAATTTATTAGCTTTAACGAAAAATAGAAACAAAATATTTTTAATATAAAAATAATCTTTGGTCTAAATCATTTTTTTTCGAATATAATCATTCAAAAATGTTTATACTTATCAGATACCTGCTAGGCCTATTATCAATTAATCCGTTGGTGTATCGATTCAATGCATTTTTGTTACAATTTTATTTAACGTTTCTTACTATATTACAAATACTTAACACTATTTTTTGTATTAATATTATGAAATATATATCTGTCGGGGCTTATTTTTTACAAAAACATACAAGACAAATTTTATTTTACATAATGATTGACGAGCAAATCCCACAAAAAATAGAATGAATTATGGATATATAAATTTTTTACATTTTACTTATATTATTGATAAATCCAATGCATTGACTAAGAGCGAAAGAATATTTATGTAACGAAATATAAGCTAATCTAAAGCCAACGACATTTCTATTCTTTAAATCATTTTTTAAAATTTTTAAATATATTTAAAAATATAATTAGTTATATATTTTATTTTATATATAAATAAAATATCAAACTAGATACTATTTTATTCATAACATTTTTAGAAATTTGGGTTTTTACAATAGATTCCTCATTTTGAATATTATGCACTTAAACAACTTTTATTATTTTTATAATAAAAAAATGTTTTCAAGATACATTTGATATATCGATGGTTTTAGGCCATATTCTATGTGTATATAATTTGAAAAGTATCTCTCAACAATCTGCTACAGGGTTACCACCCTTCATACCTTTTCCTGTCCATTTTTCTATAATTAATTTCTAATAAGTAAAAAAAGGAATTATAGCGTATATAACTTTACTGTTTTAGTTACATTCAAATTCAAACCAAATTCTTTCATTAAACCTCTTTCGACATTCGTTATCTCATTTTTTTGCAATTGCTAACACAAATGATTTTTTAAATTCTTTTAAATATTGGTTGTAAACTAAAATCCAAGATAGGGTAAAATTATTCTTTGAGGTAGAACAACGTTTTATATTAAATTTTATGAAATTCCAATTTATTCATGATTTAGATAATTTTTCTAATCAAAATAAGAATATTTATAAACAGGTATTATTTATTAAATAATTTGTCATAATTCTGAAATTAAATACATACTGACCACTTTAAATAGTGTGTCTGGTTTATAATACATCTATTTTATTATTCAGACACTGTTTTGTATATAATACAAAGCTAATTTTTCAAAATTTGACACCTTTGAAATTAGTATTTTAAAAAATAGTTAGGAATGTGATATAAAACAAATACAAGAACATATATTATGTACGTGCAAGACAATTTGTCCTAATATTATTTTTTTAAATTTACCTTTAAAAATATTTTTTTTATTTCCTTTTATAACGCTTTTTAATTGGAATGATTGAGCTTATGAAAGAGAATAAGCGTTTCAAGAGTAATTTGCAAATTGCACATGGAAATTATTATTGAAACGCTCTTACCCTCCATGCTCATACTCTCCAACTAGAATTCGCAGAGTTAAGCGAACATATTAGTCAATGAGAAAATCAATTGCTATTATCTATTTTTTTTAAAAAATCATAATTACAGTTATTTAAATTATAAACTTTATGCAACTAGTAATAAGCTTTAAAAATCGCATGCTCCCTATTTTTAGATTATAGAATTATCTCTTAAATTAAGGAATATGTTCCAGCTGTGGGGGGGGGGGGGGGGGTGGGCAGCTGCTTACTTGTGAGGGCCACTATTTTTTCAAAATAAATAAAGCATTCATATATTTTTTTTGCTATTTTTATTAAAAATTAGTAAATGTAATATAAATTAGAGGTCTGCATTGGGTGGGTTTTTAGCCCGCCCCACCACTCCCTCCATCTAAGCGGGTAGGCGAGCAGGTTAAATTTTTTTAAAGGGCGGGTGGGTTAAAAAGAATTTAAACTATGGGCGGACGGGTGGGAGGGTTAAAAATTTTTTGTTACTTAATATTATTTATGTAAATACTAAAAAAAATGCTCCTTGAAATTTCAACATTTTTTATACCAATCCATATCTGAGGATTTATTGATATAAACATGTATTTTCATAGAAGAATATTATAACGAATGCCCCTTACTCTCAATCCTTCCCTCTAAAAATATAACTTATCAATCCAAAACAATCCAACTAGAAATAGTCCAAGTTCCCATATAGTCTAAAAATCCGATTTATTCATACAAATATCTAAATCCAATTTATTCATACAAAAATCTAAAAAAAATATCTAAGTATCATAAACGATAATCATTAAATTGCTAAATCTTCCAGATCAATCCCGTCTTCATCTAATATAATGTCTTCTTCACTCCAAACCGCACACAAAGAAACTTTTATTGTTCTTTACCACAAAAATCCATGTGATCATTTCGTTTTTCTCCCATCCACCAGGAAACACTAATCCCCCTGTCAGAAAATAACTGACATTTGATATATTATATTATATTTATTTCTTTTTTTTTCAACGGCTACAACATGCCCACACAAGCCCAGCGTCCCTCTCTTTCTGGTGGTATTGTATGAATCGTCCCTTTGAATTGTATCGGTACGCCTTGAAAACGTTCAGGTTTATTGAATCGTCTCCTTTTATGATGATTTATAATATAATATCTCCGGTACATTTCAATATATAATCACTGGAAAAAATGTTATAATAATGACATTTACATCGTGGTATCCATATTTATAATCTATGGAACATTAATATTAACAATGTAATATCAGCAAAACGTAATAATTCATTCATTTTAAGACATTTGGGAAATAGGACTTATAATATACATTATTCGGGGTTTGATTAATGAGAATGAGGAAATACTGATTTTACATATAATACTGTAATGTAAACCAATGGTTTATGTGTGAAATGCAATTTCAACCACATGTAATCTTCCTTCTATCATGAAAAAAAAACAAAGCTACATTTTTTTTAATTATCTCCTAAAATAGATATGAAAATCCATTTTTAGGTATTAAAATAATTGCGAAAAATTTCCGAACAAAGATTTTAACAAAATTACAAGACATATATATAGAAATAAATTTAATATTTTATAGGGAGGAAAAATATATAATATGTAGAAAATACAATATTTTCCATCTAGGAATTACTCAGTATCCTAAGAAAAATATACCATTTCTACCTAACTCTGCCATCACAATTAGCACAAATTCACAGAAATGTAGAATGCAAAGTAACAAAAATTGAAAATATAATGGGCTATATGGTATATATGTAGAGGATTCTTAATATAACATTCACAATATAAAATAATCTGAGTTTGTTCTTTTTCCTTTTAAAAAAAAACATATTCATAATATAAATAGTAAAATGTGATGTGCTATAAAATTATTACAAAGATAAAAAAAAATGTAGTATGCAAAATAAATTTACACAAAAAAAAACAATTTACAAAAAAACTTTCTCAAGTATGCACACTAAACGGTATTCCCACCTCAAGGCATACCTATCAACACGGGCTGACCTTATCTGTAAAAATATTTTCCCTTCAGATCATTGCATACCATAAAAATAATATAATAAATGCAAATAAAACTTATTATAAAATTTTATACTTTAAAAAAAAATATGTATATTAAATATAAAGATTTCATAATTTAAAAAAAAATATATATATTAAATATAAAGATTTCAATTTTAAAAAAAATATTACATATCACCCAATATATCATATAAATCCATACCAAATTTATATATATATCAAGTGCAGACATTAAATCAAAATAACTATCCACATATAACACTATAGATATTATTCTAACTTCATCATACCTCAATTCCTTTAATTTATCATTCATAATTAAATATATCATATGTGTAATTCACATTACACCATATTTCATAAAATGGTTAATTACTCTAAAATAAATAACATTAACTCACCCTCAATAGATCCTTAATAATATATAAACCTTAATTGAAACTGAATTACATATTATAGTAGCATTAATTAATAATAAAACTATCCCCCACATGTCCATCCCTTTAAAAACCCAAAATGCATAATTATATAACAATTACTTTATTACAACAATCCACTTTTATATATATACTTTCATAAATTCCCATATTTAGCAATTCTTTCTGTCCTGCATATCTTGAGGTCTAATCTTCCTACGGAATACCTATAACACCATTCAATGAGTCTTAAGACCTACTAAATAATAAGACCATACCTACTGTCAAAATTGGATGTACAATATACAACTAGACATATATTATAACCAATATTATTGTCTTAAATTCCTGATCTTATTTTCATATTCCGGCCTTACATACTTTCTATCTTGGGCTTTATAAGCTATACATTTAAACAAAATTATATTATCCCTTAAACTCACTCTTAATCTCACTTACCCCTGTATAGTGGTTAGTACATATGCGTTGTCAAAATTTATCATATAATATAGATATATCACAAAAATTTTGTTTTACCTTTAAAACCGAATCACTTCAACTCTTCCGATCCTGGTCAGCTGGCAACAATTTAGACGAATGCCCCTTACTCTCAATCCTTCCCTCTAAAAATATAACTTATCAATCCAAAACAATCCATAGAAATAGTCCAATTTCCCATATACTCTAAAAATCCAATTTATTCATACAAATATCTAAATCCAATTTATTCATACAAAAATCTAAAAAAAATATCTAAGTATCATAAACGATAATAAATTGCTAATTCTTCCCGATCAATCCCGTCTTCATCCAATATAATGTCTTCTTCACTCCAAACCGCACACAAAGAAACTTTTATTGTTCTTTACAAAAAAACCCATGTGATCATTTCGTTTTTCTCCCATCCACTAGGAAACACTAATCCTCCTGTCAGAAAATAACTGACATTTGATATATTATATTAAATTTATTTCTTCTTTTTTTCAACGGCTATAACAAATATAACATCACCGTGGATGAAAATCTGATTTTACCCGATTCTCCAAAAGCAAAGTGAATTAAATTAAAGGTATTTAAATATAAATGCAATGTTTGAAATAGATAGTATCCACTTGAAAATTGAACAACAAAAGATGGAAGGATGTGTCTGTTACAGAGGAGAGCACCTTACATAATGACATAATGACATAACAACATATTTTAATCTTAAAGTAGCGAGTTTTTGTATAATTTAGTAAGATTTTAGGCTAAATTTAGTTTAAGTTTACCATTTATAAACAATTAATTTAAATTTCTTTTTTTTATTTATTATTAAAGGCTTCATTTCCAGAAAATGTGGATTCATTATTATTTTTGAATTATAATTAGAAATAATATCAATAAATATTAATTTTATATATTTATATTTTTTACATAAATATTTTTTTATTAAATCAAATAAATTCCTTATCCGTAATTTCAATTAAATATTTTTTTGCTTAATATAGATCTCATAAAACTTTTTTGTAGGGGTGTAGGGCTGAAACTGAATCATTTTTTAAAATTAGTTATTTTAAAAATTGTAAGAATGAGTTAATTTAAATTTTATGGGCAGCATGGGTTAGAAATATTTTTTATATAATTGGCAGACACGTAAAAATTTTTAGACTAATGGGCGGGCGAGTAGATTTTAGACTCATGGGCGGGCTGGCGGATATATTTTTTTAAAAACTATAGGTGGGTTGTGCGGGCGGGTTAAATTTTTATAAAAATATTTGACGGGCGGGCTTGTAGGCTAAAAACCTGCCCATTGCGGACCTCTAATATGAATAAAATAATACTATAATATAATACGACGATTTTTATTTATAAATTTTTAATAAATAGATAAATCCCTGTTATTCTTTTTTCATAAGCCATTAATACTAAATTTTGTTTACGTTGATCTTTCATTGATTCTCTAGTACTCAATAGAACTCTTTATTATAAAGAATGAGGCCTCGCAAGAAGCCGTTGATACCCCAATGATGATGGCTGCTGAATAACATTTATACAATTCTTTAAATGCAAGATGATATTTTTTTTTATAAAAAATATTTAGAATATTTTCAAAATTATGTGTTTCTTCAACTTCTGCAGCTAATAATCCTTTTACTATTTTCATTTCATGATATAACGTTTCAAGTTTGATAATGATTCTAATGGGACCATTTTATCTGATATAAAATAATCAAGGTCAAGGGAGGGACAATGTATTAAAACATGATGGAAGATTATAATCATCTTGTGCAAATCTATCTAAAGAGCGAACAACAAATTAATCAATAATTTCATAATTGTAATTTGGTCTCGATTATAAAATCTTGAAAATTTGCAGACGTTTTAGCTACCCATGATGATTTTTTGGGGATGAGATTAAATTTTGTTAAAAGTTTTTCTGCCATAATTCTAATCAAATCAAAAGAATTATCGCTTCTCTTATTTTTATTTATCGTGGAATCAATACAGTTTTTACAATCCACTAGATTAGTATCTACTGACTGTAGACACTTATTTAGTAGGTTAACGTAATTTATATTAACGTAATGAGATAAAAGACCAGAGGCTTTGACTGAATCATGAGTAGAAATCTCTGAGTTGAGAGTTCTATAAAAATAAAATAATACTTCACCAATAGCCTCAAAATTCTCATAAATGATGCAAGATGTTCTAAATGACCAGCCCACCTTTGGGTTAAAAGTGTATTAAGAGTATGACCTGTATATTTAGAGGATACATTAAAATGTCATTATACAATGAATTAGATAAATTAAAAAAATTAAAATGGTAACAATATTATTCTCTCATTTTGAACCACAAGATGCAATTTGTGATTTTAGCAATGTATAAAAGGAACTTTTTTATCATTTTTTTTTGAAGTAAGATTTGCACTCCTCCATTTCGATCAGACAAGACATGACGTTTGCCCCAGCATATGCCTGGCTTTATTATATTCGTTGATATAATATTTAACTCATTAAGTTGTTTAAAATGCAATCAGTAATGCTTTCAGTAGAAAGACACTGTAAATTAATAATTCTTATTAAATTTTGTTGGATTTCTACAGAAAAAATATAGCGAATAAGTAGGCTCTGGTTTTCACAATCTGATGTATTATTTGTCTCATCAGCCTTAAGACAAAAAAAAGCACTCACTTTTGTTATATTTATCTGAGATATTTCAAGCACCATATTTGTCATAATAGACATTATTTCGTTTTGAATCTGGGGTGATGCATATTTGAAGTTTTTGAGTATTAATTTTATAATTTTATTTAATTCAGAATCTTTTTGGATGGTTTAAAACATTGCCATAAATAGTCCAGAAGAATGTCAGGTTTGGGGGCCATATTTTTGGGGGCCATTTTTAGGGGCTAAAGATTTTTTCTGAGGGCCAGGCTTGGGAACCAAAATTATTTTTTGGTGAGCCCGACCCTCCTCCCCTTTTAGCTAAGGCCCTGAATATGTTGTTGATTCTCTAATTCAAATATATTTATTTTTTAGAAACAATTGAGCGATAGTCAAAAATTTAGCACGAATATCGAATCTATTCAACAAGAATCTTCGGTTGTGACAAAACTTTCTGAAACAAAGACACAAGATACACATTCCATAGGAAAAAGAGATACATATGGGCGTCCTGTTAGTCCTTACAATTATAAATCAGGACGTAAATAATTTAGTTTTTTAGTATTTGAGATTTATTGAATTCATTCCACTTATAAATTTAATACTATGCAATTAAATTAAAACGACGATGTCCTAGTTGGATTCTTTTTCTGAGTAAAACTGACTTAATTTTTGTTGTATCTTTTAACATAGACGTCAATCAATTTCGTTCTATTTTTTTAAATAACTATAAAAAATATATAATTATATCAATTTTTAGGGGCTTCCCAAAAGGAGCTATGATTATATTTGAAGGCTTCTAAATTCATTTTTGGAATAAGATAAAGAAATTCTCTCCATTTATTTAAACATTCATGATTTTATTACTTAGAAATTTTGATAATTTATTAAAAGAGAAAAATGTCCGGTAGGGAAAATGATTGGATTGAACATATAGTTTGATAGCTTTAAGTAACTCGTGTAAAATGTTAAAGATGCAAATAAAAAGTCTAGTTTTAATGATAAAACGAGTGATAAATTTTTATTCTTAATCTATTAAAAAAGGTTCTTGGAGAAAGAGCTTATAAAAATTTTACAAAAACAAGTTTATACATACTAGAGACCATCTATTTTGGCCCGAACCCGCCAGCCGCCTTGTGGTAAAAATATTTGCAGAACTAATTTTTAAAAAAATATATAGGGAGATAATCTCATAATCAAAGTATTTACTTATTCATTATAATGTTATTCATTAAATTTAAATATTCTAAAATAACTTTTTAATCTATTTTATTTCATTTATTATAAAAATATGGTAAGAAAATGAATAAAAATATTACCTCCTGTTTTTAAAACTTTTTTAATTTTTTAAAATTCATTTTATAATTGAGATAATCAACCAGACAAAAAAGGAGAAATGGAAGCAAATGTAATATTAAAATTTTTAAGGCCACAGATCAGGCCTTTTTATTAATTATTTTGTAGCCCGCTCAGGCTGCTAGTTTACTATATAGTATTTGGTAAAATAAGATTAAGTTTTTTTAATATTATTTTATATTTATGATCTGTTAATTTTTTAAAAATGATTTTATCTTTCGATCTGTTAATATTTTTTTTTAAAAAATGTTATTTAAATATTCGAATGATGTGGGGGGGGGGGGTATATTAAGAGGACATTTATGTCTTTATGAAGAGCAGATTTTCATAATACTGTGCATTATAGATTGGAGAATAGATTTTTATAAAATAATTATTCGAAGATTTAAAAATATGCAAATTTTGAGAAAGAGTTATTAGTTAATTTAATATATATTTTATCTTTGATGCTCTGGTCAGTGAAATTTTTTACTAATCCATGTTAATCTATTTATTATATTTATTCTATGTCTCAAGTTATGCCCGTGTACTCATACTTATTCTACACTATAAAGTTAGGAGATAAAGAGAAAAGAATTTTAGAAAAACTTTGAATACAATCAAAGAAGAGAAATACAAAAATTAAAAACTTAATAGAAGAGAAAAACAAAAATTAACAACTTAAAAAAAGAAATCCACCCACTATTTATGCTTCTCGTCAATTTCATTTTCTCATGATCTCACTCAGATTTCAACTAAAGAAATTATAAATAAAAATCATTTATTCCGAATTTTTGTCTCAATCTATCTAAAAATGCATTTTTCTCCTTTTTTTAGAAATCCTACATAAAATTATATACCTCATTGTAAGAAGATCTAAAGTAAACATTTGATTAAAATAAGAAGATTTAAAAATTTGTAGTGAGAGGCAATTTAAGTTGTTACTATATCTGAAAAAAATCTAAACTTAGTAAAGTGTTCAGATCATATTTTTATTATATAAGGAATATAAAAAATATATATTTGCTAAATTGATTAAATAAATATAAAATGCTTCAAATTTATTATCAAATCTATTAAAAGTTGTGTGCAAAGTTTGCAAAATGGGGTACAAAGGTCCAATTGGACCTAAAGGTGAAGATGGCTTACCAGGTAGAAATGGTGCCCTCGGATTTAATGGAAAAGATGGAAGTGTAGGTAATGATGGTAAGCTAGGTGCCTCTGGATTACATGGAAAAATGGTAAGTATAATATACACAATTTAGTAAAAATTAAATTTTTCGGTGGTAATAAATTAAAAATGAACATTAATTTTTTCCCCATATTTTTTTCTATTTTCAAAATATTTTTATGACATTAGGCTAGTAATTTATATGGGATAGGGTTTGATTCATAGTAGTTAATATTCATTATTACAAAAATTAATTTTCAGATTTCACTGCCTAAATAATAAAAGGCTTGATAAGGGATAGGGTTATTATATTTATCTAGAATCTAAATGAAGGGTTCTTACAAGTATATTATAAAATATCATAATATTATTAAATTTATCACGTGAGTAAAAATTTTAGTAAAAAATGAAGTCAATAGATATATTTCATAGATACCAGAGTTGTTAAACGCTACTTTTAAAAGTAGCGCGCTACCGCTATCGCTATTTGTTAAAAAAAGTAGAGCGCTACCGATATCGCTATTTGTCAAAAAAAGTAGCTCGCTATTAGCTACTATTTTTTTTTAAAGTAGCTTTAGCTACTTTTTATAAAAAAAAATTTACAAACAAATTTTTTATTTTTTAGTAAATATATAAAAATCAACATTTATTAATATTAAAATATAGTTAGTTTTGATTATAAAAAAATTTATGTAATAAAAATAAATATTTATGGTAATTTGTTGCATTTTAATTATAAAATCATTTCAATATTATCATCCCCAAGTCTAGAGCGACGATCAGAAAGTATAAGTTTAGCCTTACTAACTCTCAACACTAGCACTTGATGGTAAGGCGTATTTAATCTTATATACATATTTTTAATATAAGATAGATTATCAATAATTATATATTCAAGTACATCGTATGTCTAGCATCCTATTATTATTTTGAGGGCTAATGCCATAGATCTTCTTTTTAAAGTCCTAGGGTCTAGCCAATGGCCTATGATTCCCAAATAAGCTCAAAAAATTTAATCAGATCAATTTATAAATATAAATAAGTTTTTACCTTCTGTTATGTGTCCAACTATCTGCCGTGTATGATATCTCTGATAACTCTACTATTAAAGCATCTTTCATCATTTTAAAGTTATCTGCTATTTTATTCATTAGTGTCTGGCGGCATAAAATTGTTGTACCAGGGGATAGAGTTTTAATCATCATGGTAAATGATGGATTATCAACCATGGACATTGGCTGTACTGTATAAATGATAAAATAACAATAACTTTAGCAGCCAATTTCTGAGAAATATTGTCATTTGCATTATTAATTAATTTGGTTTGAATTGTATTAGTATTTTTGGATGTAGAGTCGCCTATACCAAAATTATTTAGATGTTTCTCCATTTCCTTAAAACTCACGAACAGTCTTATAAAATAAATATTATTAGAATGTAAAAACGACAATTTACCATTAAGTGTTTCTTGAGGTTATAGCTACTGGATTGACTTGAGGAATTTTTTTTTTAACATTTTAAACAAATAAATTTGAAGCCAGTTTTGTATATATTTATTTTAAAAAATTTTCAAATCTAAGGAATGGGAAATTAGCTCTTAACAACATTTTCTTCCCTGGTATCTTCCATTTCATTAATATTATTGTCTGAATCACTTTCAACGATTTGGATATCCATAGGCGATGACATTTTTTATTATTAACACGTGATTTAGGTTTATTATATAAATGAAAATATAAATTACAAATTGAAATTATATTTTAATTTCAAAATTAAATAATAAATCATAAAAATTATAATTAATTATAAAATTATATTTAAATTTTCATGTTACTTACCTTTATTATATTTTTTAAAAGTAGCGAAGTAGCGGCTACTTAGCTACTTTCAAAAAAAGTAGCCGCTATTAGCTATAGCTACCAAAAAAGTTAGCGCGCTTTTAACAACTCTGATAGATACTAATAAATGCATTGCCGTCACTGCGGATACTTGTCTAAATATAATCTAAGTATATATCATTTTTTTGGTCAAAAACACTATGTTTTTAAAAAAAATCTCCTATGTTTCATAAAAAGACCATTTTATGTGACTAAGAAAAATATATAGGACTTTTTTGCAAGACATAATAAGAGCTAGAGATCTGCATGGCATAGAGGCCGGGTTAAAAAAAATCCAAACCATTCTGGACGTGTACAAAATTCGGGCCGAGTTGGGTAATTTATGCAAGATACTTTTATGGGCCAATCCAGAATTTAATTATTTTTTTAAACTTATAGAATAATATAAAATTACTTTTTTTAAATACTGGTAAAAAAAAATTATATGGGCCGAAGCTAAAAACAATATTAAAACAGGTTTGCTATTTAATAAGAGCTAATTGAATCACTGAATAAATAATCATAGGTAAGTTAACTAAAGCATTGCAAAGCACTCCCGAAGCCCTGTCTGGGGTTAGGCCTAAAAATTTAAGAAAACTATATAATTATTTAAATTTGGGTTAGGCGCGGAAAATATTTTAATAAAATATAAAATAATGTTTCTTTTTCTTTAAATGATAATTAGAATTTCTCTTTGACAAAAACTGAGTGATTATTGTTTTCATTTAACTTCATAGTAATGCGTTTATTTATATTTTCAGATGCTCGATCTATATAATAAAATTTTTAAGCCGGTCTGATGTTCTTAAAATTTGCATAGCTCTAGTTTAAGCTATAACAATATATTATTAGGATATTATAATTGCTCATTTTAATTTCAAACAGATCTTTTTAAGTTTTAAAAGACTATTTATCCACCATTTTGTTATCACAATAACCCGCAAATAATATTCTTATGAATATAATTTAATGATTATTAAAAATAATAAACCCCAGTAGGTCCGAATCATTTTAATAGATTTTAAAAAATATACCTTTATATATAAATAATTATCAGCTATATATTTATTCATTTGAGTTTCAAAAAATTATATAATCATAAATTAAAGAAAATTGATTAATTTGGGGCATCCTTTTTCAAAGATTTATGAAATTATCACGTTTCCTTCAAATAATTACCTGATATGTTTTATACACTTAATTCTTTTATGACAATGAATTGAATTGATATATTTATAAATCATGACATATTTATGTATACTACTCAAAAAATAATAAAAATCTATGACTAATTAACTTTACTTTATAATTTTTAGGGTTTTCCCGGACCTCCAGGTATACCAGGAATACCTGGAAGAGATGGAAAACCGGGCGTTTCAGGTTCAAGAGGCAATGATGGATCACCCGGAAAAGATGGGGAAGATGGTATTAATATTTCTGAACAGGTATATACATTTATTATAATATTTTCACTTAGAATAATAGTTCTACTCGATATTTTTAGTTAAAAATACTAATACCAAATCAAATTTTTATAAGCATAATATCATTCGATTTCAATATATTTTAAATTTTTAACCTCACATAATTTATCCTTAATAAATGTGTTCATTTAAAAAACAAATTAAGATGTAATCATATTCGTTAAAATAAAAATTTTAATCTGAAAATTAACATTAAAATCCCAAGCTATATCGATAGGACTATTTATATGAGTAATATTATCAAATATTATAGGCATTTAAGTATACATTTATATTTATTTTCACTTTAAATCAAAAATATATTCAAAATGTAAATTATTATGTTTATTTATTTTAGGGAAAGCCAGGGGAACAGGGCAAAATGGGTAAAAACGGTAATATGGGATTTTCCGGTCGAACGGGTGAGCCTGGTTGGGCCGGCAGACCAGGTAGGGATGCACAACCGGGAGAACCAGGATTGAGGGTTTAGTCATAACTTTGATTTTTTACTTTTTGATTCAATTAGATCATTTTTGTAGTATTTCGTTATCTAAATTTTAAACATGCAGAAAACTTCCGTTTATTAAGATAATGCCGACAATTCACCAATTTTTAATATTTTTTTTGCATTTAATAAACCATTATTTAAATAATATAATTAAATTTAATTAATAATTAGCTTGGTTATTATTCTAATTGCTATGAAAAACTTTTAAAAATTATCTAGGCGTAGTCTTCTTGATTAGAACCATGATTTCAAAAAGTAAACAAACAATTTGTAAATGGAAATAAAATTAAAAACCAAAAGGACAGTTACAAATTATTCAATAAAGTTAGCAAGTAAATATTCAAAATCAAATCCAAATAATGATCACACTTTGTATATTTTGGAACAAGAATATCATTCTTATCAAAAAGTGTTATTCGCATGATATAGATATTTCTGAATTTTTGGAAAGGAAAAATCCTTTCCACGTTTTTCCATGATAGCTAAAAAAATCTCTTTGTGTACCACTATCTAGTGCACCTGTGAAAGAATTTTCCCTCTAGTTGGATTAACGTATAAGTTGTACGTAGTATGTTCAACGATTCCGGAAAATTTTAATGAAATAATTTTTTAGAGTAGAAAAACAAAGTTTATATTTTCAATTTATTATTTTTATTTTATTATCAATAATAGTTTACATCATAGCAATACAAATACAATTCTAAAATTAATTTAAATTCATAAGAAGTTTAATCAATAATTTTATTAGCCTTTCTTAAAAATTTTAATGTACATTATAATAAAATATATCGATGCGCCGATTCATGATTATGGTCTAAAACGCAGCGCACCAATGGTTACCGATTTGATTATTAAAGACCGCACCAACCATCAATAGTTCTATCCATTAAAATAAAATTTGAGTTCATTTTTTTAAGCTACTAGACTAGAATCGGTATTTATGTTTAGCCATGTCTATTTTAACAAAAACAAGATATTTATCTAAAAATACAGAATACCTAAATATGACCCACTTTATAATGCAGCATCCTATTTTCATAATGTTTTTACAATTTTTGTAAAAATAAATTTATATATTTTTTTATATAGTATATATGTAAATAATAGGGTAGACCAGGTCCTCCAGGCAAGGATGGAAAACCAGGGAACAATGGAAATGACGGGTATGACGGAAAGCTTGGACCAAATGGTTTACCCGGCAAAATAGGGAAAACAGGAAGACCAGGGTCAAAAGTAAACTGAAAATTTTAATGATTTAGCAATTTACCTTTAAAAATTTTCATGAACAATTTTTATTAAGTATTTAATATATTTTTGGCTTAAATTTCAAATTATTTGATAAGAAAATAGCTGCCCCGGAAAAAAACAAGCGTTTTACAAGATTAACAAATACACAAAACATTTTAGTTTTTGTAAAGTTAAAAAATTTAAGAAAATCCCGCTGGTACGTTATATGGTGAATACCAATTATATGAAATCCCTTGAAACGAACTTTTACTTACAGAATTAATATGGTATTCAATATTCATCTCATAATAAACACTGAATAACGATGCATTTTTTTTAACACAACGGGAAATTTGAGCGCTTTATTATTTCAAGTTTCATTTTTATTTAAAGAAAATTATATAGGTTTTGAATTAGTTCGCTTAAATCATAAGTTTAAAATAATAATTTTTTTTTCCAAAAATCAAGTATCTTTTAAAAGAAATTACCGAAATTTGGTTGTTTAAAAAATCTTGTCTTTATTTATTACCTAAGACAATGACCTAATTTTATGAGGTATTAAATATTATTTATAATGGACTCTGAATTTTAAATATTTCTTACGAATTATATAACATTTACAATGTATATATATATATAGACGATGTTAATAAATTAATAGATGAAAGACACTTTCTAATTTCTCTCATAAATTATATTTATAATATATTTTATACCCAAAGGATGAAATGGATGATTTTATATTACAATGTATAGCAATAGTATAAAAATAAACTGAATAAGTATATTAATTATTAGAGATCAAAGATGCACTGATACTCACAGTATCAATCAGTATCGGCAAACACCAACAGATAGCAGTGACCGTTACCCGAAAATAATAATTAAATCTCATAATTTAATTTTTTAAAACATATTAAGTTATAAATTTATAAATAAATTATCTTCAAATTTCTAAACCAGTAAGAAAGAAGGTGCTGCTAATTTTTTTTTCCTATTCTCTTTACTTTTTAATCATGAATTTATTATAACCGATATATAAATAAATAAAAATTACTTAATAAATACTATAATTAATATAATTTTATTAATATGATCGGGTATAATAGACTTAATTAATTAACATATACTGCTCCACGATTTTAAAAATAGCATCACTAAAAATATCGCTATTTTGAACATTGCATCCTTAATTTATTATAATCTTAAATATTTCAAATATTTATGAAATTTTTTTTATTATATTTCAATAGCATATAATTATAAAACATTTTAAAAATATAATAAAAATATTTACTTTGTTAAAAAATAAATTTTTTTCTGTATATATAATAAATTTATATCTGTTACTACATTCATAATAATACAGTGAAAGGGGGGATATTTTTAACCAGATGTTAAAACAAAATAAAATGATATGATTATATTTTTATTTTAATCATACTTAAACATTAATCTATGTTAAAAAAATATTATAAAACTTTTTTAAATGTCACACTTAAAAAAATTTTTTATAAAAAAATATAAAAAGTTTTGTCATCACATATTTTCTTTTACTTAGTTAAAGATATTTTATGTAGAATAATTTTAAAAATAATGATAAGATTTTCATCTTAGTTATTAGATCTTAGTCAAAATCTTTTATTTCTGAAAATAGTTTTTTTTTAAAATTTTTTTATTCTTCTCCCACTCTATTTTATCATGTTTGATATATAAATTTAATTCAATATTTTATTCAATTCATATATTACATATAAACAATATATAATAAGAAATATATTCGTAAATATGAATATTGATTATATAAAATATTTAAATGATAGTTCATAGTCATCCCAAATTTCTTGCTAAGTAGTACCTATTTGATTAAAATATTAAAAGTTAATCGTAATTTATTATATAATTAGATTACTTTGTTCAATTGGTAGTCTACGATAGCCCAGCTCTAAATAGTAATTTGTCTTTTGATGTGTCCTTTTTTTCTCCCTCTTTGTTTAAAAATGAATTCTTTTAAGGGATCACCAATAATTTCTGGGAATGTATCCCGTTTTATTTTATGAATCGCTTCGTCATATTAACAAATTTCGCTATGTCCTTAATCTTGATCTGTTTCTCCTCTGGCATAGCTAAAATTTTCATTACCTTTCTTTGTTCCAACAACGGTATGTTCTTTTGGGTTTAGAAATAATGGAGGAGAGGATGATATGTTTTCACTAATGGTAGCTGTGGAAATGTTAGAATATGATTGATAATTTTTCATCTCATTCTCATCTGAGATGGGCAAGGAATAATTTAAGAAGTAATTGGGAATAGAGGAGAATTATTAAAGTTATGAGATATTAAACATCGAAAAAGTAATTAATTAAATTAAATATGAAAATATTTAAAAAATATTGTAAATACGCTTTTTATGTAAAATTAATTTTTTTTTTAATTGTACAAACAAGTGCGGCATTTTTTAAAAAAGTTATTTAATATTTTTTTAACATAGATTAATGTTTAAGTATGATTAAAATAAAAATATAATATTATCATTTTATTTTGTTTAACATCTGGTAAAAAATATTCCCCCTTTCACTGTAATATATAATAGGAAAATAAAACATTTAAAAAATTTCCACAAGATGGAGTACTTTTTAAAATCGAATATATATGGGCCATTCCACGTCAAATCGATCACGATTCGACCGACCCCTTTTAAAATTGTTAAAAATTTTTGGAATTATTTAGAAGGGTAAATAAATGAGAAAGCCGTTTATTTTAGCTCTCTAGCACACATGGTTCTCGAGATATAGGGGTTCATAGGTACAAAAAAGAGCCACTTTGGAATCTGTAAAATTTTTAAAAAGCTTATATCTCAAGAACTATTTATAGTAAAAAGATATATAATATATCATATTGTAGGTAAAAAAAATCTCTAAAAGGCTATCAAAAAATAATAAAAATTGGCTCCGATTTGAATCTTTAACTTCTGGTTTATCTATAATGCTTTACCTGTATTTTTAAGCAAAAAAGGGAGTTTGTTTTCGAAATTTTTTTATTGCTTTTTATTTAGACACCTTTTATAAATATATATACGATGTCAAAACTTTGGCAACGCTATCGACTCCAAAAATTTAAAAAAATAATAGATGGCGCTTTATGAAATTACGGATTTTGGTTAAAATTTTGCTGCAAACTTATCAATAAACGGATATTTTCACTTTTTATACTAAAAATATTTTAAATTTCTATTAAATATACTAAATAAATTGAGGGGCAGTGTGGGTAAATGCCCATTAGACACTTAATAATGTAATATATTTCCAATAATAAAATCTTTCTTATAATTTATAAGCCCCTATATCTCAAGAACCAGGTGTGCTAGCGAGCTAAAATAAACGGCTTTCTCTTTTATTTCCCTTTCTAAATAATTCCAGAAATTTTTAACAATTTTAAAAGGGGTCGGTCGAAAATGGGCCTTTTTTGATCGATTTGACATGGAATGGCCCATATATATTTATTTATATAATAAAATGCGGGCTTCTTTTATAACAAAATATTAATATTTATTTTATAATATAATATGGAATATTAAAAATTAATGTAAATGGGAAATATATTTTCTATGAAAAAATTCAATATCGACCAAAAAATTGTTTTTTTAACCTTTTTTAGAAAAATCAGGTTATATATTTTTTTTTGGTGGAAAAAAATAGAGTATTCAAATTACTGATATTTCATATGTTTGAGATTCAATAAATCAATGCCACTTCTAATCAATTATATAATGTTCCATCTAACAATTCAAATAATCATTTTGATCTACTAAACCACATCCTATTAAATATAAAAATAAAGAAATCAAGGATAAATATATTAATAGAAAAAAACAAATCTTAGTTATTAACATCATGCTTGTAAATTAAAAAAAATATATGAATGGCTATGAATTATTTGCAAGGAGCATTCAAAGAGCAAGATAGAAGAAGGCTAGATTAAATGTATATGCTGCTATGAATGTTCTCATGCTCAATGTGATATATTACAATTTTCTCACATATATGTATTGATAATGAATTATTGAAAAAAATAAGATAATTATATGTATAATTAGGCAAATTTTTTTTTTTGTGTATTGATAATAGTTATTGAAAATAATGTGTATAATGGGTTTTGAAGATTTTTTTCGCCCAAAATTTTGAGCAAAAAATCTTTGAAGATAAAAAAAATTGAAGTTTGTAAAAATGATTTTGAGCATGCTCAGAGAAGATTTTTTTACAAAAAACACTTTTCATTTTGCTCAAAAATCTTCTTTGAAAGTGCTCAAAAATTTTTTGTAATACATCTAGGAAATTTTTTTTATTCTTTTTTAAAAAACATTATAAGGAAAATCAAAGATATGCTTAAAATTTTTTATTACAAAAAAATCTTCACATTTTTTTTTTAAATTTTGAGCAAATGTTTTACCCTGGTATAATTAGGTTTTTAAATATTGATAAAATCAAGAAATATTAACTTCTAAAAAACTATTCAATAAAGCTTTGATTGATTTAATAAATTTCTTCTTCTTCTACGTTTAATGGCGTTAGTTTACCCAGGTAAGCTCGTCTCCTCTCTGATTTTCCTTCTACATTTTTGACGGTCCTGAGCATCAATATTTGTAAGATTCATTTTTCCCATATCCACCGTTATCACCTTTATCCACATCACCTTAGGTTTTCCTCGGGGTCTTGATCCACCTAATTCTATCGAGATGCACCCTCTATTCTTCTGTCTTACGTTCCATACGCCCAAACCATCTTAGTCTATTTCTTCACTCTACAACTCCAATCACTTCTATTCCCATTCTTGCTAGAAATTCCTTGCTAGTTTTTCTATCTCTCAGTGGTACCTTTTATATCCATGTAATCATCCTCATCTCCGTTCTTTCCAATTTAGCTTTGTAAACCACTTTCATTGCCCATGTATAAACTAAACAACTCCTTACACAGCTTACGAAATTTTTCCCTTTATCTTCAGAGAGGCGTTTTTATTTATTAGAATAAACGTTACCTCTTTGAACTCTTCCATGCTTGTCTGACCCTTGCAACAACTGCATAATCTACACCTTGATTAGCGCTTAGCACGCCGCCTAAATAGCAAAACTTTTCCATTTTCCCCAGGGTTCACCCATAGCCAATATCCAAACCTTCACTTTCTACGTTATATTATGCATACCATTTATGCATATTCTTCTAATAAAAGTTATTCTTACTATCAGACTCCCCACTACATTTTTAATGTACCCATTTCTGGCATCTGGTGCATTGGATTAAATTTCTAGCAATTCTTTTTCACATCCTTGAACCTCTGCTCCTATAAAATTTGCTGAACAAAGACAGACTTAAAAAAATAATTTAAAGATAAATTAGCCTTAAAATTATCTTAAATAATTTATAATATTAATGACAAAGGATTGTTCTTATATAATATCTAAGTGTATGTGGTAATAATTGCATAAAATATATTTATTTACCTTTTATTAATCTTTTTTTTTGATAAAATTTAAAGTTTTTTAACAGTAAACCTGTTATTTTAAAGATGGCGCCCAAATAAACTATGTTTTAAATTCATTATTTAATTGTGTTATAAGTCTATGGATATGGGCCGATGCCTTATTGGTATTGGCTAAAAAAGGTAGATAAGTGTTCATCTGTTCATCGTAAATTTCCATTCCATAAGTTGTTTGTCGTGAACTCTTGCATATTAACAATAAAAATGAAGTCAGTTATTTTGCTCTTTTTGAATTACTTTAATATTTTGAATGTATATTATATTTATATTAATATTTTATGATTACAAAATTAAAAATATAAGGGTATAGGTGGATTACCTGGTCAAAATGGTCGACCCGGGAAAAAAGGTCCACCAGGGAATAATGGAAAAAATGGGAAAGATGGACTGCCTGGAAAAAATGGTATAGATGGAGAAGATGGAACAACAGTTTATTTTACAATCTATTTATAACGATTATCTGACATAAAACTTAATTTAGTTAATAGCAAATTTTTTAAATTAAGCTTACAAACCTGGCCTATTATAAATTCTTCGAAGTATGATTATTTTTTTTTAAATCTCAAATTAAAAAAAACTTTCAATTACGTTAAAAATAGAAGCAATTTCATAAATGACAACGATTGCTTTATTTACCGCAATTATAATAACTTCTCTTTTAGTTAGCGCAAATTCGGGGCAAAGTATATAAAATATGCTTTATTTATTTTATTCTTCACAGCGAATTCGGATTAACTGTGAGTAAGGAATAGGATAGAAATAGAAAAGAGGAATTAAAAATATAATAAATAAGGATTTTCCTTTTTATTGAATCCTTTTCTTTGGAACTTTTTTTTGTCAGGCCTTTTCTTTTTTATGGTCCCTTTTTAATTGCCTTCCCCTTTAGTTTTCTTTTTGATTGGACCTTCTACTATTTTGATAGACTTTTTATTTACTTGGGAGACTTTTCCTTTTTTGATCCGATATTTTACATTTTTGATTGAAATTTTTCCTACTCGGATTCCATCTTGACTTAAGGGACTCGTCTTTTTTAAAAAATGGGAAACCTTGTAAGTGTCTTTCAAAACATAATTTAAATAAAAAATTACATCATCAAATTGCAAATTTAATGAGGATTTTAAATATTAAGAGGCGTTATTTTGTTAGAGTTTTAAAAGAGATAAAATATTGCATATAAAGAATATATGCTGTTGAATAATCATTTTATTTTTTAAAAATTCAAAACAATATTTTAAAATATATATCTTTTCATACTTTGTTTTTATAAATTTATATTATACAATTAAAACTAGGAGAAAAACACTATTATTAAAATAGTCTAGAGTATTATACAGATCTTTCCTATGAAATTACTTAGATTTGTCGAACTTAGATAGACATTCTATTCCACTCTGTCTTTTAATTTTTTTTCTTTATGTTTATGTAAAATATAAATATTATTTTCAAGAAAATTATCAAATTATTTCCTCTAGCGCATCTAATACAGATTGATTAAAAGTATACAGAATTAGCCCTTTCAATCGATTATTAAGCGTGAAGTGGGCCAGAATTTTTTGTGTTTTGTTAATATTTTTTCTTTAAACTGCTACCAAATTGATTAAATCCCTAATAAAGCTCTAAATATTGGCAATGATTTTAGAGTTAATTTTGGTCACCTTCACGGAGCTGTATTATAAAAAAATCGGGCGAGGTGAACTATTTAAAAATATTTAATATTATTTATCAATTAATCGGGAATAATCATTTGACATTTATTTACTAATCTTCCTTTGAAATATTATAAAAAAATACAGCCAAATTTAAATAACAACATTTTAAAAAATTCGTACCAGTTTTGAAATAGAAAACCGAGGCCACAGGACATAAAAGGGAAAATTTATACATGGGACAAAATTAATTTTGACTTCTGCAGGTCACTGAAGGATATTTCAAAAAAACGAAAATTAACAAATGGGAAACAAAAAATATCTTACAAAATAATTTTAAATTGGTAGCGGCGAAACTTAGCCGAAGGCGAGCAAAAAAGTGGCACAAAAAAATCTGGCTAGGCCCCTGATTAGTCCTAATCATCTGTTGATAACTCAATTTAATCGGGTTCATCCTCATAAAGTTTTAAATTCAATTTTTTAAATATATTTCATTAAGTCAAAGTAAATCAAATAGAGCTCATATTTTGTCCTTGAATAGAAGGAAAGAAACAGAATAAATATGTACAAATTTTGTACATATATACTTTTAAAGCATTAGAAATAAAATGTATATTTCAAAATTTTATGATTTCACTTTGTGTTTGAAAGTATGTGCTACAAAACAATAAATTTCAGCCAGCCAAGATAGTAAATTGAATGGTACACGTTAAAATTTTATTTGTTTATATCAAAATCTTAATAATATTAAAAGAAAAATAATAAAGATAACACCAAAGTTGTTAAACCCTACCTTTAAAAGTAGCGCGCTATTAGCTACTATTTTTTAAAAGTTGCTTTGGCTACTTTTTACACTACTTTATAAAAAAAATTATAAATAAATTTCTTTTATTTTTTGCTTATAATGCAATTGTATAGTATAATACATAAAAATCAATATTTATAAATATTTAAATATAGTTAGTTTTGATTAAATAAAATTTATGTAAAAAGACTATAATTTATGTAAAAAAATAAGCATTTATGGTATATTCATTTTTTATTTATTTTGTTATATTTTAATAATAAAATCTTGTCTATAATATCATTCCCAAGTCTAGAGCTACGATTAGAAAGTATAAGTTTTGCCTCACTAAATAATCTCTTAGCACTAGCACTTGAGGGCAAGGCAGTATTATATTTTATATATGCATATTTTTAATATAAGAAAAATTATCAAAAATACTCATTTGTATTTTTAGATTTAAAAAAGGCGTCTAGAGAATTTTCTATTATATTAGTGTCTTTTATTTCAAAAAACTATCACTGGAAGTCGTTTCTATGGTTCAAACTAGGGTATCTTAGTCTACTATCTCAATCATTAGTGTTTGGCGACAAAAAACTGTTGTACCAGGTGATAGTTTTGGTCATCATGGTAAATGATGGATTATCAGCACATTGGTTGAACTGTATCAATTTATCAGCCAGTTTCTGGGAAATATTAGTATGTGCAATATTATTAATCAATTTAACTTGAATTAAATTGGTCCTTTTAGATGTAGTTAACTCTATACCGACATTATTAAGATGTTTTTCTATCTCTTTAAAAATTTTGGCATGAACATTCTTACAAAATAAAAATACTAATAGAATTTAAAAATGACAATTACCATCAATTGTTTTTTGAGGTAATAGCTACTACGTTTATTTGAGGATATATTTTTTTAAAGTTTGAACAAATAAATTTGTTGCCACCTTTTGTTTTTACATTAATTTGAAAATATTTTTCAAACTTTAGAAATGAGAAATTTATATTATTGTTATCAAGAACTTTTCTTCCAGGGTATCTTCCTTTTCATTTATATAATAATTATCTGAATCACTTACATCGATTTGGATATCCATTTGAGATGACATCTTAAATAATTTACATCAGATGATTTAGGTTTATAATGAATTTGAAAATATAAATTACAAATTGAAAATATAAATTTCAAAATGAAATAATAAATTATGATATTATATTTAAATTTTCATGTGCATAAGTTACATTGATTATATTTTTAAAAAGTAGCTAAATAGCGCGCTAAAATAATAAATAATTAGAAAAAGTAGCGCACTATTAGCTATCGCTATCAAAAAAGATAGCGCGCGAGTTTAACAACTCTGGCACATCAATACTTAAAAATGAAGAAATAAAATAAATTAGTTATACACGTTTTGTATCACTATGACTATGGGTTCAATTTTATACAACCCTTCTACCCCTCTGAAATAAAGGGCTGAATCAAAAAATATTGGATTTGATCAATTATTAAAATGTTTTTACCAGAAATGGGAAAAAACTCTACAATTGTTTATACAAACTAGTATTCTTAATTTGCTTGGTCGAATTTACCACCCAATTTTGTGCTCAGGTCTGCTCTGAGCACGAACCCTGAGCAAATACCCGGGGTTCAACCAGGGGCTTAGACACGGGGTTCAGACCTAGTAAATATAAGATTAAAAGAATAATTTTCCCTAATTAATTTTAATCTGAAGAAATTGCAGGCGGATATATACTAAAACAAAATATTGACAATATATAATTATATTCAGGGTGAGGGGGGGGGGGAAGTAGAGGATCCATAAATAGAATCTATGTATTTTATTGCTAAACATAAAAAAAAGTTTGATTTGGATTTGACATATCTGTTATATATTAATTATAATAATAAATGATTTAAAATTTAGAAATAATTTGTTAAAATTTGGAAAATAAAATACATAAATATGTTATTTTAAATTAAAATTGCGAATTTCAGAAAAATTAATTTGAATGGGATAAACAAAACAACTAATAATAAATCACAAGATAATAAATTATAATAATTTAAAAGAATATAAATTTTTAATTCATATAAGATACTAAGAATTCCTAAAGAGGAAAAGATTTGTTATGACTTTTAAAGAAAAGGGGGGAAGTATGATCAATTGTGGGAGAAATTTGGTGAAAATTTTTATTTTCCGAAGGAATTATGAAAATCGAGTTTGTGAAAAATGGCTTAGTTACCCCCCCCCCCCCCCCAGTAACGTTTTGTAATATTTTTCAAAGAGAATACATGTTCGAATATTTTTAAGCATGGGGATTAATATTACAAAAAAATTATACCCATTTCTCCAATGCTTTTAGACCTTATATTTTGGAGTATATTGGAGGATCATAAAAAATAGAGAGCATAATAATCTTCTCAAACAAGATATCAATATCTAGCGATATTTTTAATATATTTATAAAATTACAACATCCATCTATTGATGATTTTGGATTTATACATTTGTAAATAGAATTATTAAAATGTATATACAAAATAAATACATAAAGCTAGAAAAAAAGTAAGAAATATAAATAGTGGAAATAATTATAATTTATTTTTATATGCTCTGAAGATTTTTTAAAATTTTAGATTTATATATTCTTTCCGGTATGACTAAATACTGCATTGCTAAAAAGCAATTAATCATAATGAATCAAAATTTGACTATATAATATTTTTTTCAAAATAATTTTTAGAAACCCTTTTATTAATGTACATAAATCAAATTAAATGTCAAATAATTTAAACTTCTATTTTTACTTAATATCATTGGGAAAAAAATATATTTACTAGCTTAGTACAACTTAAATTTTATTTTTCAATTGCAGAATTTAACAAATATATATCCATAAAAGGGCGTTAAATGCATAAATATGAATATATCATCTTAGGATACCAGAATAATTATTGGTTAGCGCTTTTTTTATATTTGGGTGTAAATACATGTGAAAAACCTAACATTTTTAAAAAAAATATAAATTTCTTTGACATTTAATTAATGAGTAGGTTTAGAATCGAATAGAAAATTTGTAAGGCACATATTGCTAGCGTTATTTATCAAAATCTCTTCTTTGGTTTATACGTGTATATTTAGGTGTTAAGCTAAAAAATATTTTGAAAATATTATGATTTGACTGAATGCCGAGTTCAAAACCGACAACTTACTAAATATTCGATCGACCGAATTTGGTAGTAATATTAATTGAAAATGTTCATTTTTGTTTTATTTATTATAAATACGTGTAAAACATTATCCCAAAAAATTTTTAAAAATATCGTGATTTGACCGATAACCGATTTGAAACCGGCCCTATGACTAAATACTGCATTACTGCCGTTATCCAAGGAAAATTTTTTATTTTTGGTTTAAGGTGTTAAGCATTATCCTAAAAAATATTTTGAATATATCATGATTGACCGAATACAGTGCTCAAAACCGACCACTTACTAAATATTCGATCAAATTTGATAGTAATATTAAATAAAAAGTTCATTTTTGTTTTATTCGACGAAACGTTAAATTTAACCGATGGCAATAATACGGTCGAATTGAACGAACTCTTGGCCAACAAGAAACGCTCCCCTGGCCCCGAGGAACGTGCCTTACCTCCCCCGCAATAACATACTCTTTAATACTTGATAGCCTTTGGCACTAATATATTATATAGCAATCATAAATTTATAATTAGTACACATACTTTTGTTAATAAAACACCATATTAGGGGGTAATAGGCCGCTAAACCCAAATAATTAATTTTATACAACGCTGATAACCCCCTCTATATGATCGATAGATCTATTTGCTAAGCATTGTAAATTTGATAGACTTCCCTAGTCTAAGGGTCGGAAAATTATTAGGGATACCCTCCTCGGGTGAGCAGAAATAAAGTCATATGCATATACACAAGGTTATAAAATTACTTTTTATCAAATTTGAATTAATAACCTTTTTAACTCACCAGGGATACCCTTAAAAATATCCCATTTTGTAATAAGCCATGATTTATATACAATGTAAACTCCGCCATATTTTTGTTTACCAATTTGTAACCAATTGTATTATTTTGATAATTGTTTATATCAATCGTCTTTACTTTAAAATTGTAGATATATAGTTTAAATAAAGACAATTAGAAGACCCTGGAATGGCCTCAGCTTACAAAATTAAATATTGCAGGAAATCAAACATTTTTAAAACAATATGATTTATAATTATATAATAATTTGATCGAAGATAAATTTAACTTCAAAATTGAAGGAATTGTATAGAATCTTCATGTATATATTTTATTTTTATATAAATTACATTTTTATTTTTTATTAATACTTTCACCAAAAATAATTTTTCTTTATATATCTTTTTTTCAACAATAAAAAAATAACTAATTGTGTGAAATACAAATTGATATTAAAAAACATTAAAATGATATAAAAAAAATGTTAATATAAAATTTTTACCGATTAAATTTAAATACAAATTGAATAAAAAAAATGTCACATTAAAATGATATATAAAAAAATGTTAATATAAAATTTTGACCGAAAGGTATAATCACTATTATTTAACATACCACCCTCCAAAGAAATTCGGCTTACGATTTCCTTGGATTAGTTGAGTGGTAACGCCATTAACATTCATGATAGCCAAGCAATACGCCATCCATGTTCATGGTACAGTCTTTTTTCAAACCGAACGATGGCTTGGTAAAGTAAAGACAGCCCTTAGCTAATTTCCAAATCGGATCGCTTGTGCATGGTATCGGACATCTAGATTCCTTTCGGGCAAGGTTCATGTTGTCCTTCAGCCAGCTATCCAATTTCTGAGTCTTTGCATCTATCTAGGCATATGGAACTCTCCTTGGATATATGATCTTAGGCCCGGCATCGAGCTTCAAGTGAACTTTACCTTGTCTGACCATGTTGGGTTTGTAGGAGTAAGTTGACTCAAGATCTTTTTTTGTTGCCAAGATTACCTTCTCGAGGTCATTCTCTACGTAACCCACTAAGAACGTTTTTAATATGTTGTTGAAGGCGTGTAACCACATACGCCCTAGCAGGGGAACCTTATCACAATCCATTACAATGGTCTCCAGTGTATGTGAGTTTCCATCATACTTAACGTTCACATTGGCAAGACCTAATATTTTGATGCCGCTGCTATTATAAACAGTGAGTTTCATATCCGTCTTACGTATCGTGGTTATGCCTACAGTCTTAGCTGTATGCTTCGGAAGTATTGTGTACTTTGTACCGGTGTCAATGCATATGCGTGGGTATGTTGTTGTTGCTCACCGTTATGTTGTACGCGTCATATGTGGTATCCTTAACCTCCAGATTGCACACTTCCAAATTCTGCAGATTATATTCTTTAAGATCTGTGTTTAGGTCGTCGTCATCATCGATTACTTCGATGTTCATAGCATGGTTCGTATTCAATTGACAATCACGATCTTTGTAATCAGAAGATCTGTTGTAATTATTATTGTCATTTTTGTACTGGTTGAGCCTCGTATTTCAGAAAATCATTAATATTTTGAGGGTTGTGTTTGTGCTGACCACGACGGGAATAGTTGGTTCGGTTATCACCTCTATAGCAGTCATCCCATCGATCAGGGCTTTGATGATGGTCACAATGATAGTCGTGGTGATTGCCATGGACGTTGTACCCGCTATTGTTGTATCGATCGTCGTAGTAGTTATCGTTGCGATTATCAAAACGGTTGCGGTTATAGTGACAATTATCGTATCTTTGATCAAAACGATTGTCGTGGAAGTTGCTGTACCGTCCATCGAATTGCTTGTCGCGGCCGTTGTCCTAATGTTACTTGTAACTTTCATCAAATCGTTTGTAGCGGCAATAGTCGCAGCGTACATCGTAACGTTCATCGAAATGCTATCCGGAGCGATTGTCATTGATGAATTGAGGTTGCTTGATAAGAGATATATCATGTGCGTGAGAGTCCTGAATGGATTTTGTTATTACGTAACTCTTTTTGATTCTGCTCATGTGATTAACCTTTTGTATTCCAGGTGATTCAGTCAAATGAATGGCTTCAACTTTTCAGCCCTTGATGTCACTTAGCTCCGTGGTGTCTTCCTCTAGACCTAGATTGTAAATGTCTTCTATAGACATAGAGCTCCTGACCTCTTTCCTGACATCTTTGGAATTCGAAGCAACTCTCACTTTCTCAATAATGCGCTGAATGCCATTGAATTTGCAATCTTTATTGAGTCGTGCTACGCGTTTGCCCCAAGCCGAGAACGTCTCCTCCTTGCCTTCAGTGGCAGCATAAAATAATGACAGTTTGGCGTTCTCAGTCTTCGATGGATGTTGTAGCTTGAATTTGCCAAGCAGGGCGATTGGGTCCTAGAAGTTTGCCTCCATGCAAATTGTTCCAATGTTATTGAATTCGTCATCTGGAAGACTTTGGAGAAACAACACGGCCTTTTCTCCGTTGGAAATCTTGCTGGTGTCGAATAAATTCTGCAATTTCCCTATGTAAGCGCTGTCATCGCTACTGAATTTAGGGAAATCCAGCTTGACAAATTCAGTCATATATGTGGAGTTGTTCAAAGCATCCATCGCGAAGTTTGGACGTAATTTGGCCTCCATGTAGAAATTGTATAGAATCTTCCATTAAGTAATAATATCATGATGTATACATTTTATTTTTATATAAATTACATTTTTATTTTTTATTAACTACTTTCACCAAAAACAATTTTTCTTTATATATTTTTTTCAACAATAAAAAATAACTAATTGATATTAAAAAAATGTAACGTTATATAAAATAAATGTTAATATAAAATTTTCACCGATTAAATTTAAATACAAATTGAATAAAAAAATGTCACATTAAAATGATATATAAAAAAATGTTAATATAAAATTTTGACCGAAAGGTATAATCATTATTATTTAACAAAAATATATCCCTCTCAATAAAGTTAAATTAAACATTTAATGAGTCAGACATAATTCAAACTATAATTTGGTGTTGTGCATACTCTTAACAATATTCCAATTAAAGATTATTCATTTTCCATACTTTATAAATTGACTATATCTCCTAGTAGAAAATTGAAATACTATCTTAATTATGACTACCAATTTATTGATATTCAAAAGATTCTATTGAAAGATGATTCAATTCCATCAATATTTACTTTCTAGACTAATCATATTTTATTATATTAAAATAAATAATTATCTGAAACCCTTAGAAACTTCATTATAGATAATATAACCAAAGTTGTCATATTTTGTTTTCAAGATATATATTTTGGAGATTGTTTTGAGCCAAATTCTTATAAATAGATTATTAATGATCAAATATTTAGACAATAACAAATTTTTATTCAAATATCATAATCACCATTAAAAAATGATATATTATATCCTCAATTATTCAATTAATCCTCACCCAATGCAAGATTAGAACAAATGGAGATTGATTTTTATGATCATATAATTATTGAACATGGGATTGGATACAAATATTTCCAAATTATTTTTAAACCTAAATATTCCACCAAATAATGTCCACTGCTTATATATATAATTACCAAAGAAGTAGTTCATTCATTCACATATACCCCCCCCCCTCTCCTCCTTTTTACTTTTTCTAAAATGGTATGTCAAGCATTTGTAATGCCTGCCAAAGAAATATAACCTTGACCCAAGCTATTTGTTTTTATAAACATGGGCCCAGGTCAAAACCATGAATAAACTCTGGTAAACCCCCTTTAAATGAAATTTTGTAAAACAAAATTGAAACAACCCCCAATGTAACTCAAAATTTTATCCTGATTTTTATAATAATTTTTTAAAGTGGGAAAAGCCACCAACTTTAATCCACCTACCATTTAAATCAAGGTCTTTAATTTCTAATTTTTTAACAACACTTATGGAAGTTAATTCAAATTTAAATTCCCTTAAAGCATGGGGAAATAATCTTTTAACGTTTCCTTTTAACAGAAAAGTATTTTGAACATTTTTTATAAAAAATTCCCAGTTTATGCAAGATATTTGAACAGTCTATGGGCTGTAGAACCCCTCTCAAATTCGGGGAATATACAATTCCTTCTGATGAGGGTACAAGAGACCCTTTGGGCCCTCTCATCTTTAGTTTAGGTATACATAACCTAATTCATTCTCTAAAAATCTTTTTTAACTTAGATTTAAACATTATCTAGATGATGGTACCATCTGCGGACCTTCTAAAAATATTCTAGCAGCGATAGAGTATATAGAGAAGAATTCTCTAAACATAGGCCTTCCCCCAAATAAAGCTAAATTTTAAATATGCTTTTTAAATGCAAATACTCTTGAATCCAATAGTCTAAAATCACTAAAAAAAGTGAAATTAATCTTCTTGATTCACCTTTAAGCAGTTTTTCCAACTGTGAGGTGTTTGTGGAAAAATATTTCGAAGGCATATTAGGACTTGAAAATATTTTAAAAGAAATTCCTTCACACCAGAGCTTTTTTCTTTTAAAATATATTTATTTTTACCAAAGATTTTACATATATTTAGATCTTCTTCCTTTTTTTTAAATAATGAAATTATTAATCGTGTTCATGGATTTTTTAGAAGCATATTAGAAAATATTTTAAATATTAAATTGGAAGATTTTAATTGGGATTTCTCACAATTACCCTCGAAAATGGGTGTTTTAGATTTATATCCATTAAATCTTTTATCTCTTTATTTTTGGCATTGCATTTGATGAATAACGCCATAATATCTTTTTTTATCACTCCTAAAGATAACCTTTTAAATTCGGAGCATGGGTATCTTTAGCTCCACCTGAATCTGCTTTACCCAGAATCTTAACACACCAATCAATTTTCAAACCTTTAATTAAATTTTTTTTAAATAATCTCATCAAACCCTCCTTTGGAGTATATTCAACTATTATAGAATGCTGACTGTACTAGTGGTTATGAATGGTTGGAAGCATTACCAAGTCGTAACCTAGGTAACCACTTATTAGATGAACGATTTAGAGTTGCCATAGGCCATCGAATTGGATGTAACACAGTTCAATCACATACATGCATCAAATGTAAAATATTAGTTGACTCCAAATGGAGACATGGTCTAAATTTTATATATAGTCAAGGCAGACATGCAAGGCATGCAGCAATTAATTTAGCTATTAACCGTTCTCTTACCAGGGTCCGAATACCAAACATCCTGAAGCCTACTAATTTATCATTAGATTATGGCCTAAGACCAGATGGCTTAACTTCCATGCCTTGGTTTTTAGGAAATCCTTAATTTGGGACTTCACATGTGTATCTTCTTTTCTAAAAAATTTAAATTCTAATTCGGTTGATATAGCAGAGAAAAAAAAAATTAAATATTCAAAATTAACAAATTATATTTTTATACCAATCGTTATCTCTTCCCTTGGACATATGTCAAGTAGACCTTTAAAATTTTTAAAAAATTTAGGCGACAAGATAAGAGCCCTTACATCAGAACCTAAAGAATATCATTTTTTAAAACAAAATCTACAAATTACTATTTTAAAATATAATTATTCATGTTTTTGGGGAACTTGTAGCCTTACCTCCGTTTTTAAAGAATAAGGTTTTGTTTTATGTTTGATATGTTAATTTTCATATAATTTTATTTTATAGATTATAATAAAGAAGTTTAAATCACAAAAAAAAATATTTAAAATGATTATTTATTTGTTTATTATTTTTTTACGTACTTTCACTTTTCATTTATTTTACCTTTTTTAGTAAAATGCTAAAATATTTTTTAAAAAATTATAATTTTTTAAAATTTTTTAGAATTTTAATTTTTCATGAAATTAAAAACACCAGGCATTCAGGTAATCTCGACGGAGGTGGAGGGAGGGATAATTTTTTGTAATATTGAAACTATTTTTTTTGGAACATTAAAAATTTATTATAATTAAGATTATTTATTAAGTGGTGAGGTTTGAGCTCGGCATTCGGTCAAATCATAATATTTTCAAAATATTTTTTAGGATAATGTTTTACACGTATTTATAGATGATAAACCCAAAATGATCATTTTCCAAATAATATTACTAGCAAATTTCGTCGATCAAATATTTAGTATCTGGTCGGTTTTGAGCTCGGCATTCGTTCAAATCATATTTCAAAATATTTTTTATAATGTTTTACACGTATTTCTAGATGTATAAACCAAAAATGAACATTTTTCAAATAATATTACTAACAAATTTCGTCGATCAAATATTTAGTATCTGGTCGGTTTTGAGCTCGGCGTTCGGTCAAATCATAATATTTTCAAAATATTTTTTAAGATAATGATTAACAAATTAATGTACACGTAAAAACTAAAAATAAAATATTTTCCAATAACGCCAGCAATGCAGTATTTCGGGTTTCAAATCGGTTATCGGTCAAATCACTATATTTTTAAAATATTTTTTTTGGGATAATGTTTTACACGTATTTATAGATAAATAAAACAAAATTGAACATTTTTCAATTAATATTATTACCAAGGTCGATCGAATAGTAAGTTGACGGTTTTGAGCTCAGCATTCGGTCAAATCATAATATTTTCAAAATATTTTTTAGCACAATGCTTAACACGTATATATACACGTATAAACTAAAATTAAAGAATTTTCCATGGATAACGCCAGCAATGCAGTATTTAGTCATTGAGTCGGTTTCAAATCGGTTATCGGTCAAATCACGATATTTTTAAAATATATTTTGGGATAATGGTTTACACGTATTTATAGATAAATAAAACAAAAATGAACATTTTTTAATTAATATTACTAGCAAATTTGGTCGATTGAATATTTACTATCTGGTCGGTTTTGTGCTCGGCATTCGGTCAAATCATAATATTTTCAAAATAATTTTTAGGATAATGCTTAACACCTAAATATACACGTATAAACCAAAAATGAAGAGATTTTGATAAATAACGCCAGCACAGCAATATGTGCCTTACAAATTTTCTATTATTTTTCGATTCTAAACCTACTCATTAATTAAATGTCAAAGAAACCTATACTTTTTAAAAAAAATTTTAGGTTTTTCACATGTATTTACACAATATAAAAAAAAGCGTTAACCAATAATCATTCTGGTATCCTAAGATGATATATTCATATTTATGCATTTAACGCCTTCTTATGCATATATATTTGTTAAATTTTGCAATTGAGAAATAAAATTTAAGTTGTAATAAGCTAGTAAATATATTTTTTTCCCAATAATATTAAGTAAAAATAGAATTTTCAATTATTTGATATTTAATCTCAATTTATTTAATAAAAAATTGATTTATATTAAAAAATATGTTTCTGAAGATTATTTAAAAAAAATATTATAATTGCTTTTAAGCAATGAAGTGTTTAGCAGCGATCCAAACCGAACCTAAACCAAACCGTTAAACCGGTATTTTTTATCGACCTGAACCGAACTTAAACCGCTAAAAAAATTTTTGCTGAACCTGAACCGAACCGCTAAAATGCCTCTGAATTGGTTCGAGCCTCGTGATTTTATTCTTATAAAATAATATGTAAGTTATTGTCACAGTTGGGAAAATTTGAATTGGGAGATTAGAACCTAAATATATAAAATAGAAATAAAATATATACTAAAATTATAGTTTTGAATCCTTTATTAAATACTAATACTAAAAATTAATTAAAAATTATATAATTAATATAAAGTGAAAACATAACCAAAAAAAATAAAAGTATGAAATACTAAAAATTATATGCGAAAAATTAAGTTAAAGTAAAAAAAAATTAAAAAAGTGCAAGTGCTTTAAATTATAAAAATTGTGTCTTTTATATAAAATTAACATCATCCGATTATAACATAAACTTTCGTCTCATTATAATGAACTTTACATCATTATTCAAAAATTTATATCAAACAAAACCAAATAACTTTAAAACCATCATGATATAATACTCGTCTTATTAACAATATACATATTTAAATTCAAAAAAAATTATTTTTCGT
The DNA here is from genome assembly GCF_954871325.1 of Gordionus sp. m RMFG-2023. Classification (NCBI taxonomy): domain Eukaryota; kingdom Metazoa; phylum Nematomorpha; class Gordioida; order Chordodea; family Parachordodidae; genus Gordionus; species Gordionus sp. m RMFG-2023. Next base: position 21,329,493 of record NC_088777.1, read on the forward strand.
AAATATTCTAATTTATAAGCAAACGAAATAATGCAATCACAACAGTTATTATTAGCATATTAAAAAAATTTCAATTATATTCGAATTATTTTAAAGATTATCATCAATCACATTTGATTGATAAGTGTCTGTCCTAATTTTTATAAACTTTAGTATATTGTCATTTTACAACATTTTTTAAATAGCTTATAAATTAAAATGCTTAAAGAAAAATAAATCTAAAATATTATTATAAATGACATCAAATCTGATATCATATTGGCAGTGCCGGCTAACCAAGTTAGTGTGGAAAGATGTTTTTCAACAATTAATTTATACTATCTCCTTATAGATGTAATTTGAGTGAGACGAATTTTGAAAATATATTAATTGTGCGGCTTAATAAAAAAAAATTTCAGTAAAAAAAAGTAAAATATTGTTCATATTAAAAATAAAAATTGATATTTATATTTATAAATTAAATTAACAAGTTTACTCTTGTATTTTTAATTTTCCTTTAACTTATTTTATTTTCTTTTAAAACAATATTTTTAATTTTCCTTTAACTTATATTTTATTTTTTTTAAACAATATTTTTAATTTTCCTTTAAATTATATTTTATTTCTTTTATAACAATATTTTTAATTTTCCTTTAGATTATATTTTATTTCTTTTAAAACAATATTTTTAATTTTTCTTTTTCTTTAAAAAAAATATAAAACGCAATAATAATTTTTATTTCTTTTTCTCTCTATATATACTATTTAATGCATAATAATAAACAGAAAAATAATAATTTTTTTCTAATTTACGTGATACGTAAAATATAGCGCATATGCCCTATAAAACGTTGAGTAAACAACAGAGCTACGCTAGGTATTCCTCACTTTCATCTAATTGGAAAAACGAAATTAATTTGGGTACGAAAGTAAAAAATGTGAGGAGCCCTCTACACGTTTGTGGGCAAGCCGCACGTACTTGTACGCACTTAGGCGTCCATAGGCTCCAAAAGAAAGAGCGGGGCAGAGATAAAGAGCCTATGCCCAAGAACTGCTGCGTAAGTTAATTACTTTAAGGGTGGGTTGTGGATGCCCTCTAAAACTTTGAGTAAACAACAGAACTACGCTAGGTATTCCTCACTTTCAAAAAATAGCAATTTTTGGGTAGGTCTAAAAGTCGAAAGGCTGCATGATACGAAAGGCTAAAAAATAATATTGAAAATGATTAATGTGTAATTTGATTGATTTATTGCTTTTTTTACGAGAAAAATATTATAATAACATTACATTATAATATATTAAAAAAATGGAAATTTTAAGATCTTTTCAATTTTTTTATTAATTCTTTGAAATAAATTGCGGTTTTAATTTTATTAATTTTTAATTTATATTTTTAATTAAATTATATTTATTTATTTAAAAAAATGGAATATAATATATTAAAAAAATGGAAATTTTAAGATCTTTTCAATTTTTTTATTAATTCTTTGAAATAAATTGCGGTTTTATTTAATTTTAATTAAATTATATTTGGTTATTTTAAAAAAATAGATTTTAATATTTCAATTTTTTTATTAATTCTTTGAAATAAATTGCGATTATAATTTTATTTAATTTCATTAATTTTTAATTTATATTTTTAATTAAATTATATTTGGTTATTTTAAAATAATGGAATTTTTAAAATTATATGTATATTCTATTTAAGTTTTTTTTCAAAACTAAATTGATAGTAAGTATAACGATATTGTGAGTACTGGATTAGGGAAAAGGCTAACATCTTATATGCAATTTTGAATATTTTTATATCATTCTACTCAGAATTAAATTTCCTATCCAATTATGCTTAGATGTATTTTTTTACGTTTCCGGTTCAAAAAATAACATTTTTGTCGCGAAAACGTTCGAAGGGAAAAGGCTAACATCTTTAGTTTAATTTTATAAATTTTTATATCATTGAACTCAGAATTAAATTTCCTATCTAAATATGCTTTGATGTGATTTTTTAAGTTATAGGTTCAAAAAATATATTTTAAAAATTTTTTTGTGGTAAAAACGTTGGAAGGGAAAAGGCTAACATCTTATATGCAATTTTGAATATTTTTATATCATTCTACTCAGAATTAAATTTCCTATCCAATTATGTTTAGATGTATTTTTTTACGTTTTCGGTTCAAAAAATAACATTTTTGTCGCGAAAACGTTCAAAGGGAAAAGGCTAACATCTTAAGTTTAATTTTATAAATTTTTATATCATTGAACTCAGAATTAAATTTCCTATCTAAATATGCTTTGATGTAATTTTTTACGTTATCGGTTCAAAAAATAAATTAAAAAAATTTTTTTGTGGTAAAAACATTGGAAGCGAAAAGGCTAACATCTTATATGCAATTTTGAATATTTTTATATCATTCTACTCAGAATTAAATTTCCTATCTAAATATGCTTTGATGTTATTTTTTACGTTATCGGTTCAAAAAATAAATTTTAATAATTTTTTTGTGGTAAAAACGTTGGAAGGGAAAAGGCTAACATCTTATATGCAATTTTGAATATTTTTATATCATTCTACTCAGAATTAAATTTCCTATCCAATTATGCTTAGATGTATTTTTTTACGTTTCCGGTTCAAAAAATAACATTTTTGTCGCGAAAACGGTCGAAGGGAAAAGGCTAACATCTTAAGTTTAATTTTATAAATTTTTATATCATTGAACTCAGAATTAAATTTCCTATCTAAATATGCTTTGATGTAATTTTTTACGTTATCGGTTCAAAAAATAAATTTTAATAATTTTTTTGTGGTAAAAATGTTGGAAGGGAAAAGGCTAACATCTTATATGCAATTTTGAATATTTTTATATCATTCTACTCAGAATTAAATTTCCTATCCAATTATGCTTAGATGTATTTTTTTACGTTTCCGGTTCAAAAAATAACATTTTTGTCGCGAAAACGTTCGAAGGGAAAAGGCTAACATCTTTGGTTTAATTTTATAAATTTTTATATCATTGAACTCAGAATTAAATTTCCTATCTAAATATGCTTTGATGTGATTTTTTAAGTTATCGGTTCAAAAAATAAATTTTAAAAATTTTTTTGTGGTAAAAACGTTGGAAGGGAAAAGGCTACATAACATCTTATATGCAATTTTGAATATTTTATATCATTCTACTCAGAATTAAATTTCCTATCCAATTATGCTTAGATGTATTTTTTTACGTTTCCGGTTCAAAAAATAATATTTTTGTCGCGAAAATGTTCGAAGGGAAAAGGCTAACATCTTAAATTTAATTTTTAAAATTTATTTTTTGAACCAATAACGTAAAAAATTACATCAAAGCATATTTAGATAGGAAATTTAATTCTGGGTTCAATGATATAAAAATTTATAAAATTAAACTTAAGATGTTAGCCTTTTCCCTTCGAACGTTTTCGCGACTAAATTGTTATTTTTTGAACAATACATCTAAGCATAATTTGATAGGAAATTTAATTCTGAGTAGAATGATATAAAAATATTTAAAATTGCATATAAGATGTTAGCCTTTTCCCTTCCAACGTTTTTACCACAAAAAAATTTTTTAAATTTATATTTTGAACCGATAACGTAAAAAGTTACATCAAAGCATATTTAGATAGGAAATTTAATTCTGAGTTCAATGATATAAAAATTTATAAAATTAAACTAAAGATGTTAGCCTTTTCTATTCGAACGTTTTCGCGACAAAAATGTTATTTTTTGAACCGGAAACGTAAAAAAATACATCTAAGCATAATTGGATAGGAAATTTAATTCTGAGTAGAATGATATAAAAATATTCAAAATTGCATATAAGATGTTAGCCTTTTCCTTCCAACGTTTTTACCACAAAAAATTTTTTTATTTATTTTTTGAACGGATAACGTAAAAAATGCATCAAAGCATATTTAGATAGGAAATTTAATTCTGAGTTCAATGATATAAAAATTTATAAAATTAAACTAAAGATGTTAGCCTTTTCCCTTCGAACGTTTTCGCGACAAAAATGTTATTTTTGAACCGGAAACGTAAAAAATACATTTAAGCATAATTGGATAGGAAATTTAATTCTGAGTAGAATGATATAAAAATATTCAAAATTGCATATAAGATGTTAGCCTTTTCCCTTCCAACGTTTTTACCACAAAAAAATTTTTTTAATTTATTTTTTGAACCTATAACTTAAAAATCACATCAAAGCATATTTAGATAGGAAATTTAATTCTGAGTTCAATGATATAAAAATTTATAAAATTAAACTAAAGATGTTAGCCTTTTCCCTTCAAACGTTTTCGCGACAAAAATGTTATTTTTTGAACCGGAAACGTAAAAAAATACATCTAAGCATAATTGGATAGGAAATTTAATTCTGAGTAGAATGATATAAAAATATTCAAAATTGCATATAAGATGTTAGCCTTTTCCCTTCCAACGTTTTTACCACAAAAAAATTTTTAAAATTTATTTTTTGAACCTATAACGTAAAAAATTACATCAAAGCATATTTAGATAGGAAATTTAATTCTGAGTTCAATGATATAAAAATTTATAAAATTAAACTTAAGATGTTAGCCTTTTCCCTTCGACCGTTTTCGCGACAAAAATGTTATTTTTTGAACCGGAAACGTAAAAAAATACATCTAAGCATAATTGGATAGGAAATTTAATTCTGAGTAGAATGATATAAAAATATTCAAAATTGCATATAAGATGTTAGCCTTTTCCCTTCCAACGTTTTTACCACAAAAAAATTATTAAAATTTATTTTTTGAACCGATAACGTAAAAAATAACATCAAAGCATATTTAGATAGGAAATTTAATTCTGAGTTCAATGATATAAAAATATTCAAAATTGCATATAAGATGTTAGCCTTTTGCCTTCCAATGTTTTTACCACAAAAAAATTTTTTTAATTTATTTTTTGAACCGATAACGTAAAAAATTACATCAAAGCATATTTAGATAGGAAATTTAATTCTGAGTTCAATGATATAAAAATTTATAAAATTAAACTTAAGATGTTAGCCTTTTCCCTTTGAACGTTTTCGCGACAAAAATGTTATTTTTTGAACCGAAAACGTAAAAAAATACATCTAAACATAATTGGATAGGAAATTTAATTCTGAGTAGAATGATATAAAAATATTCAAAATTGCATATAAGATGTTAGCCTTTTCCCTTCCAACGTTTTTACCACAAAAAAATTTTTAAAATATATATTTTGAACCTATAACTTAAAAAATCACATCAAAGCATATTTAGATAGGAAATTTAATTCTGAGTTCAATGATATAAAAATTTATAAAATTAAACAAAAGATGTTAGCCTTTTCCCTTCGAACGTTTTCGCGACAAAAATGTTATTTTTTGAACCGGAAACGTAAAAAAATACATCTAAGCATAATTGGATAGGAAATTTAATTCTGAGTAGAATGATATAAAAATATTCAAAATTGCATATAAGATGTTAGCCTTTTCCCTAATCCAGTACTCACAATATCGTTATACTTACTATCAATTTAGTTTTGAAAAAAAACTTAAATAGAATATACATATAATTTTAAAAATTCCATTATTTTAAAATAACCAAATATAATTTAATTAAAAATAGAAATTAAAAATTAATGAAATTAAATAAAATTATAATCGCAATTTATTTCAAAGAATTAATAAAATAATTGAAATATTATAATCCATTTTTTTAAAATAACCAAATATAATTTAATTAAAAATAAAAATTAAATAAAAATAAAAATAAAACCGCAATTATTTCAAAGAATTAATAAAAAAATTGAAAAGATCTTAAAATTTCCATTTTTTTAATATATTATATTCCATTTTTTTAAATAAATAAATATAATTTAATTAAAAATATAAATTAAAAATTAATAAAATTAAAACCGCAATTTATTTCAAAGAATTAATAAAAAAATTGAAAAGATCTTAAAATTTCCATTTTTTTAATATATTATAATGTAATGTTATTATAATATTTTTCTCGTAAAAAAAGCAATAAATCAATCAAATTACACATTAATCATTTTCTTTGTTATTTTTATTTTCAATATTATTTTTTAGCCTTTCGTATCATGCAGCCTTTCGACTTTTAGACCTTGCGCAATTTTTTATATAATATATCACAAGAATGAATGCGCAAAAAAAATCAAAAAATATTAATCACAAATAAAAATTAAAAGAATGAATGCGCAAAAAAAATCAAAAAAAAATATTAATCATAAAATAAAATGCTTATTATACAATATGACTCCACGCTAACATGATACATACACATAACATAAATTTTATTTTATCATGTGCAATTAATAAAAATGAAGGTTTTATACATGTGTTTTTTAAATTAATGATAGAATAAAAAAATATTTACCCTTGAATACAAAAATGTTCAAACCAGTTTTTAGAGGTTCGAACCGAACCGATAATTTAATTTTTTACGAACCTTACCTAAACCTTCAACCGTAATTTTTATCCGAACCTGAACCCGTTTCGGTTTGGTTCCCTAGTATTTAGTGATACCCTATTCTTTCTTTTCTTTTTATATATAATATAAATAAAACAATAAAATATTTTTATTAACTACAAATAAAAATATAAAATAAAAAACTAATCCCTTATTTTTTTAGGTTATATTTATTTTTTCCTATTTTCTTCTTCCATTATTTGTATTATAAAACTTTTGGATATTTCATGTCGTGAATAACCGCGAAATCTAAATTAAAATATTTTTCAATAGTTAGTCGACTAAATTTAGTCTGACCCGTTAAAATCTAGACTTAGAATAATAAATATGATTACAATCAAAATATAATTAAATTAACTTTTATTTGACGCCCGTATCAATATTTTGCTTTGTTAAATATTCCTGCCCCCTCAAGACCTAGAACAGCCTACTTAAAATAATAATTATGATTACAGTCAAGATATAATTAAAACACCTTTTATTTGATACTCATATTATTATTTTGTATTAATGAAAACATTCTTTACCCCCCCCCCTCCCCCAGCCTTAGATTAGCCGAGAGGAAACGCCTTTTGATTAGCTCTCGATTGATATATATTGAACTTATATACTTTCCTGAGTTCAACAAAAAGCAACTATCAATTGGTTCTTACTCCGGGTTTTAACCCTGGGTCTGTGCTCGGGGTTTGTTCTCAGAGCTGGTTTAGTCCATATTTAGACCCAAACCCCGGGTCTGGGCTTTACACAACCAATTAACAACACTAATACAAACATTATTGGTATATATGAATGAAATTTTTTAAATAATCAAAAATTTAACATTATTTCTGATAATGAAACATTTGATTTGATTTTTAAAATCGGAGCATTATAGATATATGATAATATAAAAATAAGATAAATTTTTTGCCATTTTATGTATAATATTTCCTTGCCATTTATTCAGGAAACCTTTTTTTCATATGATTTTTTTTTAAATTCCAAAATTAACTATATTGAGAAGTTATTGTAAAATCTTAATAAATTATTCTGTATACTATGTTATTTTAAAAAAATAGGGATCGAGAGGTGACCCGGGAAAGAGTCTAGACGGTTTAGATGGAGAACCAGGTTTAAATGGCAAGCCAGGCAGTGACGGAATTCCGGGAAAAGATGGATTGAACGGCTTGCCTGGCCTAACAGGTGAAGTCGGTATCCCAGGGCCAGATGGAATACCCGGCCAACCGGGTAAACCAGGGTCAAACGGAAAACTAGGAGTTGACGGGAACCCGGGGCAAGATAGTCTCAACAACACTGATGAAATAGGGCCAAAGGGTTTAATAGGAAGCCCAGGGAAAAATGGTCAAACGGGAATCGACGGCAAACCGGGTAAACCTGGAAGACCAGGAAAAGATGGTCAACCGGGGTATGATGGACAAGATGGAACTGATGGGACTACGGTATATTTGTTTAATAAATTATAATACAATTTTTACACTTATTAATATTAGAAAATTTATTATTTAATAGTATGAAACTTGAATCAGGCGAGTAACAAGGGAAATTATCCCTCTCCCATTGTAATATGTCTCTTTTCGTAAATTTTACTTTGGGAAAAAAATTCCCCTACACATCCCCAACCCCCCTTTCCCTCAATATTGTATATAAAATATGACTTTAAAGAAGAATTTGTAAGAAAAATTCGTAAATGTTAATCACTTTTTAAATTAACAGTTCAAAATTTTTAGAAAAAAGTGAAAGCTAATTATTTTTATAAAAATCTAATATAACCAAATTCCGACAAGTTGACCTATAGATCTCCAATAAAATTTATGGAGAAAAAATCTTTATAATGATAACCCTCCCCACAAAATCCTGGATAGGCCTATGGGTATAATAAATGAACTATGGAAACTTATTGATTTTTAAACGTTTATATAAAAACTAGCAGATAACCAGTCAAAGAATGACGGGTAAATCATAAATTTTGCATTTATTTTTCGACTAATGAACAGAAATATGTCTTATATAAAAAATCGTTAAAGCAAAACTCTGACTTAATAAGAATAATTTTTTAAAATCATTAATTATAAATACAGATATTTAAATGAATATGTAGTTGAAAAGATTTTATTGTAAATGAATAACCTTTTTTATAATCTTTAAAATAAGATTTAGATATGGTCCTAATAATTTATGCCTAGTTGAAACTAATAAATATATTATTCACTTTATCAAAATAAGGAAAATTTTTGAATAACCTCTCATTAAAATATAGGTATATTTTTGATTCATACCTCATAAAAATAAAGTATATTTCTGATTAACCCGGCATCAAATAAAGTGAAAATTATTGATTTAATTTACAAAACAAACAAAATTATTTTAGATAACAAAATTTGCCAGGCCGTAAAATCTTTCAAATTTTAAAACAAATCTTAGGTTTAAATAAAAATTTTTGCCCGGGAAAAGGATAATTATTTAAAAAAGTGCTGGGCTAAAGCATGTTGAAAAAATGATTCGGGCCAGGCCTAATCTGTAGATTTCAGATTTAAATCATAGTATCGCGTGCATTCATGTGCTGATTATATTTTCGTTTTTGCTTTGTGATATATCAAGGGCAAAGAGGATTTTATGAGTTAAATAAGGAATTCTGGCAGACTCTATGGAAAAAATACTTGGATAATCAATCTGTATATATTCATAAATATAGTAAACTATAGTTCCATTATTTTTCTCATATAAAATATAATTAACATTATCTATAATGTAATATAAGATGAAGAATTTATGTTTATATTTTTGATTATACATGTTTCTATATTTTAACATTAGCACGGTTCGGCTCAAAGCCGCACTTCAAGAATTTTGAAAAGATATTTGGCCCGGCTCGTATAATTCATTAAATTTTTTACAAGTTTCATACCCGACCTGGCATATATTAATTTTTAAAATCACAAATTTGCATTATTCAAGGTTTAAAATAAAATACAAAAATTCGGATTGGTCCGTTTGACCTAAATGACCCGGCACAAAGTTGCCAAGGCTCAAGTTTTTAAGCTTAACCCGCTGGCCTGACTGCGCCATACGGACTACTGCCTATTTTATCCATCTATAATATATGATGAAATATGCTTATAAATAATATTTTTATATATTTATCCATTACCTAGATTTATTAAAATATATAAGCATTAACTTTAGTTAGTAATGGGCTAAATAGAAAAGAATAATACTTGAACTCAAATGTTACTCTTCGTAGCTGTATTTATTTTTAAATAATTTTTTCCCATAGTTTTTTTTCCAAAAGCTTTTCCCCTCATTATAAGTAATCATTATTGCTTAAGGACTTGACTTAAATTATACATTTTTGGGAATGAAGTGTCGGATATCGGGGGAATATTGATAGAGGAAAAATTAACAAATGATCCATTCAACAAATAAATTATTTATAAGCACTACTAGATAGCACCCCATGAGGACTCGGAAAAATTTCAGCGTAATAGGCCGCAGTATCTCCTTATGATAAAACAACTTTATGTTAAAACTCAGCTTACAAAGAATATCCAATTTAGTAATAAAATGTAACTAATATATCATGGGCCATGATTTAAGCGGATTAAAAATCATTGAAAAATTAAGCCAAAGTCGTCACGCAATTTTACAATTTTTAGACGAGGGTAATATAAAAATTTTTTTTACTTATCTCGAGTTCATTTTATAAAACATATTTAACAAATTTCCTATGGTAAAAGAGCCCGTGCCTACCATTGCTTGATACTTGAAACCATATTCGCACTGATTAAAAACATAAGTTGGTTAAAGTGTAGCAAAGATTCAAAAATCTACTCTGCAAATGCCTATATACTGAAATGCTAAAAATATTAATTACCCTCTGTTTCCACGCCAATAAAATATATCCAACATACCAGTTTATAACATATTCCACCATTTTGTATTATAATTGTAACATTATTTACATGATGCAGTTATGTGTCGTATGTTTTAGAATGGCAATAATATTAATAAAAGAATCATATAATCTTTTTTAAAATATATACTCTTCAGAGGGAGTACCTAAAATTTTCACAACTCATATATTTTTATTTAAAATAAAATTTTTAATTGTATAATTATATTAATTTTTGTATTTACTATATTCACTATACCCCATCTAATTATTCCCATCATTTTCTTTCCAGCTTAGTTGAGGTTAATTATCATTGTCAAAATCTAATATGCGCTACGCTTTACCGCTATATTAAACCCGTAAAGGTCTTTACTTAAAAATTATGAAAATAAAATCAAGTCTTTGTCTCAGAAAAGTTTTAACTTAAAATTCGGTTATAGTTCCTGAATGCAAGTAGTAATGTCAATGAAGGGAGGAGCACAGGCAGCGCTGTGCCGAGATTATGGTGTCCAGGGCAAAAAATAATTTAGTGGCCCCTTAAAAAAACACAACTTACCTATGCTTATTTAATACTTTTTCGCAATGAGAACTAAAAACATATAGACTTAATTAAATTTTAATCATAAATGAGTAATGCACATTAAAAAATTATAATCATTAACTAGAATATTGCATTTTATTTATCCTCCTCGCCTTTTTATTTAACGATGAGATGATCTGCGTTCTGCAGATGACGGTAATTAGAATGGTTATAAAAATCCTTAATACAATAGATATATTTGGTAATTTCATTTAACCTATTAGTGTTAATATAATTCCAATGGAGTTTTTATAGGCGCTTGATTAATATATTCACTAAAATTTTAATTCAATTAAAGGTCTTGCGGATTAATATCGCTTTCTAACGTATCCTGATCCGTTAATAAAATAATAGATGACAAAATTTTTCCTATAGCTCTCTTTCAGGCGCATCTATTAATTCTGGTATATTGAATAAGAATCAAAAAATCTTTAAAGAGTTTTAATAGCTGAAAACGTCTCCAACGAATTTCTCGCTTGATCTAGTAATAAAAAATTCAATCTAATAATTTTTTTTTGAAGATCGTGTATAGGCGTGTCATCTCCTTCGTAAGAAATTGTTTTTTTTGCTTTTCATCATTCAGGGGAATTCTGAAAGCCGCTTTCCTTAAAGTGATCTAAAAATCTTGAGTACTCTCTAAAGTATAATGGCTCTTTCTAATTCAATATTGTCACTTTGCATGACTGTGTTTATAGAAATAACCTGGGTTTATATACCAAACCAGATGACAAAGTTACCAAAAATGAGAACTGTTTTAATACTTTAGCCAATAAAATGGCTTATGTGCAGTATTTGGGGTCATTAGTATTTTCGGTATGTCTATTAATGCATGGTAAATATCCCCAATCTGGAATCTAATGGCTTTTATACTCTTAACCTTGCACTCTTATCGCGTTTCCGATAATGGTTTTAAGGTAAAATTATTTATATGCTTCAAAATTGACATCGCTGAATCAAAACAGAAAAGAGAACATATATTCGTTGGACAATGCCAAAAAATGATTTTGCGACTAATGATGGTGCCATGCATGTCACTAAGTAGCAGATTTAAGGTGTAGAAACCACAAGGCAAGACATAAAAAGCGTTCTCCGATTTATTTGTAATATTCGAGCTTGAACCCCTTTATAACATCCTTTCATATTTGTCCATTATGGTAACCTTTTCTATGACAATTTTTTATCTTTAACTCCAATTTTTTAGATAATGATAAAAGTGCTTTTATCAAGGCCTGGGCATACTGGTGATTTTTAAAAAACCAACAAATCGCTCATTTAGTTCAACGGAGTTGTTGTTAACTTCTACGTATTGTATAACTATAGTTAATTATTTCTGGTGGCTTGTCTGGTGTACAACTATATTTACGGAAAAATATATTGCGTTTTTAATAGCATCAACAATTTTTTCTATGATTTTATCTCTCTATCAAATTAATTTCATTTTGTATTCGATTTCCAAATTAATGATTATGAATTTCATTCATACATGGAATTTTTATTTAAAAAAAAGAGATTTAATGCCTTGTATGTAGCGTATATAAAAAATTCTTATTTTACTAAATTTTGCGACCCCTGAAATTTTCTAATTTCGACGGCCAAGGACGGCTACCCCACTCCCCATCCCTCCGCCTGCATGAAGCTGGGGCTCAAAACTCCTAAAAAAAATTGAAGAGCCTTCTGAGAATATTGAAAAATACCTAAAAAAAGGATCATTTTGACATTGTTTGCCAAAAAAAGAATAAAATGTCATTCAAAACTAGCAAAAAAACTTTAAAAAAAATATTTTGAGCTCCCTGAGATTCTAAAGGCTAGTGATGCCACTAAATTTAAGCAGGTCTGCACTGCGAAATCGGGGAAATTCCATAATTTTCTGCGATTTCCTCAATAATTGGATTCATAACTTCACAACGCTTTTTGGTCAAATAATTTGATGATCACCTAAAAGAAGCAAGGAACATATGGGGCCAGTCAACTCTGATTAATACGCCTCGCCCTTTCTTTCGCTATTCTATAAAGGGATTAGGATATGCCCTTCCACCAAAGCTCCATCGAAAACTTTATATCGTTTTCTATATTAGGAGCAATACCTATAAATTTCTTGATACAATTCCCCATAAAAACTAGTCCTTATTTTATCTAACAAGAAATATGCACAATATCCTTAAAAAGCGCCAGGCTGCAGAGGTATAAATTCTTTAAGGAGATAGGCAAGCGTATATATTCAAAACGAATAAGCTTCAAGAACTTTTGGAAAATGCTTGCCATTGGTATAATTTACTCTAATTATTTAAGCTTTATCTCTTATTTGGATGATGCTGAAGCTTCTTATGTTTTAACAAATTAATTTATTCTTAATAATATATATATTTATATTATTTTGTCTATATATATATGATAGTTTTATAAATGTATTATGTTTTACTTTTTATATATTTCTATTCTTATTGTAGCCAATGGGCATAGCCAAACAATGGGGGGGGGGGGGGGTTCGCTTCTTTGGAAATTTGACTATACTCATAAATATCATATTAAGCTAATAAAATTTTTCCCATTACACATCCCCCATCCCTAAAAAGATATATAAAAAAAACATTTTTATAACAAGAAAGTGAAAAACTAATGTTATTTTTAGAAAAATATTCCAAAGGTCTATAATAAGCCAACCTGAAGACCTCCAATAAAAATTATGTGCGGGAAGCCTTCAGGATAGTGTCCCTCCCAGAAAAATTCCTTATGATCTAGTAAATAGTTATGTATTAACAAAGCATTTAAAAATAACGATATATTTAATGTTGTTACCTCAAAAAAGAAACGCGATACCGTTACATTGGAAAAAAAGAACGCGTTACCCTTACTCGTTACCTTTTTAAAAAAGGAACGCGCGTTACTGACTTTTCAAAAAAGTAACGTATTACTCGTTACTTAAAAAAATTAAATATTATATACAAAAATTACAATATATAATATAGACAAAACTATAAAATACATAAAATGATGAGATCTTATTATAAAAATTTTTCATATAATCATAAGATAACATTTTTTTGTAATAATTTTTTATTTATTTTTAGCAATAATTGATTTTCAAAATTTTCATCAGACAAACAAGTGCGCTTAGTGCTCAACACAGCCTTCGCCGTGCTAAACACACGTTCAATTGGAGCAGAAGATGGGAGGGTGGTATTATATTTAATAAATAAAAATTTTAACTCGGGGAATTTATTAAAAATATTTAAAAAAGTAATTTTTCACAAGAATTTTCATTAATTTCCTCATCAAAAAAAAATTTATCTTTATCAGAAAATATTTTGGTATTTGTTTTGGATAAGGGAATCAGTCTGCTCTTTCTCTATCAAGACCTTTTCTCAAAATGGAAATAAGATCTTGCATTCTTTATTTATTCATCTCTGATTTTATCCAGGGCCAATCTAATTTAAATGGTGGGTGAATCATTGCTGATAGTATATATTCATCTTTGTAGATGTGTTTGAACCTATTGAAAATAAAATCAAAATATAAGCAATATTTGAAATGTATACCTCTTATCTATGCCTTCCAGGATTGAGTTAATAAGTGGCTTACAAAACTTGAAATGATTTAAAGCCATTTTTTTAAGTTTTAATATTATAATGGTTATTGTGGGAGTGATCCCAAATACATTTTTCCTTCGCTCTCTAAAATAGAAAGAGCCTTAGCAATTGGGTCCATAACCTATAAAACATATATATACATATAATATTTCTTAATTTACACTAACCATAAAAAAATCATCCATGAACGACTTGTCGCTATCTGAAAATCTCTGCAATTCAGATTTATCACAAGAGTCATCAAATTTTTGGCAATTTTTCTTAATAAGACTATCTATTAATTTCACGGAGTTATAAAAAGAGTTCCATCTTGTTATAACCGGTTTAATAAGATATCTTCCCATGTTTTCCTTAAAAATGGTTGCACAATTTAAAGATTGCCAATGTTTATTCCACAATAGCTACATTTAGAAAATGTAATTTTTGAAATGGCTTTAAAATGGACATCGTTATTTGCCTTTTCAATGTCAACACTTGCAATCAGATTTAAAGTGTGTGCTGAATAGGAATGATGCTTGGGTAGGTATACAATACTATCATTATGATTTTCAAATAGATCACATAATGGCAGATGAACTATTTCATCATCCGGTTCTTCTTCTTGTTCATATACTCTAATAAATTTTTAGTAAATATATTATAATTTTTTTTTACTTGAAAGCTTTTATATAATTTCTCGCATTATCTGTAATGCATTTGGTCACTTTATTTTGTATCTTATAAGTGGTAAAAATTTCAAAAATTATTTTTGCTAGGTAATTAAATGTGTGTTTTTGATTTAGCCTTTTACAAGCTAGGGAAGCTGAAACCCTCTCAAGTGTGTCTGGGTGTAGCCAGTGTACAGTCATCCCTAAATAAGAACATTTTAAAAGGCAATATTATCAATCTACAAGAATTTTATATGCCGATGATAAGCTGACCAAGAATCCACAGTTGTACAAACAATTTCTGGAATACGCAATAAATCCACTAATTTTTTTGTCATGGTTTCACCAGATTTGTTAATTTTTGATACAAGGGTAGGCCTTGATATCACATTTTTGGATGGCTGCAATTTTTTGATAACATTAATAAATGCAGGGCTTTCTACAATTGAAAATGGTTGTAATTCTTCAATTACAAAATTAAAAACTAATTCATCAACAGTTGATTGAGTTATATTGATCTTTGATGTAGATGGATTCTGCATATCAATGATTGTGAGTTGATTGGTTTCAATTTTTTTTCTTTTATTACTATTTAAGTTTTCATTTATTTCTTTCAAACATGAGGAATGTAAAGCCTATATTTTAAACAAAATATAATTATTTATTACTGAATATTTTATTAAAAATAACTAAGCTTTTTTAATAATTGAAGATTAAAAATTTAACTGCGTTTTGAATCCCTCACTAAAAAATTAAAAATTGATATTCTGATGGCCAAAGGTTTTTCAATTTCTTACTTTTTTCATAATTATCATTTAAAAAGGAATCAGGAAAAATATCTCTGTTCTCTAAAACAATATTGCTTCAGTTTCATTATATATTTAAAAATACATAAAATAAAGTTTTTTAAATTCATATTAACTATTTGAAGTTATACCAATAGCAATACTAAAACAAGAAATAGAAGATATTGTTTAAACCCAATAATATATTGAACCAATACCAATATTTTATTAATCTTGAGTTTTTAATGTAGGTTCCCAGCACTATATACTATAGTATAATTGCTTATATTTTAATTTCATAATTAAGCTTTTCAAATATTATGAGAGAAAATTTCTTTAATTAACATATGTTTAAAATAATATATTAAAATCACTATCTTATTCTTTAAATTTATTAACAATTTGATATTAAACAAATAGCGAGACTAAAACAAGAAATAGAAGATATTGTTTAAACCTAATACATTAGATATTTTGTTAATCTTAAGTTTTTAATGTTGGTTCCCAGCCCTATATACTATAGTATAATTCAATTGTTTTATATCTAAATTTCATGATTAAGCTTTTCAAAATATTATGAAAGTATACTTATTTTAATGGTTATTTTATAATAAACATATGTTTAAAATAACAGTATATTGTATTAATATCATTATTAAAATCTAAAAATAATAATATATTATTTCATCTTTTTACCTTCATATGTTTTTTTAAATTGGAACTGCTAGACATCGAGGTTGATATATTTGTGTTAGGACATAATCTACATTTACAAAGTGTCGATTTTGTAATTTTCTTTATTGGAATAAAATATGTCTCAAATTGAGGCCATGGAAGGGTTAAATTTTCTTCATCAGAAGAATCAACTATTATAGAGTTTGGCATATATTCTTAAAATAAATTATAATATAGAATAATAATATTAATATATACTTTGAATTTTGATTGAATATTAGTTAGATTAAAATTTGATTGAAAATAATGATCGAAAATTTAAATAAGAATGAAAGGAATGGTGGTTGATATGAATTAAAAACTCGGTTTATTATTTATATTAAAAATAAATAAAAGTAATTATATAGCACAATAAAATATTTTTTTAAGAAAAAATTTAAAAACGAGTAACGTTTTACGTTACCGTTACCCAAAAAAAAGAAACACGTTACCGTTACTTCTAGAAAAAGTTAACGTATGACGTTACTTTACAGCACTATTAGAAAGTATATAGCCAAATTCAATAAGACGCACTTAAATTAGATAAAGGTTCCTAGTTTCTCTGAGGGACAGGTAACGTTCCTTTTTACACAAGACGGAATTTATCATACAACATTAGGATTATTTTCGAAAGTTTTGAATATATAATTCGAAAAGGAACAAGAACGGAATATTTTTATCTTAAAAGATCTGGAGGGTACCAAAAAGCAACAGAATATTTTTAATTTTAAAAGAATTGAAATGGAGTAAAACAAAAAATGCTTGTTTCCAAGACCATGCTTTTTATCTTATAAAATAATTTTTTATAAGTATATTAAATTCATTTTGCTCGAAAAAAAATAAGAATTTTTGTTGTTTAAAATAGGCAAGATTTTATTATTTTTAAAAATTTCCATTATATTATTTCATTCATAAAATAATTCTTTATTTATTTTTCTTAGTGGATTTATAATGTTATATAAATGTTATCAAATTCTTAATTTATTTAAATAATATAATAACGAACTAGCCACACCTAAGTCTGAAATTAGCAAAAATCAGAAAACTTTATAAGATTTTTTAAAAATGAATTGTTATGTAAATTTTTGGATATTGATGTAGATAAAATTATACAAGAATATGAGTATTGAAGCCTTGATCATTTAAGAGGTTTTTTAAAAAAATTTCATATTACTAGGGTTCTCAAGGAATTAGAGGAACAAATGGTAGACCGGGAAAGATGGGATTAGTGGGGGACCTAGGTGTTATAGGCGAAAAAGGACAGAAAGGCCCAGAAGGATTTAAAGGTGAACCTGGCAAAGACGGAGCTAGAGGCAAAGATGGAGATCCTGGGGCATATGGATCGCCCGGAGAACCGGTTGTTAATCAATTGTTTCTTATATATTTTATCTCTTTTCTTATATACAGACTATAATCATGATGAGTTTTTTATAAAATAAACAATCTATTGAATAATATAACTTCTTAAAACAAGGGAGATGATGGTGTGGATGGTAAAGAAGGATCCGGTGGTAAAAAGGGCCTCATGGGATTGCTTGGCAAAGATGGAATACCTGGTGTGGCAGGTAAACCTGGGGCTAGTGGAAATGATGGTCTAGATGGTTTGCCCGGGAAAAACTATAAATGTGATTGTAAGAAAACTAACCAATTAAACGGGGAAGGTAAAGTAACTTACACCAGACACGGTAGATCATCTTGTCCTTTAGCCAATGATGCGACTGAATTGTATAATGGTTCACATTTTTTTTTTAGTTTTTAAAATGATAAGAATTTTTATTATACAGTTTATACTATTCTGCCCTAAGAAAAAAAACCACTAACTTCCATTTATTATTTTTAAAATTAATATAAATATATATGAAGACCTCAGAGTTCTTATATATAAGATATTATACCCTTCTGTATCTTGCACCATGTATCTTTTGTCAATACTTATGTCTAAATCCAAGATATTTTATTTTTAAAAGAATCTTGTATTGTCATTTCCTTTACAAGCATGAAAATACAGATAATTTTTTATGTTTTGTCTAAAAAATTCAATATTTATTTTTAACATTTTTTTTAGCGCGAACCTTTTATAGTGAAATTTCTACCGCGAATGTATTTGCGCAAAGTCATTATAGCGAGCTCATTACTGCGAAACAATAAATATATTGCAAATGCATTTAAAGGAAAACAACATATTCAATATTAATTCACTCACATCCAGGGGTTCGAACCGAACCGCAAAACCGGAATGAACCGTTATGATTTTCTGAACCGTAACCTTAACTGAACCGTTATGAAGAAAATATTAAAAGAGCGAACCGAACCGTTATAAATATTTCGGTTTTAAAAATAATTAATTTTAAATTATTAACCTAAATTTAAAATTTTAATTTTCCTGAAGTATATCAAAAACTTAATTCGTTAAAATTAGATATAGCAACTAGATATGATAGGTCCATATTGGGGATCAATATTCAATTTATAATTAACGGAAAAATAAAATTAAGGACTCTATGCATGAAAGTGATTAAAGAACGACACACATCAGAATATCTTAAAAAAATTATTCTAGATGTTCTAAAAGAATATGAAATAAAAATTGAGCAGATTTACACAATACCACCGATAATGCAGCAAATATGATTAAGTTAATTAAGCTATTAATACTACACGATGAAGAAGATGATGACCTTAACGATTATTTAATTAATGATGATTTAAATAATAATGATATAGATAATGACGATTTAAATAATAATGATATAATTCATGATGAAAATAAAGAACTTTTTAATATTGAAAATATTAATCTTGCACCAAATGCCAGATCCATATTAATAGGTATTAGATGTGCTTCACATACATTTCAATTGGCAATTAATGATTGCATTAAAAATTCAAATGAAATTGTCATTATAAATAAAGCAAGAAACATCTGCAAAAAAATAAGAAATCAGACAACAATGGCTATTCTCTCAAAATTAAATTTGAAAAAACCACTAATAGATTGTTGCACAAGATGGAACTCTATCTATTTAATGTTGGAGAGATTACTAGAGTTAAAAAGCTTTTGCCAAGAAATATCGCTCCGATCGCGAAAAATGTTTATCAGAGAATGAATGGAAAATAATTAGTGACATATTAAAAGCTTTATATCCAGCTAATGTTTTGACAAAATATTTACAAAGTGAACAATTGATAATGGGCGATTTTTATGCTGCGTGGATCAAATGTCTCATGCAAACGAGTAAAGTAGACACTCCATTTGCCAGACTTTTAGTTTCTACGATGAAAGCACGAGAAATAAATTTCAAAAATGAAGTTTTTTGCTCTGCTATTTATCTCGACCCTAGATATAATGTATTTTTAACTTTTGAAGAAAGAGAGATCGCCAGAAAGCATATTTGTAAAACTTGGAACTTGATACAAAATCTAAATAATCTGAATATTGAAATTCTAAATACTATGCCTACGTGTTCGTATTCGAAGGATAATTTAGATGATTTTGAAAATTTATTAAAGTCGCATGAAAGTCTTAATAGAAATAATTCTCAGGGCATCGAAAATTATAATAAATGTATAGAAATAGAATATATAATTCGGTCATTTGATAATATAGAGAGATTAGAAAAAGATACTAATCTTTTGAATTATTGGGAAAATGTAAAGAATAGTATGCCAGAACTTTATAAGTTAGCTATAACTGTGCTAGCAGTTCCAGCTACGCAGGTCTCCGTAGAAAGAGCATTTTCAAGCCTTAAGTTTATACTCTCTGCCCAGAGAACTCAATTAAATCCTGAAATATTAGAAAATATTTTAGTTATCCGTTCGAATTCTCTTTTTAAACCTAAATAGTATAGTATACATATTATTTTATTCATTATTGTATTTACGCATGTTTGTTTTTATCTTATTTATTTATAAAATAAAAAAAAACTAATTTGTCTAATTTATGTTTCCTAAATTTAATAAAAATATCTATTAGATTATCATGGATAAATTAAATAAGAAATTATAAACTAAAAAGATTTTTCTCTAAAATTAATATATACATGGTTAATGATTAATTTTTTTTTAAATTAAATTTATAAAAACCGGAACAAACCGAAAAGAACCGTTATAAATTATAAACCGAACCGATATGATTTTTTTTTAAAAAACCGAAATGGAACAAAACCTTTATAAAATTTTAAACTAAAAACCGGAACGAACCGAACCGTTATACTAAACGGTTCGAAACCCTGCTCACATCCTTAAATTATAAAAGCGTGTCATAACACCCCCTCATTCCCATGCTAAGATATATGTTTTAAAAATACTTTTAAAAATTTGATTTTTCTTATGATTTGTAGTGATGGAGATGATTAACAAAACAGTCGAAAAATATTTCTATTTGAGATTCATGTCGAGATATTATAATTTATATCTTCCACCCCCATATTTCTCTTAAAAACATAGAGATGAATAACAATGTAAACACCTTCTTTTATTAGCTTTCATTTGATACCCATGTAAAAATATTATGTTACAAATATTCCACCCCCCCCCCTCCAACCAGGCTCAGACTTAAATGACTGTAATATGTATTAAATATATTTTTTTAAATAAACTTTCATTTAATATTATTTCAAGGTAGGTTTTTACATCTCTCCTACCCCCTATCAATGAGCTAGATCAAAGAACTTAGAGGATTCAAAAAATATTTTATTCACTTTCATTTGTTGTCCTTGTAAGATATTTCCTGTAAAAAACAATTTAAATCTCTTCAAACCTAGATATGAGATAGTCTAGAGAGAGAGTGATGGGTAATTTTAATAGTACTCAGAACCATTTTATTGGTTACCATTTGATACCCATGTCTAAATATTTTTAGAGTAATGATTAATTAAAACTCAAAAAATCATGGTAATGCACTTAAAAATAGTAAAAATTCGGGGTGATAATGTATATTAGAAATTCAATTCTGAGAAAATTAAAATTTTACTTAGCAAAATCATCTTTTGGGAATTCATTGAAAATTACTTTAAGTAGTTTTAATTCTGAGTAATTAAGGGAAAAAATTAATATATGTTGAAGCACTAACTTACACTTATTGCAATTAAGCATTACATATTTGCTTAAGCTTCAGAATTAATGTTTCCCAAAATTTGGCAAACTTTATGCTTAAAGCTACGTCTTAATATTAGATTCAGATAAAATATTTTGGAAATAAAACTATTATTTTTTATCTAATTAAACCGAAAAGATAAAAAAAATATCTATAAAAATCGTATAATCATAAGATTCATAAATATTTTGAAATTGGAGAAATCCTTAGATGAATTTATTTTGGAATCGCCATTCAAAATTCGATAAAAACCGTTAGTTTTTATTTTACTTTTACCTCTGATTTTGGTTAGTGACTTTTTTCAACTGATTGATGAATTTATATTGACCCTTCGCAATATATTTTTCGCTATATTGTCTTCACAATTTGGGTTTCGCGATAATGAATTCGTTATAAAACTTTCGGGATTATTGATTTGCAATAAATGTTTCGCTGAAATGTATTCGCTTTAAAGGTTTCACTATTGATAATTCGGATATTGTCTTCACGGAATAGTATTCGCTAATGTAGATATGCAGAATAGTATTCGCGATAAAAGTTTCATTATAAAATTCATTCTCGATGGGTTCGTGAAAGTTTCTCGATAAAAGTTTCGCTAAATTGACAGAGAACCGGTAAATTTCATGAACTTTCAGATATTTCTAATTTTTTACAAGAGTTTGTTAAATGTTAAATAATGGGCTATTTTGGGGAAAATGCACTTATTTTTTTAGATATCTTTGGATATAATTGAGCTAGAGGCGCCATTTAAATTTCTTTATATAGATTAATGGTAGGTCTTTAAAGTTAATGTCAAAAACGGAAATGATCATAAAATCAAATCGCCATTTTTTTTCTCTCAAATTTTTTAAATATATGTAAGATTAATTTATAAATTTGCAAATTCTCTAGTTGGACGGAGCTAGAGTATATGGCATTTTAATCATTATTCTATTGCAAATATTTGAAATTAATCAATAATTGTAGTACAGGTCAAAAGCTATCAAACATTTCATTTTAATATTTTAAACATTTAGTTATTTAAGAGATCCGATGGAAGTGTGTGAGGGGGGGGGGGGGAGGCTTTGGTTTATGATTTGAATTTCTCTCTTTAAAAAAAATTATTTTTTATTATAATTTTATTGTAAACAAAATTTATTTTTATAAAAATATTTAATTTTTATACATTGTCAATTGAATAATTTTCAGAATATTAATATAATTTCCCTAATCATAAAAGCATGCTATCCGGACATGGGTTTGACCTTCAGCACATGATATTTTCTTATATTTATCATCCATATGCGAATTAATTCCAGTGATATTTGTTCTCCAAAAATTAAATAAATATAAGGTATTTAATATTTAACTCTCATATGGATGCTGAAGGCTAGTTATATTAGATACTGCCAAGTTGACATATGAGAGTTTTCTAAATAACTTTTAATAAATAACAACAATATATTTGTAAGATCCATATTTATATATCAAATGATGTAATCACGAAGTCGCCTCCGATCTAGAAATATATTTTAACAAAAAGTATCTTGTATTTTAGACACTCTTATTTAGCAAACGATACAAGTCTTATATCTTTTTAATAAGATATGTATTTTTCTATAAATAATCTGTATTTAGATTCTTTTTTTAAGAATCTGCTTAACCCTAAAATTGTTAATTATTTAAATGAAATTTTAGGACATTATAGTACAATCTTGTGGGTATATATAAAACTTTACCTCCAGCCATTTTAGAATATGACAAGATTAAAAAGTGGGACGTGATTCAACAAAAAAACGACCACATGAAATCGAATCGGATAATGTTTATATGAAATCTCTCTTTAGTTAATTGTTTAATCTTATAATAAAAATTTTAACTTTTTCTAATTTTTTAATTCTTTGGTCTCTAATGACTCGTGGAAAGACAGATATATATTAGTTAACTATTAATGCATTCAAAGGGAATAAAAATCGCTGTCGACCTAAACATTAATACATGCAGGATTCAAGATATAATTCGAATTTAATTTGAGGATTTACAAGGAATATCAAGAAAAATGCCGGATATATTATTGGGTCTATTTAAAATTAAAGTAAAATACACGTCAATCTATTATATTTTGATTTTTTGAAAATTTCTTCCAAAATTCACCTGAATTAGGATTCATAAACCTTTTTATTTATAAGGTAAAGTTAGTTTATTAATTCGTCTATATTCAACATTTTTTTATAAAGTGAAAAAATAACCTTTAGAAAAAGAAAATTTTTTATTGCAATTGAATTATTCTCCATGAATAAAGCTATATTTAGTCATGTTAAAAAATAATAGTGTACTAATAATAATCCCGTTCTGAGAAAGAAAAATGATGTAAGGCTCTTAATTCCTAAAAGTGTAATTATCTGCAATTATATGATTGGAAAAGGTTTGTAGGGATTGTAATTCATAAATGGCATTGTAAAATCTAAAACTAATAAAAAATATTCTCTTATTAGCTTATCCAATCAAAAAAGTATTTGCTTCAAGAAATATCTTCTTCATCAAAATCAAAATGATTATTGGAAATGGTTATTGCAATAGTCTTTATTAAGTCAACCTCAATCTAATCAGAAATATATGTGGAATTATGAAGAGTTATCAAAGCATAATCGTAAAGTAGCTATATAAATATTAGATGTAGCATGGAGCCAGAATTAATATAACTATATTCAGTTGAGGTAATTTAAGCAATGACTATTGGCTGAAATATAAAGTTATTTAATTTTGAATATTTATTAATTTTTCTATTTTCCCCACAAGTAAGAGGGTTTGTATTAATCGATGAAGGAAAGGATGATACTCAGGTTGTATCCCAAATAAGGGATTTCCCATTAAACCAGGGGGTGCAGGTTAAGCCGTCGGCTGAGGCCGTCTTGTAATGAGAGGTTGGTAGGTTCGGGGATGTTGGGTATTTTAGCTTTATTAAAAGCTTTATGTAAGATTTTATTAATTGCTTTATGCCGGAGATGGCGTCCTAGGCTGCGGGTGCAGTTTGTGTCTGGCGTTAGGTTGATCAGGTAGGCTGCATTGGTGGCAAGAGTGTGAATGTGTAAGCGAGCATCCAAGTCTAAAGCCTATAGTAACTCTCAGTTGGTCATTGGTTAAGAGATTATCTAAGGTTTGGCTTGGAAGTGCTTCGAGCCATTCATGCCCGCGGTATTTATCGTTGTTTTATAATAGTTGTATATCGCTGATTTCGGTAGGGTTAAGACTATTTTGTAATTTTTTTATTAGGGGTTCGATGATAAATTTCGGTAGGAAATGTATAATCGACTGGGGTTAGGAGATTCCATCTTTCTATTGCTGCTGAAAGAAGATCAGGGGGAGTTATGAATAAAGAGATAGCAGAATTGAGCGATAGGCGATTTGATATAAATAGAGAAAGGTAAAGTAGTTCTAAGGGGATCAAGTCGATATTACCTAATTTAGCGGGTAATTGGGCTAGGTGCCAATTAAAGTCTGTTAATGAAAGGTTGAGGATCCTTTCTATAAAGGTCTTTAAGCGATTATTGTGTTGAATGAAAAATTTTGAGGAGGTGAATGAGAATGAGTGGAAGAGATGTGAGATTTTGGGAAGATATAAACACTTTTTTAATGAGTAAAAAAGCTGGTACGATGGAATGTGGTTGATAAATTTTTCCAACTTTTGCATCTCAGAAAAAGCTTTATCGATATTTTTTTCGGATATATTATTTTTAAGTAATGGGGAGCCCAATAGTTGGATATCTTCTTTTTCGATATTAGTGTATTCTTTAAATAAATCTAATTCAATTTTAGTTTTATTTAATTCTAAACCTATTTTAGAGTAATTTTTGTGCACCACATATGTCATCTTCATTTATTTTTTTGGAAATTTTGTTGCAGGTATTACTGAAACTTTCGTTAGAAAAATTAGGATTTTTAACGTATTCTAATAGTGTTAAATTTTCCAAATTTTTGAGTCTGTCTTTTATTAGGTTAGGTAGTGAGATAGATTTGTTATCTCTACATATATTTTTTTTAAAAAACTTTATCACGAAAATTTTTTAGAATAACAAACTAAATCGCGAAAATTTTTTAGCATAACAAACTAAATCGCGAATTTTTTTTAGCATAACAAACAAAAATCGCGAATCCTTATTTCTTAAACAAAAACTTCAATTGGAAATTTTCAAACACAATTATACTTGCTTTTTAGGTACATTTTCATTATTAAATTAAGCTCTTTTTTAAAAAAAAAATTTAAGCAAGATATAACTAAAACCTTCCAACATTATTGTGGTGGGGAGGTCTTATTGAAGCACGTCCCACTTTTGAATTTCATGATGATCTTGATATGGCTAATGAAAAATAAAAATTCCTATTTAGATAAAGGAATATACTATTATTTTTTAAAGGCCCATTAAAAAAAATAATGTTGTTAAAAGTTAATTTAAAAGTTAATTTTATTTAGTTTTCTAGCTTATCTTAAAAGTTAATAGTTACATTGCAGAAAACTTTTAAAATTATTTTAAATTAATTAAAGAAATTTAAATGAAAATACAATTGAATAAAGAAATAATTGCATGGAGTATAATTTCACAAAATATATTATAGGATAATAATATTTATTTACACTGAAAAAATATATAAACTCCCTAATATAACTTTTTAGTTGACTTTGTCTAAACTATTTTCAAAATTGGTGTCTAAAAAGGTGTGCTATCCAAAAATAAGCCTCTTTAGGCATTAACGTTCCACAGGAGGGCTATATGTATGTGGAATATCATATTAATAATATATATTAATATTTAACATATGCATCAAATGTAACTAGTTACTTTTGTTGTTACTTTCTCATAATTACTTTAGCAATAGTAAAAATAAGTCCTTCGTGTCTTCTTTCAATTCCAAAAATCATGTGTTTAAAGGTGGTCTTTTTTCTATTAAGGCAGAATAATATTATATTATATGATTTAACACTAATATTTAACAAAGTAAAAGAATAAAAACTGACTTTAATAACTTCCTTTTTTAAACCTATAAAATTTGGCATTATTCTAGGCTACATGGCTTCCGGGCACTTTTTGTATACGGGAAGCGGAGGCGATTTTCTGTGCCTGCCAAGTGATGCCTCTTTTTCCAAATACACCGATGTTTTCGACTCAAAGGCTAAAATATTTGCCGTAGTTTTTCGTGTAAGCCCTAACAAAAGCCCATTTTGGCATCCTCTAGAAAGCAACAGTACACTGTGTTGCACCGTATGTCACGTGCCTCGTAACACAGCACTCATGATACCGGGTGATATGTATTGTCCTCAAGGATGGACCAAAGAATATTCGGGGTTTCTTATGGCTGCTGCGGCCCATAACACGCGTACCTCGTTTGTTTGTGTAGATGAGGACCCAGAGGGACAAAGCATGAGACCAGACGAGCTAGGTGGTTCCAATTTGTACGTGGTAGAAGTCCAGTGCGGAATATTGCCTTGCATAAAATATCCCAACGGCTACGAAATACCTTGCGTTGTTTGTACTAGGTGATATATTACATCATGAGGTTGGGGATTTTTTAAAATTTATGATTTATGTTACAATTTAATAAATTTTCGACAACTTTGTGAGCAATCTTATTATAATTATGAATTTGTAATTTTAATATATTTTGTAATCATAATTCATTACTATTGCTCTTCTTACTTATCGCAAATTAAACTTTAAACTTATTATCACTCGCTACAATTTGAGTTGCCAGATTTATTTGGCAATTATTTGGTTATTTTAATTTTTAAAAAATTGAAGTCTTTAATAAGATTTACATCAAGAAAAATAGACATCAAAAAGAACCAAGTATAATTTATATTCCAAGATTTAGCCATGGCACGAATAAACTTAAGAAAAAATATTAAATATATCATATACTTTTTCTTGTGATAAATTCAATTTTTGTAATTTGAACGGTAACCTTATTATAACAAATATAATAATCATAAATATAAAAAAAATGGATTGTAGGCCTTGTCCTAAGGAAAATTAATATTTACAAAAAGAGAACTTTGCTAAAATTGTAGCTTGATATTTATGGCTTCTAAAGAAAAGGTATACTATAAATTTCAAGGTAAAATTATAGTAAGTTCCTCTTTTCTATAGATTGTTGGTAACAATTTTATAGATATATAAGGCCCACTAAAGGTATTACGTTACTTAATTTATGTGTCCTTATAAGATTAAGTAATAAAATTTTTATGAGAAACAGGAATATGCATATTAGTAAACTTTAAAATAAAATTTTGTGAATCATAGTATCTTAATGTTTTGTAATAGCTTGACACTTAAACATTGGAATGCCCTGGATTATGCTAAGTAGGGGGCCCTTAATAGTTGAAATTTCCCCCCATACTTTTTATTGGCCGTCTTTGTATTCACTCATTCTAAGGCTTTGACTGTTATATTTTTATAAAAATAATTTAGGCTTTTCACTTTTTTTTATAAATATGCTTTTTTCTAATAATTTTGAATTAGTTATTTTTTTATAAAAATTAACTTTTACTTCTCTTTCTTTCAAATTCTTGTTTAAAAAATATATTGGATACATATTTTAAGAAGAGGGGGAGGGAAAGTGGAGGGGATTTTTAATTAGGTTAAACTGATATTTATCAAAGCAGGCAAATTTCGAAGGGGGAATTCCTCCACCTATGCCCTATCTAAGTTTGGGCACTTTTATTATGAGTCAACCATCATAATTTCGAATTCATCTATATAATGCGATTGCCTTAAAATATAAAAATTATGACAAAAAGGGTTTAGGTTGTACAATTTATTCTTGCGAATTTCCATTACTTTTCAAGTTTGCATAGACACATGTACCTATCATAAAAAAATACTTGAATGATGAGACAGAGACATCTTTTGACTATGGTTGATTAAATAATTATATAAGCATTAAGCCTATTTGGAAGCAAGCATCCAGATCCCATATTGTTCAAAAAACCTCACAAATATCTAAATCAAGTAAAGCGCAAACAATTGTTGAAAATGGTTAAATTTTAGTAATGGGCAATAATGCAATTATTAAAAAAGATCTTCGAAACGAATGTGGATCGGAGATCAGTTTGATGTGGGATATATTACCAAGCTGTGAATAAGAAATGGCCATTCAAAATGACACCGAGCGTTGAATTAATACAATGCAAATCAGGTCTTATTTTCACCATATCTCATATTGCATATTATTTTTCGAAATTGACCATATGGTAGTAAAGAAAGAATGTAAACATTCCTATAAAATTACAAGTTTTCATTTGAATTATTTCATAAAATATACCTAATTTAAAGGTCATTTTTCAAAGAGAAATCCTTAGATTTAGATGACTTATATAAATATAAAATATATTTTAATAAAATATAATTTTTTAATATTTACTAAATATTCTTATTGCGATAATGAAACGTTAGAACAAGACATTTTGTCAAAATTAGAAAACATTAAATTGTATTTTTTAAGGAATTTTCTTAATAATCATCACTTGTGTTGATGATTTCATTATCAAGATTGAGGATAATAATAGAAAATGGTGAGAAAAAAAACGTACAATATTGAACTGCAGGAACCAAATGCTAACGTAAAAAAAATTTTTAAATGATGTTTTATCATTTTATAATAAATTATTATATATGGGTTAGAAATATAATTTATCTAAAATGATAATTTTGAAAATATATTCGACAAGGTACATTACGTTGCTAACATATTGGAATAAGATTTAAATTATGATTATGCAAATTTAAATTAAAATGCACATTGTTCTAGATTGTGAAATTTTTAATTTATTTTTTGATAAATATGATAAAGAAAGATCCAAATGAGTAGAAATTGGCCCTTAAATTATTATCTATTTATAATGGGCAGAAGATTATGGAATATTCAAAATGAAAAAAACATCAAATATTGGTCGTGCCAAAAGTAAACATTACCTCTCTCCGTTGATGCAGTATTCATAAACCTTAAAACAAATCCATGTTTATTTTATACCTGAATAATAGAATTTATGTGTATCACAAATTTTTTTAATGATACAAAAAATATTTTTGCAACCTTTTAAAAAAAATGATAAGTCTTATATATAATATATTAAGTAATTCGTTTTATATTTTGATAAAATCTTTAATCAACGATATATTCGATTAAATTCGTGACGTACTCCCTCAATTCAACCTCAATGGTGAAGCATTTGTTATTAATTATTGTTTTATCAATATTTCCTGTTTATTTGTATATGCTTTTAACGATATAGGGAACTTAATTTCGCAATTATCATATAGCAGAGAGATCGGGGTTATATTATCTATAAAAAATTTAGGGGCTACAAAAAATAAATGAAATAAATCTTCCAAATAATTTACATGTTATATTCTTTACATGTAGTTCAATTAATATTTAAGAAAAAAAAAATTTTTTATTAAAATTTTAAAAAATGAAAATAAGAATCACGGCATGAATATAGTATCTTTTTTATAAAGATTTTATTTTTTTTGGTATAAAAATGTTAATTCTATGTAAATAAATGAAAATATATGGTCAAACATGTTAACATGTAATAAGTTTATCCATATTATATATATGACGTAGCAGGATAAGGGTGCCAGATTCATTCAAAAGAAAAGCGGGAGAATTTAACCATAATTCAAAAAAATTTTAAAATACACACAGAATATTGTAAAAAAGTATACATATTTTTATTCATATTTAGAAAGTTTTAAGCTATTAATAAATTTTTTATTTTTTGTTACATAATCCTTAAAATTTACAAATATATATAAAATTATGTTTGATCATTAATTCCACTTCTTGATAAAGATAATCAATTACGATCTTTTCTTCAAAAATTTGATTAGTCTAAATATACGTTCTGAATCAGAGTTTGTGTAGTAAGAAAATAACATTCCATATTTTTTCAAGATTTGGGAAAATATTCTTGGAAAAAAAGTACCCATATATTTTCGTGAGCTAAATTTGACAAATTATTATTTTGTTCGTTGAATGTATTTTAAATCAATGAATTTCTGATATAGTTCATCTAATTCGTTAATTTTAAAATTAAAAATGGTTATTATAAATTCAACTTCCTCTAATTTGAATTTGTTATCATGCCATAATATTTATTTCCCATTTATTGTTTGTAAATTTGATTTTTTTCTCCGAAATAATGTCTTAATGAATTTTGCTAATGAGATATTATAATGATAATCACATTTTATAAGAATTTGTTTTACAACCGAGCCATAAAATTTATTGATATTAGGCTTAAGTTTTAACTAATTTATGCACTAATGAAAACGTCACCACTGCAATTGAATTTTCGGATTGAAATTTTTTAACCATGTTATTTAATGTCTTCTCCATAATAATAATTAAGCCTCAGCCGCCAATTCGTTTTAAAAAAATTATTTTTTGAATTGAGATTTTTTGGAATAAAAAATAAGATTTAACAGCTAAATATTTTTTATGCAGGTATGTATTAATGATACATTTTGTCAGAACACCTCGTAGAAGTTCTGACCATTTAATATCTTGGAAATCTATAATTTTCCCTAAAACGGATACCCTGCTTGAGGATCTACTGGGCGTAACATTACATAACAACTAATGTCTATAGATAATGAAGCGTGTCCTTTCTTTATGCATTGTGAATCATATGACAGACAACCAATAGGGATAAATATTTATTCAAAATATATAAATTGGTCATCATACTTTGCCTTTATCCAAAAATCATACTATCTTTATCAGAAAGACTCTTACGTTGATAATGAAAGATTATAATCTTCAAGGCTCTGCACAAGCATAGATTAAATATGCCACGATTTAGAGTCCAGTGAAAATTTTCTAAGAAGTTTGCTTAAAACACCTCTCTAGTAACGCATCGTTATTGGGAATTTTATTTGATATTTCCATTATTTGATACAGTCGTTAATAAAGAAATAGATGATTTTTCTTCAATCTGATGTGTGTTTCTTCAGGATCTGGGATATTTAACAATATTTTTGAGGCTTTCGACTTTCTACAATTTGTGTTTTGGGCATTTTTGAATCAGGAAAGAAAATAAGTAACAAGTTTGTAGTGCAATCTGTATATAACTAAGCGAATTATATGAATGCTGTTTCGAATATTGCAGTATTTACATTTCATAAATTATTGTTTTAAATTATGGTTAAATTTATTTGATAATCCCATATTTTTTAAATTATGGTTTTGCCCTGTTAAATGTTTTTTTTTATATCATGGAATTTTAATAGTAAAAAAAATATAAAAATTTTAAATTAGAACTTTTTTGGAGTGTAAAAATATTAATTTTTCATAAGCATTTTTTACAAAACATTACCATTTAAGTATCATATTAAAATACATTTTTGATTTAATTATAAATCTCAAGGTATGTTACTTTTCTCGGTGATAATACTATCCCCACTTTCCTATATAGACATTTTTAATAGAATTTACTAAAGTAATTTTAAAGGTTTAAAAACATCTTATAATTTATTATTTACCCATTTTATAATTTTTAAATTACTATAAAATATACATTGTATTACTCTATTTATTCTACTAAAGCTGATATTAGTTTCTTAGAGTAAAAAACTCATTTATCGTAATAAACACACGTCCAAAATACAAAAAGTAGATCGGCATAGGGGGCAAGGTGAATAACCAGAGAGCCAATTTTCTGGTGTTTTTTGGTTTTGACGGCTGGCAAACCATTTGGCCATACAGGAGATACACCACATAGGTCGACAATAGCACATTTTGCAATGGGTTCGTTCAGAGTTTTCCGCATCATTAGGAGTCTCTGGGCTCGTGTCAATACAATTTTTGTATAATTTAACTTGAGACGGTTTGATCAAACATCCCAAACAATTTTCGAGGGTCTGATAAAATATATTTTTAAATTTTTTGTTAGAATAGAATTAAAACTAAATATTCATTTTTAGGTTGGGTAATCGACCTTTAGGTCAAATGACCATATTTGAGGGGTCAGACAATTTGACTGATCAATGGCCATCATATAATTAAATTGATATATACAATAAAAAGTAAACCTATTGAATATTTTAAATTTAATAACTGTTCTAAAACACTTAAATTGGGATAGTCGTTTTAAACGGTCTTTCACCAATTTAAGATTAAACGATTTTAAATATTAAAAATTTGAGGCTATGTAATTAAATAGATATTAGATAAATATATTTGATTAACCTTATGGAATATGACAGACCCGATTCTAAACCTAAAGGAAGGGGGAAAGTTGGGGGGAGGGGGTAAAAAATTTTCGGTTGGGGGGGGGGAGTAAAAAATTTTCTACTACTCCCCCCCCCCCCAAATTCCTTTTAAATTGTTTTGGTTACTGAATATTTTTTATATTTTTATTTAAAAAAATTAAAAATAAGAATGTAATGGAAGAGAAATAACTGTTGTTCAAATCACTATCGGTTTAAAAAAACTATTCATTCTTGTCTGCTGAAATACCTAATAACGCCAATGGACCTCATAATGTAATGAGGAAAGAGATAATGTAAATGAAGTAAATTTGATGGAAGAAAAATGATTAAGATGCCAAGATTCTGAATAAGGAAAATGAGCCTGAACTTGCAAAAACAAAATGGATAAGTTTGATTTTTAGGTTACTTATTGCAAATATTTTACAACTGATTTAAATAAGGTTCCACCAAATAGGTTAACATCTAGTGGTGTTAAAAAACCTGATTTGGGTCGATTTTAAAAAATCTAATAAACGTTCTAGTAGTGATGAAAGAGTAACTTGGTTTTATTAGGACATGGAAAAAATATAACCAATAAATTTAGGAAATGTTTTCAAGGTATTTAAATATACATCTCAACCAAAATTATATTGTTAAGTTTTAAACTGCTCAATCATTGATATAATACCAATTGTAATATAGTTAGACATGTGCGCCGCCTGTGATTCTGACCACGCCGATGCCGCGCGCCAAAAAAGTGTCGGCGCTCAACACGCCGCCGCCGATAAAATTCAGCGGCGTGTTGGCGTGATACATATTTTTTATTATTAATTTATTTTATATGTTATTTATGAATTGTAATTAGAAGAAACATATAAAATATTTTTTGAATTATTAAAAAATGCGATTTTAATTAATAAATATTATTTGCTATAGATTTCCATATTCGCTCACTTTGGGCAGGTTTGTGACCAACTTGCTAGATAAAATAAGATTAGGACATTAAATTTGAAAAGATAATTCTATATTTTATTTTTTTAATTTTTGATGCTTCAAATAATTTACAACTCGTTATATAAAATTTATTCTTTATCATAATAGGAAATTTTAATTAATGATTTTTATTTTGTCAGGACTAAGACAATTATAATGGATGCAGCATTGCAATACCCTGTTCTTTTGCATGAAAACATTTAGGATCCTTAATATTAAAAACTGACACAAATAATAAGAACACCAGTGTTACTACAGATAAAGTCTTTTGTAATATATGCTTGTAAATAGCACTTAATAAAGATGGTGAGGATGAAAATAATTATTCATTTTCAGAGTAAATTTTTTGATTATTTTAAAAATATTTGTAAATTTTTTAATTAGTTATCCAATCAATTTTTCAAAAAATATCAGCACATCAAATATAATAAAACATTTACTTGACAAACATGATTTATCATGTAAAGAAGAAATACCTAAACAAAATTTAAGTTATTTTTCAAACCCATAAGATACACTGACCCTAAAATGGATTCTGGTAAAGAATTATGTTCTCATGTGTTGCAAAAATTTAATGCCATTCTCTTCTATAAATAATATTGGAATGCAAGATTTTCTAAGGTTATTTGTAAAATCATTATAATTTTTTATAAGGCAAGGGCAATCTTAATTTTTATTATAACTATTAATATATTTAATTATTTTATAACATCCCACATTAATATTTTTATTATTAACTTTTTATTATATGGAAATATAGCATTATTTCAGATACCAAAGAATTACCATATAGAACTACACTTAGCCGGAGTGGATTAGATGATGTGTATTTATCAATGAAAGCATACATATGCCAACATAATATAGGTCCTAAATTTTGTGCTATAACTTTTGATACTTGGACCTACAAATATAGACGGCGAAATTATATCACCTTTACATTTCACGAAATAGATAATAAATTTAATATTATATTTTATACATTGGCGACACATCATGTCACTCAAAAACATACCGCTGAAACTATTCTTTCCGACATATAAAAAGTTGAAAATGAATTTGATTTAGGGTCCAAGAAAATTCAAATGGTTACGGATGCAGGACCCAATATAAAGAAAAGTGTTCGTCTAGGAGAATATGACCATCATTTATGTTTGGGACATGGATTACATAATCTAGTGACAGTCGATGGAATAAAAAAAAGTTAATAAAATAGAAAATCTCATTAAAAAGTGAGAGAAGTTATAGTTGCCTTAAGATTCAAAACAGTGGATTTTGAGAATATAAACGATAGAAATATAAAATGTTTTGAATCGATATCATATATATCGGATATTTTAGATTTGGATAATGATTCTTTTTATGAAGATCGTTTGGGTTTTGTGATGATAGTGTAAATCAAAAATCATATGAGAAAAAACAAAAAACCTTAAAATTAAATGTGCCCGTTAGTTTAGTTGGTGCATGAACTTTTAAATTTTCTTAAAACCTCTAAAAAAACTGTTGAATTTTTATCTGTCCAAAAAGGAGTAACTATAAATTTAGCCTTATTATTTCGTAGTGAAATTAATATGATAGTCCTCCCGTAGCATCCCTTAAACAAAATATTGCTTACTATAATCATAGATTTCCAATAACCGATCTTCAGGTACTATCTTAAAATACAATTATTTTCATATATTATTTCTCTTTCTTTTATTAATTTACTTAGGTGTTAGGAGCACTTTTGGATCCTCGTTTTCAATCAATAAACATAGTAAATGAATATTTAAAGGAAAAAATATTACTCCGGTTGAATTTTTATGTCAACACGCTACCTCTCTACGGCCTTACACGGACGAATTAAACAAATGTGAAACGACGGAAGTTGCTTCAAAACTCGATTATCTTAAGTCATTGGCTATGAAACATTCATCTATTCAAAACAATAACCTGGAACAACAACACTATTTAACTAGTTTAGAAAAAAAGTGTTATTCATTATTTTCGCCTTATAATTTGGAGATAAAAGATGTCTTAGATTTTTGGAAGATAAGAGCATTGGATCTTCCTAAACTCAATATTAGGTAGAAAGGTCCTGTGCATTCCAGCTACGAGCACACCCAGCGAGTGTGTATTTTCTGGGCTCACTCTGAACTCTAAAAGATCATTATAATGTCCTTATATCTTAATAAAATAATATTTATTCATGATAATTATAACTTAATAAAATCATTAAATTATAGTTATAAACATAATAAAGTATAAATTTTATTTTAAAAGTGTTTCCAATGAATTTATAAATTTAATTTATTTAAGTTAAAAAAATATTTGACGCCGCCGCGCCGCCGCCGATTTTTGTGGCGGCGTCTAAATCGATTCGCCGCCGCCAGCCGATCATTTTAAAAAAAGAAACGCCGCCGCCGCCGAAAATGCTGTCGGCGCACATGTCTAAATATAGTTATAAATATTTTCTAAATTACATATATTTTATAATTGAATCCCTAACAAGTATTATACAAGCACAATTAAACTATATCAACTTTATTATATAATATTTATAAAATCATTAAATCAGTTTATTTTTTTCCAGCAATAAGTCAATTCTTATCTTCCATCTAATTTTATAAACATAATTGATTATTGTATATTTTTATATGTGGTATTTTTAAAATAAAATCGTATATTTCAATTTTGTGGTCAAATAACTAAATATTCGTTCTGTGATGTTAAAGAATAATTATCTAACTGCCCCCCTCCAAAAAAAATTAGGCACCCCTCCCCCTTCCTCCAATGAGTGAAGCTAGAAGGCCTGGAATATGATGTAAATAAAGTATGCAATAATAACACAAAAATGTATAGTTAGTAAATGGATGTTATGTAAAATAATAATTGAAAATGACATGTTATTTTATATGCCATTATGAATTAAAATGTCAGGATTATCTATTTATCGGATCGGGCATCGGGTCAACTACCTCTTACAACCCAACCCATACCTGAGCTCGGGTCGTCTAAAGACAACCTGTGCAGATCTCTAATATAAATATATCGAAAGGTCTATTAATTTCAGAATGTAAATCATGGTATGAAGGATTAATTTTAGTGGATAATCCAAGAAACGCAATGTACTTTATAATATATTTTGAGTTTTTCCTAAATATATTAAAATTACTGTATATTTTGGCAACAGTTCCAATTAGTACACGAACAAATAACGATCTTTTCTTCGGAGAATGAAAACCCAACTCAAAAGTATGACTTACTAACGATTAAATAGACTAGCTTAACTTAATATATATCGAGATTTAATCACTTTCAGAACAAATTATTAAAAAATTAACACAATCGCAAAGATTACATTTTCATTCATGAACAATATTTTGATTAACTTTTTAAACCATGTTTAATTCTATATTATACTACGATTTACATACCAGTTATAGTTATATTTTCAAACAATATATATTAGCTCTTAAATATTTTGTATTTTCTAATATTTTATTATTTGGGTTTGTAATTATCATTTTTAATATGCTTGGTTATAATAAATATTAAATTTATAAGTTCAAATAAAATTTAATGTTTCAAAAAAAATTATCCCCCCACCCCTCGTAAATAATTTATGACCAGCTTGGTTGTTAAATGGCTAGATTTAAGCTGATTTTTAAAAACGGCTAACTCAATTTACCAGAAAAATATTAGACAAGCCTGACGATTTTGCTCATGGCATAAAGGTTTGGACAACTATTAGCATAATCTCAAGGCTTAGGCAATATCTTTCTCGCTAAAACAATAAGTTAGCTGTTTATAAAAATCGGTTCGAATAGAGCCGTTTAACATCACTAAAAGTTAGGAGCTAGTAAAGAACTATTTTAAGGCTAAACAAGATAAACACTTGTAACGGTTAAATTAATTTATATCAATCAAAATCATTTCTTATAACTTAAAGAAGTGCTGATACTTTTTCACCTGGGCCATAAAAAAAAATTTATACACCAGGGCCAAGCAGAAAATTCTAGGAAAGGCCTAAAAATATTTAAAAAATGGGCTTTATTTTTTAAAATAATCTAGGCTGGGTTAAAGAATTTAATTTTACAACCCCCGGTGAGGCCCTGCAATTGGTAACTCTGCAGAAAATAAAATCAATAATTAGATGCTAAATATTAGGGCAAGGCAATTAACTTTTGCATTTTCATTATAGTATTTTAATTTACTGTAAAATGAAATTGTTAATGTTTCTTCTTTTAAATTAAATAATATTATCTTGTACAGTGGTTAGATATGTTGAACGATACTAGTTAGTTATTACTAGGGGTGTACCGATACCACTTTTTGGAGGCCGATCCGATCCGATATTCCCAATATTGAATTGATATCAGCCGATTACCGATCCAATATCATATCTAATTTTCTGTAAATATATGAATGATTTTAATTTTTAATATACTTTTTATTAGTATACCATCTATAATTTAACTATACCTTAACTTATGTCATTTAAATATATTATAATGGGTGTCACGTGAATTCGGCGCACGACAATTCGGCGCAGCGTCAATTCAACGCGGCGACAATTCGGAGTAGCGTCAATTCAGCGCAGCGTCAGTTCGGCGCGTATCTAATACAGCTGCAATTTATTATAAATTTATTAGTATAAAAAAAAGGATGATTAAATAGAAGTCATTTTAAATGTTAGTCCTATTAATTATTTCATTATATTTTTTTACAAAATTCTCAATATCAATAAGAAATTTAATAATATCAAAAAAAATTAACAACCAATATTTATACAGATTTCTTTGGTGGAGAATTTATCATTATAAGGTATACATATTATGTTGGCTAAATTCTTAAAAATAGACCTAAATCGGTCGTTTAACATTTTGATTTGAATTTATAAAGAGAGGTCTACTTTTCTCAGAGATTTTGCTAATTCATCTAGAATCAAATTTTTATATAGAATAATCTCCTTATAAATATTTAATAGGGCTAATCCAAAGATTTTTAACCAGTAGTATTTCTTAAATAGGTTTTTACCTTTTTAAAGTTGAAAAGATCTTTCATTAGTGCATGTAATAAGTGGTAATGTAGCTAAAATAATTAATAATGTTTTGATATTGGGAACCTAAAATTACACATGGAATAGGTCTGCAGAGCATTTTTTGGTCTCAAAGAATACTCTATCGAAAATGAGACATCACAAAGTAACTTATCATATGAGCCTACTATATTGAGATTTTCCTAATATCCTCTCGTGCTTCAAGGGTAATCAACAGTTTAGGCTCAACCGGCAAAAGAAAAAAAAAGCTTTTTAAAATAAAAATATGACTAATAAATCTTTCCTTTAATTTAAAAATAAATGTATCAATAAGATGAATAAAAATGTTTTATAAAAATCCTCAATCGTAGATGCATCAATATTTGAGCAATTAAATTGTCTAGAAACTACTCTAGGTTTAAAATTTTTAATCCCAAACATATTAGCAATCTCCTCTACTTTCTCATATTTTATGAAATTTTATCCACATTCTCACTAATATTGGTTAATATTTCAACAATATCCTTTGCTCTATTCATAACCTCCCTTAAATCCAAATCAATTTTTTAAAGCATTTTGCTAAAATCATATGTATAATTAAATAAAAAATAAACAAATTGAATAGATATTAAAAATTGTGGGGTAATTCCATACCAAATCGATAACTTTTCGGCCCGACCTTTTTAATTTCGATAAAATTTTGTATGCTGAGAGAATATCATTTGAAAGCATAAAATCCAAAATTTTAGCTTCCTAGTACTCATAGTTCCAGAGATATCAATGGTCAAAAGTGCCAAAAATGGCCTTTTTTTGAAAAATACGATTTTTTGAAATTGAGATAAGTTAAAAAATAATGATTTTAAAAATATAAATTTTATGTCATTTTGTAACTATATTAAAGGCCTTTTATTAAATATTAAGGTTCTTTTTGAAATAATATTGTTGCGGTTTTTATTTACATTATAAATTTTAAACACGAAAACTACAGGTGTTTCACTTTCCAAAATTTTTTGAATTTAATATTTTTTTATTCTCTAACCTTATATCTATTCAT
Source organism: Gordionus sp. m RMFG-2023 (assembly GCF_954871325.1). Lineage (NCBI taxonomy): Eukaryota > Metazoa > Nematomorpha > Gordioida > Chordodea > Parachordodidae > Gordionus > Gordionus sp. m RMFG-2023. The sequence goes on from NC_088777.1 coordinate 21,369,565, forward strand.
AAAAAAAATTTAAACTTGGGAAAGCCATGGGTTTTTTAGTTATTACGATTTAAAAAATTAAAAAATAAATATTTTTTTCAAAAATAGATGGCGCTCCTTTATAAAATAACTATGTTTTGTTATAATTATTATTTTTAACCTTTTTTTCATTTTTAAACATGAATAATAAGATTTTCCAGCATTAATATCAGGAAAAAATATTATATAGATCGTTTGATAGGCTTATTTATTATTATTGCTATATTGATAACTTGTAAAAATTAGTTTTTATAATAAATTATTAAATTTCCTAAAAAGATAGTTAAAATTCCGATATCTCCTACAAGAAAATATAATAATTAATTGTTGAAAGATAAAATCAAGTTTTCATGCACCTGCCCTAAAATTAATTATTTTTATTTTACAAATATTTTGATATTAATTATTTTTCTTCAAATTATTTATAATGTATAAATATAAATGTGTAAATCCTTTTAAAGAATCTAAACACTTTAATTATAAAAAGAACCTGCGTAAAGTCAAGACGTGGATGACACAATATCCAAACATTGAGGCGGAACACTATATTTGTGATAAATGTCGTAAACGGTTATGACAAAAAAATATTGAAATTTAAATTCTGATAATGAATATGTAAATAACAGCACAGCATCAACATCAATAGATAAAATCAATATAACTTTAAATGATATTGGAATATCTCTTATAAGAAAAAAAACTAACCGAAAAAAATTATCCAAAAAAAAGGTAACAAAAATATCAAAAGCTATTTCAGATATAATAATTAACAATCCAGAATCGGATACAAAAGAATAATAATATACTCAATAACATGAAATTACAATATCCTAATTTATCTAATAATAAAAAATATCAATTGCTGACCATTCTGCCTCCTAATTGGAGCGCAAATAAAATAAAAAGACATTCAACGCTACATATCATATGGCATATAATTCCAAAATCATTTTAGAAGAAAAGGGGATTCTTTCAACTCCAAATCGAAAGCCTGCAAAATATCTCAATCAAAAAACAGTTGATATTGTTAAAAAAAAATTTTGCAGTGAAGTTAGTAGGGTATTACCAGGAAAAAAAGATTGCATATCTATCATTGAAAAGGGGAACGAGTGAACGCTCAAAAAAGGTTAGTTCTTAATAATTTGAAAGAATTATATAATCATTTTAAGGCGAGTAATTCAAACTTAAAAATTGAATTTTCAAAATTTGCTAGCTTAAGACCAAAAAATTGTATATTAGCAAGGGCTAGCGGAACACATAGTGTATGCGTTTGTAGCATACACCAGAATATTAAACTTATGATTTTAGGCTGTGAATTAGCAACATTGACTAAAAATGGTGAGACATTAACAACTTATAGAGATGTTATAGGCAGAATGATTTGCAATCCCCCGTTACCCACCTGTTATTTTGGTGACTGCAACGAATGTCCTGGCTCGGCACTCTTAAAAAAAAGCATCAAAAATTATTTATAAAAAATGATATAGCTCTTGTTATGTTTAAACAGTGGGTTTCGGTAGATAGAACAAGTCTGGAGACTATTTCTCAATCTTCAGACGAATTTATTAATTATTTTTGCGATAAAATGAATATTCTCATACGCCATTCATTTATTTGTGAACAACAAAGTTCATTTCACACTTAAGAATAGTTTAGAAAATAATCACTATCTAATTATTTGTGACTTTTCAGAAAATTATTTCTTTATTGTCCAAGACGAAGTTCAGGGTTATCATTGGACAACTTCGCAAGTTACGTTGCATCCATTCTCAATTTATTATAAAATAGGAGATCAAATAAACAATCTAAGTTTTGTAGTAATATCGGAATCCTTAATTCATAATACTGTTTCATTTCCATTTATTCCAATCGCATTTGATTCATTTTTTAAAAAACAAATTCGACACACCAGAAAAAATTCACTACTTTTCTGATGGTTCAGCAGCGCAATATAAAAATAGGAAAAACTTCATCAATGTTTGCTACCATGAAATCGATTTTGGTGTTCAAGCAGAATGGCATTTTTTTCCTACGGCACATGGTAAAAGTGCCTGAGACGGCAAAGGAGGCACAGTAAAACGGTTAGTTGCCAAGGCAAGCTTACAAAGACCTTATACTGATCAAATAATTACACCTTTACAATTTTATAAATATGCGGAAGAGCATATAAAAGGTATAAATTTTTCTTATGCCACTATACCAGAGTATGAGGAAGAAGAGATAAGGCTAAATGAGAGATTTAGTAAATCTATCTTAACGCCCGGGACACAAAAAATTCATGCAGTGTTTCCGATTGGCTTAACTAAACTCAACACTAAACTATATTCCAATTCGCAGACATTTATTGTGGAGAATATAGTATATCCACGTGAGGATCCTTTGATTGAGGATCTGTTAATCGATGAGATTAGAGGATATGTAACATGTGCATATGAAAACGATTGGTGGTTAGGATTTGTACAAGAAGTGAATGTAATTAGAGATGAAGTAAAAATTAATTTTCTTCACCCTAAAGGACCAGCAAATTTTTATGTTTATCCAGCTGCACAAGATATCCTTTTCATACCAAAAAATAATATTTTAACAATAGTTAGCCCATCAACGGCTACTGGGCGTACATATAATTTATCGCAAAACGAAATTATCATGGCGTCAAAAAAACCAAATTTAATGAAAAACCGAAAATAGGTAATATCTTTCATGAATTTTAATTTATCTATTATATCTTCAAAATTTATAAAATAATTTTTCAAAAATTAAAATTTTTTATAAAAAAAAATGATTATAACCGCAGCTAAATAATCTCATTTCATGATATTAATGCTGGAAAATTTTATTATTTATGTTAAAAAATGAAAAAAAGTTTAAAAAAATAATAATTATAACAAAACATGTTATTTTATAAAGGAGCGCCATCTATTTTTGAAAGAAATATTTATTTTTTGATTTTTTAAATCGTAATAACTATAAAACCCATAGCTGTCCCAAGTTTAATTTTTTTTATGAATAGATATAAGTTAGAGAATAAGAAAATATTAAATTCAAAAAAATTTGGAAAGCGAAACACCTGGAATTTTCATGTTTAAAATTTATAACGTAAATAAAAACCGCAACAATATTATTTCAAAAAAATCCTTAATATTTAATAAAAGGCCTTTAATAGATTTACAAAATGAAATATAACTTATATTTTTAAAATCATTATTTTTTAACTTATCTCAATTTCAAAAAATCGTATTTTTCGAAAAAAGGTCATTTTTGGCACTTTTGACCATTGATATCTCAGGCACTATGAGTACTAGGAGGCTAAAATTTTGGATTCGATGCTTTCAAATGATATTCTCTCAGCTTACAAAATTTTATCGAAATTAAAAAGGTCGGCCGAAAAGTTATCGATTTGGTATGGAATTACCCTGTGGCTTAATAGCCTGCAAAAGATTCTCAGCATCTGCTGAATCTTTTTCCTTGCTTGATATATAAAGTTCCAATGCTGCAAATACAACATAATATAGTTCAATAGAGTTTCACCTACTCTTATCTTTCAATGAATCTAGTCGACAAAATCTTTTTAGTTTTTTTTTGATTTTTTAAGTCAATGTCATGATAAGCCACTTATATTTTTTTATCCATGATAATTGGAATGTCAAATTTCTCATATTTAATGACACTGGAAATTTATAATTTTATTTTCAATTAGTATATTTATAATTTCAATACCTATAATATAAATAAATAAAAAAAATTGGCATTAATTCTTCGGGCCGATTTGGGTTTATTTTTAAAAATGGTCAATTATGATTTTAGCCAAAATAATATGTAAGATTAGAGATAGAGGTCCAAACCTTTCTTTTTCTTTATTTCTTTCATTCTTCTATGCGCAAATTCTCCAAGGTTACATAATAATGGCTACTAATCAACATACCTTATAATATGGTAAATTGGTCCACCAAAAAAATCGGTATAAATATTGGTTGTTAATTTATATTAAATTTTTTATTGATCTGCGCTAAATTGACGCCGCGCTAAATTAACGTTGCGCCAAATTGTCGTGCCCCAAATTGTCATGCGCTGAATTGATGTGGAACCATTATAATGATCGGATTCAATTCAATAAAATATTTTTAATGTTAAATTAAATCACTTTTATATAATAAATAATATATGAAATTTGAAATAAATATTTAAAATAATATTTAACATTAATATATCAAAGATTTCTTCTTAGAAATACCAAAATTCCCAATTTATCTCAGCCTGCGGCAATGATAAATGTTAATATCACCAGTTTCACTAAAAACTGATTCTGAAGAGATTATCGCACACTTTTATAAACAGAATGCGCAAAAAATAACAATATGGCAGAATGTTTATTAATTAATTATTATTATTAAAAAAATATATGTAAAAATGGACTTTGATTTTATTTATAAAAATAAATGATTTTAGATATAACTTTTTATAAAAATTTTATAACATTTTACTTTTGTTAAAGACGCAATTTTATATCGGATCGGAAAATTTTATAATATTGGCCGATAACCGATATTTTAAAATAGGTGAAATATCGGCCCAACCCGATAAAAAATATCGGTACATCCCTAGTTATTATAAAATAAACATGAAAATAAATAGGCAAAACATAGTTCAGTTAATAATATTTAATAACATTCTTATCAATTAAAGCCCTGCATCTACCTTTTCAGGTCTGGCTTGATCTGAAAAAAAATTTCTAACTTGCCTGCAAAATTTTTAAATTCAAGATTCAGCCTAATCAAATCAATTAATCTGAGTTTTTAATTTTATTATAAATTAAAGCTAATAATCTATATTTATAAATAATTACAATGATGGGAGGCAAGGTGTACTTTGGATTTCCATTTATAACATCGATAAATGTCTCAACAAATCTATCAGACAGGGATTGTTTAATTACAATATTTTCTGTAATTATAATTGGTCTTTTTAGTGATTCTTTTAAACTATTATAGTCAAAGGAACTTAGCCTAAATTATTAATATATTGTGTATATATATTATGGATAATTTACCTGATATTAAAAGGTTGTATATTAGTTTTGTGTATAGGGTTAACTTTAATTTCTAAAATTTGAGCTCCAAAATCACTAATATGAGAGAGAGTATGATCTTTGGCAACTGCTAAATTTAGTTCAACATCATTTTTTTGAACAATATTCACATTAAAAATTCCAACCTTAATCATCCAAGAATTCGTTAAATAAAATTTACTATTCCCAAAATTTGAGGAAAACTTATCAATCAATTGAAATTCTTTACTAACTGATTCAGCTACCCTAACCCAACTATCTTTTTTAATTGAAAAATTTTCCAAATTATTTGTTTCCTTGTTAATATTTTCATGTGATTCATTATTAATTTCAGAAATTTCAACTGTTGATGTATATAGAGTCAAATTTTGGGCAATTGGGTGATTTTTCCAGTTTTCTAAAGAGTAATACTTAATGATAATGCAAGTAAGAAAAAAGATAAATGTTGTAAATCCCAGAAAATAGAAAAAAAAATTTAATAAGAATTGGAGCCCATTAAATTCATTGTAGGTCTTATTGTTCCATTTTTTGAAATTATCAATGGTCATTATTTCATTTTCTACCTCTTGCCAATGAAGAACTTTGCAGCCATAAATAAATACTAAAAATTATAATAGAAGAATTAAATTAAAAGTTTAAATATACTTGATGGCAGGAGTGAAAAAATTATTAAATTAATGCTGGTACGTTTAATATGATGATTAATAAAGTTTTCTCTCTCTTCAATTATAAAAGATGAAACAATATTATCTAGGGTTAATCCAGCTGAAATAAATTCTTTGGGAGGGAATATTACAATATAACAAAATATAAGGAAAAATATAGTATAAAAAATTAGCATCTGGATTCAAGAAACTTCAAATGGATATAAATTAAAAGAATATCTATTGGAATTGTGCTAAACGAAGACCAAATACATTTAAATAAATTGGACAAAAGTTCTATGTGTTGTGAAATATGTCACTTTTATGGTTAGGTTGCATTTCATATATTTTTTTTAATTAATTTTTCTTAACTATTTATTAATTATGTAATTGCTTTTTATATAAAAAATATTATAATAATTGTAAAACACAAAAATTATTCATCCATATAACACATACAAATAAAAGACAATATATTAAAAAACCTCATCTAATATATTTAATCATAAATATATGATCATTATAACCAAATCTAATTGACGAATATAATAATTCAATGTATAAATAGTATACAATATATTACTATATTTCCCATTCTTTAATTGAAAGGAGACCTTCATCTGCTAGAGGCATCCACGACTTAAGGTTACTCCTAAAAAATCTTTGCCTTACTTTCCATATACCTTTACAGGGTGGTGTTACCTTTTTTAACATCCACTCTACAATCCCCAATTAAAAGTTTGCTCTCTCAAAAGAGTATCAACCCTTGGCACTATTGATCTCGACTAGAGTATCAATATCGTTTCCCTTGTTGATTGATCTCACCTAGAGTATCAATATCATTTCCCTTGTTGATTGATCTTACCTAGAGTAACAATATTGTTTCCCTTGTTGATTGATCTCCCGTCGAAGTATCAATATCGACATACCCCCCCCCCCCAACCAGAGTACTCATGTCGATTACATTGTTGATTAATCTCTCATCCCAGTATCAATATCGACAGATATCCCACCGGAATATTCTCAATTCCATTGTATGCTTGATCTCCCACCGGAGTATAGTTATCAAGGCCATTGCATGTTTGATCTTCCACCGGAATATCGTTATCAAGTCCATTGTAGATGGTCGACATTGTGCTTGACGACCCACGATGTCAGCGTTATCCTAAAGCTGGCCAAGAGATCGTTATTATCCTTGGATGGTCCACAAGGTCACTTTTATCCATGTTGGCCAAGAGATTGCTATCATCCTTGAATGACCCATAAGGTAATTCTTACCCCTACATCCCATCATAAGTCACATCTGGCTCACGGAAACCTTATTATTCTGCTCATAGATCACGTGATTTGAGTACCCAACGTCCTTATATCATTAGGTTTAAGCCAGGCTTCTTTGTCAGTATCCGTTTTCTTAATGCCTAAATTACCATGATCCGTAATCATAATCCATAAACCAGATTACCATGTAAATGTCAATATATCATTAGCACCCATGTTTTCACAATATTATTTCCCATAATGTTCAATTTTTACTGTCATCAATGTCCCAAAATTAATTTCATATCATCACAAATATTCATAACATATAATTATTCCTCAATATAAATAAATCATATAATAATCATAATTTTATCATTCTCATTTTTAATTATTGTATTGTGATATTGTAAATAACTTCATTCTTTTGCAATTCCATTCAATATAATCAACATGAACATCTTCATTTGTACGAAAAATAAATGATTTTATTATTTTCTTTTTTTCTCAAATTCATTCGTCAACCAATTTTTGTTTGTCATTATAATAATTCATTACTTTATTCATATTAAATTAGAAATTGTTCTATTTCATAATTATTATTAAAGAAGAAGTCATATTTATTCATTTTAAATATCTAAAGATTATAAATATCCAACTTCCATTATATTCTTCACCCCAAAAGACACCTAAAGTAAGCTCCACGTGATGATCCCTTTTTTTTTCTCCATCAAGGAAAACTTAATTCTCCTGTCAAAAAATAACTGGCATTTGATGTATTATATTAAATTTATTTCTTCTTTTTTTCAACAGCTACAACACGCCCACCCTTCACAAGCCCAGCGTCCCTCTCTCTGTGGTGATGTTGTATCGAATCGCCCCCTTTAAATTGTATCGAATCGCTCCTTTGAATTGTATCGGGACGCCTTGAAGACGTTCAGGGAATTTATCGAATCGTCTTCCCTTATGATGATTTATAATATAATATCTCCGATACATTTCAATATATAATCGCTAAAACACATATTATCAATAATGAAATGTACATTGGGGTATCTGCATTTATAATCTATGGAACCTTAATATGGACAATGTAATATCAGCAAAACATAATAATTCATTTATTTTAAGACATTTGGGAAATAGGAGCTATAATATACATTGTTTGGGTATGATTAATGGTAATTAGGAAATAATGATTTTACATATAATACTGTAATGTGAACACATGGTCTATGTGTGAAATGCAATTTCAACACATGGTCTATGTGTGAAACACATGTAATTGTCCTTCTGTCATGTAAACAAAATCAAAGCTACAGCTTTATAAATATCACCTAAAATAGATATAAAAATCCATTTTTAGGTATTAAAAATAATTGTGACAATTTGCCGAACAAAGATTTTAAATAAAATTACAAGACATATGTATAGAAATAAATTAATATACCTTCACAATATAAAATAATTTGAGTCTTTTCTTTAAAAAAAATGTTCATAAAATAAATAGTAAAATGTGATGTGCTATAAAATTATTACAAAGATAAAAAAAATGTAATATGCAGCATAAATTTACAAAAAAAATTTACATAAAAAAAAACTTTCTCCAGTATGCAAACTAAACAATATTCCCACCTCAAGGCATACCCATCAACATAAGCTGACCTTATCTGTAAAAATATTTTCCCTTCACATCATTGCATACCATAAAAATAATCTAATAATTGCAAATAAAACTTTTTATAAAATTTTATAATTTAAAAAAAAAATTTATATATATATTAAATATAAAGATTTCATAATTTGAAAAAAAAAAAATATTACACATCATCTAATATATCATATAAATCCATACCCAATTTATATATATATCAAATGCAGGCACTAAATCAAAATAACTATCCACCTATAACATTATAGATATTATTCTGACTTCATCATACTTCAGTTCCTTTAAATTATCATTCATAATTATATATATCATATGTGTAATTCACATTACATCCTATTTCATAAAAATGGTTAATTACTTCAAAATAAACAACATTAACTCACTCTCAATAGATCACTTAATGATATATCAACCATAATTGAAACTGAATTACATATACAATATATTAACATTAATTAATAATAAATTATCCCACATGTCCATCCCTTTAAAAACCCAAAATGCATAATTATATAAACATACTTTATTACAAAAGTCCATTTCTATATATCTTCATAAATTTCAAATATTTAAATATTTAGCAATCCTTTCTGTCCTGCTGAACTTGAGGTCTTATCTTCCTATGACGGAATACCTATGACGGAATACCTATGACGGAATACCTATAACACCATTCAGTGAGTCTTAAAGCGTACCAAATAATAAGGCAATACTTATTGTCAAACATTGGATGTAAAATATACATCTAGACATATAATACCACAAATATTATTGTCTTAAATGGCCAAAATGAAGACATCTAATACCTCAAATATTATTGTCTTAAATGGGCCAAAACGAATCAAATATCATTAACCAATAATTAATCATTTTATTTTATTTTCAATCCTTATACTCATTACATACTTTCTATCTTAAATGTAAACTAAATATTTCAGATAAAATTATAGAAACCCTTAAACTCACCTCTTAATCTCACTTACCCCTGTATAGTTTTTAGTACTTATGTTATGGTTTCACAGTAAAATTCAAAATTACATGAAAAAAATAGTTCTTACCCTTTTATAACGAATAACTCTTGAATCTCCAGGTTCTGTACATGCATCACTTTTAGTATTATAATAACATTTATTTTACATTCAAATATATATCCCATATATACTTATCATTCACCAAATACTTTATCCGTTTAATTCCAATTAAACCACCAATATATCACATATTATGTAACCCACTCACCTTTAAACTTTATTTCAAATAGTTCAATTTATGACACTACCTTACCCACCATATTAAAAATATATAAACCTTTATTTCAAATGTAGTTCAATTTATGAAACTACCTTACTGACCACATTAATAATATACAAACATTAATAGAAATGAAATATTCATCATAATATTTCTTATTCCTTAACCTAGCCTATACAAACATAGCTATCATTTTTATCAATTAATTTATATCTTTAACATTAAATATTTACTGGTCTTACCTTTCTTATCCTTTACATTGCATTGTGATCCGCATTAATCCCTAAGTAAATCCTGGTCACGGCACCATTAAAGAAGAAGTCATATTTATTCATTTTAAATATCTAAAGATTATAAATATCCAACTTCCATTATATTCTTCACCCCAAAAGACACCTAAAGAAAGCTCCATTGTTTCTCACCAACCCACGTGATGATCCCCTTTTTTTCTTTCCAACAAGGAAAACTTAATTCTCCTCTCAGAAAATAACTGGCATTTGATGTATTATATTAAATTTATTTCTTCTTTTTTTCAACAGCTACAACAATTATAATATCAGATTTCATGATCATAATTCATTCATATTATACCATTATTATATTTTCCAAATTAAGTTCATTATCAATCATAATTTTATCTATATCCATAATTTAATTTCATGAAATGTCCAATACATTTATATTGCTCAAATAAATATCACATTTACAAAATAGTTTACTCGCCATGACATTTTCCAATCATTTCCCCTAATATATTCCATAAAACATTCAATAGATTCATATTACACATTATTTACATCCATGACTGCGCCAATATCATAAATAAAATAATAATTTTAAACACAATATTTATTCATCTATATAACACATACATATAAAAGGCAGGATATAAAATAATAATTGCAACAATATTTATTCATCTATATAACTCATACAAATAAAAGGCAGGATATAAAATATATATATTGATCTCAGGCGCGTACGCAGGAATTTGGTCTGGGGGTGGGGGGGGGGGGGGGTGATAAATTTTTTAAAGAAATATTATTGTTTTTTAAAAATATAAAGCATAAATTTATTAGGACTAATAACTATTCCTAATACACAATTTTAAATTAATGTGAATTATAAAAAAATTATATGTAAATAATCACTTAAATGACCCAAAATAGAAATTTGAATTTTTTAAGCCTTTACACAAAAAGTTTTTTAGGAATAATTGTATTTTGTATGTTATATATTAATGTAAAATCCAATCTTAGTTGCGATTGAGATAATTTTTCAATTATCTCATCCTTGCTTGTGGTCAAATGCCTATGAATATTCAAAAGATCCAAACCTTTCAATCTACTTTCACATGTTGTACTTCTTGGTATGTTTTTCAGAGACCTGCAGGCCCAGCCCCTGGGCCGGACAGTATTTTAATTTTTTTAAATATACCCAGGCCGGGCCCGAAATTTTTTTAAAAAAACACCCAAGCAGGGCCTGAATTATTCAAAAAAAACACCCAGGCCGGGCTGTAGTTTTTAAAACAGCCTATATTTGAAATCGTTATTATTAGCTATAAAAATCAAATTTATTTTTAGAAAATCCGGGCCGGGCCTGAAAATTTTATTTTAAAAAAAGCCGGGCCGAGACTGAAAATTTTTTAAAAAAAGCCGAGCCGGGCCTATAAATTTTTTTAAAAAAAGCCGGGCAGGGCCTGAAAATTTTTAAAAAAAACCCAGGCCGAGCCGTTAAAAATCTTAAAAAATCAGGGCCGTGCCCTGCAAATGGTACTTCTGCAGGCCTCTGTTATTCTTCTTAAAAAAGATAGTGTTCTCTCATTAGTTTACTAATGGGAAGAGTTTATAAACCCTTTTAATACATTGGTAATCTAAAATGTGTTTGAAATAATGCAGAGCATCCATGACATTTTTTGGGATTATATTAACAATAGTTAATCTTATAAACATAGTTATTCAGCTATTAAGGCATCATAAGATACTTTAACATCTTCATAATAAAAATCTAACAAATATTTTTTTTTCTATCACCATCTGAAAAAGATTGGGAAGGCTTTTGTGGAAGTAATAATTGCAGATGTAAGTGCTGCATGATGAATTAAAAATTCATTTATTTGGGTTATAATAAGATATATTCTTCTACTGATCCTATATTAATGTTTTAACCATAGGTATAGCCAGGATTTTCTTAAAGGAGTGGGGGGGGGGGGATCACACAATTTCTGGGGGCTCCCCCCCAGACCCCCTTTTATAAATTTAAATTTTTTTAACAAATAATAAGCCCGGAAGAAATATGAAATATATTTTTATTAGTTTATTGTTAATATAGATAGATCACACAAAAATGTGGTATTAATTTATGTCATAAGATAGATCATACAAAAACGTAATAATAATTTATGTTTTGTGTAATATAAGATAGATCATACAAAAACGTGGTAATAATTTATAATGTTATATTAAATTTTCTTTTAGAATTTGATAATTCATTAATTATTTCAGTATTATCTGGTGTTAATTCCCGATGAATATTTAATAGCGCTAAACCATTTAATCTATTTTGCAAGGTATTATTTCGTAAGTATGTTTTTAGTCTTCTTAAATTATATAAAGTTCTTTCATTTGTACATGTCGTAATTGAGAGGCATGCTAAAATTTGAAATAATTTTGTTATGTTCAATAATTCAATTAGTGTGTGTTTACAAATATTCAGTGCATTGCATTATCAGGCTTTATATCCATTCTTTTTAAATTGGCAAACCAATATTTAAATTCACTTATTACTTCTAATTCGGTCCCTACCATATCTTGCAAATAAAAATTATATAAATACTGAATTTTATTTCTAATGTCATCCGAAATGTTCACAGATGGATTAGAGTATAACAAAATTTGAAAGTTACTTAGCAAAAGTTTATGGTTTAATAAACGTTCTTTAATCTGAGTTAAAAAAGTGTCCATAAGTGGTATAAAAATAATAATTTTGTAATACTCCTCAACTGATTGTAAGGAAATATTATTCCTATGTACTTGTCTTGATACTATTCTTGGCATGCTTATTATCATATTATAAGATTGCACTTTTTTTTGAACTTTGTTAAAAATCGTTCGAAATTCACAATCAGCATTTTTTCTTATCTGTAAAATAGCATTATATGCATCTTCAGCTAAGATCAATGCCTGAACCATATCTTGGTTCACTCTTTGAAAGGCTCTGCATAATAATATTGTGTGGCAGAAGAGAGTGTTAATGCAATTAATGGCCAATAAAAACTCAGGATCTTGAATCGCTTTCAAGATTCCATTGGCTTCTGCCACCACTGATGTATCTGTCCATCCACATATTTCCTCCAATACAACAATTATCGGGTCAACTAATTCAAGAAAAACTGCAACCGATTCATGTCGTAGGATCCATCTTGTAGGGCACATTTTCACAAGTTTATGATGATTATTGCCAAATTCTTCCATTGCCAGAATATTTTTGAGGACATTAGATCTTTTTGGATACTTGAACATATCATATACCTTGCCTATTGTGCCTTTTTAAATATATGATTATAATTAATATAAAAGTTTAATAAACCCATGGTACTACGAATAACGGGAATTGAGCAACAATCAGAAATGGCTAGATTTAGGAAATGCGATGCACAATGTACATAAATTGCAGTAGGATATTTTTTTATTAAATGTGATTGAACACCATTTAAATGTCCACTCATAGCAGGGGCACCATCATATTCTTGTCCCCGCATAAAATTAACATTAATTTTAAATTTTTTAAGATGAACATCAATAGTGTTAGCAAGACATTCACCTCTCATATCTTGAATCGGAATAAATTGCAAAAAGTCTTCTTTTATTTGAACTTCATCTATATAAATGATAATAATTTGTATAAAATAAATATAAATTTTACCATTTTCAGAAAATAAATATCGAGCACACAAGGACATTTGCTCTATGCCAGATATATCAGTTGATTCATCTGCCAAGACTGAAAAGAATGGAGACTTGTTAATGTTGGCAACTACCTTTCTTAATATTAAATCATTACACACATCAATGATTTCGTTTTGAATGATGGGGCTTAAATATAAAGCATTTTTCGGTGCATTTAACAAGTTAATCCTGAGCTCATTATCTCCAATTGCTCGGTTTCTGAGAATAGCTCGAAAGTCCCATCATTTTCATTTGTATCATCCTTAAATATACAACCTGAATCTCGATGACCTCTTAATGCCATACATTGATTTCCACATGTAATTATTGCATCTATTATAGGAGATATTTTTCGTCTATTTTCATTTGCTATTTTCTTTTTACCTTGATCTTTATAAAAAATAAATAATTCTCTTATAATAATTTTTAATGGTTTACCTATTATATGAATGATAGAATCTCTATCATTAGCATTAATTGCTCTAAGAGATGATATAATATTTTGTGTATTTTTATGGTATAAATTGTTTTGATGATTTTCAAAATTCTCTCCTGCATCTTTCCAACGTCTATATGGGCAATTCACAAGTCGCTTTAATTTTTGTTCACCTTTACCAACATATTTTGGTCCAAATAGAACACAATATTTACAATAAGCCCCATTTTGTGAAGGTGAGTAAGCCAACCATAGCCAAGTGGTAAACCAATTAAATTGAAATTTTAATTTCCTTCTAGAAAGATCTCTTGGAAATTTATAATTATTGGGTGGCCTATATATACTCTCTAGTATATTAAAGTCTTTGGTAGGCTACATCCAATTGAACATAATTACTTATGTCAAATGGTAAAGTACCTAAATAAACTATTTACATATTTTTAAAATAGAAATTTTACTATCCATATTTTGAACTCTTGACTGTATAAGATTTACTGCAGATCTTTCATCAACAACATTAACTTAAAAAAATGCAAATTACATAATGATATTAAAATAAAATACCTATTGGGACTACCTGGATGATAGGATTACTTTTCTCATTCTCTAGCACAATCTCTAATATTTTATCATCTTTTTGAGAATCAATAACAACTAATAATAATTATTATATTAATATTCAAATAGTTCTTACTTGAATCAATGTCTCTTATATTTAGAGAATTATTATCTCCCAGCAACATCACTAAAAAAAGATATATAAACTCAATATTAATATAAAATATACGTTAATCAATCCTTGTTAAATTTATTCTAATTTCCTTCTTTTTTGATATATTTTCATGATTGTTACATAATATTTCTGATACCCTATTTTCACTTGAAATTGAATCAATTTTCTTGCGATGATGATCTTGGTAGGAAATTAATATTTATTATAATAAATATAGAATTTCCTTTTTCATTTACATTCTTTAAAAGATATTTTCTGATGTCCATATCAATCTTAAAACAAATATAATGCTTGTTGCTCGGTCAAAAAATTGCAAATTATATTTTAAAAATAAATTGGAAGGAAATTTAAAAAAAATGGGAATATGGTTATGTTAATTTTTTATTAAATTTATAAATTAATTTAATTAATAATTTTGTAATTAAATTTTACTTTTATTAAGAAAAATAAATTAAAATAATTCACTATATATAATTATGAAAAGTCATATTTATATATTAATTTACTTAGTATTTTTATAGATCTATTAATAGTAATTATATAAAGTTGACTTTTGTCTTATGACTTATATATGGCTTATATTTCATTTTTTAAAATACATTTTTGATATCACTTTTTTATATATATTTATATATAAATCTTTTTAAAAAATATAAATTATAGTCAATAGTTTAAGTTTAAAAAATTATTAACTCTCATTATTTCTTTCATTATTGTTTAAGAAAATATATGCATACATTTTCGAGAGACAGGTAGTGGGTTGGGAATAAGGAACGTTTTTTTTATTAGTTTAAAATGATATTTATGAAAAGTGATATATTTCTAAAGGGGGGGATTTCCTCTTGCCCCCCCCCTGGCTACACCTATGGGTTTAACGATGAGCTTGATTTGCTACAAGTCGAGGAACACAAATATTAAACACGTATATATCTGCTTTTGACTCAACAATAAAATATTAAATATTAAATTCTTCAACAACATTAGCCCTAATTTCCTTGAGTTCTGATAAAATGCTCTCCGCTATTCTCATCTTCTTAATCAAATCAATGTCATGTTTTTGAAAAGTAATACTTAAAATAGTTGTATAATTAAATAATACATTCTAATGAGAAATAAAATTTGGAATAAGCATTGAATCCAATAATTTTCTTGCTTCTGAGGAAATATTTCTTTCAGGCCATTGTGATATTTCAGTAATAGCAAATAATTGGCTCTTCTAATTCCTTAATAGCTGTAAGTGCTTGATGGAAGAGGCTCTATCTCGTTGGGCAAGGTTGCAATTTCTTTTTCCCTGTTGGACCAGAAGTTTCAGAAATAATTATTATTTGAATAGAAATTTGAAAATGGTAGATAAATATTACGCCACTAAAAATTAAAAAATAATAAGTAAATATTACGCCGGAAAACTTGAAATCGAAATTAATTGATAAAATAACGTATGAATGTGATAATAAATGTAATAAAATATATATTTAATATGAGATACGAATAAATATTAACAAATATAAATTAATATAAACAATAATATTTATATTTTTGAAAAATATATCCGGCATCTGCATTTTTTGGCTTTAGGGGGGGGGGGGGATTTGTCCCCCTACCCACCCCGCTGAGTACGCCAATGATTGATCTTAATTAAATGTGGGCGCGGGCCTAATTAAAAAATTTACGTCCATTCACACTTACCACTAAAAAATTTTCGACCCGACCCGCCCACTCACGAAAATATTTTGATTCACGCCCGTCACATCAGAAAATTCACGGTGTTTTTAAATTTTTCAAAACTATTGCTATAATTTTACACTTTTTTGAATTTATTCTATTTATTTCTCTAATTTCATAATCCATATTAGTAAAAAATAAATACAATCTATAAATCGAAATTGATTTAGAAAAAGAAGAATGTCCATCTTTTTTTATTTCAATTGAGTACGCCTTTCCACTAACAAGAGATTGGCTATAGAAAATACCCTTTCACTAGACTCGCTAATTTTCTCAAAAAAGCAGATGAATATTCCTGCTTCCAAAACTTCAAAATATTGTCTTGTTATTTATTTTATATGAATCTTTAAAGTTCATCCTCACAGCTTTAATTGGTGATGCTGATGTTTCGTCAGACTAGAAATTCTATAAATTTTTCATTTAGAATATACTGTCTTTTATGAGTGTATGATGAATTAGGAAAGTTATAAATGATAGTTGGTATTGACCATTTAGAATATACGTTTTTTTATGAGTTTAGGATAAGTTAGGAAAGTTATAAGTGATAGTTGGCATCGACTTATGCATATCATCTAATGTTATGTCATTTAGCATTTTTAAGATTGTTTTGTATATATCATCCTTTTCTTCTTCTATTAAAAACTTAAGTCTTTTGAAATTCGGATCTAGAATTAAGCCTACCTTATGTAGTGGCTGCATAATAAATCTTTCTTTTAAAAGAAATCTTGTTCTGTATTTTAAGGTTTTGATTATTATTGTATCACGTTCAGAAGGTTTACAAAATTTTACTAATTTTTGTTTCCATAGATAAACTTCATTTATTGTGTAATGAAAATCTTTCAGATTATCCGAGCAATCTTTAAATATTGTTAAAAATATATTTAACTCGCGTATGATGCTGATATCAATTGAATCTATTTAATTCTTATTTGCCAAACAAGTACACCTGTATTTCAGAATACGATTTTAAGAAACTCTGTATCATGATATATACAGAGTTTCATCTCGTTATTACATCTTGTTTAAGGGTGTGGTTTAGTTTGCTATTAGCTGTAGATTGTTTGAAATATTGTACTATTTACCATTTATATTTAAGGCTATTTCAATTAAACAATTATCAAAAATATAAGGCATAATATTATTTAGTATGTGATACATGCTAGCGTTTCATCATCTTTGAATACACTTATAAGATTTGCTCCATTATCGTCACACAACTATACATTTATTTAAATCTACTTCTGTGTATTCTTCTAAAATTAAATTGAATACACTTTTAATATTGACGCCTGTTTTCATTTCCATTGTGGCCAAAACAAATGTTTTTAATTCAAAATCCTTAATGATAATATGTCGTAATGGTTTAAAAACTTCGATTATAATTGATCATGCTTTTAATCTTAATTTTTATTTCATGGTATATCTTTGGACCTATAGTATTCATGAGAGTTTTCCGGTTCACAATTTTTATATTTTGTTATCCATATGTAACACCAACATTTATCTCTTGGCCTAGCTTGTAAAATCCTTCACTTTCTGTTGCATTTAAAGATTGAAGATCTTTACAAATAAAACATAACTGACTTTTCTGTTTAAGAAATATTTAGCATAAAGTCTCGTAATAAAAAAACACCTAAATATAAAAGAAAATAGAACTAACGAAATGATACCGGATGTTGTTTATAAAATGCGAAAGATTTTTAGTTTTCATAAATTATTTATTTTTTAAAAAGAACTAAATTAAATAAGAAAACATACAATATAATTATAAAATGCAAATTTATATTTATAAAAAATAAATTTAAAAAATTAAAATTTCCGTGATTCACAAGAAATTTATGTTCACTCCCTGAGAAAATTAAGGCCCGTCAGGCCCAGTCATTCACACTACGCAGTAACCCACCGTAACACGATGGGTCACGCGTAATTTCGCGGCCCGCGCCTACCTCTAATTTGGATATCACATTATAATAGATGAAATGAGTGTTAGCTAGTTAACTTCAGCCATATTAAATCATAAATATATATAATCATTATAAACATATGTGTAGCCAAGGGGGGGGGGGGGCAAGGGGAAATCCCCCCCTCAGAAATTTATAACTTTTTGTGAATATCATTTTAAGCTAATAAAAAATATCCTTCTTAGTCCTCCTCCCACTTTCTGACAGTCAAAAATATATGCATATATCTTAAACAATAATTTGAAAGAAAGAATGTAAGGATATTTTTTTATAAAACTATTCATCATAATTTATATATTTTTGGAAAAAAGCATTTATATATAAAAAAGTGAACTAAAAATGTTTTTAAAGAAATGGAATATAAGCCAAAGATAAGTCTTAAGACAAGAGTGAAATGTATTATAATTATTAATAATAGATCCATAAAATTACTAAATAATATATATCAAATATATTTTTTTATAAAATGAGTAATTTTAATTTATTTATCTTAATAAAAGTATATAATTATAAACTATTGATAAAATTAAATCATAAATTAAATAAAAAAATTAAAGCACAATACAGATTTACAGTATATCTAATCTTATCAATTATCATATGACTATCAAGTAATTTTTACCAATATAGCGAATTATATATGTTAAGGTGAGCAGGGAATTGTCAAATAGAATATTTATTAATTTAATTTATCTAAAATATATTATTACACAACTATAAATTACATGTATATATATACTTTTACAATCAATCAAATTCTTAATCTTGTGTCATGTGAATGAAATATTATAATTGTTTTAAATGTTAATATGTTAATAGATAATCATTTTATAAAATACAACGAATGAATGAAATAAATTGCAATTTATGCTAAACAACATCTAGTATAAATAAAATAATTATAAATACAAATCCATAAGGAACCGTTCTGTTTTTGATCTTGAGCGCTTGTTGTTCAATCTTTGCAAAACGGTTTTGTTGTTCATTTCGTTTGACATTGACTTTGTCATCCTTCTGTTAATTATTATCATTGTATGTTATTAAATATATATGCGAAGCAGAATGTAGGAAGTATTGAATAACGTCGGAATAGAATCGTCGAGTAATCGAAATAGAATTAATTTAACGAATATTGAATTTGATTAAGAATAATTGAAGCAGAATAAATTTATCAAATATTTAATAATTGAAATAAATAAATAATTGGTTGCGTTTTATTTTTTTTAATATTATATATATTGCGTTATAAATAATAACGTTTTATGTTTTTCTTAATTTCGCGTTTTATAATTAGATATCATAGTGTGTCATTTTATATTAATTTTTTTAATTCCGCGTTCTTTATAATATATCATTTATATTTATTTTTGATTAAGCGTTTTTTTTAAAAAAATTATTTTTATGTTATATGTATTTTTTAATAAAAGATGATATATAAGTTTTATATTATATGTATTTTTAATAAAAAATGATATTTAAATTTTATATTATATGTATTTTTAATAAAAAATGATATGTACGTCTGTACATCCATCTCTCTCTTTAGAGATTTAAACTTTGTGCCCTTATTTTTTAATTAAAGTATTTTAAAATAATAATTCATCATGAGATTGCTTTTAGTAAAAAATAATTTCTTAAGCCTCAAATTTTAGAAAAAGATCTCCTCATCACATCTTTAAGTATTTTTCTAAAATGAAGACGTTTAGTTTTTATATGACTTCTCTTTGTGATACTTTTAATTGTCTTTAAAATTTTAAGTTTCAAATTTTTTTTATCGCATTTAGTATTACTTATAAGAGTTTTTTTAATTTTCTTTAATATTTGTATCATTAACTTCTTTTATTATAAATATTTCTTTAAATTCAATCATATAATTTATATCTTTTTTATATGTTTCAATTACATATTGACGTAGACCTAAAATTATAGTTTTATTTTTAAAGTAGAAATTTTTATTATCATAATTTTTATTACGACTGTGTTCATCATTACGAATATCTTATTTATCATGGGATTTATAGTTATGACCTCTAAAGTTGTTAGTGTTGTAATTGTTATTGTCTCTACAATAACTATTTTCATAATATCTAAAATTATTATTATTGCAATTTCTATTTCTATTACAATTACTATCATATCTTTTAACAACGTTTTGTCCAAAGTTGTTTTTAAAATACTCATTAGGTTTATAATCATTATAATTTCTTTTGATATAATTATGATTTCTATGATTATTATAATAACCTATATCATTAATATTATAGAAAAATATAATAAAAAATTGGAAATTTTAAGATCTTTTAAATTTTTTTATTAATTCTTTGTAATAATTTGCGATTTAAATTTATTTTATTAATTTTGAAATTAAATTATGAATATAATTTTTAAAAAATGGAATTTTTAAGTTTTTTTCAAAACTAAATTGATAGTAAGTATAAAGATATTGTAGGTACTAGATTACGAAGTAATTAACAAATAAAAATTAAATGGTAAATTTTTTTTGAAAATTTTTTTTTTGTCGCGAAAACGTTCAAGGGGAAAGGCTAACATTTTAACGTAATTTTAAGTATTTTTATATCATTGAACTCAGAATTATATTCTCTATCCAAAAATGCTTAGATGTATTTTTTTAAGTTTTCGGTTAGAAAAATATTATTTTTGTCGCAAAAACGTTCAAAGGGAAAAGGCTAACATTTTAAATGTAATTTTAAATATTTTTATATCATTGAACTCAGAATGAAATTCTCTATCCAAAATGCTTAGATGTATTTTTTTACGTTTGCGGTTCGAAAAATTTGTTTTTGTCGCGAAAACGTTCAAAGAGAAAAGACTAACATTTCATAATTTTAAGTATTTTTATATCATTGAACTGAGAATTAAATTCTCTATCCAAAAATGCTTAGATATATTTTTTTACGCTTGCGGTTCGAAAAATATTTTATTTATCGCAAAAACGTTCAAAGGGAAAAGGCTAACATTTTTAACGTAATTTTAAGTATTTTTATATCATTGAACTCAGAATTAAATTCTTTATCCAAAAATGCTTAGATAAATTTTCTTACGTTTGCGGTTCGAAAAATATTTTTTTTGTCGCGAAAACGTTCAAAGGGAAAAGGCTAACATTTTTAACGTAATTTTAAGTATTTTTATATCATTGAACTGAGAATTAAATTCTCTATACAAAAATGCTTAGATGCAATTTTTTAAGTTTTCGGTTCGAAAAAAATTTTTTTGCCGCGAAAACGTTCATAGGGAAAAGACTAACATTTTAACGTAATTTTAAGTATTTTTATATCATCTAACTCAGAATTAAATTCTCTATCCAAAAATGCTTGATGTACTTCTTTACGTTTCCGGTTCGAAAAAGATTTTTTTTGTCGTGAAAACGTTCAAAGGTTAACATTTCTAGCGTAATTTTAAGTATTTTTATATCATTAAACTCAGAATTAAATTCTCTATCCAAAAATGCTTGGATGCATTTTTTTACGTTTCCGGTTCGAAAAATATTTTTTTGTCGCGAAAACTAACAGAGGGAAAAGGCTAACATTTTTATCGTAATTTTAAGTATTTTTATATCATTGAACTTAGAATTAAATACACTATCCAAAAATGGAAGGAATTTTAATATTCTTATGTACGATATAAAAATCTATATCCAAAAAAAGGAAGAAATTCATCACAAAGGGGATATTTGAGTTAGAGATGTCTAAGCATGTTAGGTTAAAATAAACGGGAGTCTGCAGCTGATGTGTTATCTCCTGACCTTAATCTTTAAAATATAAATGTTGTATATATATAGCAATGAGCATAAATATATATTTTGAGTAAATGATATAATATTTAAAATTACGCTTAAGATGTTATCCTCATTTCACGCTTGGAGTTAATAAAAATGCTACTATGAATTTATTTATAAACATAAGTTTAAAACATTTTTCTAAAATTAAAAACTATTAACTAGAATAAAAACAAAGTTTTATAAAATTTTCGCAATTTTTTTTCTCGTAGACTAAAATATAATAACAGTGCTAATTTATTACTTAACCCAAAAGTTTTTGAACATTTTTTTAATATATACTTTAAACTAAGTTTAAGACAAAATTTTCAAAATATTTATAAGTTAGTTCCTCGTGGAGTAGGCTAATTTATTACTAGGCCCAAAGGTTTTAGAACATCTTTCTAATATCACAAACAATTAACTAGGTTTATAACAACGTCTTAAAAAAATTTAAAATCTTTTTTCCTCGTGGAGTAAAATATAACAGCAGTGCCAATTTATTACAAGACACAAAGGTTTAAGCACATCTTTCTAGTATAAAAAACTTTTAACTAAGCCTATGATAAATTTTTTCATTTATTTTTTCCTCGTGGAGTAAAAATGGCAGTGCCAATTAATTACTAGACCCAAAGGTTTTAGAATATCTTCTAACATCATAAAAATTTAACTAGGTTTAAAAAAAATGTTAAAAAACTTCATAATTTTTTTCCTCGTGGTGTTGAATATAATAGCAGTGCAAATTTATAAGACCCAAAGGTTTAAGAACATCTTTCTAGTGTCAAAAACTTTTAACTAGGTTTAAGTTAAATTTTTTTAAAAAAATTTTTCCTTGTGGATTAAAATATAATGGCAGTGCTAATTAATTACTAGACCCAAAGGTTTTAGAACATCTTCCTAATATCATAAACATTTAACCAGGTTTAAAATACGTCTTAAAAAAATTATAATTATTTTCCTCGTGGAGTAAAATATAACAGCAGCTCCAATTTATTACAAGACCCAAAGGTTTAAGAACATCTTTCTAGTATCACAAACTTTTAACTAGGCTTAAGATAAATTTTTAAAAAATTTTCACAATTTATTTTTTCCTTGTGGAGTAAAATATAATGGCAATGCAAATTTTATACTAGACCCAAAGGTTTTATAACATTTTCCTAATATCATAAACATTTAACTAGGTTTAAAACAACATCTCAAAAAAAGATCACAATTTTTTTTCCTCGTGTAGTAAAATATAACAGCAGTGCCATATAATTACTAGACCGAAAGGATTTAGAACATCTTCCTAATATCATAAACATTTAACTAAATTTAAAACAACATCATTACAATTTTTTTCCTCGCGAAGTAAAATATAATAGCAGTGCCAATTTATTACTAGAACCTAAGATTTTTGAACATCTTTCTAATATCAAAAACATTTAACCCGGATTAAAACAAACTAGTTTAATTTTCTGTATATTCAACAAATTGACCCAACAAGTTAACCCAGCAGGCCAATAGGTCGGCTCATGAAACCCTTTGGGTCGGGTCTAATCGATGGCCAGAGAGGTTGTCTCGGGTTTAGGGTGGTTTTATTTGGCTCAAACCTTGTTGGGTTTTCGGCCAAGCCAACCCAGAAATTTAACAACACTACTCCCTTGTACTTTATTATTTTAGATCCCCAACCACCCTGTCCACCAGGGTTAAAGCTAATCCTCATAATCCAATGATATATCATTGTCATAATCTAAGCCAAACTAGAAAGTTCATTCTAAATCCTTTACTCTTAAAGATCCTTGTACCACAAACTTAACACTAATAATAAATTTCAGTATTGTAAACAAAAAAAATGATTGCCTAAATACATTGAAATATCATTTATTTTCATTAAAAACAATAAACGAAATTGATATGGGCTTGGACAAAATTGTTAAAATTTATTATCGGCTTAATTTTACTGCTGACGCCTGATGAATAAACCTAGGCCTATGAAGATATCTGATTTTAATAATTAAGTTATTCTTTCTCATCTGAATAAGTTTCTAATCAAATACATACCTAAAGGAATGGGCAAACCAGGGATCCAAACCGAACCTGAACCGCTAAAAAAATTCTAGCCGAACCTTAACCGAACCGCTAAAATGTTTTGAACCGGTTCAAGCATCATGATTTTATGCTTATAAAACTAAAGTTATTATTAGTATATTGAAAAAATTTCAATTACATTCAAATTATTTTAAAGATTATCATCAATCATATTTGGTTGATAAGTGTCGGTCATAATTTTTATAAACTTTAGTATATTGGGTTACAGATTAAATCATGGGGAAATTTTCATATATTATTTTTTTTTTTTAATATTTTTTTTTATTTATTTATTTTTAAATTTTATTTATTTTTTTTAGATTGTCTGAATTTTGGTAGAAATTTTTGAATGTTAACTTTTTCTTTCAATTGGCATATTTTTAGATTTTTTTTGATAAATAAATATCGTGTGGATTTTGAAGGAAATTTTTTGATACAATATCAAAGTTTTTAAAATTTAACATAGTATATATGTTATGTTTATTCAAATAAATTGATTAATTATTTAGTATACCTATTTTTATTAAATTCTTAAATATACTCTGTTTTTCTAAATTCTTAAATATACTTTTTTTTCTAAATTCTTAAATATACTCTTTTTTTCTAAATTCTTAAATATACTCTTTTTTTCTAAATTCTTAAATATACTCTTTTTTCTAAATTCTTAAATATACTCTTTTTTCTAAATTCTTAAATATACTCTTTTTTTCTAAATTCTTAATTATACTCTTTTTTCTAAATTCTTAAATATACTCTTTTTTCTAAATTCTTAAATATACTTAAGATTTTTTTTAAATTTAAAAAAAATAATAAATAAAAAAATATATTTAAAAAAAAATAAATAAAAAAAAATATTAAAAAAAAATAAATAAAAAAAAATAATATATGAAAATTTCCCCATGATTTAATCTGTTACCCCAAAATATTATTATAAATGACACATCAAATCTGATATCGGTTACTCACTGAATCACGGGGAAATTTTTGATATTATTTTTTTTTATATAAAATAATAAATAAATGATCATCTGCATTTTATGGAATTTTTTACCATAATTCATTAATTTTACAATAAAACGGAGTATATTTAAAAAAAACTTGTGAAAATTTTGATAATTCTTTAATTTCACAATATAAACAAGACGTGTTCTATGAAGCCATTAAGTTAGGAGTATTAAATTGAATACTAAATATTAATCAATTTTTTAGAATAAATTTTTTTTGTGAAAAAGGTTGATATTTCAGAGAAGAAATAGTTATTTTATTTATAAATTAAAAGTAAGCACTTGTTTAATTTGGGGCATTGTTAGGTTTGAAATCTTTGAAATTGAATGACCCATAAAATTAAATATAATTTAATTGATACTCAGAAATATAATATTGTTTTCAGTTATTATAATTTTATTAAAATTGTATCGCATAAATTACAAACAATAAAATAGCAAGGACTATTAAATCAAATACTAAATAATTAATCAACTAATTAGAATAAAAAAAATTTTGTGGAAAAAGGTTAATATTTCAAAAAAGAAAGTTATTTTTAGATTTAAAAGTAAGCACTTGTTTAATTTGGGCATCTTTGGGTTTAACATCGTTGAAATTGAATGACCCATAAAATTAAATATATTTTAATTGATACTCTTATATACAATATTGTTTTAAGTAGTGTTGTTAAACGACTCACCCGAGTCGGCTTAACTACGACTCAAGTCGAGTTTTTAGTCGATTAGTCGACTCATTTTTACGACTCGAGTTCCGAACTTGAGTCGTGAACTCAAGTCGCGACTCGAGTTCTGAACTTGAGTTTTGATCTTGAGTCATGAACTTGAGTTTTGATCTTGAGTCATGAACTCGAGTTATGAACTTGAGTCGTGAACTAGTCATAAACTTGAGTCGTGAACTAGTTATAAATTTGAGTCGTGAACTTAACAGGTTATCTTAAATTTTATGAAACTCGATTACTTATATTAGTATTGTTAATTGGTTGGTTGTGTAATACCCAGACCTGGCGCTTGGCTCTAAAATTAGACTAAATCTGCTATGAGCACGAGGCCCATGTATCTTAAGTTATTTCTTATTGAACTTATTAGTTAAATATATGGTTATTTAATTAAAAGACCAATTGAATATGCAACAATTCAAGCGCCACTTTTCTATGAGTGAAGCTATTTCTACGTAAACAGAAATTTTAATAACATGAATAGAAAAAATAATTCCTAAAATTATATTTTGAAATAAAGAGGTTGCTCGTAGCATAAACTCCTTCCTATTCCTATATTTATGGACTATTATTTTCCTGATTTTATTATATTTAAAATCATAAAAAATATTTTTTAAATGAAACAATGAATTTGTTGATCCAAAATTTTTTTTAATTTATTCGATTTTTTCATTGTAATTATAAAATTTAACTCATACATATGATTTATAAAGATTTAAATAAATAAAATAAAAATAATTTCAAAGCGGAGTTGAAAAAATAAAATAAATAAAACAATGAATTAGATGCAAAAAAAATTTAAAATCCCCCACTCCTTAATTAGGTGCCAGATAGGCGATTTGGTTTTTTATTTTATTATAAAATTAATTTCTTTTTTTTATTTAAGATTTTTTGAAATATTAAATAATTTTTTATAAAAATGTATAATATTGCCTACAAATTTTTAAAGGAGATGGAAATGGAAGTTAAATTTAGGGGGGGGGCTAAATATTTAGATGAAAAGTAGTTTTATTTCATCAAATCGGAAAATAAATAACATTAAAAAAAATAACATCAAAAAATAAGAAAAAAAAATAATGAAATGAGCTTCCCAAAAGGAACAGTAACCTAACCAGATATTTAGTATAAAATTATTTTATTTTTATAAAAAAAAATTTTATGGACGAGGCAGATATGGAACAAGAGCAAGACAATTCTTTTACCTCTATAAAAGATTACTTTATAGACACTAATAATTCTAAGCGCAAATGTTTGTATTGTGATAAAATTTACAGTCTCCATACGGCTACAAGTATAATATATTTCTAAAATATATTTTTGATAAAATATGATAAAATAATAGGAAAATAAGCAATAGGTGATGATATGCAGGTTCTAATTTCAATTTCATAAAACTTATAATTAACTGTAATAAGTTTGAAAATGTTTATATACATTGTTTAACCCTTCAATACTCCGGTGGGGTATATGAAACCCCAGGCATGCTAGAAATGATATTGCATAAAAACAGTTAAATATTATTATCTGGATTTTTCAGTAGCTTCATCAAATATATCTTAGAATCTATATTCCAAATTTCATACATTTCGGTTGAGTAGTTTTTAAGATATAAGCATTTTGTGACTGATTGGGGTTTGTGAGACCCCACCAGAGTAAATTTGTATGTTCTATATTTTTTTATATTTGAATGTATTAGTGTAATTTTTTTTTATATTGAAGAATAAAGATCCAAGTTATGAATTATCATGATTATATGATATATAAGTTAATTTTTTCATTTAATATTTTAAATTTAAAAAAAGTTAGCTTTTTTAGAAAATTTTGGGACAAATTATATTACTCCTCATCATTTTTAATTTAAACTTAAGAAATAAAAATAAATAATTATTTTATCAGGTTTAAGGTTAGTTCTATCTTATATCCAAATATTAAATCTAAATAATGAATATAACTGGAGATATATGCATTTGAAATTGGGGTTTATTAAACCCCACCCGAGTATTAACTTGATTTTTTTCACCAGAGTATTGAAGGATTAATAGGTTAATATAAAATAAATTACCAAATATATAAATCCTATATTAAAAATTTTTAATATTTTTTAGCCAACCTTAAAAATCATATAAAAATATCGCACTCTAAATTCATTATCCAAACTAAAGAAATAATGCCCAAGCATTTATCGGGCATAAGAAAACTTCAACCAGAAGAAAACAAAAGATTAAATAAACTAATACTCAGATGTATTATTAAAAATAATTTAGCATTTAACATATTCGACTCAATTGAATTCCGGGATATATTTGCTTTTATATTTAAAAATGAAAAAATTTGGACACGACAAACAGCTAAAGTATATTTACATTCGATGTATGAAACATCCAAATTAAAACTAATAGCTAAATTAAAAAATATACAAAGTAAAATTTCGCTTTCAACCGATATTTATACAGGAATTAATAGTATGTCTTACTGTTCTATTACTGTACACTATATTACAAATAATTGGAAAATTAAAAACTATCTTTTAGATTTAATCGAACTTCCTCATCCGCATAGTGGGCAAGATATAGCAAATTATTTATTAAAATCTCTCGAAACATTTGAAATTCAAAAACTGGCGCATGTTATAAATTTAATTGTTAAAGAAGGGCTTAGTATTTTTGATCCCAAATTTGAAAAAAATACACAAATTGGTGAAATCACTTCACCTTTCGCCCAAGCTAATGCAAAAATATCTCGAAATTTCTGGAGGCACAAGATTACCACTAGACGTGGTAACTAGGTGGAATTCTAAGTATCTCATGATTTCTACAATAAATAAAGTAATTTAAGCATAATCTTAAATGTTATTTATATAATATATTTTATTTTAAAGAATTTAGAGGCTATTAAACAATTAGGGGAAGAATGTCTTCCCAAAGATGAATTTTATCTTAATATCAATGAGGAAAGATATTTAAAGGAAATTGAAACCTTCCTTAAACCATTTTTCAAGATTACTTGTGAAATTTATTCGGAAAATACAACTATTATTCGTCGCTTCGATAGGGAATTTCTTAGATGAAACATTTAATTCACATATGATGATATCAAAAAGGCAGCTAAATTAATGCTGACCAAATGTAAAGCCTATGAAGGCTTATTTGGTATCCTTACAAATTACATATCTAGCTTCCTAGATCCCAAAACAAAACAAAAATATATGCCAAAATCTATCTTAAATAATAAATACGACGAAGAATTTAAACAAATACACAATGCTTATTCCTGGCCAACATATCAAACAACGGTATATGAATTTACAGATCACATTGATTCACAACCCTACTCAGTTATTATGCATAATAAGCTGCGAAAGTAAATATAAATACTTAGAAATTTAATTAACCTTGTATTTTTATAATTATTTTCAGAGATGCTATCGATAATCCAGACCCCATGAGAGATGAGATCGTGGAATATCTTAAGGAACCCGTTGCGCCAAGACAAATATCTTGGATTGGTGGGCAAAGAACGCCACCATATATCCCACTTTGGCGTTAATGGCTAGGGACTATTTAGCTCAACAATCTACAAGTGTAGCAAGTGAGAGGACCTTCAGTAAAGCTGTTGATTGTATGACTAAAAAAAGGAATAGAATGGCTTCAGAAACCCTCAAAGAATGCCTGTGCCTGAGTTGTTGGGACGTAGATCTATTGGTGTAAATATTATTACATACTTTGTTGTGATTGTGTTTAGACCATATTAACTTATATAATTAGTCCGAATAATATTTTTGTAAATTTTAAACAAGACTTTTACTTGCCCTCTCTTAAAAAATTGGTAAAATTTAATGATTTTTTAATTCTTTCAATATATCTCTATATTTATTTTGAAGCTTTCCTGAAGAAAAAGATTTGGCAAATGAAGATTGAACTGACGATATTTTTTTATATTAAAAAATATTTTTATTTATTCGATTTTTTTATTGTAATTATAAAATTTAACTCATATGATTTATAAAGATTTAAATAAATAAAATAAAAATATTAGTTATAATTTATTTTAATAGACAGGCCCTAGTTCGAACTAGTTACTGTTTTGAAGAAATTAATAAATTACTAAAATTCTTAAAATGTATATAAATTTTAGTGAATAAGGCATACGCGATATACCGAAGGACAGGACACAATTTTTGAGAATAAAAATATATTGGGGTTCATAAATTCTTGGTTTTTAAAAAAAATATATCAATTAAACATCTTAATACTCAGAATTTGTCTCTTAATTACCTCAATTTAAATCAGGAAGAGCTTAGGCAAAATTATATGAGATAATTTCCATATATAACGTTTTTTTCAAACGGTTTTGGGAAATGTTACTAGAAACCTCTTTATTTCCAAACAGGATTAATTTTAGGAATTGATTTTTTCCATTCATTATCAAAATTTCCGTTAAAAAGAATTTAAAAATCTTAAAACTTAATTTGGTAATCTAGCAGATATTTTTCTCTTAATATTGTACAAAGTTAAAAATAAAATGTTAAGATCCAGACTAAACTTGAGTCGTGAACTCGAGTTTTGAATTTCAATCGTGAACTCAACAGGTTATCTTAAATATTATGAAACTTGATTACTTATATAGTGTTAATTGGTTGGTTGGCTCTAAAAATCTGCTATGAGCACGAACCCCGATCACAGATCCGTGGTTCAGACCCATATATTTTAATTTAAGTTATTTCTTATTGAACTTATTATAGTATATAAATATATGGTTATTAAAGATAAATCGATTGATAATTAAAATACCTATTGAATAGGCAAAAAGTCAAGCGCCACTTCTCGATGAGTGAAGTTATTTCTACGTAGGTCAGGAATAATTTTATCAAAATCAAGTATTGATATGATAATGGATGGGTATCAAATAAATATAGTTTTAACTACCTTTATATGGTGTATATTAATTTGACCGATAAAAAATAAATATGGTTACTCATATTTGTTCGTGAAAATTTTTTTTAGCATTGCACTTAATGGGCATGTCTAGATCTTAACATTTTATTTTTAACTTTGTACAATATTAAGAGAAAAATATCTGCTAGAATACCAAATTAAGTTTTAAGATTTTTAAATTCTTTTTAACGGAAAATTTGATAACATGAATGGAAAAATCAATTCCTAAAATTAATCCTGTTTGGAAATAAAGAGGTTTCTAGTAACATTTCCCCTAAATTTAACTTCCATTTCCATCTCCTTTAAAAATTTGTAGGCAATATTATACAATTTTTTATAAAAAATTATTTAATATTTCAAAAAATCTTAAATAAAAAAAAAGAAATTAATTTTATAAAATAAAAAACCAAATCGCCTATCTGGCACCTAATTAAGGAGTGGGGGATTTTTTAAATTTTTTTTTGCATCTAATTCATTGTTTTATTTTTTCAACTTGAAATTATTTTTATTTTATTTATTTAAATCTTTATAAATCATATGTATGAGTTAAATTTTATAATTACAATGAAAAAATCGAATAAATAAAAAAAAATTTGGATCAACAAATTCATTGTTTCATTTATTTTATTATTTAATATTTTTATAAAAATAAAAAAATATTTTTTATGATTTTAAATATAATAAAATCAGGAAAATATTAGTTCATAAGTATAGGAATAGGAAGGAGTTTATGCTACGAGCAACCTCTTTATTTCAAAATATAATTTTAGGAATTATTTTTTCTATTCATGTTATTAAAATTTCCGTTTACGTAGAAATAGCTTAACTCATAGAAAAGTGGCGCTTGAATTGTTGCATATTCAATAGGTCTTTTAATTAAATAACCATATATTTAACTAATAAGTTCAATAAGAAATAATTTAAGATACAAGGGCCTCGTGCTCATAGCAGATTTTGTCTCATTTTAGAGCCAAGCACCAGGTCTGGGTATTACACAACCAACCAATTAACAATACTAATATAAGTAATCAAGTTTCATAAAATTTAAGATAACCTGTTCACGACTCGAGTTTATGACTAGTTCACGACTCAAGTTCATAACTCAAGATCAAAACTCAAGATAAAAACTCAAGTTCAGAACTCGAGTCGCGACTTGAGTTCACGACTCAAGTTCGGAACTCGAGTCGTAAAAATGAGTCGACTCAAAACTCGACTTGAGTTTTGAGTCTAGTTATTGCGACTTCGACTCGGAGTAGGGTGAACTCGACTTTTTAACAACACTAGTTTTAAGTTATTATAATTTTATAAAATTGTATCGCTCAAATTATTAAAATACAAATTAGACAATTTATAGCTAAATTGTTAAAATTAAAATATGACTTCATTCTACCAGACCAAAACAATAAAAAAAAAATTTTAAATTAAAAAAAATAAATAAATAATGTTAAAAATTTTTCCCTGATTCAGTGAGTTACCCTGATATCATATTAGCAGTGCCGATAAAAAAAAATTTTTTTAAATTAAAAAAAATAAATAAATAAAAATAATGTTAAAAATTTTCCGGTGATTCAGTGAGTTACCCTGATATCATATTGGCAGTGCCGGCTACCCAAGTTAGTATGGAAAGATGTTTTTCAATGTTGCGTTATAATCTAATTCTTTTTGTTTTTTGCATTTGAATTTTTTGTAATCTAATTTATATTATTTTTTGTAATTTAATTTTATAATTTTATTGCGTAACCTTATTTTTATAACTTTCGGCGTAACCTTACTTTTTATATTTTATAATATTTTTACTTTTTTGTTTTTCGTTTGTATTCTAATTTGGACTTATAAAAATGTATATATACCTTAAGAAAAGAAAAAGAAGTTAGTTAATAAAATATATTTTTACTGACTCGCACCTCGCGCTATATCGTTTGTGATCCTTATCCTTTGCATTCAACAATTAAATTTATACTATTTCCTTATAGATGTAATTTGAGCAAGACAAATTTTGAAAATATATTAATTGTGCGGCTAAATAAAAAAATTCAAGTAAAAAAAAGTAAAATATTGTTCATATTAAAATTAAATATTTTACAATGTGCAATTAATATAAATGAAGGTTTTATACATGTGTTTTTAAATTAATGATAAAATAAAAAAAATATTTGCCCTATACATAATTCAAATGTAGGTTTGGATACAAAAGTTTTCAAACCAGTTCTTAGGGGTTCAAACTGAACCGATATTTTAATTTTTTACAAACCAAACCGATATTTTAATTTTTTACAAACCAAAAACCGATATTCGTTTCGGATCCCTGGTTCAAACCACTGTTATGCTTTATTTAAATCATTTTCAAAAAAATTTCTGATAATTGGTAATTGAAAGTATGATTATAATGTTTCAATCATTTTAAGAAATTGTTGTACACAAAAGAATAAAGAAAGCCATCATATTTATGAGCAATAAAAAAGATATTTAAAATCAAGCTTATTAACACATAAAAGGAGAATACATAAAAAATATATAACAATCAACACATATTTTGATGCAATTATAAAAACATTATTCTTATAATAAAATAAACTTATTTTAAAAAAATAGGATAAATAAAAATAGATACTGCACATGTTTTTTGACATCTCAAAAGAGCAGTCTCGTAGCCCTAGATCTAATGAATATAACAATATATTTTATTCTTCTATAGAAAAGCATATCTCATATATTCTGAAATATATTAAATATTAATATGACTATTTTGAAATAAATAAAAAAAATACTGTGACTATACCTTAAATTTATATATATTTTAGGAATCTTTTAAGAATTTGCTATCAAAAAAATAAGTTATAATTTATTATAAACATATTTAAAAAAGATATTTATAAAAACTAAACTAAGAACGTTTATTATCCCTCATTTCTCCAACTTCATTATTTGGTACATCTATAAAAATATGCAAATTATTTTTGGACTTAAAATTTTAAATGAAAGCAAAAATTTTTTTATTTAAAGTAAACTTAATTGAGAATGAAGGGGGTGGGTTAAATTTATAAATAAATTAAGAGATAACCCATCAAAAATGATAGGGAGTCATAAATTTCTCTTTTATTTGATAATGAATGTATAAAAATTAATCTATCTTATGAAGTATAATTCAGAAATATATCTATATTTTGACAAGTTCATTCCAAACATTATTTTTTGAAAAATATATAGTACTACAAGAAAAATTTTAAGGGTTACACATGTTTTGGCTAAAATTTTAATTGGTAATTTTATAAACCCAATCAGACTTTTTGACAACACTTTGTAATTATAATTTTCTCCTTTATTTGATGGATGAATTATAAATTTTCCTATTTTATGAAAAGTGATTAAGAATGTCTTTATTTTCCTGAATTATTATAAAATATTATTGAAGTATATATTTTGTACATTTAACTATGTGCACTATTTAAAAAAGGTTCAGTAACTTTTTTATACATTTGTATAAGTTATGCAAAACACCTAGAAAAATTAAATTTCTTAGTAAATCACTAATATTTTATAGTCCATAAATACAATTTCTTCATATTATAAAACTAATTTAATTAAAAAGGTATATTCACAAATGTTCCAATTATTTATAGATATTAAATAAATACTTTATTACCATATTTATAATAATAAAAATTTCAGAATTATTACTCATCAAAATAAAGGTTAATTTCTGATTAACAACTCATAAAATAGGCTTAATTTCTGATATGCATCAAAAAAAAGAAAACTCTGATTCTACATTATTTTGGACGGCTATTAACGTTATATTAAAAAAAATAATTATAAAGATGGATATTATGGATTGTTATATTATCTATTTAAATATATTATTAAATTAATTCAATTCAAAAATACATATGACATTATTTTTTCAATGTTAAGAAAACATAACAAAATAATTTAATGAATTATAAATTAAATATATATGAGGATCAAGTATAATAATTTACATTTACTTTTAATAAATTTTATGCCAAAGAAAATCTTAATTAAATTTACTTCTAGAATCATATTCTTATCTTAATATTTTAGTAACAAATAATTTCTAATTTTATTTTAATTAAGATTTGCTTAATTTTTATATCAATTGTATTTTCCAAAAAAATGGGTATTGGGATAACTTATTTAAAAATTGCAATAAGCATTCCAAGAACATCAGATATATAATAGGCTAAATAGTTATATTTAAAATATAAAGCAAGTCAATAAATATAAACTTTTATTTATTCTGAATCATATATAAAAATTATGTAATTTTAATACTGGTGGTAATTTATTTGACCAAATCTAATATTAAAAAAAATTATATAAGAATTGTTAAAAAATTAAATTTAATTATTTGCAAGGCATGAAACAATTATCAAATAATATGATATTGTGATTAACAAGCAATTATTATACCCTTAGAAATATTAAAAGACTAAAAGAATTTAGCCTATTGCCCAATTTTAAAGGGTTAATAATAATATATTAAAAATTACTTGAAAACTTCTTTTGGTTCATAAGTAAAACGGAAATGTGGATATTGATATAATTGAATTCGAAATAATTTATGAAAATAAAAATTTTAACTATATATATTTAAAAATAAATAATATATTATTAAAAATACAATTAATTTATTAAGTAATAATAACAAGTTACAGTCGCATAGTTTTGTTTATTACTATAAATATTTACTTGTAGTATTTAGATAATATACAAATAGCGTTAAAGATTTATCTAAATATATATTAATATATCACCATTGATAAAATTTAGTAGATAAACTATAAACAAATTTTTTAATAACGATTATATCATACTCTTTTCTGGTAAAATTTTTTATTACTTTTTTTGATGTAAAAATCTTATATTAGTGAAATGAGTTCATTATTAAATATACAATAAACGGCAGTAAACAAAGTAAGATTTTAATTTAATGCAAATTGAAATTAAATATAGACAAGCAATAAGTTAAGATTAAACGTCATGTTTAAATACAAAAAGAAATTATCTTGGAAATTTAAAATAAAAAAATGTGTTAAAATATTTATAAATTCTTTTAAATTTTTCTATAGTAATTTTTAATAAAATGTTATATAGAATTTTCATTATTCAATAGGAATACTAATTTTCCCACATTAAACAATGAAAACTCCCAATCTTTGTCTTTCCAAGACCAAAATACACAAATATTGAAACAAAGAAAAATAGAGGAATTAAGAAAAGAGTCTTTTATATAATAATTATATAAAAAAACTATATATTGGTCTAAAAAAATAGCTGACAATGAGCCTGATGGAAGAAATACCCCGGGATAATTAATATTTGTTAAATATATTGTGTAAAGATTTTAAATAATCCAAGAGAAATGTTATATTTCTTAGATAAAACTGAAATAAATTTGCATGTTGTACCAATTTACACCTGGGCGCCATACAATGTCCGTTTAATAATAAAAATTCCATCCTCAAGGATAAAAATGTAAGCATACTTTTTACAATTGGAATTGAAAGGGTAATCCATTATAAAATAATCGAAGGAGCTTATTATGGGATATTATTCCTTGATCTTATGACAGAGCTTATTAGTATCTTACCACCGGGTGCAATCATTGTAAGGGAGAATACATCCATCCATAGAAGCCATCAATGCTTATAAAGGTGGAATTGGATACCTACCATCATATTCTCCTCAGCTAAATCCCACCAAAAAAATTTTTGAGTCTTGAAAAATAAATAGCGATAAATCAATGCCCACCCGAGATGAAATTGTTGAGAATATTATTCAAATTTTATATGAATTTATTCCTTATGATTTTACTAACTTTTACAATTACATGAAAAGCTATTTGGAGTTAGGTTACGGGGACAACTAATTAATTAAGTAATTCTCATAATTGATTTGTATTAATGATTTTAATGTTAACTCTTTTATGCCCTAAAAAGATGCCATCATTTGTAGAGGAACAAATAGAATGATTTGATAAATCTTAATTATATTTTTTATGAATTTATTATTTTATCGAAATTATTATAAAAGTTTATATTAACATATTTATATCCAGGGTTGGGCAGTATCGCGAATATTTGTATCTAAGATACATATTATTTAAAAGTATTTGTATCTTAACCAACTTTGTATTAAAAAGATACAGATACTTTAAAAAAAATTTATATTGGTTAATTTAAATAGTATTAAAATTTTAAATGATATTGTTTTAAGATTTAAATGAAAAATTAAATCAAAATTTAGATATTTTAAGATAATTTTTGATATATGACGTTGGTCGTCATATAGCAATTTGCTAACAATTAGAACTACCATATTTGAATCGTTTTATATCTGTCTATTTTAAAATTATGAAGAAGAAAATAGAATAATATGTTTATCTTCATCTTCAGATGATTCTTCAACCGAAAATTATAACAATAAATTTAAACTAAGCATACTTAATGGCAAATTTTTTGAAGTACTTCAAGATGATCATAATAAAGAAATTCATCGTGACTTTGGTATTGACGAAAAAGTTATAGCAACTGTTACAGATAACGGCTTTAACTTTAAGAAAGCTTTCAAGGAGTTTGGATATTCTATGGAAGCTGTAGAGAATGACTTTGACATCAATGATGATGAATGTATAGAATTCGAAATCATTGAAAGTATTATTTAATACTTCTTTAAATTTATTATGATATTGTGAATTTAGTAAAAAATTTTATTCAAATAAAATTATTTATTTGTTTGTTTAAGGGTCTAAAGAAGCCTCAATAACATTGCCTCAACACATTCGTTGTTTGTGCCATACGATAAGTCTAATTGCCACAACAGATGTCGAGAGAGCTATTAAGGATTCTCCTAACATTTCTAAAATTCATCATCCTGCAATAGCTAAATGTACTAAGCTATGGAATGCAAATAATAGACCTAAAACTGCAGAACTTATCAAAGCAGTTTTAGGAAAACAATTAGTTACACCTTGTTGCACTAGATGGAATAGTTTGTATGATAGTCTTCATAGTTTATTAGAATTTAAGGGCGAACTTCCTAAATTATGTCAAAAATTAGAATTTCCTAAATTAAGAGATATTGAAATTCAATATTTAGAAGAATATTGCAATATAATGGCCCCAATTGGCTATAGCGATTGACAAAATACAGAGTGAAATCAACTGCTATTATGGAGAATCAGCTCCAATTTTAAATGTTGTTTAAAAAAATTACAAATTTAATTCAAACCATTCTACAATTTTGCAAACCATTAGCTATTGCCATAGAAAATTATTTAAATAAAAGATTTTAAAATATATGATTTTGATAACAATTTTAAAAGTGCATTTTTGGCAACTATTTCTCATCCCTATTTTAAAAATCGTTGGATTGATGGTGAAAAAGAAAAAAAATACCCTTAGGATTTGTTATTACATGATGTTTTAATTGTTTTTAAAAATAATATTGAAATTAATACTTCAACAAAATCTTCATTTGATGAAGATGATGATTACTTTTGCCTTAAAAGTACCACATCCAATTCTAATAATTCAATAAATGATATTGAAATAGAGGTCCTAAATTATATGAAAGATGACAGGCGGAGTATAAATATGTTAAATAGTTATAAATATATAAAAGTATTGTTAAATATAACACAATATTACCCTCCTTAGCCCCCGTTGAAAGATTATTTAGCTTTGCTAATATGGTTAATAGGCCAAATCGTCAAAGATTGAACGATAAATCATTTGAAAAATTAATAATATTAAAAAATAATGCTGATTTATATACTAATTAAGTTTATTTGACTGGCAATCACCTCATGAAATATATTAATCTATGATTGATTTGTATCTATGACTTTTATAGCATTGATAATATATATATATGACATTTATAACATTGATAATATATAATATAAATCTCATTTTTAACATATCCCCACACATATGATCTTACAATTCCTCAATAAGCCGATTTGTAGGTTTCCTGGCTCTTTGTGATTTCCGCGTTTCTAGTTTTCCGTTATCTTCCACATTTTCTAAAATCTCAACTATATCCGACTCTTTATCTTTTATATTTTCCTCTTCTCTCTCTGACTCCATATTTTCTCCATTTTCTTTCCCTGGCCCAGACTTCTCCATTTCTTTAGCTACCTCCCTTTTTTGAAGTTGATCCGCATGCTTTCGTACCATTCTATCCTTGCTTTCTACCAAATAAGAATATCTGCCAGTTCTGGATTTTATAATTCCTTCTCTCCAACCTGAATTCGGTTGTGCAATCTCAAATTCTCTCATATGACTATGTTCATCATGCGCTACTTTTTGTCGTATATTCGATCGTTCCATTTCATAACTAACATTAGGACGTAACCAATTCAATCCCGTTTTTAAATTTCGCCCCAATAATAACTTAGCCGGTGAACGTCCAGTTGATTGATGCTCACCCATTCTATATGCTAGCAAAACTTCTCCCATGGCTTCCTCGGGTTCCCTGATGTCTTTCCTAGTTGCAAAATATCGACTCTTGAGGGTTCGTATCGTTCTTTCCGCTAAACCGTTCGTTTTTGGATGGTACGGTGTTGTATGTATCAATTTAATATTTTTCTCGAAACAAAATTTTCGAAATTCTCCAGAAATAAATTGAGGTCCATTAACTGATACGATTTGTCTAGGTGTTCCAAACCGTGCGAACCATCTCCTTAAAACCCTGATTATTGTCGTGGACGTGGTCTCTCTCATTAACTCAAACTCAGCCCATTTAATATGTGCATCAACTCCAACTAACCATGAATACGAATCAATAGGCCCTGCGAAATCCAAATGAATTCGTTCCCATGATATATTAGATATGTTCCGCGAATATAAAGGAACCTCCATAATATTCGACCGATTACTTTGACAAGGCATACATTGACGAACATATTGTTTAATATCTTTATCGCAATTCGGCCACCAGCAATACATTCTAAAAATTGATTTCATAGCATTTATTCCTGGATGCCCTCTGTGTATAATCGTTAAAATTGATTTCCTCAAAATGGTTGGAATTACCAACCTCCCATTCCATTCAATAACATCATGATCTACTGACAATTCCTCTCTACGATTATAAAAACAAACTAACTCTATATTTTTTTTCGCATCAAAATCCACCCATCCATGCTCAATGTTTTTAACTACTTTTTTAAACAAGCTATCATTCCTTGTTTCCTTTTGGAGTTCAACTTGACTAATATTTATATCGTGCAAATTTATAGCTCTAATTTTTAACGCGTTTTTTTGATCATTATTTGATTTTATGCCATCTATTGGCAGTCTAGATAATGTATCAGCTACTTTATTATCTTTTCCAGGAACATATTCAATATCAAAATCATATGCGGACATTTTCCAAGCCCAGCGCGTTAATCGACTATTGGATATTTTTGGTAGTTCCCGTTTATCACCAAATAATTTTTCCAAAGGTTTGTGATCTGTTCGTAATAAAAATTTTCGACCAAAAATGAATGTATGAAATTTTTCCATACCAAACAAAAGTGCTCGTGCCTCTTTTTCTATTGGTGCATAATTTTTCTCTGACTCTAGAAGTGTTCGCGAAAATGCGATTGGTCTGCTAATATCTTTTTTCACTAAATGACATAAGCTCCAAAACCAGTGTTGGAAGCGTCACATTCCAATATAATTGGCAAGTTTGGCGAATATGGAATTAGCGTTTTATTTGTTGACAAAAGCTGTTTTATTTTATCAAATACCTCTTGTTCCTTGTCCGACCAACCCCAGCAAGATTTAATGCTTGTTATGAGGAGCGGCAATTCCATGTAGTTGTGGCAAAAATCTCTCGTGATAATTCATAAGTCCTAAAAAAGATCGTAATTGGTGTATATTATTAGGAGTTGGTATCCTTCGAATAGCATCTATTTTTTCTTTCGCTGGATGTATTCCATATTTGTCTATTACGAAACCCAAAAAAGAAACTGATTCATTTAAAAAACGTATTTTGGCCCATTTTGCCTTCATACCCAACTGTTTTAGTTTCATTAGTACTTTTTTTACGTTATTCAAATGTTCTACATCATTTTTCCCCGTTATGATAATATCGTCAAGATATACTCCAGTCATTTGGCAGTCTTGTAATAAATTGTCCATATATCTTTGAAATATGGTCGGCGCACTAGAAATACCGAAAGGCATACATTGATATTGGAAATAACCAATGTGGGTCGATATGGTTAAGTATTTATTACAAGCCATCCTTTCATAATAATAAGAATAAGAATACGACTCAAATTTCTTTATTAAAAAACACCAACAACAATATCTATACATTATCAAAAAAATTACAAATCATAAATATCTAATTATCTAATTCTTCATGTCCCAAAGGTCCATTATTAGTTCCTCGCTGACATCTTCTCGAATTAATCCAAACTCTTCATCCCAAAATGGATAACAAAAGAATCCTTTCCCATCAACCCATCATGTGTTCATCACCTCCTCTTCTTCCCCCAAGGAAAACTTAATTCCCCTGTCAGAAAATAACTGACATTTGATGTATTATATTAAATTTATTTCTTCTTTTTTTCAACAGCTACAACAGTATTCTTTTGAACTTTCTTTTATTGGTAATTGTAAATATGCGTCTTTCAAATCTATTACCGTAAATTTCAATCCATCTTTTAATTTGGTTAAAAGATCATCCACGGTTGGTATAATATGATAATCGTACAAAATATATGGGTTTAATGTCACCTTAAAATCCGCACAAATCCTGATTTCTCCATTTGTTTTTCGTACGTTTACCGTTGGAGTGACCCATGTCAATCGTTTTTGTGTTGGATCAATCGCCTTCAATATTCCTGATTTAACCAATCTATCGAGTTCCATTTCAATTGGTTTTCGTAATGGAAAAGGTACTCTACGAGCTGGCCATGATTTCGGCCTTGCTGCCTCACTCAAATGTATGCTAACTTCTATATCATTCACCCG
The DNA here is from genome assembly GCF_954871325.1 of Gordionus sp. m RMFG-2023. NCBI lineage: Eukaryota > Metazoa > Nematomorpha > Gordioida > Chordodea > Parachordodidae > Gordionus > Gordionus sp. m RMFG-2023. The sequence continues at coordinate 21,411,764 of NC_088777.1, forward strand.
TCCAGGCTTGTCATCAAAAACACTAATAAATTCTGTTGTCATGCCAGCAATTTGTTTATTGGTTGTCATAACCTCTTTATTTGTGATACTACGTATAGTCACTTGTCGTGGAATAAACATATTAAATGCCAGTATCCATGGTAGTCCAAATAATGGAATGTCATTTGAACGGGTCACCACAATCGGTAGTGATCTGCTTATCTTTCCAAGGCGAACCCTCACCATAGTTTCACCCAGCACATCTAGCGGTTGGTTACCATATACTGCTAAAGGTTTGGTTGGTCCAAGTTTGGGTCGGCCAATTTTATCCCAATATTGTTTCCCAATCACCGATACCTGTGCCCCCGTATCATAGTCAAATTCTATAGGTACTCCATTTATCCAAACCAATATCTTTGCACTATTTCTACCAATTTGGGAAATATTATTAATTGAATCTGATGAATCATTGTCATCTATATGCATAGCATGTAACTTCTGTCCCTTACAATATTTAGCATAATGCCCTACCTTTTGGCAATTATAACATTTCACCCTTGATGCAAAACATTGAAAAGGGGGATGAGTTCTTCCACATTTTGAGCATTTATTAAACTTATACATATCATTATTGTTAAATTTATTGTTATCTCTAAACTTAAAATTATTATTATTATTATTATTGTAATAACTAAAATTACCCTTTTCTTTGTTATTATTATTATATGAGTACTTTTGATTTGAAAAATTTTCTTGATTATTCTCTATCTGCTCCTTAGGTTTATTGACTTTTTTTTCCATCATATTTGTCACTTCATCCTCAGCCCTTTCCATTGCCAAAGCCATATTTAAAACCTGTTGAAAACTCACCATTTCTCCTAAGTCATTTATTCCATCTGGAAATCTAGTGCGAATATCTTTCTCCAATGCACTCATTTTGATTCCAGCCACCATCTGATCCCTCAATCTCCCATCTAGGTCAGATTCAAATTTACATTCTTGAGCCAATTTTTTAAGTCGAGCTGCAAACTCCGCAACTGATTCACCAGCCCCTCTTTCTATCCGAATAAATTTAATTCTTGAGCTAAATATTGTGAAATAGGCTTAAAAACTTTCTTACCAACAATAATCTCTTCATAATTAAGATCTTTCAATAATTTTGGATAAACAAAGGACCTCATCTCTGCTAAATTACTAATACCCATATACGCAAATAATATTTTTTTTTGGTTTCATTATTTATTAATATACCTCTTATCTCCAACATATCATCAATATATTCAATGTAATCAGCAAAGTTGTTTTGATTATCGAAATTATCGAATTTGATCATAATGTTATCATTTTTTTATTCTTTATTCATAATTACTTTATTTTTGTCTTCTTTGTTCATAATAAATCATCGACAACGTCGCCAATATACTAATTAAGTTTATTTGACTGGCAATCACCTCATGAAATATATTAATGTATGATTGATTTGTATCTATGACATTTATAGCATTAATAATATATATATATGACATTTATAACATTGATAATATATAATATAAATCTCATTTATAACAATTTATTATTATTTACTAATTATATAATTATTAAATGGAATATCGCATTATCTTTTATAATAAATTTGTTATTTTCTGCAATTTATTTTAAATATTTTTTTATAAATTTATATTATAGATAAGAAAATAAAGCTTTATACATTTTGATTTTGACTATTTAAAATTTTTTAAAAAAGTATCTTGTATCTTAGATATTTTTTTTTAAGAAAAATACAAGTATCTTGTATCTTATATCTTATTGAAATTTTTCTAAAGTATCTAGTATCTTGTATCTTAAATACAAAATTTTATAAAGTATCTGTATCCGAATACAATTTTCTGAAAATTTTCCCAACCCTGTTTATATCTAAATAAATGGATACAAAATATATTCCATTTAAGAAACTCTAAAATTTCAAATATTAAAAAGACTTTTTAGAAAAATAGATAAAATTTTAGATGAAATTTAATCAAAAATCTTATTTGAGCATTCTCAAAGACGATCAAAAAAATATTTCATTTTCCATCACAAATTATATATTTACAACATAATTTCTTTTTATTATTTAAACATGATGTTTAATCTTAATTAGTGCTGTGAACGAAGCTCGTTTTTTTGAAAAAAATATTTTTGACGAACTTTGAACAACGTGAACGTGTTCCTTTTTTTGACCTGTTTGAATTCAACGTTCGATCAATTTTAAATTTTTATTATTTTATTCGAAAAAATTCATATTAATCCGAATTTTTTAAGAAAAAAGTCTTATATTTTTTAATCAGCTTTTTTACCTCTTTAACATTTCAATTTTTATAACAAGCCATTATTATAGTTTATTAATTTGTAAATATTTATTGAAGCAAAGGACAAAACAATAAATGTTTTTAATAAATTCCCCTTAGTTAAAAAAGTTGTTTATTAAATATAATACCGCAATCCCCTCATCTACCCCTATAGAGGGCGTTTTTAATATAGCTAATGCCATATTAACTGCCAAGTGTTCCTGTCTATCGGATAAATATTTTGAAAAATAATTGTTATTTTAAAAATTAATAAGAAAAATTTATATAAATAAAAATATCTTTTTATTCATTATATTATATTGTTTTTATAATTATATTAATAAAACTATATTATTTTTTAATATGTCTAATATATTGTCTTAAAAAATATAAGGCATTTATACATATTAAATTAAATTTTTAAAAAAATTTATCATAAAATTTTGAACGAACAGTTCTTTTTTTTTGAAAGTGAACGTGAACGCGTTCAATTTTTTTTAGAAATGTTTACAGCATTATTAATTAATTGCTTCTCCATATTTAATTTAAATATGTATTAAATAAAAATAAAATCTTACTTTGTTTACTCCCTTTTATTGTATATTTAATGGTAACTCGTTTACTGTATAAAATATATACCCAGCATACTGATTTTTGTGACCACAGAAATTACTTGATTTAAATACCAAGCCCTCTTGTGTTATTGAACAACAAAGCTGCGGTAGGTATTTGTAGACCTGTGCGCCGACGAAATATCGGCGGCCGGCGCAATTTTTAAAAATCTAATCGACGGCCAGCGACGCGCCTGTTTTTCACCCGCCGTCAATAAAATCGGCGTAAATCGGCGCATATATAAATTTTTTAAGATAATTTTTTTTTAATTGCTTATTAATTTTAAAAAAAAATAAAATAAATATACACTATTCTACAGATATCTCGGCATATTTTTTAATATTCATTTAATAGAAAACTTATTATATCCAAAATCGATTTCGTAATTTAATTATCATGTATAAAAATTATTTTATTAAAATTTTTGGGACATAATGATGATCTCCTTGAATTTAACGTCAATCCAGCGGTAGAAAAAATTTTTCACTAGGTGTGCTAGTCGCCGGAATGCAAAGAATTTTTTTGGCCAGCCTGAAAAGATTAGGAAGTTCACTTCTTTTCACTCCAAAAATTTAGAACATCCATATCTTGTGAATGTCGTTTTCCAAGAAAACTGTGGCATTCTTGTTCTAAGTCACCTAACTTGGAATCATAATTTATATTTGTTGAATGTTTATTTGCCAATTTTGTCAAATAACTTGAATTTAATAATTCATCTTCATCCTCATTAGCTATATTTACTACCTGATTATCATCATTCTCTAAAAGTTTAAGATGTTTTATTATAAATTCTGAAACTGAGCAATTTTGCTCTATTAAATTTTTTGACACAATTATCAATTTTATAAATCTTGGATCTAAAAGAGAAGCCAATACCTATATAATTTTAAATAAAAAATCAAAGAATATACTTATATAATATTACTTGCAGGTTACAAACCGGAAATCGTAACGCAAGTTTTTTTAGCATATTTTCCTTAAGTGAAATAATTTCAGAACTATCACAATCATTTACTATTAAATGTGTTTCAATTTCACTTCTAAAAAGTAACGCCAAGTTATTAAGTAGGCACTTTTAGTACTGAAAGAAATTCGACAGTTTCTTTATGAAAAATGCTAATAGTTCTTCTACCAGATCAGATTCATAATTTGAAAATTTCAGAAAGTGCTTCCCAATTCTTTTCAAAATATATTAATTAAATTCTTATTTAATCCAGATATTTTCTAGCATAATTAATATAGTATGCCAACGTGTTGGGATATTTAATTGTAAGGTTTTCAAATGCTTGGAATAATTGTTACTATTATCATTGGAATTGCCAATTTGAAACTGGGTATCCGGGTATGGATCAATGCTGGCAAGATCTAACATGTATGATGTTAAATCTATTGTACTTAGGCATTTTCTTTGATATTCCTCGAATTCAACCTCTGCAGTTTTATATCTTAGAGCAGTAATAATTTTCCTAATTCTTTCGCAAAAAATTTCCAGACTATGGATTTTTTATTAGCCAGAGTTAGGATACTAAAATTATTTAAATTATTAAAGTAGATGCATCCATTTTAAAAATATATAAAATTATGGTAACTTTTGGAATTTTAGATTTATTGAATTCTATAATGACGTCCTATCCTATCCTATCATACACTGGTGAGACATCCCACAATTAAGTAGGTACTCAACCACCCCATAGAGGGCGTATCCAGTGCAGTGAATTTGCATTCACTGTTGGCAGAAAATTTACCCTACTGTCTGGGTCCGTTTAATTAAAGAGGAATAACGGTACCTCTCGTGGATAAGCCAGGATCCACAAAAATTTTGATAGTAATTTACCCTACTACCAGGGCCCGTTTAATTAAAGAGGAATAACGGTACCTCTCGCGGAACAGCAGGCATCCGTTAATAAAGAAATTATTATAAGAAAGAGAAAAATAAGAGGAAAAAGAAGAGAAGATAAAAAGATGTGAGGTATTGAGTTTAATTAGACACATGATATTTAAGTAACTTTATTTAAATTTTATCAATTAAAAAAACAAAAATAAGAAATAAATAAATAATATAATGTACAATAATATTAATTTAATTATATATAAGTGGATAAGTATAGATTAGATAAATGAATGAAAAAAAGTTAAGGGAAAAAAATTAATCAAGAATGGCTTGGTTAAGCCAAAATTTTAGATCTGTTTTGTTTTGAGAGATATTAATGAGAAATAAGTTGCTGACATTGTTAATTTTCAAAATGTACAAATTATGACCAAGCCAAGAATTATGATATAGATAATATTGTTTTTTATTTTTAGATTTGGATGATTTATAAATGGCATCTGAGATGGTACTATGATGTTCATGTCTTAAAGAATGGCAAAAAAGTTCTATTTTTCTGTAGGTTAAAAGTCTGTATAAGGGAAGGATTACAAGTATTAAGAAGACTAAAATTGGAAATAATTAAAGGATATTTAATATTTAAAATATTTCTTAGGGATTTATTTATAAAGGTTTGTGTTTTTTTGAGATGGGGATCTGGTGTTATCCCATGTCTCTATTCCATAGGTTAATGATGGAAGAATATAGGATTTGAATATTTGAATTTTAAATTTGTTGGGAATAAGGTTGGAATGCCAAAATTTGTTGAGAGAGTAAAAATTTTTTGTAGCTTTGGATAATGCAGATGAAAAATTTGGATTGACTGAACCTTTGGAATTGATTGAAATACCAAGATAATTTATTGAGTTATTGAAATTGATAATTTTGTTATTAAATAAGAAAAGTTGAAATTTAGGTGAGGATGTTAAGAAAAAGGTTTTATTAAGATTGATTTTTAAATTCATTAATTGTAGACTAGAAGTTATTGTTGATAAAATGTGATTAATATAATTTAGATCTTCAGTGATAATACATATGTCATCTGCATAGCATAACCAATCAACATTTTGGAAGTTACAGTTATGAATTAAATCACTAACTAATAGATTAAAAAGATAAGGAGAAAGTGGACATCCTTGTTTAATACCGCATTTAGGCTTGAAAAAGGAGTAACTGAGATTGTTATGTTTGATATTAGTTAGACTGTTTTCATAGATAGACATAATGATTTTAATAAAGTGAGGATTGATTATATTTAAAAAGAATTTTCCATAAAAATTCATGACTAATTGAATCAAAAGCTTTGGAGATATCTATAAAGATCATAAAGGTATCGATTTTAAAAATATGGGCTTTCTCAAGTCTAATTTTAAGGGCCGTAATAAGTTCAATTGTATTACGACCCTTTCTGAAAGAGGCTATAGATTTATGAGTATTTAATTCGGTAATTTTAATGATGTGATTTAGGATAAATGTAGTTAAGATTTTGTAGAAAGGAGAGGATAGGGTTATACCTCTATAATCATGAATAGAGGAGGGATAGGGGATCTTGGGAAGGTTTATGATGGTGGATTTACACAATATAGAGGGAATAGTAGCAGAATTCCATAATATAATGACGTCAATAATTAAGATTTAAAATAGTAGAAAATAAAAATTCATCAAATGACCGGCATGTAATAAACATAAAATCTTATAGCGCAATTTACATGGTATTACAGTATGATTTATATGAATTATACAATCGTCCACAATTGACGATTCTTTTTGTATTTTTTTATATGAATCATGTCTGTTTTTTAATGTTTTTCACCCGTTAAACACAATTTTAATTGACTTAAATCTTTGTAATATTTAATTTAAGTGACCTCCCTATAATATGAATGATAGAGTAGGCACTAATGCATCCTCTCTATCTATAATTATATTGTCAATTACTTCAGGATCTGCACAGCCAGATCCTAATCTAGACAAAATATTTGGCAAATGATTCTCTTTCTCTCGCCGATATTTAGTTTCCATATTAAAATTTCCCACAAGTAACAACCTACGTTGTAATCTCGGGGACACCATTAATTCTTTGTTTTGATGACCCAAATACACTACTTCGGTTACACCATGAACAATTTTTTCCTTGCTAGCTCTCAAGCCCTTATCACGAATTCTCTTGAAAACTTATTCGAGGCGTTGATTATGTTGCTCAGGTGTCTCCCCAGTTATCAACACATCACCCATATAATAAAATACACCTTTTAACTCCTGGAAAACAGATGCCATGGTACAATAGGTGCTGATCTTAATCCAAACGGTAACCTACAAAATGCAAATAGTCCTTTAGGAGTCGACATCGTTAACAATTTGCGAATTTTCTCCTTTAAAGGTAACTGTAGATAAGCTGAAGAAAAATCAACTTTAGAAAAATATTTTGTACCCTTTAAATTAGACAAAATCTCATGCCCAGTTATTTTGAAACAATAAAAATGATTATTCATTGGAAAATATGCCTCATATTCATCTTATAAACCTGCATGAATATAAATTTGAAGATGCTACTATAAACATGATGAAAAGCAAAACATCTGAAGCAAATCAAAATCCTTGCCAAATATACTCAGAAGAAATGTCTAAATTGTATCCCGAATCCAGAAAAAGGCTTCAGAATAAGGATAGTATTAAGCGGACACTTAGTAAACACTAAATAAAGGTTCTCCCCTATTCCACTACATTGGAAAAATTAAGCATTTCAGGTTAAATCATATTTAGCTTTTAATATTAGAGGATTGGGCTACAAAAGGATCTCTCACGAAGATTTCTTTTGCACGATAATAGCGGAGATTCAAATGAATGAATAAATATATTTGCTACCGATCATATGCTTAAGATGTTAACCGAAACCAAGTTTTGGTATAAAGACTAGAAATACTCCTTATTTCTTTTTCAGCTTAATTAGAATACCTTTAAAACGCTATTTGTCACAGCGGCATATTTTTTGTTACAAAAAAACATATAAAACGTATGAAGAAATATTATAGATTTTACTCGAAAAAGCCCAAGAACGGAATTTAGTTATAGATCCCACAACAATTTATATGGTTTTGAAATGGCCGCAATCAATGCGCAGAAAATACTCTAGGTTTTTTAATGTAAATTATATCAATATATTGCAGAGATGTGTAAGGAATTAATTTTAAAATGTATTTTGGAACAGTGGACTTTAAAATTTTTTAAAATTTATTATTTTCCTTTACTTGATGTTTTTGGGAATTATTTTAGAGTATAATCAAAAAATTGTTTATTATTCTTTAGCCACAGTTAAAAAACGAAGATATTTTTACATAGTAAACATGAGCGTCGAAAAATTTAAAACAATTTTGTGATTATTGAATAAAAACATAAATATTAAATAAATCTATACAATAAGTTTAATCTATTTATTTTTTTAACTTTTAGGCATAGATATCATCATCCAAGGATGTATCTATCCTCTAACTCAATCTACCCATGCATTCTTACCTGTACATGATGTTAAACCAGGGATATAGTACATAAAAACGATTGTATTGGATGAAAACTGAGAATTATTGTTATTTTTGATAAAAATTATGTGAATGGAGAGGAAATGGGGAAACCCTTTAAGGCAAGTAGAGTCATTGTTTCCACCTAGAACATGGAATGTATTCCAGATTATGATTACTAGGGATAATCGAAAGATAATGAATGTGAAGGGCGGAATAATGGATTTCAGCGATATGGGAACTAATCGAAAAGATGAGGATGGAATCGACATGGGCAAAATCAGAGAATGGAGTATTGGGACTATAACTCCCCTAAAAAATCGTAGTTACGCGGCAAAAAAAAATTTTTTATGAATTTATTTATTGATTTTATGGAAGAGAGAAGGGACTTAGCTAATTTTCTTTCTTCAACTGGAGGACATATACATTCTAGAATTGTTTCACTTGAATAATATAACTTCTATTGTTTCTATCATTTTAATAAAAAATAATTATTTCTTTTCTGTAAATTTAAAAAAAAATTTAATAGCAAAATAATAATTGCAAGATTTGAAATATATAATACTCAGTGCTGATAATCACATCTGAAATAGATGTTTTTTGATTAAAATGATCAGAATTTTTCATTACTTTTGGCAGTATTTAATTTAAATTGGGCAGTAAAAAATATAATTTAGCAAGTTTTATATTTATTTTATATTCAGCCAGTTAAATTCTTATAGTAAGCATTAAATACCAGAATTTTTATCAAATAGAGGAGACCAGATTGAATTGCAAATTTCCTATTTCGCCTCGGAATTTATACATAATAATTATATCATTTAATAGCCCATCATGTGCATAAAAACAAAAAAGGGCACTATTTAAGAGTTAGTAAAAGTCATTCTATTATTATTGCCATCTACATAGAACACAATATATTTTATATTATTCTAAAAATTATCAGAAAAAGACTTCATATATAGTATAACAAAATATAACCAATTGAAAAATTGGCCAAATATTTTTGAAAGTAATTGTGAAAAACCTCCTACTTCCTTCTAATATTTAAATTTTAATTATATTTCTAAAAACTTCATGGAAATGATTAATAATTTGTGTAAATAAATATTTTTTTATAATAAATATTTTTCTAAATTAAAAATTTGATTTTCAATAATTTCTAAAAACTGATAAAAATATGTAAAGGTGAATTAGATTTATTAAACCTTCGTTTAATTATTTAAAACCTCATATCCTCGAGGGAATTTTAATTTAAAAAAAATTAAATTAATAAAGATCCGGGTCAAAAATGATATGAATTTATAAGGGTCAAAATAAAAAATCTGGGCTGGTCTTTATCATTACATTAGCTTGTAATAATATTTTGCTTAATAATGCAGAGACTAGGTATTTAATTCCTTTATTTTATAAATATTATTTTTTATAATTATCACCAAACCTCGGATCGGGTTAAGACCATAACCCAATACATTATATTGGTTAAGATTAATTAATAATAATCTATGAATTTGATTGTGTTTAATATTAATTACTAGTTATTATTCATAATTTTTGCTTAAATATTTTCTTTGGGAAATTTTTATTTGGAGAATTTTATAGGAATTTTTTTTTATTTTGTTGATTCATTGTTTATTCTGTTATGATAAATTTGGATAAATATATATAATATATATAATTGCTTTAAATTGGCAGCACGACATGTCTACAACTCTGTGATCATGTATGAATTATTAATATTATTCGATAAAAAAAAACGGTAATTTAATATGAAATTTATAATGAAAAACACAATTCACAATTTATATAATATATAAAATGACTTTATGAATAGTTTGTAGATTAACTTTAATTACAAAAATGTAATCTCATCTAACATACATAATCATACTTCTCAAAAATTTTAATTATTTTATCTGGGAATTTTTTTCCTGGTGATTTTTTTCCCGACCAGTAATCTTCATTTTTTCCAGGGTTTTATTTTCCTAGGAATTATTTTCCTAGATTCCATTGTGTCGGCATGCTTTAGAGTTTCTTTCTTCTTGTAGCACACAATGTTTTAAAAATAATTCTTTTCAGCAAATATCTAATAATAACTAACCTTCTAAAGACTCTATTTCAACATTATCTATCTTTTTAGATTCATAATTTTGTTCAATAGTTTTATCTGCAATCATTGTGAATTCAGTTATTATAATTTATGGCACTATTATTGGATTTGGGTTATATATATCAGGGGTTTCACTAGCTTTTACAATCTCAGGGGGCTCGACTAAAAATTTTTTATGGGGACTTCGCCCCCCTTACCCCATATTTTCAGGGCCTTCGACAAGTTTTTGCCCGGCCTTCGACCGGGTTTTATATTAATATATTATATTTTTTTAATTGAGATTTGCAAACTCTGAATAATTATTCTGAATTTCATATTTTGTCATTTATTATGCATACAAATAATAAAAGTAAAACAAAACAAGATTTCAGAATATATTATTTTTTAATATAAAATATTTATCCATTTATTACAATATTAAATATTTTCTATTACGAATATTAAAAAAAAAAATTTCTAAAGAATTATAAGTGATAAAATTGGTTAACCTCAATTGATAATGATTTTTAAAAACTAAACAGTTAGATATAATTCTTAGCAATCTACATTGACAAACGGTCATTATACAAATATAACGTTGTGTTACCATTTTAGACAATGTTTTATAGAAGATACTGCCTAGTCAACGTATAACAATTTTATAAATACCAATCTAATTTGCTAAATACCGACTAAAATTTATTAAAATTTAATAAGACCTTTATTACCTAACATATATTATAACAGAATCACGTGGCCGAGTGGCCGAGTCCGGCCTCCTATATATCATCCTCGTAAGGGCGATAATAGGATTGGTAAACGACTCTCTTGCTTACTAGGCTTCAGATTCTTTACAAAAATCATAATATTAGACAGACGATTCATTCGTTAAAGGTGTACATCAATGCAAATCAGCTGGAGACGTCATCTTGGTTACACTAATCATTATTAAAATTTTAAACGAGAGCCTAATTTATTCCTATATCTGATGCAAACTTTATCTAAGAATTATCGGATCATCGAGATAATAAGGAAGCAAGTTATTAATTTAAGTAGTTTTTAACATGAGAATAATTACTATATGTGTTACCAAAATGGCGAGTCCAGCTGATTTGCTTTTAATGACGCTTAAAAATGCATTTTAATAAATGAATCGTCAGTCTAGGTATTATATATGCCATTGATATATTAAAAAAAAATTTGGAAGTACCTATCCAAATGAAAAGTAAACAAAATATAAATTTGATAGGTACTACCTTGAGGTAGTTATCTATCATTAATCAACTATCTGGTGGTTAGACCTAGATGACTTAATGATAGACAAGTAATCGAAAAAATTATTGTGAGATATTAAATTTCTAAATGATTATCTTCTTAATGATATATAAATGACTAAACAGTTGACCATTATTGCTCATCTAAATTATGCAATCAAATAATCTCAGCAGCAGGAGGTAATAACTTCACAAATAACATATGCTGGTTAATTTTCAGTTATAGCCATGACACTCACTATGTAAACTCTTATGTTATATAAATTGATAAATCAAAACACTAAAAATCCTAGAAGAAATAATTACAAATATATTGAAGCGTAGAGATCAATGATAGATATTTACACGGCAAGGATGCCATATTAGAAATTAAATATTTTGTAAAGATAAAATAAGAACCAGAGTGATATGATGAAAGCAATTAAAATTTTATATATTATTGTGGCACCACCTCTAGTTGGTATATTATATCTTAAAATATTAATAATTTGTAATATCAAAAATATACTAGTATTAAAAATTTATAAAACGGTTTTTCGAAGAAGAAAAAAATAGCCTTCCTAAAAACTTGTAAAAAAGAGAAAAAAAGATATCTAATTTATTACATCCATTATGGGCAATGATATATATAAATAACATTGATTGTGAGATGAATAATAAAATGTTTAATTTTAATAATATTTATAAAAATAGATGGCGTTAAAGAATTGATTGCAAATTGTTACTTATATTAATCATTGATTAGTAAGATTTATTAAAATATTATATATAATATTTTCAGGGGTGTCGCTAGCCTTTACAATCTCAGTGGACTCAACTAAAAAATTTTTTATGGGGGCTTCGTCCCCCATACCTTCTAATTTGATTTAAAATAAAACTAGCATATAAATAATTAAAATAATACAGGATATATCTAAAAATAATATTTTTTAATACAAAATTAATTATTACAGTATAAATTATTTTTGATTGCTGATATAAAAAAATTTGCGTCTAAAGGATTACAAGTGATAAAAAAGGTTAATTAATTCATACATATGCCTCTATTGATAATGGTTTTTAAAAACCACATAATGCAATATAATTCTTAGCAAATTACATTGACAAAAGGTTAAGAAAAATATAACTCCTATTTTAGACAATGATTTATAGAATGGACTAATAAGGAAAAATTTATAGGCTAACCAAATCAACAATTCTTGAAGAAGAGAATATAAACGACCAGTCCAAATAAAAATAATGGTGGTTACAGCTTCCTCTTAGGGAAATGATGATTAGATAAATAATCGAGAAAATATTGTGAGATATTAAATTTCTATTATCTTCCATTTTTAATGATAGCTTATCTGAAATATGCATATGCTCTTACCAGCTGTAGTAATAATTTTAAAATATATAGCCACACCAATAATAGACGCTGGTCAATTTGCAGTCATAGCCATGATACTCACAATGTTAACTCCTATCAGAATTTATTTTGTTAAATAAATTGATAAAACAAAAACACTAAAATCTTTAGAAGAAATCATGTAAATATATAGAAACCTTGAGTTATTTACACAGCAAGGGTGCCTTAGAAACGAAACATTTTGTAACTATAAAATAAGAACCAAAGTGAAATTATGAAAGCGATTAAGATTTAATATATTATTGTCCAACCTCTAGTAGGTATATTATATCTTAAAATAATAGTAGTTTGTAATAATAAAAAAAATAGCTTTCCTAAAAAAACATAAAAAAGTTAAAAAAATATATCTAATTTATTACATCAATAGTGGGATGAATAATAAGATGTTTAATTTTTAATAATATTATAAATAAATAGATGGCGCTAAAGAATTGAATGCAAATTGTCTTATATTTATTATCAGAAGCATTTATTAGCAAAACTTATTAAATATAAACTGTAATATATTTTATAACTGTCAAATACATCTATAAAAGTAGACTTAATATTTTATAATCAATTATATATAATCGAGGATTATAAACTAAACTCGGGTAGTTACAATATTAAATTTGTTAATTTTTAATAAATGATTAAATATATTTAATTAGGGTTATAAATATATTTAAATAATAATCAATCAGGCTTCAACTGTTAATGCTAAATTAATATTTATACATTATGTGTGATATTGATATTCCATTTAACAAAGAATTTGGTTGCCAGCTGACATAGTAAATATAATTTATATGTTATGTATTAACTAATAAATAAAATTGCACTCATTTAATAAAAATTCATATAGTCTTATTAATTTTTAAATAATAAATTATATTTTTAATGTATTAATCTAATCTAATAATTAAAATAGCACTTTAATAAAAATTTAAAAAGTCTAATTAATTTTTAAATAATAAAATCTAATCGATACATTATAATAGAATTATAAAAGAAATTGTTCAGGGGACTAACAAAAAATTTATTTAGTTTAGGGAAATATTAGGGAGCCATTAAGAAAAAATTTTTTCGCTTCAGGATTCAAATTTTTCGCTCCCCCCCCCCTCCTCCTCCAGTAACGCTACTTATATATATTATATTAAATTATATTAATTTTAGGTAATTGGTTGATAATTTTTTTTTATATCCATCAGTTGTAAGTTTAGATAAATGTAAGGAGAAAAAATATTAATACTCATAGAAGAATTATAAAAATTAATTCAACTTTTTGCTTATATTAAAAGTAGAATATACCTAATTTGAAATAAAATCTTTGCATTTCACAAGACCTTTTATGATTTTTCTAAAATTTTTGATCCGATGACTTTGTGCTAAAAGAATTGCTACAAAGGCGCGTAGAGTATCGATATAAAAGTTTCACTAATATGTATTCTCAAAAGTGTTCGCGGTTTAGGTTTCGACAAATGTATTCATCATATTATCTTTGCTGTAAATATTTCACGTAAAAATTGTAAATTTATGGCATACTACCTTCGCAATAAACCACATTTACGATCAAAGTCTCACTAAAAAGTGTTTCGTGATAAAAGTTTCTCTTAATTAATCTTATAAGTTAATAATAATATAATATACGACAGTGAGTAGGCGCTTTTATGCCAAATATATTTAAACCATTAAATTTTTTTAATTATAAAATTGAAACATTTTACTACCTTTGTAACTTGATTTATCAATAATATCAGAAATACGACAGTGAATAGGCAATGTGCCATAAATAATATTTTATAACATTTTGTACATTTTTCTATTATAAAATCATTACTTTTTACTACTTTTATAATAATTTTCTCAAAATATATTTTTAATCTGCAATCGCAAATATTCAATACTGATGTTATAATTAATTTAAGGTAGGATTTATAAAGTTGTTGCCTAATAATAAATAAATATTTTATGTTATAATATAATATCTTAGATAGCTTACAAAATGTTTTGTGTGATAGTGTAAATTTTTAAATAATATTCAATTTAAAATAAAATATTTTATTTTTTTTTCTAAATATTTATAAAATCCTTTCCTTAACGTTTTGTAAGATGTCCAACATAGATTTTAATAATAATCATGTCTTATCAAATTTAGATAGTTATTTAGAAGATAAATCTTATATTGAAGGGTAAATTAATAAATGAAGATATTTTACGTTTTTATAAAGATTTCGCCTATCTCCTGTAGATATTAAGATATTTCAAGAAATCAAATCAGAACCTTTAACTACATTACCTAATTTATATAGATGGTATAAACATATTAAATCTTATCAAGACGAGTTTTCGAAGTAACCTACAAAACATACATCGTATATATTGTGTATTTAGACACCCTTCAAATCATGTTGCACTTGAAAAATATAAAGAAATATTTCAATTAAATTCTGCTGAAAATAATGGTAAAGTTGAAGAAGAAATTGATTTATTTGGTAGTGATGAAGTATGAAACTAATTAGTTAATAAATATATAAATTAAGGAACTAAAGTAGCTTTTTTTCTATTTATATTCTCCTTATAAAGTTAACATTTATTTCTGCCTATTGTTTCCTACCCTATATGCTTAGTCTATTCTTATATTTAAATAATATGTTCCAAGAAGCCAGTTTTTTGTCCTTATTGAAAAAAAATTTTCAAATTTTGTTTGAATGCAAAATCTTTTTTAGGAGGAAGACGAGGAAACATTAAAACTTAAAGAACAAAGATTGGCAATGTATGCTCAAAGGAAATCCCAAAGTTTTATATTTCTGACTCTTTTTTAATGCTAATTATATTATTAGAAACTCAAATTATAGCCAAATCTAGTATAGTATTAGATGTAAAACCTTGGGATACAGATACTGATATGAATAAAATTGATGATAAAGTACGTTCTATTAAAACTGAAGGCCTAGTTTGGGGAAAATGTAAGAATGTTTATTAAAATATTTTAACTCCTTAATAGCACAATTGGTTCCTTTGGCATATGGAATTAAAAAATTACAGATTACATGTGTTGTTGAAGATGATAAAGTATACATCTAATTTTAATTCATTTAAAAACATGATGATACGCACTGGGTTATGAAATATTATTTGATTATAATATATAAATCTGAATTTTTGAACATTTATCCTCATATTGACATATCTTATTTGCTACAATTAAATAGGTTGGAACTGATTACCTTGAAGAAAAAATAACAGAATTTGAAGACTTAGTGCAATCAGTTGATATAGCTGCTTTTAATAAAATATAAATATATATAATAATCTATTATGAAAAATAAAAAATTTTTAATTTTATACATGAATCTTATGCCCTTTATATAATATTTAAAATAAGTTATGATGGATTATCTAAGTTTATAATTAATAAAAAAATCACCATTTTGTTATACTGAATTATGCCAGGTTGAATCAATGTTGCTATAGTTATTTGAAAGTAACTTTGCTACACCCTATTTTAATATAAATCATAAATCTACCAATTTTAAATAGCATCCTTACTTTCTTACCTCCCCTACTTAATAAAAAAATTAAATAAGATATTTTTATATAGTCTAGCTGTTGATTTTAGTGTGAAAGATGAGCATTTTTAAAAATTTATTAAGAAAAGATGTAATTTATTTTTCACTGTGTTTTTTAAATTCAAATTCCCTCGAAGATTTGAGGTTTAAAATATTAAAACAATTAAATTCACCTTTTTGTGGTAAAAATAACAGTGTGACTTTTACTAACTCTTAAATAGCGCCCTTGCCCTTGTTTTTATTGCTAATGATGGGCTGTTAAATGATATAAATATATAAATTCTGTGGTGAAATAGGAAATTTGCTATTCTATCTGGTTTCCTCTATGTGATAGAAATTATTCTAGAAGTATTTAATGCCTACTATAAAAATTTAACTGAATACAAAATCAATATAGAACTTTCTATATTATATTTTTTACTGCCAATTTAAATTAAATATTGCCAAAAGTAATGAAAAATGCTGACCATTCTAATCAGAAAGCATCTATTTCAGAGGTGATTGTCAACACTGAGTGTGATATGTTTCAAATCTTTTAATGATTATTTTGCTTATGAATTTTTTAAAAAAATTTACAGAAAGAAACAGCCATTTTTAAAATAAGCCCTTGTAATCAGTGGTTTTAAATCATTACTTTTTTACAAATTTATAATCAGATTAAATTTTTAAAATAAATAGTATTTACATAAAAAAAATTCCATTTTTGTTATTTTTATATCTTTTTAACCTTAGTGGTGAGTGGGTTGGAAATACCCCCTCCCCCCATCTTCATGGTAAATATAATGTGGTTAAATGATCTGGTTTCATAATATCTATTGAAATCTAGATGAATAGATTATTGAAATAACTTCTCTCTTTCTAGGAAAATTTGTTTCCACTGTTTTTTCAATTTTTCCATAATTTTTACTATTTCTATAAAAATCTATCATGTTTTCTCTCCAAGATGTCACAAATCTATACTATCTATTCATATAAAGAATCAAAGCTACCAATCAATTTTCATATTTTAAGATTACTCTATCGCTTAATTAAAAAAGAAATAATGCTCAAAAAAATCTTCAATAGTCGAGAATAAATGCTCAACGTTCAGAAAATACTTTTTTAGAAATATTTTTATTTTCGCGGCGTGGTTACTTTTGATAAATAAAATAAAAATTATTCGGGGAATTTTTCTCCGGGGATACATTTAAAATGGGGAATTTATTTCCGGGGGAATAATTTTCTATAGAAAATTTTTTCCGAGGATATTTTCCGCTTACCAAAAAATTAATAATTAACTAAAAATATTTTAACTATTTGCAACCTTAAATAATAATATAATTATAAAATTAATACCAAATGATGCAACAGTACGTAACACCTTTTTAATCACTTTTAAACGCCATTATAACCCACTTTACAATTTATCACTATCAATAATCCCGGTGCAACGTTCTAAATAAATTCCGTTTTAAATAAATTCCAATTTAGTGATATTGACATTTATGATTGACATGTTAAGATTTAATATTATTATTTTTAGTGATATTGACATTTATGACTGACGCGCATATATTAAATATAATATTTTTAGTGATACTGACATTTATGATTGACGTGTAAAGATCAAATATAATATTTTAGTGATATTGACATTTATGACTGACGTGTAAAGATTAAATATAATATTTTTAATAATACTGACATTTATGACTCATATGTAAAGATTAAATATAATATTTTTATTAATACAGACATTTATGAATGACGTGTATATAAAATGCAATATAAATAAGACATGTGTTATAAAGATATGCAATATAAACAAGACGTACGATATAAACAAGACATGCGATATAAATAAGACATACAATATAAATAAGACATGCGTTATAAAGATGTGCGGTGTAAATAAGACATGCGTTATGAAGATATGCGATATAAAGATATGGGATATAAATAAGATATACGGTATAAATAAGATATGCGATATAAATAAGACATGCGTTATAAAGATGTGCGATGTAAATAAGACATGCGTTATAAAGATTAATTAAAATTTATTATGAGGTCAAAATGTTCGCGATAATTTCTTAAATATATATTCAAATTAAATTTTTTAATGTAACTTAATTTTTTAATTGGTGTGTAATATGCCCATTTATAAATGGTATGGATAATTATATTTGTTTGAAGCATAGTTGCCAATGCAACTATCTCCACCTCTGTTCCATAAGTTGCATTTTGAGCCATGCGTGTTCTCTCCAAATATTTGTCAACAGGTTCTCCCAAAAACCCCTCCATCTGCTCAACAATATCCTTGCTTCTCATAAAGAGAATGCATTGCTGTCTCAGAAAATCGTAGTGGCATTCGTCATCACAAACTTCTTTGTTTATACATCTACAATAATGATTAACAATAATTTATTTTAAATATGTATACCTGAAGAGACAATTTCCATCACCAATAATCCGCTCGGTAGAAAAATTATCTCCCATTACACCATTATCATTTTTTGGATATCTTTTCTTGATCGGAAAATGAAAACAATTATGATATATATATCAATTTTTACCTGAGATTGAAGGGGACTATATTAATTTTATTTATTATATTTTCAGATTATAAGTTTTAATTAGTAGATTATATGCAAATTATATTTTTATTTTGGAATGTTATATTAACCTTAAAGAAACTAAAAATGAATATATGATATATTTCTTGTAAAAAAATTCAATAAAATTTAAATGGTTCAATATATGAAACCAACATAACTAATAAAAACAAGTGCCACATACATATAAGCTATAATAGACAGACCATTAATAAGGCTACAATGAAAAATATAAAATACATAAACAAAAATTAGAAACAATTATAATGACCAAATTATAAAAATTTTCAAATTAAAAATTTGTTATGTAATCAACTTTAATACCTTTGTTGGAATAGGAATTGAATGCAACTCATTGTTAGTTTTGTCAAATCTTGTGTTGCTACGCTGGCAAATATCACAACATTTTACAAAATTAACCACATCCAATTTCATATTTGGCCACCAGAAGCTAAAAATATAATACACGATATAATAAATAGATTTATTATGCAGAAATATTTTACCTACTAGTCAAGTTGCTGTGAGTCTTGGTGATACCAAAATAATCAGCTAAAGATTTTGCCTCATTAGTATCACATCCACTCCACTATAACTTCTTAAAGAAGTTAAACTCTTCTGTTACAATCTAAAATTGTTTCACTATTATAAAAATGGTGAAACAATTTATTATTGTGTATTATATTTAAAAATATATTATTGATCATATAATATTATAATTTTTATATATTTTACCTATCAGCCAATTTGCTGTAAGTCTTGGTGATGCCAAAATGGGCAGCAAGAGATATTGCTGACACAATAGTATCACATCCACTGTGAACCATTTGAAGAAGTTGAATTCTTCGGTCAAGGTCCAAAACAACTTAACCATTATGAGAATGGTGATGCATTTTACCCTTACAAATTTTATATCTCGAGGCCTGAACTCGCAGATTGCGTCTTAAGCCTTTATTGGAAGACATAGATGATGGATATTTTTGGTAAAGGATATAATCCTGTATCTCATCGAATTCTATTAAAATGAATAGAAATATACTAAACAAAATTTATTTACTTGATTTATCGTCTTTCGTCATTTGATTGGAGAAACAAAGGATAATTTTGGTATCAAATACAACTGAATGAATAAAAAAATAATATATATAATAAATGACCCAAAAACATATCCAAAAATTTAATTTATAGTATTCAATGAAAATAAAGAATATTTCAGTGTATTTAGGCAATCATTTTGTTTGCAAACTGAAATTTATCTTATAGGGTATACTTAAAATAAATAAATATTCTATTAAAATTGCTAAAATTTATTATTAGAAAAATTTACAATCATTTACTTTGCAAAGTTGAGTATTGGTAGAATAATAGGTTTTTATGCCATTTAATATACTTTATCTAAAATTAAAAAGCAGTTTCATAGTGGAGACGGATCCGATTTCACGTCAAAACATCTGATTTGACGGCGTCCGACAAGGCTTTCATAGTGATTTTTTTTTAACGTTTCAACTTAAAACAGATTAGACATTATTTTATTTTTTAAAATGAACCAATATTCTCTATTTAAATTATATATGATATATGATCTCTTATTCAAGAAAGAAAAAAATATAGTAAATTCAAAAAGGAGGAAGGAGGGAGCATATTTTACTTTGCTGCCAAAATTACTTATAGATGACCTCAAGTTTTATAATTACATGTGTATGAAAAAAGTGAGTATATTTTTATATATAGTATTTTCACTTTAAAAAATAGATCTTATTAAAAATAAAATTACAAAAAAGAAAACTATATAAATTTATTAAAATTAGTTTATTATATATATATATATATTAAATTAATTTTATAATTAATATTGAGATATAACCCTAATATTACATATAATAAGAATGAATATTTACAATAATTAATATAACATTTAATAATATTATAATAATTAGGCATTTAAAAATCATTTTTATGCTAATTTCTTGATACTTCATTTGATCTAGATACCTAGCAACTGGTAATTCATATGTCACCTTGTCATATTCTCATAAACTTGGGGTATCAACTATAAAACTAATAATAGGAGAAAATACAAAAGCTATATGGGATATTATTCAACCCATCCATATGAAGGTCCCAACATTGGAGATGTTTGAGGAAGTTGCTAAGGGCTTTGATGAAAGGTGGAACTTCCCAAACTGTATAGGTTTAAATTTTATTTATATCAAACAAAAGATAATTATATTTTTTATTTTATTATTTCATACTATATTATTATGTTAATATTTTATAAGGTGCCATTGATGGGAAACATTGTAAAACAAAAAAGTCTCCATATTCTTGAACCCAATTTTATAATTACAAGCATGGATTTTCAATAATCCTTCAAGCATTGGTGGATCATAATGGCAAATTTATGGTTATAGATGTTGGCACTTATGGAAGCCAAAATGAAAGAAAATTTAAATATAATAAGTTTTGATCTTGTTGGTTCAAATTATCCTTTATGGAACCAACAGAGTATTAAAAATAGTTCTGATAAAAATAAAAATATAAGAAACTTATTTAGCAATTATTTTAATAATAGACATTTGCCCTGGCAAACTAATATATTAAATTAATATTTATTTTTTCAATATTTTGATTTTATATGTATTAAATTTCTTTATATTTTTTTGGTATATATTTTCTTTTTATAAAAATACAAGAACTTGTTCATAAAATAATTATTTTGTACCAATTTCCCATGTTTTTGTTTAATATATTCTTAAAAAAAATTTATACATGTAAATAAATATTATCAGCTATTTTATTAAATTTAAATACTTGGTGAATGGGTAATAAGATTTATTAGAAATTGATACTGAGGTCTGTATTACTACTGATTTTTGAATGTGACATTTTTTTAAAGAAGCTTATATAAGAAAAGGATCCTGAGTGTAAATATCTTGCCTACTTAGTAAGCCTTGACTAATCAAATTTATTTTTATCAAACCTTTCCTGATATGGTACTTAAAATGATATAATTATAGGTCAGGCTAAGTTTAAAAAGCACAAAGCAAATATTTATTATTTTGTAATAAAAAAATTATAATATGTTTAACAATTATAATATATTTATTTAAAAATATAAATATTAAAAAATATATAATTTATTTTTTTAATTGACTTTTATATAAAAAAATCATTTGCATAATGTTCATTTTCACTTTATCTTTGTGATCCTGTGGTAAAGATGACAATTCTTCATCTATAAATTTAGCAAAATCACCTAAAAATATAAAACAAAGGTAATGAATGATCATATTGTTTGCTCAATTATTGATAGTATTTAATTTAATTTAAAAAATTAAGTTTGCTCCTAAATAATTTTTCAAAGATATTGATTAACATTTTAATACCAAATTTAAGAATTAAATAGTAAGCTTAATCTTTTTATCTAAATACTTAGATGAGATATATTAATACAATAAATTTAGCAAAATCACCTAAAAATATAAAACAGAGGTAATGAATGATCATATTGTTTGCTCAATTATTGATAGTATTTAATTTAATTAAAAAAATTAAGTTTGCTCCTAAATAATTTTTCAAAGATATTGATTAACATTGTAATACCAAATTTAAGAATTAAATAGTAAGCTTAATCTTTTTATCTTAATACTTAGATGAGATATATTAATACAATAAATTTAACTCATCACCTAAAAAATATAAAACAGAGGTAATGAATGATCATATTGTTTGATCAATTCTAAATATATATATAATTATTGAAAGTGTTCAATTTAATTAATAAAATATATTCAAAAAAATTTATGTTATATTTATAAAGTTTTAATACCTGATTCACCAAATTGTAGGTCTAAATTTATCCAAAATTCTGATTTTTTGCGTGAATCCTTGTAACTTTCATCAAATTTATCATATATAAATTTAGATCCTCTTACAGCTTCAATTAAATCTAACACATTAATTTTCATTTTTAACATGAACAAGCTAAATTATTAGAAATAAAAAATTATATTTAGTTATTTTTAACAAGGTAGAGTAAAAGAGAAGATAAATGGAATAGTTATGATAAAATGCTATTATAATTAATTCAAAAAATTCTATTAGTTTAATGTATATATGTATTATGATGTTTGAATATTAGAATTAAAATAAAATTCTATTTAGTTATGATAAATAAGCTTAGTTTTTTAACAAGGTATGTTACAAATAGAGAAGACAAATGGAAGAGTAAAATTTAACTCATCACCTAACTATTTAAAAAATTCTATGTTATATTTATAAAGTTTTAATACCTGATTCACCAAATTGTAAACCTAGATTTATCCATAATTTATAACTATAAAAAAATTATAAGTAACGTTATAACGCTTTATAAAATTTGCCGGATCAAAAAGTCAAAATGTTTTGACTTCAAAATTTGCCGGATCCGTTTTCAAGACGGAAGGTATCGGAACGGACGCACTATGAACGTATATATCATTTTTAATGAGATTGACTTTTGACGGAACGGATGTAAAAATCGGATCCGTCTCCACTATGAAAGCAGCCTAAGATATTAGAAGGATATATTATTTATTACTTTGCAAAATTTGTAGCCCAGCAATATTTACAATTGATCTTGATATAGTAGGTATACTCAAAATAATTAAATATTCTATTAAAATTGCTAAAATTTATTATTAGAAAAATTTACAGTCATTTACTTAAGATATTAGAAGGATATATTATTTACTACTTTGCAAAATTTGTAGCCCAGCAATATTTACAATTGATCTTGATATAGTAGGTATACTCAAAATAATTAAATATTCTATTAAAATTGCTAAAATTTATTATTAGAAAAATTTACAATCATTTACTTTGCAAAGTTGAGTATTGGTAGAATAATAGGTTTTTATGCCATTTAATATACTTTATCTAAAATTGATTAAATTAAGATATTAGAAAGATATCTACTTTGCAAAATTTGTAAGACAGAAATATTTACAATTGATCTTGATAGATTCTTCATAAATCTGATTTATACGTACTCCCACTTCAATCAAATATGTCAATATCACTAAAATAAATAAGGTTAAATCTTAACATGTCAGTCATAAATGCCAATATCACTAAATTAGAATCTATTTAAATCGGGAGTTCATCTAAAACGTTACACCGGTACTCCAGCATATTTTCGCAAAAAAATTACTCCACAAACCCCTGTGCTCTTAACAAATATACACTTCAATACAACAGCTAACCCACTGCCCTTAACAAACGTTAAGATTTTTTAAACTAAATAAATATTAATATAGGAATAAAATTTTACCTTTTCAGTCACTTAACCAACTATTGCTTGTGCCCTTCTAGAATATCCATTTTAAGCAATTTCACGAATAATTTTTATTAAATTAAAATAAGTACATATAAAATTAAAAAATAAATAATATAGTTGATTAGTAATTTTAAACTCGGCTAATTACAATATTTATGCCTAAAAACGGTCTTTTTGTATCTTATAAATAAAAAACAATTCTCTAAAATATCACGACAAATCCTGAATCTTATAATCTAAATTCAAACAAGTGCGCCGATGTTATCAAACCAATATTATTGCGCGTAATAAAATTATAAAGAAGCTTAAAAAAATATATATACAACAAAATATTAAAAAATATACCAATCTTGACATATATATAATAACAAAGTCAGTAACGTTTTGTAATATTTTTCAAAGAGAATACAATTCGCATATTTTTAAGCGTGGGGATTAATATTACGAAAAAATTATACCCATATCTCCTATACCTTTGGATTTAGACCTTATATTTTGGAAAATAATAAAAAATAGAGAGCATAAAATCCCCTCAAACAAGATATCAATATCTTGCAGTTTTCAATATATTTATCTAATTACAAAAACTTACAAAATACATCAATTGATTGTATTTGCTCCAAGGTCATAACATTTATACATTTGTAAATAGAATTATTAAAATCAAACTGAGCTATAATACTCTAAAATTGTTTTAGTAAAAATATCTTCTTCATAAAAACTATACAACATTTAAACAAGTGAAAAGACAATTTTAACAATAGATGTGAGGGAAGGGGCGATACAAATCGAGTTTGAAACAGTACAATTTGATCCAGTTTTAAAAATTGAAAAATGCCAAAATTGCAAAATAAGGAAGCTAACTTCACGCTCTAATCTAAGTTTAAAATTTGATTTCCGAAATAAATAATTGAGATAAAAATAAATTTGAAGCATTAATAGGAAGAGAAAGATATTTTCTATCGTTGTTCATTAAGAAATTTAAAAAATTTTATTATGAGTGTTTTTATTTTTGGAAATGGTTAATAGCTGGTAAACGGTAATGGTACAAATCAAACTGAAAATGATACAAATCATTCTCTATCGACCTATATACTTCTTATTTTAGGTCCGTGAAGTTGGTGGAACGATGTGAGGATCAATTAACAAAACCTATGCCAATATTTAGAGTCCTAATTGATCTTCAAACCAAGCATCAGCGGAATCAATGCATGAGTTATAAGCAAAATAAGGAAAGTGTGAAATTTTGAAGCTGGCGGAACGATTTGAGGATCAATTACCGAAACCTATACCATTGTGTAGCTAGTGTTGTTAAACGGCTAAGCCGCCACTCGAGTCGAGTTTTTAGTCGTAATAAACGGCTCAGCATTGAGCAGCTCAATCAGCCGTTTGAGACGACTCCCGAGCCGAATCCTGAGCCGATTTTATATTTAAAAATATTTTATATATAAAAGAAAGATATCAAATTTATAAAGAATTATACAAAGTTGTTAAAATATACTTTTTTTTATTATTTGGTGTTACTGAATTATATATTTTAACCGACCCATAACAGCTTTACCCCAAGGTGACATATATTATAAACATCGTTATTGCGTGGCTTCTAGTATAGCTATAGATGTCGGATAAATTTTATTTTATAACTAATACATTACATTAAGGAACATGTGTGCCAAATTTTGAATCTTGAGGATATGTATATTTTAGTAAAAGCAAAATATACTGGAGAATGATTTTTATATTTTTTGGGTAAAAAACATTTTGACAAAATAGATAAAACCAGGTAAGTTTTTTAAAAGATGAACATAGGTAAGAAATTATTAAATATAAAAATTCATCTTCACACCAAATTTATAATCTTTGTGCTCAAGGGTTTAAAAGTTATTCGTGTTAACATTGTTACCCCGTCAATCGCTTTACCCCGGTCTCCCCTACATAGAGAAAATTTTTTAAGAGATATATAACATGATATATCAAACTTTAAGATTAATTTATTAAATTCCTAGAAAAAAATATAATAAAAAAATATATAAAATTATTAAAAGTATGTATTATCTATATATATAATAGCCGTAATCAAGAAATGAACGTTTTCGTATCTTGGTAATGTTAATTTTTTTTCTATCAACTTTCCTATCATCGTAACGTTAATTTTTTCACTTTCCTATCTCCTAATAATGTTAAAATTTTTTTTTTCTATCAACTTTCCTATCATCTTAATGTTAAATAAATCGAGGGCTATTATTATCTCGCTAATGTTAAAATTTTTTTTTAAAAATTTTTTATGGCAAAACCGGGATTCGAACTGGCGACCTATCGTTCGGAAGGCAAACGTTCTTTCCATTGAGCCCCCCCCTTTAATATATATTTGTATATATATATGAAACTTTTTTTTATAAAATTAACTTAATTTAATCGACAGCTTAGTAGGAAAATAATTTTTTCAAAAATGGATGTCGAAGCTTTTTCAAATCGGGCAATTTGATAGTCGTAAACATTACAAGTAGAGAAGAGCAAATAATAATATATATGAGAATGATATGATCTTTACAAATGGATGTGTCTGGAAAATAGTATTACTTAATGTATAGATAGAATTTTCTGTTTTTTAGGATTGATATTAAATACCAAATGATTATGAAAGGGGATATTAACAGGAGACAATGTAATGTTCAGTACAACTCTTTTGAATATGATGGAACAAGAGTCAGGTTATCAAACTTTTTTTCTTGATGTCTCAGGTTAGTATTTACTTATTTCTTATAATTACTTATTTTTTCAATATACTTTATTCATTTTTCATATTTATGTTTATTTACTTATTTCTTATATATACTTTATTTATTTTCATATTTATGCTTATTTACTTATTTCTTGTATATACTTTATTTATTTTCAGATTTATGCTTTATTTTCATGTATATTTTTTCCTGTATATACCTCTTACATATATATACCTATGCTTTATCCATTTATGTATATTATTTTTATCTCTCATGTATATATTTCTCATATTTATGATGGGAAGGAATTAAATTCACTTAAGATTAATACAATAATTAGCTTTTGTGTCAGTAGATTAAACTTTATACTAGAAATTACTTTATTTACATAGCATTGAGACAAGTTTTGTCTACATCCCCTTATACTTAAACAATTTAAAACTTTAACCTTAACAATAATCATAGCAATAACATAAAACATGTTAGTAGTTTTAAACTCTACATCCCCTTATACTTAAACGATTTGAAACTTTAACCTTAACATATAATCATAGCAATAATATAAAACATGTTAGTAGTTTTAAACTTTTATACTAGGAATTATATTATTTATAATTGTTTTGAGACAAGTTTTGTCTACATCCCCTTATACTTAAACACTTTGAAACCTTCAATCTTAACATATAATCATAGCAACAATATAAAACACAAATTTAGGATCAGTTTACCATGCACCTGACTAATTTCTAGTCTTTCCTTAGGCAATAAACCCTTAAACATAAATTTACTTCCCTGGTCAACCTTTATAAAATCTTGAATTTTTATAAATCTCCTTTTACTTAGGTTATTTTCTTATTGACTATTAAATATTTTTTATCCCCCTTATCCTTTAATACTTTTCTATAATTTATCGTCCATCTTTTAATAATTTGTTTCTTACCCCTTGGATAACTTATTATTCTTCCACCTCCATTTTGAAATTTTTCCCTCCCTTTTTATGACTTATTTTTACTTTTTATTTTATTTTATTTATTTCTAGTTTCCACATGGTTTTTGTTTTTCCCTTTCAAAATAAACTTTTTACATTTTACGCCCTCCATCTTTTAATAATTTTTGTTTTACCCCTTCTTGCATAACTTTTATTCTTTTCGTCACCATTTTAGATTTTTCCCTCCCTTTATTATTTATTTATTTTTCCCCTTTATTTTTTATTTTTGTCTCCTTCTAGTTTCCCACATGGGTTTAGCTTTTCCTTTAAAATAAATATGTAAATTTGTAAACAATTTTAAATAATACGAAATAGGATTTAATTGTTTTTTGGAAAATAAATTAGTATTGTTAAGATTTATAAACATGTATATCTCTCATGTTTCTAATTATTTTCATTGTGTTTTATTATAAACAAACTAAAAAATCATTAAAAAAAAACTTTAATAATTTTCTGCAAAAATTTTATTTCGCTAATTTTAAACCATGGCGCTTAAGGTTATTCTGGAGAACGCTAGAATGCATAAGTCCCCAATATTTGCCCTAATGATTGATCTAAGTCAAGCCTTTGACTCCATCATACAGCATAAGATCTGGCCCTTACTGGAGGACATAGGAATAGATAAACATCTGATTTCGCTTATAAAAATAATATACGATAATCATAACGTGATACCACAACATCTGAACTTAAAATCACAACCATTTAAGGCTAACAGAGGACTGAAACAAGGATGCATTTTATCACCTATGTTATTTAATGTAATAATGAACGATATTCTGAATAAATCCTTCAAACAAGAACATGCTCTTAACCCTCGATATCTGAATCAACAATATGATAATAACATACACAACTCTCTAAATTTTCTATGCTATGCCGATGATGTATGCATATTAGCTAACTCTGAGTACAAATTAAGAAACTTGCTGTCATTATTTGTCAAAAATTGCTTTGGATACGGACTGAAAGTCAACTACTCTAAGACAAAGTTAATTGTATCCAATATCCCTCTATATAACAGCGACCCCTTTAACTTTGAGGATAATGTGGTAGATACGGTCTCGGATTTTAAGTACCTAGGAACCAGAATAATGTCATTAGGCACCACCATTTTGGATACTAAGTCGAGGACCAACAAGGCCAGATCCCGATATCATCAGCTAACTAAATTATGGTCGTCCAACCAGATATCTACGAACCTAAAAATAAGACTCTTTAAATCCCTAATTCTACCCATCTTAACATACGGGTTGGAAACATGGCAGGACACTAAAAGCAACATCAACACATCCCAGACCTTCATAAACAAGTGCTTAAGAAGAATCACTAAAACTTACTATCCACACAACACCCCAAACACAACTCTCTGGAACAGGTGCGACATCCTACCTATCAAAAGACTCATTCCTTTGAGGAGATTAGAATTACTCGGCCACTGCTTAAGACATTCACGAGATAATATGATATTTTCGTCCATGGAGTGGACCCCGGATTATGGAAGGCGAAGAATCCCCAAATACTATTGGCTGGCAAAATGTCTGAAGGACATGGACTTGATCAATCTTACGTTTATAGATTTTCTTGCACTCAGCAAAAACAAGAAACATTTAAAGGAACATCTGCAATACATGCTTAAATATGGTTTAAACTAGAGCAGGAATCGTGGACGTACCAGACTATTTTCTCACACTGCCTTATTTCCAATCTCTTATCCCCAGTCTAATGACAACTTATGTATTGGCGCAATAGGAATTATGATTTTTGATGAAGTCAATGATAATCTTAAAACCGTGAATATTGATAATGATAACAATCTCCAGGCTCAATATAATAATGATAATAGTGAATAACATGGATTCTATAGACATTGCGTTATCTTCCAAGGATATACTTACCAAGCATTAAGAAATTTTTTTTTTCCCATCTCTTAAATCTAACCAGGTGTCAGGTACATTATTATTATTAATATTAGCTACAATTCTTAACACTATTTTGCCGGTAACGGAACTAATAGATCCCCTCTTTCTTACTCCTCTCTTCTTTACTATGCTAGCTGACTACATAGTGGTACCGTCCACTATAATAAAACGGGTATACATCATGTATAGGATCTATATACTAGTGAATATACATGGTGCACGCTATAACTCCTGGTGGGTGATGAAATTGCACTTCGTGCAATTTCTGGCGTGGTAATGAATGAATGAATGAACTTAATTTAATCAGAATGACGGGGTTGATGGGTAATTATTTAGTTAGGTGTATATGATACTAAATATGCTTTATTAATATATTTTATAAAAATATTAAGTTTTTCATTTAATTGTTTAATAGATTTTTTTTTTTTAAAAATGCATTAATTCAAATTCGTGAGAAATATTTCTCAACTTGACTAGATATTTTTGTGGACATTCATTTATCCCTCTCTCGTCATATGAAAAAATTAATGTCAGAAGCTAAAACGTGCTTACTAAATTTCGTTGCATAACTAATGACCGAAGAAGAATACAAAAAAAAAAAAATTCAGATTATCTACAAATTATTTTTAAAATAATTATAATAGATGATAAAGTTATTAATCAACTAGTGAATACATTAGATTAAACCAGAGTTGTACATTTGCTCAAAATAAAAAGATCTTCAAAGATCAAAATTTGAAGATCTTTTATTTATAAAAAAATTTGAGCAACGATCTTAAAAGATCTAGATCTTTGAAGATCGTAAAATTTGAAGATCTTTTATTTTTTAAAAATTTTGTGTAACGATCTTTGAAGATCGCTGCGATCAACGATCTTCAAAGATCTTCATGATATTTATTTTTTTACCCCTTTATCCAGATGTTTTTCAATTTTATTAATATAATATTTCTTTTATGTTTTATACCTCTCCTCCTGCCTTGGTGGAAGAAAAAAATAAATTTTTTTTAAAAAAAAAATATTGACACAGCATGTTTCTAAAATTTTTGATGGCTTTATTATTAGATTGCAAAATATTAAAAAAAGAGTGCCTACAATAATATTTTTTTTGATTGATATAAGAGTTTTTAATATTATCATTGAAAAGTGAAATAATTTTTATTTATTTGAATTGTAAAAAAAATATTTAAAAATTTCTTGAAAAGCTTCCTTTTCTTCCGAAATTTTTTAAAAAAAATATAAATATATGAATAATTATAAAAAATTAATTTTTGCTGGCTTGCTTGTAAAATTTTTTTAATCGGGTTCGAGCCGGGAAACATTTTTTAAAAATTTTGGGTTGGGCTTGAAAAATTAGGCCCTATGCAGATCACTATAATACATTATTATAATATATTTTCCTCTCGCTAATTAATAAGTAATTACTATGTTTATTATAACACATTTGCATTTTATATATCCAGTAATAAATTTTTATTTCATTTTTTTTTATATTTTTAAATCAAAATATAAATCTTTTGTGAGTTTTAAAAATAATTTCCGTTATTGAAAAAAAGGAATCAAAAAAACAGACCGGTCTATGAGTTTAGGAAACTTTCTTAGAAAGTGTGTCAGCATACCCTGGCTTAATAAATTAGTATCGCTATGCCAATTCCCCTTACTACTAGTTCAGAATGAGGTGCTAACTTTCTTTTAATTTCATCGCTATTTTTTAATATTGATTTTTTAAATAATTTTAGAAATGTATCTATTGGACATATATATTTGATAACATTAGTTCCTAAATTTGATTGAGATAATTAGAATACTTTTGGATATTCGTATTATTTAAGGGGGGGGGATGTGCCTATTCTAAAGTCAAAATATAGTATAATTTATAATATCAATTTATACTTTTTATCTTTTATTAATTAATAAAGTTTAATAATTATTATTAAGGATAATTTATCTTAATGAGGGTCTGAACCCCGGGTCTGTGCTCAGAGCTGGTTTGGTCGATTTTTAGACCCAAACCTCGGGTCTGGTTTTATACAACTAACCAATTAACAACACTTTAATATTAAGTAAAAGTCATGCTTTTACTATTTACAACGATATAAAATAGCAAGTTGCGATTTTAAAAATAAAAGTAAAACAAAATTAACACTTTCCCAAGATGTCTAGGAAGTGTCATAAAAACCACCAATAAAATCAGAATGATATGATATATTTGTCATATTATATATCCTTAAAATAAGCTAAATTTGAATAAAAAAATTAAGCCCAGCCCAAGTCATATTGCATAAAATTTCCAAAGAACCCAAACCCGGCCTAACCCCGCTAGAAAATATATATTTAGGTCTATACCCTAGCCATGTTTCTGATATAATTATGGGTTGTTAAATTCTAGACCCAACTAATTAAAATGGGTCAATTCAGTTTTTTTTATTCTAAAAATATTTTATATATTTTAATTTTACTCTACCAACTCGAGTCGCGAAATGCAGTTGTAATTATGATTCTTTATTTTAAACTTAGGGAAATAGTTCAATATTAACATCAAATTAATTATCCTATATTCTCTTTAGTATCTCTCCTTTTAAAATTCAACTCATACTTCTTCATCCCAATATATTAAACTTTTACGCAAATTTCAAATACCTCTTTGTATCTCTGATTTTACAATTCATCTCAATATAATTATAATAAATTCTTGCGCATATACCTTTTTTGTACCTCATCTTTTATAATTCAACCCACGTATATATTTCAATTCAAATCATTCCTTGATTCTCCCAAATATATCCCCCTTTATTAAAAGCCCAAATGGTTTTCAATTTTTATAATTTCTTTTCTTTTATACCTCCCCTTGCCTGAAAGAAAAAAAAAATTATTTCGTTTCGTTTTTTTATTTTTGGATATATACTTTTTTAAAGATTAAAACTTGTAAACTTAATCATTAATTAAATTTTTTTCTTTATTAAATAAAATAAATGAAAAAAAATTCTGTAAATTCTAATTTTTTTTTATTTGACAACGACAATATTTTTGCGACATGCAGCTCATGGCATAAAAAGCTCAAATCAATTCCATGTAAGATATTTTAAATATATTTTATTTTTATTATTGGTTCTTCTTTTTATTATTGGTTCTTCTTTTTAATTAAAGTTACAACTACCAAATTTTTATATTTTCGTCATTTAAATTTTAGAACAATTAGGGTGTGTAACGTAATCTATATTTAAGCTAATAAAGACTTTGGCCAATTTAAAATTTTTGCAAATTTCTGGCTATACCTGTAGAAAAATATCTTCACAAGTAATTTTTTTTCCTAGTCCGTTGTTTTCGCCCAACTCTCATTAGTTAATCAAACAAAATCTTATGAATTAAAGGACAATTAAAAAGAGGCTTATAATTTTCTTCTATTTTTATAGTCATTCACCAAACCTAGTTAACAAATGATTTATAGCGAAATTAAAATTAATTCGATACCGAATATATATACTTTTATAACAACCTCCAATTGTTTTATTTTTACACAGCCTACCTAGTTTAAAAATGATTTAATAACCTTATAATTCAAATATATTTGCATTTTACAGCTAATCTTAAAAGACATATTTTAAGTCAACATCCTAATATTGCAGCTAATTTGAAATCAGATGAAGTTAACATTTGTGATACGTCAACAGCAAGTTCGCAGTCAAACGAGAAGACAACCCAAACAATTAAAATCGTCATGAGCAAATCGAAAGTATTTTATTACATACATTAAACAATAAATCATTATAATATAATCAACTTTTTGTTGTTAAATCGTAGAATTTAATTTTTTAAAATAATTTTTAACTCGGATTAATTTATTTTTAAGGAATCTAGGAAAATAATTCCCCGTGAAGAAAAATCCCCGGAAGATTACTCCCCTGAAAAAAATTCCCTATGAAAATAATTCCCCTGAAAGAAAAATCCCAAAGAAAATAATTTCCATATTTTTTGACCTATATAATATTAAATTATTTTTAGAAAATTAAAAAATCCCCGGAAAAAAAACCATTTATAAAATAAGCCCTTGTAATCATTGATTTGGATATATACTTTTTTAAAAATTTATAATCAGATATAAATTTTAAAATCAATAGTATTGTATTAAATTAACATAAAAAACATCCATTTTGTTATTTTTAACCAGGATTCAGACTGATATAAACGTACGGAACAGAATAGTATTCTGTTATTCTTATTTAATGTTATATAAATCATTTTTACCTTAGTGGCGTTTAGGTTAGAAATACCCCCCCCTCTTCATGGTATATATTAGAGACCTGCAGAGGTGCAATTTGTACGGCCAGGTCCAGCCCGGATTTTATTTTAAAAAAATTTTCGGCCCGGCCCGGATTTTTTTTCAGAAATTATTTTCGGCATGGCCCGGCCCGGATTTTATATTTTCAGACCCGGCCTGGACCGGCTTTGTTTAAAAAAAATTTTCAGCCCGGCCCTTATTTTTTAAAAATATATTCTATTTATTTTTGATTTTTATGGCTAATAATGGCGATATCATATATTTGGGTTTTTTTAAAAAAAAAATTTCTGGCCCGGCCCGGGTATATTTAAAAAAATTAAAATACGGCCCAAGCTTAGGGCCGGGCCTGCAGGTCTCTGGTAAATATAATATGGTTAATTAATATTAATTATTGAAATCTAGATAAAAAGTAGATTATCGATATAATATCCCTCTTTCTAGGAAAAAATTTGTTTTCACTATTTTTTTCAATTTTAAATTGAATTAAAACTATAATTTTCATTTATTCTATAAAAATCTATCTGATTGATTACCAAATAAAATATAAAAGGTATTTTTGAATCTGATTTGACCTGAAAGTTGAATTTTGCAGGGTTCTAAAATAATTATTAATTTTAAATATCTTATTATTTTTTTAAAAAATAAATTAGGTTTACGAATCGGTTGTGGGATTAATTGCCATTAACAACTTGCCAATTAATTTAGTAACATATGAATCATTCAGGCTATTATTAGATCCAATAGTCCAATCGTTGAATATGACTATAAACAAACATATCGTAATTGATAAAATAAAATATGCTGCGTCAGAAATAAGATGCCAGATAATGCAACAACTAAAAAATAAGCTCATTTCTTTGAAGATAGATACTGCCACAAGATTTAAAAAATCAGTGTTGGGGGTTAATGCCCAATTTATTATGGATGATAAGATCGAAATTCGAACTTTGGGTATGTTAGAAATTGTAAAGGCGCACACGGCGTCTAATTTAAAGGAAGAAATAGATAATTTATTAAAACAGTATAATATATGTTTGAGCCAAATATACAGTATAACAGTTGACAATGGTGCTAATATGGTTAAAACCGTTGAAATGATAGCCGAAGAACAGCTAATTACTCATCTTGATCTTTATGAAGATGCCTTCTCAGAAAATTTGTCCCAAATGAATGATAATGAGTCATCATCGCAAATAATTAACGATTCTCTAAATGATAAAGAGATCGCCCAGGCAAATGACAGCCCTATTTCAAATATAAATGATAGTGATTCGTCTGAGGAGTATATTATACATAATCAAAATCAAGATGATCTTTAACACGATGATGAAGATGAAATAAATGATGACTTGGAAAATTTAATAAATGATCTAAGAAAATCATTTGGGCTGATTTGTGTGCGTTGTTGTGCCCATACAATTCAATTAGGGGTTAATGATTTTATAAAAAAATTTATTAAGGAGGACCTAGATGAAATAAGATCGATTCTTAAATTATTTAAATCACAAAAATATAAAAATTTATATACACTAGAAAAAGTTAATAAACCAGTGTTGGACACTGTCACTAGGTGGAATAGCACCTATAGAATGCTAAAAAATCTGAATGATAATATAATTTTTTACATTAAAATGGGGCAAATATATTCTGAAACATTTATTAATTCGCGACTGTGGGATAGAATTCAAACATATCTCACAGTATTATCGCCGGCTAATACATGTACAATAAAATTACAAGAAAAATCTTGTACCATAGGGGATTTTTTTAAACTCTGGCTGGAATGCAAATTAGATTTAGAGGAAATCAATAACGAATTCTCTAATGATTTGATAAAATGTTTGGATAACCGTCAGAAATATTTATTCGATAATAATGTGTTTAGAAGTGGGATCTACATGGATCCCATCAAAATGGAATCTATCCATCTGAATACGATAAATTACAGGCTAGGGTAAATTTATAATATTTGACTTTAAATTAAATATAAAAAAATTTATTTTAGGACCATCTGATGTCTACGTGGAGACAAATTCAAATCTTTAATAAGCCAAAAGACAATCAATCTCTGAATGGCTCTCCTGTTATTCCTATCAGTTCTAAAAAAACCAGGCTGGATTTATATTTGGAGCGAGAAAGCGCGAATGCTCCAATATACCAAAATATTGAAAGTATCGATATGAAGACCAAAATAAATGGCTTAATATATGGCCAAAAATTGCCATCTGATCAAAATATTTTGCAGTATTGGCAATCCAAAAAATATCAAGATCCTGAATTATATACCCTCTCTCGAGTAGTTCTAGCTGCTCCTTGTTCTCAAGTGTCGGTTGAAAGATCCTTCAGTGCCCTAGGATTGATCGTAACGCCTTTACGAACCAGATTGGACAAATCTACTTTAAACGATATTTTATTAATCAAGCTTAATAAAAATTTATTAAACAACGTTATATTTTGATTTTTATTTATATAAAATATTTATTTGAATATTTGTAATTAAAAATTTTATATCATGTCTTACTTTTTATTTGAATAAATAAAAAAAATTATTTTAATGAAATTTTATTTTTACAAGGTGAAGGGATACTAATTTTAAAATGACAATTAATTTAAACACAAAATAAAATATTTATATATATAGGATGTAAGGCTTAAACTTTTGAAATACTGAAAAAAATCAAAATTAATTTTACTTTCGACACATACTTGTTTTAAGTAGGCCTACAAAAAAACAAATTGAATCGAATAATACTATTATTCGTATTTGATTCGAAAATACGAATCGAATAATTGCGTTATTAGTATTCGTACGAATAATAAAATCAATATTCGTTTCGATTCGTCGAATATTCGATTCGATTCGAAAATTTTGCTAAAGCTTATAAAAAAAATATATAATTTTTTGCAAAAAAAATTATAAACAGATATAATGTTTCAAGATGACACTTATAAGGAAACTAATTTTCATTAGCATATAACAATTTACAGAAAATAAACGAAATAAAACCTATTGATTTCATATAACGTTATCCAAACAAATTGGCCAAAAACGTCCGATTTTTAGAATTAGAAATGCTTATAAAAAATATTTAAATTATTTCTTCAATCTAATATTAAAATTTTATTAAAATTTTTTAAAAATGTACAATAATCTCATTTTATAAACATCAAAATATAATACACAAAAATATAATTATAGTATATACGAATTTGATAAACACTTTGGCTCGGCATGCTATTATTAATATAACTTAACCTAAACCTCGCCAATTCGCTGATAGATGTCCAAACTTTTGTGCCATCTATATAATTGACTGGATTTGCCGTTTTTAAAATATTTTTAAAAGAAATAGAAAGATTTAAAAATGCGTTGAGTTAGAGTATATAAAGTAAAAAAAATTAATTATCAAATAAGAGGTAAATTATTCATAAATTTTGAAGTATATCTCTTAGAAGAAAAAATTCTTTGGTAAACTATTTTAAAAAATAACTAATGACAAATATATCATATCATTCTGATTTTATTGGTGGTTTTTATGACATTTCCTAGACATCTTGGGAAAGTGTTAATTTTGTTTTACTTTTATTTTTAAAATCGCAACTTGCTTTTATATCGTTGTAAATAGTAAAAGCATGACTTTTACTTAATATTAAAGTGTTGTTAATTGGTTGGTTGTATAAAACCAGACCCGGGGTTTGGGTCTAAAAAATCGACCAAACCAGCTCTGAGCACAGACCCGGGGTTCAGACCCTCATTAAGATAAATTATCCTTAATAATAATTATTAAACTTTATTAATTAATAAAAGATAAAAAGTATAAATTGATATTATAAATTATACTATATTTTGACTTTAGAATAGGCACATCCCCCCCCCCCCTTAAATAATACGAATATCCAAAAGTATTCTAATTATCTCAATCAAATTTAGGAACTAATGTTATCAAATATATATGTCCAATAGATACACTTCTAAAATTATTTAAAAAATCAATATTAAAAAATAGCGATGAAATTAAAAGAAAGTTAGCACCTCATTCTGAACTAGTAGTAAGGGGAATTGGCATAGCGATACTAATTTATTAAGCCAGGGTATGCTGACACACTTTCTAAGAAAGTTTCCAAGACCCATAGACCGGTCTGTTTTTTTGATTCCTTTTTTTCAATACCGGAAATTATTTTTAAAACTCACAAAAAAAAAGATTTATATTTTGATTTAAAAATATAAAAAAAAATGAAATAAAAATTTATTACTGGATATATAAAATGCAAATGTGTTATCTTAAACATAGTAATTACTTATTAATTAGCGAGAGGAAAATATATTATAATAATGTATTATAGTGATCTGCATAGGGCTTAATTTTTCAAGCGCAACCCAAAATTTTTAAAAAATGTTTTCCGGCTCGAACCCGATTAAAAAAATTACCAGCACAGCCAGCAAAAATTAATGTTTTATAATTATTCATATATTTATATTTATTTTAAAAAATTTCCAAGGCACTACCCGACCTTGCCGGAATTTTTAAAAATTTTTTTTAGAACCGACAAAGCCCAAACCCAATTTTTTTAAAATATGGGTTTAGCACATCTTTACTATTATATAATATGCAACACTACCTACACTCTCATTGGAAACAGTTATAATTTTATTTTTTTTTAAAAATTTTGGAAGAAAAGGAAGCTTTTCAATAAATTTTTAAATATTTTTTAAAAATTATTTCACTAACTCTTATATCAATCAAAATAAATATTCTTGTAGGCACTCTTTATTTTGCAATCTAATAATAAAGCCATCAAAAATTTTAGAAACATGCTGTGTCAATATTTTTTTTTTAAAAAAAATTTATTTTTTTCTTTCACCAAGGCAGGAGGAGAGGTATAAAACATAAAAGAAATATTATATTAATAAAATTGAAAAACATCTGGATAAAGGGGTAAAAAAATAAATATCATGAAGATCTTTGAAGATCGTTGATCGTACACAAAATTTTTAAAAAATAAAAGATCTTCAAATTTTACGATCTTCAAAGATCTAGATCTTTTAAGATCGTTGCTCAAATTTTTTTATAAATAAAAGATCTTCAAATTTTACGATCTTCAAAGATCTTGCTCAAATTTTTGAGCTAGATCTCGCTCAAAAATCTTCAAAGAAGATCTTTTGTACAACTCTGGATTAAACAAAGATTGTATCAGATATTTCAAATTTAAATATTAGAGAAGGAAAAAAAGCAACTATTCACAATAAACAAATGCCTAATTATTTTCCTCATGATTCATGGTAACAATAAGCTGACTAACTTATGTTTTGAAAGTTGAATTCGATAATCTTATATAAGATATATCTATTCAATAAATTCCATTCCAAGATAAGGAAAAAGATAAGTCTTATTATTTCATTAATATTATTATATATACTCTACTTCTATAACATTACTCCTATTTGCTGTATTATCCACTTACAATTTGGTTTAACTATTAAATAATACTTTTCATATAATTATTTTATAATTATTTTAAAAGTCTAGCAATTTGACAACTCCCCAATTACACTAATAACTCAAATAGCTCAAACATAAATACTCTCTTACAATTTTTTTAAGAACCTAACTAATTTGATTTCAAAAATTATACTTAATAATTCTAATAGCTAAAACATAACATAAATACTTTCTTATAATTATTTTAAGAGCTTAAGTAATTTGATTTCAAAAATTGCACTAATTAATGCTAATAGCTCAAACATATTAACTTTTATAATAAATAAAAATAATTCAAATTACATAGTAGGTGAAATAATTAGTATATTTTAAAATTTATACTGGAAATTATTACGCTACTATTTATATCCTAATATGTAGGTGAAATAATTAGTAAAATTATACTGGAAATTATTACATTATAAGAGAATTAAGTGTTAAGTACTTGGTATAGAATTGATATAATTCAAACTTGGCTTATTGATGAATTAGAATTCTTAACAAAAGATATAAGTTAATTCCTTGTGTTAATAAATTGATATATAACTAGCTAAAATAGTAGATAAATTATACTAGTTAGAGTTTGAACAATAAATTAGTACAAACAATTTTTATTTATTTCTTATATATAATTAAAATAATACACATATTAAATCCGATATTGGAGGAAAACTACTATTAAAACTCTGTCATAAGTTAGATCTTCGAATAGCTAATACTTTCTTCGAACATCCTGATAAAAAAGAGATATACACATATTTTAGCCCAACGTACAATACTTGGTCTCAAATAGACTATTTTATTTGTAATAGGTTGACTATGAGTTGGATAAAAAATATTAAAGTTCTTCATC
This sequence comes from Gordionus sp. m RMFG-2023, assembly GCF_954871325.1. Classification (NCBI taxonomy): domain Eukaryota; kingdom Metazoa; phylum Nematomorpha; class Gordioida; order Chordodea; family Parachordodidae; genus Gordionus; species Gordionus sp. m RMFG-2023. The sequence goes on from NC_088777.1 coordinate 21,452,539, forward strand.
AGGTTTTATTTAACTCTGACCATAAAATTATAGATTGCTCTATGGTAATAGACCCGAAGATATGGCATATGAGGAAGAAAAGAAACGGAAAGTCACTTACGAAACGTCCCAAATTAGATATCGAGGCTTTAAATGATCACAATATCAAAACAGAATATATAAAACAAATCAGAAATAATTCTCATAAATTTATCGATCAAACTAACAACTTATCCTCGGACACACTATGGGAAAATACCCGTGACATTTTCAACAAAGCGGTATCAAATTCCTTACCAGCCAAGATGAATTATCCGGACTGGATCTCAATAGAATCAAAAAATCTTATTTCAAATCTAGTGGGGAGTGGTCATTATAGGAGAAACAGAGCTATGTATATCCTAAACTAGTGTTGTAAATGAACGCGTTCAAAATGAACGCGTTCGTGAATGAAGTTCGTTTTTTTGAAAAAAGGTGATGAACGGCGTTCCTTTTTTTTGACGAACTTTGAACGTGAACGCGTTCCTTTTCTTTGATGAACGCGTTCAATTTTACGTTCGTTCAATTTAAAAAACACTTTTTATTTTTATTTATTTGAAAAATTAATATTTAATTTAATTTTTTAACAAAAAAGTCTTATATTTTTTAATCAGCTGTTTTTACTTTTTCCTCTTTCATATTGCAATTAACGTACCATAACGTGCTACTGCTAGAGAAGATAAGATTAAAGTTTATTAATTTGAATATTTTATATTTTAATTTAATAGATTAGCATTTGCATGGATATAAATATTTCATCATCAGATTCTGAAAATCAAAATTCAATATTAGATGAATTAGAATTACCATGGCCCAAATATCAAAAATATTTCACTGTTTTAAAATCAAAAGGTTCAATAAGTTACCAAATGTAAAATGTGTCCAAAAAGTATTATATCAGTGTCAACATCTTCAAGCTCCAATTTAAAAAGACATCTGATTGTAACATTAATTATTTTATATTATATAATATGTATAACTATATAGCCAGTTAATAATTTATTTTAATTGTTCTAAGTAAAAATAATTACATAATATATATATATAGTTAATTATAATAAGGCATTTTAATATTAGTATTAGTCCATTCTTAGCATAGATATGAAAGGGAAACTAGTATTTTTATGGGAGCTAATTTTGTTTGTCAATGTATTTAAAATAGGGAAAAATAAGATATATACTGTGATATGTAAAATTTTAAAAAACATAAATATTAAAAAGAATATATCTTTTGTCAAGAAAATGAAAAAGATTCTTTTCAGACTAGTTAAAAAGGTCAAAAAGTACTGAGTACAAGATACAAAAGGATCTTGTATCTTAGATACAAGTATTTGTGGTACTGCCAAACACTGATTTTAGAATTATTTTATAAGTCATACCTTTGCTATTACCAATTTAATAAAATAATATTATCTGTAGCATAATTTATCAAAAATTCCTTAATTTTTACAGAGTTCTCATAATAGTATGATGCAAGAAATTAATGATCATTTAACAAATTATAGTGATACAATTTAAAAAAAAGTAAAGGCTGAGAAATTTAAACAACAGAAACTCTTAAATTATAAAAAAAATGCATCAAATGTGATTCAATCACAAATTGATGATGCAATAATTAACTTCAGTATAGAAGAACTAGAGCCTTTTAATATTGTTGAAAAACCTGCTTTTGTAAAAATGATAACCACATTACAACCAAATAAAAAGGTTATGTCACGCCCGACCCTTGTGTCAAAAATATCAAAAGATTATAATATCATGATAGATAAAATGATAATTGTTTAGGCAATCAAACAATTCTTTGCATCACAGCAGATTCATAGTCATCATACCATCGGTATTTTGTACATTAAACTTTGAATATATCAATTTGTTTATATTATTACTTCGTTTTTAGGTATGACTGTACACTGATTAGATTCTGTCACTTTAGAAAGAAAATCGGCATGCTTAGCTTGCCAAAGGCTAACTAGCAAACACACATATGATTATTTAGCTGAAACAATTTCAAACCTTCTAAAGAAATTTAAAATACATAATAAGGTAACATTATGTGTCACTGATAATGCAAGAAACTTTTTAAAGGCCTTTAGGTATAAATAAATAGTCTATATTTTAATTTTTATATTTAAAAAAAATTATAGATTATTTGAAAAAATATCTGAAGATGAGGAAGATGAAATTGAATAATTATCATTAAATGAGGTGTTTGAAAATCAAAATAGGGAGGAAAACTTTATCTATCTCCCCAAACATCACTCTTGTGCTTGCCACAATCTTAATTTAGTGGCAAGTGTTGATGCTGAAAAAGCATTAGAAGATGTATCTTTTAAAAATATTAAATAGTGCATTTGATAAATGCAAAAGTTTATGGAACAAACAAAATCAGTCAACATCATTTGCTGCAGACTAAAGAGTAATTTGTCAAGATTACTTATTAGGCCTGTTATTACCCGATGGAATTCTTATTATAATTCTTTGAAATTAATAGATTCCTTAGTAAAAGAAAATTATAGTTTGTTTGACAAAGTCTGTGATATGGGAGGATTAGCTAGACTCTCAAACAATGATAAAAAATTTTTGGAAGAGTACTATATTGTAAGTCCTAACAAAATTTTTAGAATAAATATTATAATGAATTTTTTTAAATATTAAAATAGATCATGGAGCCTATTGCAACAGCTCTCACTATTTTAGAAAGTGAGGAAAAGATGCATTTGGGATATTTGACCCCGACAATAACAATAGTTAGTATAAAATTAAACAAACTCAGTGGTCTAAAATATGGGCAACCATTGATAGATACTGTATTAAATGGGATTAATAAAAGGTATTAAACCTATCACTATCAAATTAATTACATATATTTTATTTTTTTTAAGATTTCAACATATATATGAAGATCAATATCTACTTTCAGCAATTATACATCCGATATTCAAGCTTCAATGGCTTTGGATTAAGCTTCCACAAACTGAACCTTTAAAGAATAAAATTATAGCTTTTTTGAAAAAAGGCATTGAAACCCCAAGAATTGATAATGAAAGAACTGTCAATTCCGAGATATCTTTTTTTTTGACGAGGAAGAACAGGGCAGATTGGAGGATGATAACATAGCTCAATTATTTGAAACAAAGGATAAAACATTAAATGTTTTTAATAAATTCCCCCTTTTAAAAGAATTGTTTATCAAGTATAACATCGCAATCCCTTCATCTGCCCCTGTTGAGCGAGTTTTTAGTATAGCTAACGCTGTATTAACTGCCAAGCGTTCATGCCTATCAGATGAAAATTTTGAAAAGCAATTATTATTAAAAATTAATAAGAAATTTTTTTTATAAATTTATTTTTTTATCGCTCTATTATATTGTATTTATAATTATATTATCAAAATAAAACTATTATTTTTTATCATGGCTAATATATTGTGTTGAAAAATATAAGGCATTTATTTATATTAAATTAAATTTAAAAAAAAATTTATCATAAAATTTTGAACGCATGAACGCGTTCATGAACTTGAACGCATGAACGCGTTCATGAACTTGAACGCATGAACGCGTTCATGAACTTGAACGCATGAACGCGTTCATGAACTTGAACGCATGAACGCGTTCGTGAACTTGAACGCGTTCCTTTTTTTGAATTTGAACGTGAACGTGAACGCGTTCGATTTTTGTCAATGAACGTTGAACGCGAACGCGTTCGATTTTTTTAAAAATGTTTACAGCTTTATCCTAAACGATATAAGTCATAAACTCAGAAGAGATAAGAGAAAATTCCTTGAGGATCGTGCCACTGAGATAAGTAATTCGTTCAGTGCAAATGATTCATATAAAGCTTTTAAATTATTGAAATCCTTCACTTCTTTCAAAAAAGAGCAATTTTTTAAACTTAGTCACAACTCAAAAGAAATTACAGATCCAGAGATACAAATGGAAATATGGGTTTCACATTACTCTAAAATATTTAATAGCAACGAACCCTCCTCTACAAATAACCAAATAGTAATATCTCCCATTGATCAAAATCCATCTACCTCAAGTTTCTGGCCTTCAAATCTGCTAAACCTTGGACTTCCCCAATTCCTTCCCGCTCAAAATTCTTATATCTCAAATCTTTTATCTAATTCTACGAACAACTCAAATTTAGAATCTCCCATTGGCCAAAATTCATCTTCCTCAAACTCCTGGCCTCCTCAGGTGCAATTACTCCAGAACCCTCCTAAATGGCCTTCTGATCTATGCCCTCAAAACTCTTCTTCCTATAATCTCTTGCCAACAAAATTAGTACATTTACCAAACCAAAGTGAGTCTTCCATTCATCATGGTCCATCCACTTCGTACCTCTGGCCCCCACAATTTTTTCTCCCACAAGATAATACTCATAATACTACATCTTTATCTACACATTCTTCCCTCTCTACCTTATTCCAAAATACAGATAGAATCATAGATCCTATCAAGAGTGAAATAATAAATATAATAAAGAAACTAAAAAATCACAAGGCGTGTGGTCAAGATAATATTCGTAGTGAATATTTAAAAACGGACCCTATATTATCCGCCGAAATACTATTCCCTATCATATCGAGAGTATGGAAGGAAGGGATCTGCCCTAGTGATTGGCTATCGGCTACCCTAATTAATTTTCCAAAAACTAAGTACCCTAAAACTCTAGAGGATTGGAGAGGAATCTCACTAAATTCTATAATATATAAGATTTTCACTAACATTACCCTAAACCGACTCAAACCTTTCATAGAACGAGATTATGTGGATTCAATAGTTTCATTTAGAAAGGGACATATTGCTCTTGAAGCTATTCTCAACTTAAAGATACAAATAGAGAAATCTATAATACGAAAAAGGCAATTAATAATTATAGCTCTTGATTTTAGGAAAGCTTTTGATACGATTATTCATGATAGTTTATGGATAGCATTAGAAGAAGTTAATACTCCAACTTCTTTGGTAAAAATATTAAAAAATTTTATAATGATTACTCGATACAAATTATCCATGCGGGTCATAAATCAACAAAAATACCAGTTAAGATAGGTTTGAAACAGGGATGTGTCCTTTCTCCTCTTCTTTTTAATTTTATTACAAACTATATCATAAAAAGAGTGACTAAACAATGTTTGGCTCAGATTCCCATCGTGAAATTTAATATTCTTGCTTTTGCCGATGATATTTGCATTATAGGAGATTCTATATCACACCTCCAATTGCTAGTGGACATGATGACCCAAGTTGCTGATTTTTTTGGTTTAAAAATAAATATTGATATTGATGACATCAATATTCTCCCCTCCAAACATGAATCTAACGATACAAGGGAGAAAAATAGTAGAAGTTCAACAATTAAAATATCTAGGAGTGATACTGGATAGAAAAGGAAATACTAAACTAGACCTAATAGCTAAATTAAATAAAGGCAGACTGAAATATAGATCTTTTATGAAAATATGGAGTTCGAATCAATTATCAATTCCTTTATAGATTCGATTATTTAAAACCTTAATATTCCCCTCCTTAATCTATGGTATAGAAACTTGGAAAGATACCAAACAAGAAAGTAAAAAGATGCAAACTTTCATTAACAAATGTCTTAGATATATTACCAAAAATTTCTACCCGTATAATACTTCGAATCATAATCTTTGGTCCAGATGTGACATCCTCCCTATATATAGACTATGTGAATATAGGAAAATCGAAATATTAGGGCACATTCTCAGACAAGCCCCAAACAACCTAGTATATCAAGCCCTTTTTATTACCCCTTTGGAAGAATCATCTCTCAAACCTTTCCTTTCCTACAAAAATAGTTAGTTTGGTAGAATAAATCGATCATTATCGGACATAGATCTATCTTGGGAATTCATAAAACGTGCTTCGTTAGATAGAAAAACTTACAAAATCGTATTAAGACTTATTTACGAACATTTGACGAATAATTGCTGAGAATGTAACAAGTAAAGAAGATTAAATTTAAATTTAGTTTAGTATATTATTTAAAAATACAATTTCATATATTACTTTGATATATAACAAGTAAAGATGAGTAAGTAAAGTTATTTTATTTTATTATTTAAAAATACAATTTCATATATTGCTTTGATATATATCTAAGAGTTGAAGTTATTTGAATAGGGCTATAGTAAATGAAGGCAGATTAAATTAGTGCACATTGTAAGATAATTTCTAAATAGATTACATTACATTATGAGATTTAAGGTCTAATAGATTAAATAGATAGATATTTTTAACTAAATAATTATAAAAATTAAATATAATTATATATTCTAACTAAATAATTGGGAACAAATCGTAAATAAACTAAATGAAATTTAATAATCATAATAATAATAAAAATTCAAGACTAACAATAAAAAAATCAACTAAATGAAATTTAATAATCATAATAATAATAAAAATTCAAGACTAACAATAAAAAAAAATAATTTTAGATAATTAACTAATGACTAATAATTTTTATTGGATGATACAGTACTACTATTTTTTTTCCTTTTAAATATGCTCATAATCTTATTCCCTACGCTATTATTATTATTGGATTGGGTGAGTTCCACTCCTCTTAATAATTATATCTGGGTTAAGGTTTGTTGGTATCCTTGAGGAAAAATCGGCATAATTATTATGGAGGATAGGGCCTCTATAGTAATTCACGTTCGCTCATTTTGGGCAGGTCCATGACCAACGTGCTAGATAAGATAAGAAGATAAAAATATTAAAATTTAGGAGAAAGAGAGGTAAAATTGTTGCAATGTAACACGTGAACATTAAGGGTATTAGAAATATCAAAATTTAAATTGTGATAGAAATCATATTGGCTAAAATTTAAAATAGAGATCCTTGAAAATTTAATTTTAAATATGGGATATAGACATTGGTCTGAAATTTTTTTTTACAAACATAGCCAGGCCTGATCAAAAAACCAAGTCCCATGCAACTTTCATAAAATTTTCATTTTTTTTATTTTGATTTAATAACAATGTCTTAAATTTAATTTTATATTCCATTTATTTCTATTGTGGGTAATTACTAATTTAGGTGTATATGATACGAAATATGCTTTATTAATATATTTTATAAAAATATTAAAATTTAAGAGAAAAAGAGGTAAAGTTGTTGCAATGTAACCCGCGAGCATTAAGGGTATTAGAAATATCTGGGTAAAATTTAAAATAGAGATTCTTGAAAATTTTTTAATTTTATAGACATTGGCCTGATATTTTTTTTTGCAGACATAGCCAGGCCTGATCAAAAAACCAAGTCCCATGCAACTTTTATATAATTTTCATTTATTTTTTATTGTAATTTAATAACAATTTCTTAAATTTAATTTTATATTCCATTTATTTCTATTGTAATTTAATAACAATGTCTTAAATTTAATTTTATATTTAGATTTTAGAATAAAATTTAAAATTGTGATAGATATCATATTAAGCAAAATTTAAAATAGAGATGACATTGGCCGGGAAATTTTTTTTCGCAGACATGGCCAGGCCTTATCAAAAAACCAAGGCCTATGCGACTTTCATATTTTGATTGTATTTTTAAATGAATTATGACTTTTATATATTTTATTTCAGTTCTTCCGAACGATAGGTTGCGAGTTCGAATCCCAGTGTTGCCATAAAAATTTTTACATTAACGAGATAATAATAGCTCTCGATTTATTTAACATTAAGATGATAGGAAAGTTGATAGAAAAAAAATATTTTAACATTAGGAGATAGGGAAGTGAAAAAATTAACGTTAAGATGATAGGAAAGTTGATAGAAAAAAAATTAACATTATCAAGATACGAAAACGTTCATTTCTAGATTTAGGAATTTTTTTGTGTTACCAGTTATTTGAAAATAATATTTAATTTTTATTCTTTGTACCGTTAATAAATAGAATACTATGGAAGATAGACAATCTCCCAAACAATCAAAGGAAAGTATCCGCAAATTACGGAATCACATAAAATCCAAATATAATAATCCTAAATTAGTTTCATTAACTACAACTCATAATCCTAATTCAAATTTATATCTCCCAATTGATTTATCAATTAAAACTGCTATGATTCGCGCATGCATAAGCCGTTTTCATTAAAAAATTAAACAAATCTTCCCTACCACTTACACTTCTATTTTGGGAAATAGAAAAAGATTAAACATAACAAAAGAAGTTATATTTTCCAATAATTTAGATAAAATATTTTTATTTTAAGGAAAGTGGTCGTAAAGTGCGAAGTCATATAAAATCCAAGAAACCCAAACCTATAGTAGCTTTAGTACATACACCTCAAAGTATTAATTTAAATAAACCTTTTCCTATTGATATATCAACTAAAACTGCTAGGATGCGGGCATGTGCTGCCCGTTTTCGTCTAAAGCTTAAACAGATTTTCCCCACCACCTATACATCTATTCTTAAAAATAGAAGTAATTTAACACATTTTAATACTAATGATATTCACTTAATAACTGAACATACTTGCGGGCCTATGAATATCATATGTCAATTTTGTTTTTCCATGAATTTCATAGCTGAGAGACCGACCGACGGTAAATTCACACAGTGCTGTCATAAAGGGAAGGTTAACCTTACCCAAATACCATATCCTCCTTATTTAAAAAATCTTATATCAAACCCTCAAGATAAGTTACATATAATTTTATGAAGAACATACGTTCTTATAATTCAGCAGTAGCTTTTGCATCGATGGGCGCAAAAATTTCGGAGCTTACAGGTAGTGGCCCTTATTGTTTCAAAGTGCACGGCCAAATATATCACCGCACATCTAATTTATACCCACCTTCTAATGCTTTGCCTACTTATGCCCAGTTATACGTGTTAGATACGACACAGGCTATAGATAAGCGTATACACCATCCGGCAAATAGTAAATGTAATAAAGATATTATGAAGCAATTAGATCAGTTAATACGACAAATTAATTTCTATGCTCTTAGTTTTAAGACATTAGGTGAAGTCCATCAATCTGCATTAGAATTAGCAACTACTTCTAATACAAAACTCCCAACCATTAATATGATCTTTAAAGGAGATCGTTCTAGCGATCGACGCCGTTATAATTTACCATCTATGGATGACGTAGCTATGATTTTCAATAATGAAGATGGAGAGCCTCCTTTCAAAAGAGATATTAAAGTCTATCCTAAATCTAATGACAACGATCTCATTATTCTTAATGTATTGAGCCCAAATTTAGACCCCATGGTTTATCCTTTACTATTCCCTCATGGTGAACCTGGTTGGTCTCCTAATATGATCGCTGACAATTCTGACTAACAGGAGCTCTGGTAAATAATGATAGTATTTAGGGTGCTAATAAGAGATATTGTTTCATTAAAAAGAATATTCCCCGTCATTTTTGACGGGTTATCAACTAGTAGTATTATAATTTTGTTCTAAAAATACCCCTCCTTCCTTGATTTAATATTTTTTTTAAAAAAAAATTTTTCTCTGAAAAAAATAACAATTATTTCTAATTTCTATTCTTCTTTTGAATCCTTTTGCCGGCTGGCTGGCATGTTAAGATTTAAGTTTTATTTTTTTTATATTAATAACTTCCGTTTTTTACTTATTTTTTGTTTTTTTAAACTTCCAATCCAATTCTATTGCCTCCCCTCCCTTTCCTTTTTTTTTCCCAAAAAATTAGATTATTTTAAATAATAAAAATATTTATTTTTTGTTAAAAAATTTTCATATTTATAATTTTATATTTTTTTAAATATTTTCTTATATACAAAATTTTCAATAAAAATATTAATTTTTTTAAATATTTTCTTATATACAAAATTTTCAATAAAAATATTAATTTTTTTATTTTATGGATGATTCTATTATTTCCATTGGAGAGGTAGACTTTAATAATTTTAACCTTTCAATACTCCGGTGTTTATTATAAGGTTGTCCAACGTAGCTAAAGATTTTATGGCACAACAAACTTCATCCGTATCAAGTGAAAGAACTTTCTCTAGAGCTGTCGATACAATGACTAAGAGAAATAGGATGTCTTCATCCGTTCTTAAACAGACGCTGTCGTTAAATTCGTGGGATGTGAATCTTTTTACTATTATCGATAATATTTGGGAATAAATAATTTATGTATTATACTATTTAAATTGTTTATATAATATTGTTTATATAATATTTTTTACATTATTTATATACATGTATAAAATTATAATATTCGAAAATCTATTAATAAAAAACAAATTATTGCGTCAATTAATTGATTTATCATACAATTAAATTATTATGCAGGATTTATATAGGTATAATCTCAGGTAAAAGAAATTTTACTTGAATTCTTATGAGATAAATAATAATGTAAAAAATTTTAAATAAATTTTAAAGTTTGATGCAATATCATGTTATATTATATTATATATCTCTTAAAAAATTTTCTCTATGTAGGGGAGACCTGGGTAAAGCGATTGACGGGGTAACAATGTTAACGCGAATAATTTTTTAACCCTTGAGCACAAAGATTTTAAATTTGGTGTGAAGATGTATTTTTACTAATTTCATACCTATGTTCATCTTTTAAAAAACTTACCTGGTTTTTCTATTTTGTCAAAAAACTGTTTTTTACCCAAAAAATATAAAAATCATTCTCTAGTATATTTTGCTTTTACTAAAATATACATATCCTCAGGATTCAAATTTGGCACATATGTTCCTTAATGTATTTGTTATAAAATAAAATTTATCTGAAATCTATAGAGAAGTCACCACGCAATAACGATGTTTATAATATATGTCACCTTGGGGTAATAAAGCTGTTATGGGTCGGTTAAAATATATAATTACAGTAATACCAAATAATATATTAAACGGATTCTTAGCTTGTGGCATATAATATATCCCCTAAATAAACCCAAATATATTTACAGATCAAGATTATATCTGCTGTATCTGTTCGAGAACAACGGCGAACCCTGTATATTAGTATGCAAAAATTTGTATCTGTATCTAGATGTATCTTTAAAATTGTATATTTCTGCATCTAGATCCATTTTTAGACGATGTATTTGTATCTGCACCTAGATCCATTTAAAAAATAACTTTTAACAACTCTATTATATATATAAAATAATAGTTTGTATAATTCTTTATAAATTTGATATCTTTTATATATAATATAATTTTTAATATAAAATCGACTCGGGAGTCGGCTCAAATGGCTTATTGAGCCGCTCTAGTCTGAGTCGTATTATACGACTACGGCTCGAGTTCAGAGTCGATAAAACTCAACTATTTAACAACACTATGTGTAGCCCATTAATTGATCCTAATTGATCTTCTATCCGGAAAGCAGCGGAATGAACCGTTCATGAGTTATGGGCAAAATAAGAAAGTGTTGGCACTTTGCCAAAACCGAAAATAAAAAAGATCATGATCTGAAACTTGGCGATAATGTAGTATTTAATGTGTACATAAATCATCTACAAACCGCATATCCGTATCCCTAACCGTAACCGAGTTACAGTGGCGTAGCTACGGGGGTGTGTTTCGGGTTTGGACCCCTCCCAGAGCAATTTTTTTTAGATTATCATTCAAAAGACTTAAAAGTGATTTTATATGAATTATATTTTTCTGGTTTTGATGTTTGTGGAAGGATATTATATTACTATTGAAATTATTCTGGATAGTATTATTATAAAGTCATTGAGAATAATCTAATAAATTAGAATAACATATTATTGACGAATTTAAAAAATATATTTATTATGTATTATCGAAGATATGGTTATGATTTGTAAAATAAGAGGGCGAAGCCCCCCAGAATTTATATGTATGGACCCCCTCTAAGGAAAATTCCTAGCTACGCCACTGCCGAGTTATAACGGTTTTAAAAACGTAAAGTGAACGGATTTTTTTTTTTAAAAGTGAGGATCAATTACCGAAATTTATGCCAAAGTGTAGATCGTTAATTGATCCTCCAGAATCTTTAAACCGCATACCAGCGGAATAAACCGTTAGTGAGTTATGAGCAAAATAGAAAGGTTTTGGCATTTTGCCAAAATTTAAAATTCGAGCAATCATTTTTTAGTTAAAGCAAATATTTAGTGTCTTAATTGATCCTCCGAATTCTTCAAACGGAATGTCAAAAAAATTAAAGGAAAGAGAGATATCATCAAAATAAAAAAAGTGTAAATTTTGACTGGCGGAACGACTTGAGGATCAATTACCGAAACCTATACCGTTGTGTAGCCCGTTAATTGATCTTCTATCCGGAAAGCGGAATGAACCGTTCTTATGGGCAAAAAAATGTGTTGGCACTTTCCCAAAACTGAAAATAAATAAAATCATAATCTGAAACTTCGCAATTATGTAGTATTCAATATGTACATTAATAATCTGCAAACTGTATCCGTATCCTAACTGTAACCGAGTTATAACCGTTTTAAAAACGTGTAGATTTTTTTTTAAATACGGGCCGGGCCCAAAATTTTTTTTAACATTAGCTAATATGCCTGCTTATTAAATGATAATACTCGCCGAAAAATATGATAAAATACCGAATAAATAAATTTTTTGTATATACCAGGTCGAATATAGTGTATAAAGTTCCGAGCCGAGAAAAATTTTTTTTTTAAATATGGGCCGCGCCCAAAAATTTTTTTAACATTAGCTAATATGCCTGCTTATTAAATGATAATACTCGCCGAAAAATATGATAAAATACCGAATAAGTAAAATCTTTGTATATACCAGGTAGAATATAATTTAAAAAATTCCGATGGAGGCCTAAAAATTTTTTTTTTAAAATACGGGCCGGCCTAAAATTTTAAACCGGGCCCGGCCGGGCTGTAAAAAATGGAAAAATATCCGGCCACGTGCAAATAATACTTCTGCAGGGTCTCTTATGATTTTAAATTTAAGTTTTTTAGTTAAAGCCATGTATCATTTTTAATAAAATTAAAAAATTTACTTACCAATTGAAATTGAATTATATATAGAATATTTAGAGAAGAGAAGATTATTTTTATTATAAAATTTAAAATTGATTTATTAACACATGTGTGGTTAATTTTTTTAAAATTAAAAATCCTTCTAAAAATATATTTTTTTATCATTTTAATAAATGGGATGGGGGGGGGGCTAATTTTAAAAGTTTATTAGTATTTAAATTATTTGAGAAGTAAATACTACCCCTAGAACACACTATCGTTTGTACCTAAATATCAAATTGTTGTAATATTTTAAATTATTATTTATAGTTGTATTAGAATGAGAAAAATTAATTGTATTATAATATATATGTCGTAATTTTTAAAGGGATCATGACTATCCGGGATCTTCACGGGATTTAAAGGGATAACTAAAAATTTAAATTAAGGAATGATAATACAAGATTATCATCACGTTATTTTAAAAACGTTTTCCACGAGTTTCGTTGCGTTTTTTAATTTTTAATTTTGTTTTTTTTGGCCTTATGATATAAGATATGTCTAGTATAGGGTATCAATCGATAGCTAATCAAAATATCTATTCAACTGTAGGTCAATCTCTGCTCCATAATGGGCGGTCTAGGGGGAGTAGGGGTGTTGGGGGGGGGGTGTAAAAAATAATTTTTTTTGATATGGGTATCAATAGATAGCTAATCAAAAGATCTATTCAACTGGAGATCAATCTCTGCCCCATAATGGTCGGTCTAAGGGGGTAGGGATGGGGGGGGGGGTGTAAAAAATATTTTTTTTTGATATGGGTATCAATCGATAGCAAATCAAAAGATCTATTCAACTGGAGGTCAATCTGTGCCCCATAATGAGCGGTCTAGGGGGTGGGGGGTGTAAAAAATAATTTTTTTGATATGGGTATTAAATAAAAGCTAATTTTAATATGGTTTGACTGAAAGTCTTCTTGGTCTTGATGGGTATGACTTGGTCTGGGGGTGGTGGGGGGTATTAAAAATAATTTTTTTTGATATGGGTATCAATCGATAGCTAATCAAAAGATCTATTCAACTGGAGGTCAATCTCTGCCCCATAATGGGCGGTTTGAATAGGGGAGGGGGTGGGAGTGATGGATGTAAAAAATAATTTTTTTTGATATGGGTATGAAATAAAAGCTAATTTTAATATGGTTTGACTGAAAGTCTTCATTCTTGGTCTTGATGGGTATGACTTGGTCTCAGGGGTGGGGGTAGAGGGGGGTGTAAAAAATAATTTTTTTGATACTGGTATCAAATAAAAGCTAATTTTAATATGGTTTGATTGAAAGTCTTTATTCTTGGTCTTGATGGGTATGACTTGGTCTCAGGAGTGGGGGTGGGGGGTATAAATTTTTTTTTTTGATACGGGTATCAAATAAATGCTAATTTTAATATGGGTTGAATGAAAGTCTTCATTCTTGGTCTTAATGGGTATGACTTGGTCTGGAGGGATATATTTTAAATTAATTATCGAAATCAATAAAATATGTTGTTGATTATAGAAAAAAAATATTATAATATAGATGATTTGCTTATAAAGAAGTGCAATAATTTATAACTGCAATATGAAAAATTTATATTGTCATTTTAAAATTTGTAAATTGATAGTTTCAAATATAGCCGAAATTTTGAGATTTAAAAATATTACAAATTAGATTAAGTTGCTAGCAAATAATTTTATCATTAGGCTACAATGAGTTTATAAATAGCAATGACTATATTTAACCCCAGCTTATAATTGTATTTAATAATGAAGTCTAAATGTATTTAACTTTTATTTAATACCCATGTTTATGTTCTGCGTGAATAATAATATTCATTATATCTTAGGATGCCCGCTTAGCCTGATAAAATTAATATAATCAAAAGATTTTTTAATTACTATTTATTAGATACCCATAAAAATTTACTATCTTATGGCCAGTTGAAATATAGTATGTTTAGACTAGGCCAGAAAATCAACTTTCACCTAAACTCATCTAACTCAAAAACTATTATAGATGCTCTAATTTTTTATAAAGAATTGAGCTATACATTGATATTAATTTTTGGTTGATATATTACCTTTAAATGTTTTCTCAAGTTGAAGCAACTAGTTTTATTTCATGATAAAACCTCGGCCACATCTTACAGCAAAATTTATATATTGTGTTAATTTTTTTTATCGAGATTAAAATAATTTGTGAATTAAGGAAAAGGAAATTCCATTTCTTCATCATTTTCAAAGGATATTCCTTTGTCGATATGATCTGTACCAAAATTATTTTCATTATCATTCTATACTGTCGACCAGGGATTCGAACCGAACCCGAACCCGGAGAAGTGAACCCGGGTTTTTAGAAAAAAACTCTGAACCCGAACCGAACCTGAATCCCATTTATAAAATTTTCAAAACCCCGAACCGAACCCAAGAATTTTATTTGAACCCGGGTTCAATCGGGTTCAGTGTATTATTTAAAATCATATATTAATATATGTAAATACAAATATTATATTTTCAAATTTCCAATTAAATGAAGTCTTAATAAATTTTAAACAACTTAATTCATTTATGCCATTTTTAAATTTATTCTCGATTCCTATTGGAGTGTTAAAAAATTTTAAACAATTGAATTAATTTACGCCATTTATTTTTAAATTTTTATCTTATTATTCTTAAAGATTATTAATTAGAAGAAAATGGTTAACAAATCAAAGTAAAAATTATTATATTGTTAATTTAAAAAATTCTAAACATCTAACTTAAAAATTGTTAAATGTAGGGCAGTTTTTGTGAACTTATTAAAATGATTTTAAAATTTATATATGCTAATCATTTATTTTTGGTTCAGTTTAATTTTTACAAGATATTAATGAAGTGCATATTATAAATGAAATTAAATTTATAAATATCTCTATCAATTTTTTAATTCTGAAATCATTGCTATTTAAAAAAATTGTTCTCTTTTTATAGATTTAAGATTAAAGATAAAGTCATATTTGATAAGCATTTTACCCTTAATACAATAGAAAAAAAATCAATATGTTCATATTGCAAAGTAAAAATGTCTGGTAATCACTTGTCAAATTTAGAAAGACACCTGGAAAGAAATCACAACAATGAATATTTAAATTATTTAAATGAAAAAACCAAATATCAGGAATTGTTATTGGCAAAAAAACCTAAAATTAATATAGAAACCTTTTTTCCAAAAAAGCATATAAGTATAAATATATCATCTAATGATTTGATGAGTTCTATACTAGAACTTGTTACTGTAAATGGCCGGCCTTTATCAATTATTGAAGATTCGGGATTTCAAAGAATTATAAATCCACTCCTATCTGGGCTCAATTTAGTCATAAACAAAGAAAATTTATCCAGAACTATTAATAAAACAGCCCAATCAATTAGAGACAAAATATCGAGAGAGGTAGAAGGAAAATTAATAAGTTTAAAAGTTGATGCAGTTCAACGACTAGATAGGTCAATTCTTAGTGTAAATATTCAATTAATATCAAAGTCCATTATAAATTTGAGGACTCTTGGAATTGTAGAGCTGAAAGAGAGATGTACAGGAGAATATATAAAAGAGAATATATTAAAAACTTTACTAAAATTTAAAAATAATATTCAACAAATATACACAATTACTTCTGATAATGGTTGTAATTTTTTAAGAGCTATAAAGCTCCTGCAACCTGAAACTGATTATGATATAAGTGAATCAGCAGATGAGGAAAATATGGATGTAAATGTATATAAATATGATATTGATGATATACAAAATACTTTTTTATCAACTATTTATCCTATCCGATTTATAGTGTACGGTGTGCAGCTCACACACTTTAGCTGGCACTTCAAGATGCTATAAAATTATCACCTATTGTGGAAACCATTGCAAAAGCTAGGAGCCTAAATTGAAAATTAAGACATCCCACTTACCAAAAGTTATTAAAAAATATGAAACTCCCTAAGCCTGTGTTAGATTGCCACAGATGGCATTCAACCCATGATATGTTAGAAAGGCTGATTTTACTAAAACCCAATATCGAAGATTTTTTTACAGAGCAATCTGATTTGAAATTTTAAAACCGCTAAAAATCGCAACCAAACAATTCCAATCTGAACAGTTAACACTGACAGATTTTTATGCAGCATGGTTAAGATGCTGCATCGAACTGGAAAAAAATCCAAACCATTTTGCTCAATTACTATATTCTTGTCTTAAGAACAGAGAAGAAAGGTTTATAAAGAACGAAATTCTCTTAGCTGCCATATACCTGGACCCAAGATACAAGGTTAATTAAAAGCTTAGTAAATTAATTATTTTAGATTTATATTAAAATTGTTATTTTATGAAATATTTAAATATAAACAATATAAATCCTTAAATATTACAGGTATTACTTAGTGATGATGATAAGATTTGTGCGAAAAAACATCTTGTCAATTTATGGAGACGAATTAAAAGCTTAACAACGCCGATTTTATCTGATGATATTAGTTCCGATGAAGTTATTGAACAAGAAGATGATTTAGAGAAATTGATACAACTTAAAGAAAGGCAGGAGAAAATACTTAAAAGAGGGCCAACGATTGCTGAGAAAAGTATTGGAACAATAATTACTGGATTTAGCGATTATAAAAGATTAGATAAGAAGGAAAATATTTTGCATTTTTGGGAGTCTGCTAAGCTGGAACACCCTGAATTATATATTTTATCTAAAATCTTATTTGCTGTTCCTGCAACCCAAGTTAATTTTTCATATTTTCACATATAAATACATTTAACATAGGTTAGCGTTGAAAGATCTTTTTCACATTTGAAATTCATTCTTTCACCACATAGATCGAGGATGAGTGAACAACTCTTGGAAGATATTATGCTAATACGTCTAAATAAAATTTTTAAAATTGATACATGACTATATGCTTTGTATTTTTAACTATATTTTCCTATAAATAAAATAAAAAATTTATTTTTTATATCAAATTTATGTCTAGTTTTTTATTATGATTTAAATATAGAATTTTTTTTATCAACTCAAAAATTCTTGAACCCGAACCGAACCCGAACCAAACCCGGGTTCAAAAATATTTCCCTAAACCGAACCCGAACCGAACCCACCTTTTTTTTTATACCCCGAACCGAACCCGAACCGAACCCGGGCAAAAATTTTGTCGGGTTCGCATCCCTGCTGTCGACATTTAAAAAATTTTATTTTTTTGAAAAATATATTTTGCATATTTTTAAATGTAAATTTTAAAATAAAATAAAATTAAAAGATTATGATTTTAGAATTAATTATAAAATTATAATAATTTTTGCTATTTATTTAGTAACGAGCTACCGTTATCTCTCTTTTAAAAAAAATGTTGCATGCTAAAGATATCAATACTAAAAAAAATAGCTATGGAATATCGTGCTAATATAGAACACTGCATATTATATATTTCAAGTTCAGGATTGGAACCGAAAAAAGATTTAAAAAATTGTCTTATCTTCATTCTCTTTTATTTCTGTAAATTCTATCCAACTAGACATTTTGTTAACATGTTGACCCCCTCCCCCAGACCAAGTCATACCCATCAAGACCAATCATACTCATCAAGAACAAGAATAAAGACTTTCAATCAAACCATATTAAAATTAGCTATTTGATACCTATATCAAAAAAAATTATTTTTTACAGCCCCCCTACCCCCACCCCTGAGACCAAGTCATACCCATCAAGACCAAGAATAAAGACGTTCAATCAAACCATATTAAAATTAGCTTTTATTTGATACCCATATCAAAAAATATTTTTTTTACACCCCACCCCTACCCGCACACCCCACCCTTACCCCCACACTCCACAACAAGTCATACCTATCAAGACCAAGAATGAAGACTTTCAGTCAACCCATATTAAAATTAGCTTTTATTTGATACCCATATCAAAAAAATATTTTTTTTACACCCCCCCCCCCTCCCCCCCCTTCCCCCCCCCACCTTCCCCCCCCCCACCTTCACTCCCTAAACCGTCTATTATGGGGCAGACATTGACCTCCAGTTGTATAGATCTTTTGATTGGCTATCGATTGATACCCATATCAAAAAAAAAATTTACATCCCGCCCAGACCGCTTATTTTGGGGTAGAAATTGACCTTTAGTTGAATAGATCTTTTGATTAGCTATCGATTGATACCCATATCATATAAATATAATTTTTATACCCCCCCCCCCCCCCCTAGACCGCCCATGATGGGGCAGATATTGACCTCCAGTTGAATAGATCTTTTGATTAGTTATCGATTGATACCCTAGACATATCTTATATCATAAGGCCAAAAAAACAACATAGAAAATTAAAAAACGCAACGAAACTCGTGGAAAACTCTTTTAAAATAAGATTCCTCTTTATCACGATTAAAACGTGATAATACCGTATAGTTCTCTTATCCTTTGAAAAATTGAAATTTTAAAGGGATCCCTTTAAATCCCGTGAAGATCCCGGATAGTCATGATCCCTTTAAAAATTACGACATATATATTACAAACCTGTTGTTAGCCATGTATTTTGTTTATTTTTGTAGAAAAAGAAAAATACAGTGGCAACAAAGAAGAGGGATTTTAATTAATTTGTTTTTGTTTAAAAAAGAAGAAAATTTTATGATTTGTAAATTATTGAAGATACGAAGAAAATATTTAATTAATAAAGAGACCAAGAAATTATATAATTAATAGAGATTCTTAAATTATAGAATAGACCAAGAAAATATTTAATTAATAAAGGTAAAGATACTTCCATATTAATTTACTTTCATTATAATTTACTTTCATTTTAATTTACATTCATTTTAATTTATTTTCATTTTAATTTAAGTTCATTTTAATATACATTCATTTTAATGGTGCCGTGTAGTTAATTTTTACATAGGGGTTTATGTGGACACAAGCATATTTTTTTTAGGGGGAACATAAGATCTTATTCAATTAGAATTAATTTTAGATTTTAAAAGTAATAAATTAAATAAAGGGGTTAAAGTAAAAAACGTTAAATATTTTAAAAAAAGGATTAAGTTTATTTTAAAAGGAAATAAGGTTTAGAATTTATTTTGTTTAAATAGCATAAAATCTTATTCAATTAAAATAAATTTTTAGATTTTAAAGGTAATATATTAAATAAGGTAGTTAAGGTGAAAGACGTTTAGAATTTAGGACAGAAATTATAAGTTTATTTTAAAGTAAATAAGGTTTAAAATTTAAATTATATAAATGAAAATATGTTATTTTTTTATAATAATAATTATAAGCATTCTTATATTAATAGCATGTCGGATGTTAAGAGTATACTTTTTTGAAATATTTAATAAATTTATTAATAGGTATGATTTAATTAATAATTTTATATTTATTGTTTTGATAATTTTGATAATAATATATTTTATTATATTAATAATAAGGAGATTAATAAGAAGGGAATTAAAGGGCATTTTTCAGAAGTAAAAACAGAGAAAGAAAAATCAGATAAAATATATAATTCTTTAAGTATTAAGACACAAGATAATGAAAATAATCTTTTACATTTAGTATTACAAGAGATACAAAATAAAAATAGAAATAATATAGTTGAGGAAAATAATAAAATAATTAATCCAGTAATAGCAGAAAATAATTTAACATTTAAGGAAGTAGAAATATCGGGTCAAAGTATTTTACATTCAATTCTTAAGGAATTGCAAGATGATAAATTACATATAGGACAAACATTTTCGGACAATGGAAAATGTAATCCATATAAATAAATCTTTAGAGAAGAAGATAAGGTCAGGGGAGATTATAGATCGAGGTAACACAACGAGTATTTTACAATTAATTTTAAGGGAATTACGTGATAATAAGACAATTATGCAGGAGAAAAGTATAAGGGAGGTAAATAATAGGACACTCGATACAGGAGATAGCATACAGGATATTAATTTTACAAATACTTTAAATATAATTGTAAAAGAATTAAAGACACAAAGGGACTTAATAAAGGATATGTCGCGTGATTTAAATAAGTTAATAAATAATTGCAGAATATGTGATCGTAGGGGTCATAAAGAACAAGATTGTTTTTATAATAAGAATAAAATATTGGAGGGGTAATAAGTGTGGTTATAAGGGACATACCGAGGATAAATGTAATATTAATGAAAAAAATTTTTGTGAGGGTTTTCCAATTAGAAATTCTAAAATTTTAAATCTGCAATTTGTAATATAAGGGAAATAGACAATACATTAAATGAGAATTTAAACAAGATTAATGAGTTTATGGAACGTCGTTGTTTTAAGTGCAAGGAAGATGGACATTTAGGCATTAATTGCCTTAATTGACTATATGAATCTAAGAAGTATAAAGAGGTCGAAAGACCAAATAATCATATTAATAATAAGAAATTATATCATAGTTTTAATAATAAATTTTATAATATGTTTTATAATAAATTGAATATTTATAATAGTAGAGGGTATTATGTTTATGATAAATGTAAAGCAGTTAGGGAATATGGGAAGGATCAAGCGATATACACGAGGGTAAATTACAAACACAATACGTACAAGTATAACGGAGGTATCAAGAGGGTAAATTCAAACAGAATTAAATTAAATAAAAATTTGATTAAAGATATAAATAGAAAAGAAAATTTTTTTAAATGGGAAAAATATAAAAGACCTAACAATAATAATAGTATGTTAATAATGAGGGGCAATAAGGAACAATTTTCATGTCCTCGAGTTAACATTAAAATATATAATAAGGACATTGAGATGTTGTTCGATACGGGAGCTGTGATTTCCATTATGTCTTATAAAACATATCGGGAAATTTGGCCTCAAAGAATTCTCGAAAAGGATAATATATACGTCAAACAATTTGATGGAACTGAGATCAAGGTTTTGGGTAAATCCAGGGTTAGAGTAATAGTGGGTAATAGAAAAATATGTCTTAATTTATGGGTGGTTGAGAAGGAGGTTGACACCATAATGGGTTGGGACTGGATCAATAAGATAGGATCACAATACAATTATTGGAATATTTTTACGGAAAGGGATAACATTTGTACTATAAAGAATAATGAAGTAAAAAATGAATTCAATACAAATAATATAGGGAATAAGGTAAGAGAATTAGAGGGGTCCAAATTAAGTAATAAAGATTCGAAATTTTTCAATAATCAAGACTTTTATAGGTCTCAGGTTGAGATAAAATCAAAGAATAATGTTTCAGGGCGGAATAGTCCTGAAATTGATATACAAGATAATGAAAATATATTACATGATAATGATATAAGAGTAATATACAAGATAATATTAAGACAACAGTTGATCAAATATCAATAATTGAGCAAGAAGATTATGAATTAAATAAGGTTCATGAAGCCATAGATTTATTAATTAAAAAATATGAAATAATATTTGAAGACACTTTAGGATGTCTTAAGGACTACCAAGTAGACGTTAAATTCAAGGAAGGTGTTACGCCTATTTTTTTAGGGTGCCGTCGAGTACCTTTTGAATGGGGAAAGGAAGTTGAAATCGAATTAGACCGATGGTTAAAGGATGGTATAATTGTTCCCATTGATTATAGTGAGTGGGCCACGCCTTTGGTTCCGATCAGAAAATCAAATGGAAAGTTAAGGCTTTGCGCCGACCTTCGGGTCACTCTCAATCCGTGGGTAGTGGAGGTTCTCGAATTGAAGAAATTTTAGCAAATTTAAAGGGAAGTAAATATTTCTCTAAAATTAATTTTTCCACAGCATATTTACAATTACCTCTTAGGGAAGATATACGTAAATTATTTACAATTACCACATCTAAGGGTTTATTTGCGTTTTGTCGATTGCATTTTGGTCTCAGCGTATCAGCTCCAATATTTCAACGCACAATGGCATCCGTTTTTCAAGGTTTAGAAGGGGTTTTCTATTATATGGATGATGTATTGATTACGGGGGTAACACCAGAACAACATAATCAGAGGTTAGAAGAGGTTTTTAAGAGAATATTTGAGAAGGGTTTAAAGGCCAGTAGAGAGAAAAGTGTCTTAGGAGTAACTGAAGTAGTTTATTTGGGGCATACCATAAAGGGGTTGGAAGTAAGACATCTAGATAAAAATTTAAAGAATATAGCTAATTTACAACAACCCAAAAATAAGTCAGAAGTTCAATCATTCCTGGGTATGGTAAATTATTACCATAGGTTTATAGGAGAATTTGCTAGTATAGCTGCGCCATTATATCATTTATTAAGGAAGGGTATTCATTTTGAATGGAAAGAATCTCAACAAATGGCCTTTGTGAAGAGCCAATTTTAAGTTGTTTTAATAATGATTTACCCATAATATTGGTGGTGGATGCATCTAATAGGGGTGTGGGGGGTGCTTTATTACATGTAATAAATGATATGGAGAGACCTATTTTATTTTTTTCAAGGTTTTTCATGATGCAGAAACCAGATATTCCGTGATTGAGCAAGAGGCATTAGCGGTAATTTTTGGTTTAACTAAATGTAGGGAATATTTAATTGGCAAAAGATTTACAGTATATACCGACCATAAGCCGTTAATTTATTTGTTTAAGAAAAATAACAAAGAATTAATGCTATCACCTAGACTTCAAAGGTGGTTATTATTGGTTGGTAGTTTCAATTTGGAGCTTAAATATCGAAGAGGTAGGGAAAATCATCTACCTGATATTTTATCCAGATTGGGATCGAATACTGAAAGTTTTAAAATAAATAATATAGAATTCGCAAGAAGATGAAACAATAATCCGTAATTTATTTCACATATTAAAGGGGGGTCCTACTACGTGGGATGAACTCAGGAAACATAGTATAAGGGATAAGGAATTAAGACAGGTAAGATTATGTTTAATAGGGACCATAAAGTGGAAGAATAATCTTAATAATTATAAAAGGATACAAACAGAATTATCTATAGTGGATGATTGTTATTAGAATAAATCGAGCAGTAATTCCTAAAAAATTAAGTTGTTAATAATTTTACATGCTGGGCATCAAGGCATTGAAAGAATGAAACAATGGGCTAGGGAATATATATGGTGGCCGGGTATGAATGAGGAAATTGAATATATTACAAATAAATGTGTGCCTTGTAATACTTTTGCCAACATGCCACATAAGGAAGTAGGTGGCCAAAAACAAGTCGACCGTGGGAATGAATACACGTCGATTTTTTTGATTTAAATAAAAGATCATATTTTTTAGTAGTAGACTCATATTCAAAATGGATTGAATATGAGGAAGTACATGGTTTAACTACTAATATTGTAATTAGAAAATTACAAAATTTATAGGCAAAATTCGGGATTCCCGAAGTCATTGTTTCTGATGGCGGTCCAGCTTTCATTAGCGAAAATTTTAAACAATTTTGTGCTAACATACAAACCCAACATATTTTGGCACCCCCATATCATCCTAATTCTAATGGACAAGCTGAAAGGATGGTGGCTATTGTTAAGAGTTGGTTAAAGAAAGCCAAATATGAAAGGGGTGAAGTGTGGATTGCACAATTATATTATAATAATTCCAAAAACAGTGGAGGTTTTACTCCAACTGAAAGATTTTAGGGAAGAAGGACGAAAGTATTATTGGATCTTATAAAATCAAGATGTGATATAGAGGTTTTATCAAATAAAATCAATAGTACATTATATCATATGGGTCAAATAGTATGGGCTAGATGTTATAATAATAAGGATAAATTATGGGAAAGAGGGATAGTAATAGAAAATTTAGGAAAGAAATTAAATCGTATAAAATTTGAAAATGGGACGGAAGGGTATTCGTCACCATAATCAAACAAAAATTAGAATAGAATAATTTATACATAGAGCTGGGAGGGGGAAGATATATATATTTATTTTTGCATTTTTGAAAGATTTGACGGCAAAGGTATCATACTTGCATTTTAAGACACAAAATGACATTATTAGAAGAAGATTGAAGGAGATTATATACACTAAGCCTTAATAGGGTGGACGTGTTGTAATATTTTAAATTATTATTTAGTTGTATTAGAATGAGAAAAATTAATTGTATTATAATATATATATATTACGAACCTGTTGTTAGCCATGTATTTTGTTTATTTTTGTAGAAAAAGAAAAATACAGTGGCAACAAAGAGGGATTTTAATTAATTTGTTTTTGTTTAAAAAAAAAGAAAATTTATGATTTGTAAATTATTGAAGATACGAAGAAAATATTTAATTAATAAAGAAACCAAGAAATTATATAATAGAGATTCTTAAATTATAGAATAGACCAAGAAAATATTTAATTAATAAAGGTAAAGATACTTCCATATTAATTTACTTTCATTATAATTTACTTTCATTTTAATTTAAGTTCATTTTAATATACATTCATTTTACAAATAATATATGAAATACAGATAATATTAAAACTTCGACTTAGATTAAAATATAACGACAAATACAAAAGCCATACCGATAAACTTGGCTAAATTAAATAATACATAATTTTTCTAGATAGCTACTTGTAATTCAAAATTACTAATATATTTTTCTAATATTTTTTAAAATAGTTTAGATCTATCAATAAAAAAGGAATATACTTTTATAAGAGTTAATAGGCTTTCGAGCTTTATCATTGGCCTTTTAAATCGATAAAATTTAATAGGACATTGCATATATAATTTCAGCGGTATAAATTTGACCTTGAAACATTTAGTAAGCTCATAAAAAATTTACAATCATTAAATAATAGCAAAAATAATAGAATGTCTGTCGCTTCACTCGATTTTGTTTTAGTGTACCGTAATTTATTTTTATTAATTTTGTTATTAACTTTTACATTTTAATTTTTCGGATATAATTCTTAAGCACTTGTTATCAACGGAGAACTAAAAAATGATATAAGTTTCATATCCATAATTTGTCAGGTCGAAATTTGACCTTGAAATATTTATTGTTGATAACTCACTTTCTTTTAATTTTTTTGACATTCCGTTTGAAATTCGGAGGATCAATTAAGACACTAAATATTGGCTTTAACTTAAAAATGATTGCTCGAATTTTAAATTTTGGCAAAATGCCAAAACCTTTCTATTTTGCCCATAACTCACGAACGGTTTATTCCGATGCGGTTTAAAGATTCTGGAGGATCAATTAACGCTCTACACTTTGGCATAAATTTCGGTAATTGATCCTCACCTTTAAAAAAAATTCCGCTAACTTCATGTTATTAAAACAGTTATAACTCGGTTATAGTTTGCAGATAATTAATGTACACATCAGAGACCTGCAGAGGTACCATTTGTACGGCCCGGCCCAGATTAAAAAAAATTTCGGAGGCAGATCATCAAAAGATAATGGATTATTATGAGTTTAAAATTGAATTGCTGGAATATTTAATTAATGATAATATGGATGAATCTTCAAGTTCAGAGAGTGATGGCGAGAGCAAACCTTTTAAAAGAGCAGTGGTTGCGATATCTAACCTGTCTTCTAGGAAAAAACATATTCTTTATGTTGTTGATTAAAAGACCAGGTCTAAATGTAGACTGAATACTTGCAATAAATTACCTTAAATGTAAATAAACATACCTTGATAATTTTATTAATTTTGTCGAATAAAATAATGAGTCGATTTGTCTCAGATCTGAGCGAGATATATAGATTTCATTTAGATATTTTAAATAGGTAAAAAACAAAGGAAAGAAGGGGAGCTTGAGATAGAAATTATAGAATAGCTCCGGAAATATTTAAATTTGATTTTAACTTGTATCAATAATATTTTAAGATTAAAGGTAAACGAAATCTAAATATTGAAACGTCAGTTACATGCAAATTATGCAAGTCAAAAAATAAATTAGTGTAAGCAAAACTTCATCTTACAATTTTAAGATATGAATAATTATAATTAATATAACAGAGGAAGCATATTCCCAACAATTAGCTAAGATAAAATTTAAAATAAAAAATGGGTCTATTTCTTCAAAAAGTTTACCAGGTAATGATGGGAAAGAATTTATTAACAGAAAATTATTTTTTTTAAAGAACACATCTCTTAATACTTTATCCCCAAAAGTTTTGGATTGAAGCTTTAGCTCATGAAATAAAAATATATAATCTTCAAACTCAATATTTAAAAAAAAATCGCTTAACAAAACGAGAATCGATGATATTTCCGATGAGGATGATAAAAATAATGATAATATTAATATTGATTATTCAACAAATTTTTTGAGATCATCCATATCAGATCTCACAATATTTAAAGAGTTCCCTCTTTAAAAGTCACTTTTCATAAAATATAATACCCCTATCCCACCCACCCAGTTCTCTTGTAGAGTTTAGTCCATCATGGGTTGTTTTTGGTGAAATATGATGTTCTCTGTCTGACGAATATTTTGAGACATCTTCTCTAAAAATAAAATATAAAAAAATTTTTTTTTTATGTGATATTATTATATTTCAAATTTAATATATGCTAAAAAAAATTTATAATTGGGATGGCAATATTTTATTTCTTCACCCATATTTAAAAGGAAAATTTTAATAATTTAAAAGGTAGCTACTAAAATAGCTATTCTATAATTAAAATCTAATAGCTATCGCGCTCTATTTTTTGAAAAAGTAGCTAATAATAAAGCCACTTTTGGGGGAAAGTAGTTTGTAGCTATAGCAAGTTACTTTTTAAAAGCACCTTTAATAGCATTGAAAATTATGTAAAAAATAAAAAATATTATATAATTATATATGCAATCATAAAGTAACCCCAAAACTAGTGTTGTTAAAACGACGCGAGTCGCGACCCCGACCCAAAGTTCGGGTCGTTTTTTCGACTTCGACTCAGAGTTTGGGTCGTTTTTTTGATCTCGACCCGAGTTCAAGCCGAAAAAACGACTTCGACCCAAAATATGGGTCGTTTTTTCAAATCAGACTTGAAGTTTGGGTCGTACCTATTTCCCTTAAAAAAATTTAAAAAAGTTCAAAAATGATGATTATGACAATTGTCATTTTCCTATGGTACACCTTCACTGAAATTTTAATTTAACATGTTTACAAATTATATTTTTACCCATTTGCCTTTAAAAAATTGAAAAAAGTTCAAAAATGACGATTATGACAATTGTCATTGTCCTATGGTACATCTTCAATAAAATTTTAATTTAACATGTTTACAAATTATATTTTTACCCATTTGCCTTTAAAAAATTGAAAAAAGTTCAAAAATGACGATTATGACAATTGTCATTGTCCTATGGTACATCTTCAATAAAATTTTAATTTAACATGTTTACAAAATATATTTTTACCCATTTGCCTTTAAAAATTGAAAAAAGTTCAAAAATGACGATATGACAATTGTCACTTTCCTATCGTACATCTTCAGTGAAATTTTAATTCAACATGTTTACAATATCTATTTTTACATTTGCCTTAAAAAAATTGAAAAAAGTTCAAAAATGATAATTATGAAAATTGTCACTTTCCTATGGTACACCTTCACTGAAATTTTAATTTAACATGTTTACAAATTATATTTTTACCCATTTGCCTTTAAAAAATTGAAAAAAGTTCAAAAATGACGATTATGACAATTGTCATTGTCCTATGGTACATCTTCAATAAAATTTTAATTTAACATGTTTACAAATTATATTTTTACCCATTTGCCTTTAAAAAATTGAAAAAAGTTCAAAAATGACGATTATGACAATTGTCACTTTCCTATCGTACATCTTCAGTGAAATTTTAATTTAACATGTTTACAACATATTTTTTACCCATTTGCCTTAAAAAAAGTTCAAAAATAACGATTATGACAATTGTCACTTTCCTATGGTACATCTTCACTGAAATTTTAATTTAACATTTTACAATATCTATTTTTAACCATTTGCTTTAAAAAAATTCAAATAAGTTGGAGTCATAAAAAACGACCCGATGTTTGAATGCGAGTCGAAAAAAACGACCCAAACTTCAAGTCTGAGTCGAAAAATACGACCAACCTCAAGTCTAATTTGAAAATAACGACCCAAATTTCAAGTCTGAGTCGAAAAAAACTAACCCAACTTTGAGTCGGAGTCGAAAAAAACGACCAAACTCTGAGTCGAAGTCGAAAAAAACGACCTAGACTTTGAGTCGAAATCGAAAAAAACGACCCAAAATTTGGGTCAGCTTTGTTCGAGCCGACTCGGCTAAGCCGATTAACAACACTACCAAAAACAATTATAATATAAGATCGGATTAGTTTTTTCAAAAATATCAGCACTATCCGATATTTCTTTAAACGCGAAATATCTGCCCCGATCTGATTATCGGTATGGCCCAAGTATTTTTAAATTTATTATCAAAAATAAAAGGTTTTTGATTGGACTGCGGATTAATCTATTGATCATATGAAGTTTGGATATTTTTACTTTTAGTTTCGTAATATAGAAAAATTAAACATCCAAAATATTCCAAGTGTAAAAATTTATTGACAAATATATTGAAACTTAATTTACAAAAATTAAAATATCATAAATCAAATCGTTAATTATTTATAGCTTTTTTTCGAAATCCCAATATTCCAAAGAGACTGACGCGTTTGCTAATTATATACAAGACAGCACTGAAAAAGAATATAAGGGCTAAGACGATCAGTAATTTGTCGGTTAAATGTCTTCTATCATATTTTTTTAACAACTTTCGTGATTGAATTATATTAGTATCCATACTATGTAACTCCTCATTTGTTGAGTAGATTTTGGAAGAAGATTTTGCTTTTTTTAAAAAAATAAATTTTGTTTAAATCAAGAGATATTTAATTATAATGGAGGAAAGCTTTTAATATGAAATGTAATGAAGTGATTATGTTTGTAGAGGTCTGTAAAATAGTACCTGACCAATCACAGATCCGCTGGAATATCTCAATTATTATATTATAAACGTTTTAATATGGCTGATAAGTGAAATATTGTTAAGGGATCAATTATATAACGAAAAGTGACAATTATTGGCAAAATGTTTCAGTTAAAAAGGAATATTGTTAATATAATTTTTGATAAATTTACTTTTATAGTTGATTTATCCTTTTATGTCAAAATGAATTTAGCAAAAGCTTAGTCATCTATATAAGATAGAGATATATATGGCCAAACCTGGAAAATTTATAAAAAATCCCGGGTTTACCCGAAAATATTTGGCACAAGATGCTCGGTACGAATTTTTTATACCTAAGTGACTCGTTTTATAAAGAATGGATGTCTCGTTAATAGGGTAGGGATTATTATAAAATGAATTGGATGAAAGAGAAGCAAAGAAAATAACTACTAGAAAAAATTTTTCGTATTTTTTAATAAAAATTATTTACATTTGAACTGAAGAACTTTCTTTTTTATGTTAAATTTTTATAATTTTTTTAATATATTATAATTATTCCATCCATTGTTGGTTGATCTTTGACTTATTTTTGACTAAATAAAAATAATAAATCGATTTCCTAAGAATAAAAAAATTCTTAAAGAAATTTAAAAATTACTAAGATTTAGTATTACTAAAGTTAATTTCTATTTCAGTTACTTGTTACAATGTGGGAAAATAAGCGAATTTTAGTAACTTAATGTTTAAGAAAGTTACATTAGACAAGTTACAAATTGCATTTAAAACAATATAAGTTAGGTGACTTAGAACAAGAATGCCACAGTTTTCTTGGAAAACGACATTCACAAGATATGGAAGTTCTAAATTTTTGGAGAGAAAAGAAGAGTGAACTTCCCAATCTTTCCAGGCTTGCCAAAAATATTCTTTGCATTCCGGCGACTAGCATACCTAGTGAAAGAGTTTTCTCTACCGCTGGATTGACGTTAAATTCAAGAAGATCCTCATTATGTCCCAAAAATTTTAATAAAATAATTTTTATACATGATAATAAAATTACGAAATCGATTTTGGATATAATAAGTTTTCTATTAAATGAATATTAAAAAATATGCCGAGATATCTGTAGAATAGTGTATATTTATTTGTTTTTTTTAAAATGAATAAGCAATTAAAAAAATTTATCTTATAAAAATTTATATATGCACCGATTTTATTGACGGCGGCTAAAAATCGGCGCGCCGCCAGCCGTTTATTAGATTTTTTAAAAATTGCGCTGGCCGCCGATATTTCGTCGGCGCACAGGTCTACATGTATCGGCCCAATCCGATATTGTTTGGAAAACGCTAAATATCTGTACCGATCCGATATTTAATATCAGCTCAGCCCTATAAAATATTTAAAAGTGCCTAAATAATAAATATATAACATGATTAAAATGTCATGCCACATCTCCTAGACCTGTGCTCAGTCCAACTTGAGATTTAACATATTTATCAATGAATCCTAAGCTTCATCCAAAGATATCTAAAATAATAGGGAGTGCATTTTGCCTTAGATATGGGCTGAACCTATGCCTAAAATTTTTTTTATCGTGGGATTAGTCAAAAAATTAAGGCCCATCAAGATCTTTGAGGTTGGCCCATATCTCAGCAGCTGTTCAGAAGTGAAGTTTAAAATTTTATTTATTTTTAATTATAATACATGCAAACTTTACTAAAAATTTTAGAAAATGAAACAAATGTTGATTTATCATGAAATTCACCATATATATATGTTAGTGTAGTGATGGCTTAAAATCTCAAGTCCAGCCCAAATTTTTTTTTAAATTCCCAGCCTGAATTCGGAATTTTTTTTGAAAAAATATATCGGCCCAGTCTGGCTCGAATTTATTTAATTTAAATATAGAAATTAATTTTTATAATTACTCAAAATAAATGACATGTTATATGGTCTAATTTCTATAAAAAAATTTATTCAACATAAAATTGATAAATTTAGATATATTTAAAAAATTTCTAAGGTCCGACCAGACCCAGCCCAAAATTTTTAAAAATAAAATAAGCCTGGCCTCCAAGTACAGGATGGACCTAAAACCTGGCTCACCCTAATATCTTAAAAATTTGCCATACTTGATCTTGAACAAAAATTTTTTTTATTTGTCCCAAGCCAACCCAACTTTTAAAATAAATTATTAGCTTAGCTAGAATTTATTTATGAATCGAAAATTAATAAAAAATATTCTACAAATAAAAAATATTGACCCTCTGTTTCCTATAAAAATTATAAAATCAATTTATTCCATATTATGTTAAAGATTACAAAGACTGTTCAGGCCAGACCAAAAATGGGTCAGGATTGAAGATCTCTAGTAAAAGTATTATCAGAATTTATTAAGTAGTTTATTTTTATTGAAATTTTAAAATTCATAATAAACAAAAGAGTAATTAAATATATAAAATGCTAGGTAGTATATTAGAAAATGTAATGTAAAAATATTGATAACTGTTTACTTAAAAGATTTAAATTATCTTCACTATGTTTAACTGTTTGAGCTATAAATTTTGTAACATCTTTTAAACCAGTTGTTAATTTAATAGAGTTTGAAATCAATTCTTCTTTTTTAGCTTGTTTCCTTTTATTAAATAATTTTCATAATAAAATATTGAGTAAAACCTCTTTTTTAGAAAATCATTTTGTTTCTCATGAATATCTTTGTTAAAAAGGGCAGACCTTGTCAATACATCAAAATTAAGTTGAGCTTTTAAATTTGCAGACCTCAAATTATTTATATTCCTAATATATATATGATGTTGAATTTAAGATCAAATTAACTTAGAATATTGCTCTTTTAAAATATTAATATCCTTCTTAAGAGTAGGAGTATTTTCTATGATGCCTTCTAAATCCTGTTATACTAGAATCATTAAACAAATAAAATAATATACTTCAATTCGTAATTTTATATGTTCAGAAACATCATAAGCTTGATTATTTAGATCTCTTAGTTTTTCTTTTGTTTCTGGTCCTTGGTTAATATCCTTAAAAAAGAATTTAGATTTCGCATGAAACAATTATATTATTACGTTGATAAAAGCTTTTAATAACAAATCAAGCTTTGTAATTTCTTGACTGATAATTTTTCGAAAAGATTGGTCCATTGTAATAAAAGCTAACGTGAAAGCGGTCCTGTAAACTCGAGGTCAAGTGACATGTACAATATTTGAACAGACATTATCTAATATTTTAAAAAATATATTAAAAAATTTTATATAAAAATTTTAGAATCAATTTTAGAGAAGTTGTTATTTTTTACAAAACGTTTTTTATATAAAATATTTTAATCTTTAAATTGTAAATTCTCAATACCCAAACCAGGGATGCGAACCCGGCAAAAATTTTGTCCAGGTTCGGTTCGGGTTCGGTTTTAAAAAAATAGGTGGGTTTGGTTCGGTTCGGTTCAGGTAAATATTTTCCAATAAATTAGAAACCCCTCCGCTACCCCAACCAACAAAATCTATGCTTATGGAACTTACATTTGCAAGAAAATAAAAAATATATGTAAATACATAATTTTATATATGTATTTTATCGATAAATTTATAGAACAAATTTGAGATCTTTATTTTGCACCGAATTTTATATTGGGAACAATGATATATAATGATATATAGTTATATATCATTGATTGGGAATTAAATAAAATTATATTTCAATAGGAAATTTTATTTTTAAATAAATGTCATGAGATTTCAATTCAATACATTGAATTCATATGATTTTTATTTAATTAAAATCATTTTCCTATGGCTTTAACATTCAATATAATTATCATACCATTGTATTAATTTTAGGGTTCTCATTTTATAATTGGTATTCAATGAGGAAAATACTATATACTACTCGGTGTTAATTAATTAAAAGTGTATAGACCATTCAAAAGTAACGGGCTACTCGTTACTTAAAAAATTAAATATTATATACAAAAAAAATATTTTTTTTTTACAATATATAATATAAATAAAATTATACAAAAATAATATATTATTCATAAAATAACATCTTTTTGTAACAATTTTTTATTTAATTTTAGCAACAACTGATTTTCAAAATCTTGATCGGATAAACAAGAGGCTTAGTGCTCAACACAGCTTTTGCCGTGCTAAACACACGTTCAATTGGCGCAGAAGATGGGAGAGTTGAAATATATTTAATAAATATAAAGAATTATCTTTATTTTGAAAAAAGTTTAGATCATCTTCACAAGGATCTTCACTCATTTCCTCATCAAAAAAATATTTATTTTTTTCAGAAAATATTCTGGTATGTATGTTGGATAAAGGAATTAAGTCTGCTCTTTATCATGATCTTCCCTCAAACTGGAAATAAGTTCTAACATTCTTCCTTTGTTGACCTCTAATTTTAGTCAGGGCCAATTCAATTTAAATAGCTGGTGAATTATTGCCGATAGTATTCATTATATTTGTGTTTGAATCTATTGAAAATAAAAGATAATCCAAATATAAATTGTAAGCAATATTTGAACTGTAAACATTTTATTTATGCCTTCCAGGATTGAATTTATAAGCGGCTTATTTTTTAAGTTTTAATATTATGGTGGGTGTGAGATATCCCAAATGCATTTTTTCTTCCATCTCTAAAATAGAAAGAGCCGTAGCAATCCGTTCCATTTATAAAATCATATATATGCATATCATATTTCTTAATTACCTCTAACCATACAATATTCAACCATGAACGACTTGTCTTTATCTGAAAATCTCTATAATTCAGATTTATCACAAGATTCGTCAAATTTTCAATTCTCCTTAATAAGACTATCTACAGAAAATTTTTGGGATACACAATAAATCCACTAATTTCTTTGCCATGGTGTATGCTTTGTTAATTTTTAATATGAGGGTAGGCCTAGACATCATATTTTTAGTTGGCTGTAATTTTTTGATAACATTAATAAATGAAGGGCTTTCTAAAATTGAAGGTTGTAATTCTTCAATTACAAAATTAATTAATTCATCAACAGCTGATTAGCTATTTTTATCTTTGTAGATGATTGGTTTCAATTTTTTATTAATATTCAAATGTTCAATAATCTCTTTCTGAGGAATATATAGTTTATAATTTTATAATTAAAATTCTATTAATTCCCGAATTTTTTATTAAAAATAACTTAGCTATTTCAATAATTGAAGATAAATCTTTTAAAAATTTAATTGCATTTTTTAATCCCTACTAGCTAACCTTATTGTCAAGAAAAACATTAAAAATTGTAATTATGATTGCGAAAGATAATTTTTCAATTTCTTATATTTTTCAGATTACCAATTTTCATTAAAAAGGAATCAGGAAAAATATCTAAGTTCATTCTCTAAAACAATAGCTTCATATTAAAAATACATATTTATTTAAACAAAGTTTTTTAAAATCACTATTTTATTCTTTAAATTTATCAACAATTTGAAGCTAAACCAATTGCATTACTAAAACAAGAAATAAGATATTGTTAAAACCCATATTATTTTCAACAAATCTTGGGCATTTAATGTTGTTTTCTAGCCCTATACTATAGTATAGTTTAATTGCTTATATTTTAATTTCATGATTAAGCTTTTCAAAATATTACGAAAGAATACTTCTTGTAATAGTTATTTTATCATACCTATGATTTAATATACTAAAAGTAATGTTTAAAATAATAATATATTAATTCATCATCTTTACCTTCATTTGCTTTTTAAGTTTGAACTGCTGGACATTGAGGTTGAAATATTTGCGTTAGGACATAATTTACATTTACAAAGTATAGACTTTGTACTTTTAATTTTCTTTATTGATGTACATGTTTCAAAATGGGGCCAGGGAAGTGTAAATCATCTTCTTCTGAAGATATAAGTACTTTGGACATATTATTCTTAAATAATATTATTATAAACATTTACTCTGAATTTTGATTGAATATTAATTAGATTAATATTCGACTGAAAATTTAACGAGAATTTAAAATAAAAATGAAGGAATGGTTGATGATATGAATTAAAAACTCGGCTTAAATTATATATATTAAAAAATAAATAAAGGTAATTTTATTGTACAATAAAATATGTTTTTCTTATTTAATATTTTTTTAAGAAAATTTTTTTACCGTTTCAAAAAAAGAAACGCGTTACCGTTACTCGTTACCTCTAGAAGAAGGTAACGGCGTTCCTTTTCTTCAAAAAAGGTAATTTTTGACGTTACTTTACAGCACTACTTATTTGTCATTAAATTAATGTAGATAATATCTTCTAATTAACATACAAACCATAAAATGGCCAACAGCCGAATGTATGCAAACCAGAGATCTTCATGGACCTTATTTTTTGATAAGGTTCTGTGTAGCGTTGTAGAATGACTGCTCGGGTAAATTGACTACAATTCATAAATTAATTTCGCAAATTCACACAAGCGACAAATTGTTAAATACAGCTTTTTGCAAAATATTGTATTTCAGCTTCTGCGATAAATATTAACACATATTCTTTATTTAAACCTACAAATAATATATAGAATTTATTTAAACCTTGATGATATTGTTGAATTTAAAGCCTAATTGAACTTTGCTTATTAAGCGTATTTATATTTAAAATCATCTATATAGGTTTGTAATTTTAGGATTCAATATACCCATCCTGAAAGATTTGTGAATCAAGATTTAACGTTTAATTAATAAATATGTAAAGTAAATAAAGGAAAATTTTTAGCATAAATCAATTTATTTTAAAAAATGAATGCCCTTAGAATTGATAGGTAAAGATGCTAACAGAGCTAATTTTAAACATAAAGCTCTAAGACTTAAAATTTCACATTTTTTATAATTTAAGGACAAATTTAGTTGTTAAAAATTTAAAATAATGATATCTAAAGCTTTAATTATTTGGCTGATAGTACCCGATGTGGCATAATCCAAATACCAAATATTGAGTCGAGATTACAATTGGTTTTTAAATTTTGGATGATGTAATTTTTAGCTAAGCGAAATAAAGACGGACCGAGTGAATCACCTTTTGCTATTCCTTGTGCTGAAAGAATAAATTGATAGCCATATTGTAATATATAAGAGTAATAGCTTGACTGGATGAAATAATCCGGGTAAGCTTCTAAGAATTAAAAAATTACGATTTAAAGTATTGAGGGCATTTTTTATGTCAAGTTTGACGAATGCAGTCCTGAAGCATGGATATTCAAAGTAATTTTTGCCACATGGCTAGCATGTCAACCCTAATTGGTTAGGAGGTCGCAATTATGTTATGGGAGTTTTTATACGCTTGTATATAATTTTTAAGATTCTTCTTATGTTAAATTCTAGTGAAATTCTTATAGAAATTAAAAAACAATTTACAAGATTGCCAAATCAAATGATGCAATTTGCATAATTGTAAATTTATTGTAATTATATTTATACATTATTTAGCTTCTAGTGGTAATGAATGTGGAGAAGATATCACAAATTCAACTAATCATTCTTGTATTTTCATTACCATTTACCCTATAGTTTATCTGGAATTCCAAATCTATTAATTTTAGATTTCCTTCATTTTATTCAATTTTTGGTTAATTTTATTTCCCTGTTACTCATTTTTTCCTTTTACAATTTTCCTTGTTTTCAAATTGATCTTTGATAACCTTTTTATTTAACTATAATTTTCAGTACTTTTTTTGATTTTTAAAAATTTTTCTATTTTCTTTTATTTTAACTGTAGCACTAAAAGACGCAAAATAACAAAAATAATAACATAAGCACGCAATATGTTGTCATAATCGTCATTTTAGAACTTTCAAAAATATTTTTGCCAAAATAGTTAAAAAGAATATTTTAAATTTATTTTGGTTTAACTCCTAATATAATTTACAAAAGTGGAAATTGTCATAATCATCATTTTACAAAACAATCAATTTTTTTGGCCAAAATAGTTTAAAAAAATATTTTAACTAAATTTTGTATAAAAGTATTAAAAAATAGCTATAAATAAAAGTACTCTCTAAATGAAATATAAAAAGGTCAAAAATAGAATCTAGAAAAATAATTCTCCGGGAAAAAATCCCCGTTTTTAAGATATTAAATTACAAAATTAATAAAATAGGAGAAAAAATTCCCTATAAATATATCCATGGAATAAAAATCCTCAAATAATATATTTAAAAATTTTGAGAAAATCAAATCCGGAGAAATATTTTCTGAGAATTATTATTTGGGATTTTTTCCGGGGAATTATTTTCCGCTTATCCAAAAAATAAAGTAAAAGGCAAGAAAATAAATCAGAAAAATTGTGTAGAAACGGGAAAATCTATGGATTATGTTCCCTTATTAGTTTGATTTCTTAAAGGCTCGTGATGTCTTTTTTCTGCTAACCTTATTTTATATGGCAAGTAAATACATGGTGAATTCCATGACAAATCACCAAAAAAAAGCATTTTTTAAAAAATTATTACAAGTTATATATTATACTAAGAAAAAAATAAAATTTTAGCCCCCAACTCCAAACAGCGGCTGGGATATACACCTCTAAATGTCTAAAAAATGGGGCATTTTTGGCGAAATGCACTCCTTTAATTTCTTATTATACTCTCTCTTTTGAAATATTCTAAGTTTGATTATAATTTGACAGAAGAGATTCTTGAAATTTTAATTGAATACAGCCCAATGTTATTTTTTAGAGAATTTACATAATTATAATACGCTATGAAATTTTTTTAAAACTTCAAATTGAACCGATATATTTTACGAACAGAACAGAACCGTTTATCCGAACCTAAACCCACGGTTAGAATTCCTGAGAATTCCTACCTAGAGGCCCGATCCTATTTCATTTATATTCTTAATTACAGGGTTTTCCATTCAAAAAAGGAAAAGTTTCAATCATAAATGGAAAAGTTTCAATCATAAAAGGAAAAGGTCCAATCATAAAAGGAAAAGATCCGATCAAAAAAGGAAAAGTTTCAAACAAAAAAAGAAAAGATTCAATCAAAAAGGGAAATGTATCAAGCAAAAAAGGAAAAGTTCCAATCAAAAAATCACAAATGTCAATCAAAAAAGGAAAATTCCCATTCAAAAAAGGACAATCGTAATTTTTAATTTTTTTTCTTGCCAATTTTTTAAATTTTCATTTATTTTTGTCATTCCTTCTTATTTTATTTCTAACTTTTTGCGATTTCTTTACTTTATTTTTCATACTATATCTTTTCTTAATTTATTTTTTTTTCTTTTTAAAAATAATTTATAAATTTTCCGTTATTTTTCCACCTGCTCCATTTTTTTAACAATTCTTTACTTTTTTTTCATCATACATTCAATATTCTTTTTATGATTTTTTCTCCTTATATTGTAATTTTTTACATACATTTCTAACCTCAATCTTTTAAAGTCATTTTTAAACTTATTTTTTTTGATCTTTTCTAGTTCTTGATGACCCTTGCAATGCTATGTATTTTAGCACATTGTAAATGAAATATTAAATCATCTTGAAGAAGGTAACATGATTAATATGATTTTTGTGATGGATAATGTTCCATTTCATCATTATCATACAAATAGGGAATCGATAGAAAGAAGAGGGCATACATTGAAATATTTACCACCTTACAGTTCTTATCTTAATTTTATTGAAAATGTGTTTTTTCAATGGAAGGATTTTGTCAGAAATCAAAATCTCAGTAACGAGGAAAAATTAATTCGTATCATAGAGCATGGAGATTCCAAAATTTAGAAGAGGGGAAATTATTAATGATTAATATAAATTTTTGTTTCTTACTATATTACATATTTCGTATAATTAAATAATTAGATATGTAACAAAATCCTAAAATAAAAAAATTGTCTGCCAAAAATTTAGTGAAAATTAAATATAATTCCTAAAAAGAAAAATTGAGAAAAGATCAAAAAAATTAAGATTAAAAATGATAAGATATTAAAAAGGTTAGAAATGTATGTAAAAGATTATAATATAAGGAGAAAATATCAAAAAGAATAATGTATAATGAAAAAAAGTAAAGAATTGTTTAAAAAAAATGGAGCAGAGAGGTGAAGAAAAATAACGGAAAATTTATAAATTTTTTAAAAAGACAAAAGATAGTAAGAAAAATAAAGTAAAGAAATCGCAAAAAGTTAGAAATAAAATAAGAAGGAAGAAAAATTGACATTAAAAAAAGTATTTAAAAAATTACGATTTTCTTTGTTTGAATGGGAACTATCCTTTTTTGATTGACCATTTTCCTTTCCTTTTTTGATTGACACTTTTCCTTTTTTGATTGGACCTTTTACTTTTTTGTTTGACACTTTTCTTTTTTGACTGAACCTTTTCTTTTTTGTTTAACACTTTTCCTTTTTTGATCGGACTTTTTCTTAAACCTTTGGAACTTTTCCTTTTTTGTTTGGGCCTTTTACTTTTATGATTGAAACCTTTCCTTTTTTGATCGAGATTTTCCTTTTTTGAATGGAAAACCCTGTATTGATAATTTAAAATTGAAAACCCTGTATTGATAATTTAAAATTTTTTTTAATCATCATTTAAAATATTTAATCGACATTTTTTAAATTTGATTGATGTTTTACCAAACCGAGTGATTTCACGATTTTGATTTTTAATCTAAACCTAACCTGACCAAAGAATTTCTTAGGTACGTAGCCATATATCTCACCCTCTATGTTTAATTCTAGATTACATTACATACTTATATTCTTTAATGTAGAGTAGATGAGCGCTTTGCTGAACCTTATTATATCATTTATTCGTATTTTTTGCTGTATAGTGGATATTTTATTTTACCAGATATCAATTCTTGATCCTTTCAAATTCTATGCAAACCTTTGTTCGCATCAAATCTTCCCTCTTTCCCATTTTGAAACATTCTTAGTTAGTATACATAAATTTTTTGATATAAAATCGACATCTTAATTAGAAACTGGTATGAAAGCGAGTTTTGTAGTTAAAATGGAATTAACCACGAAACCGAGTCTTACAGGAGCAGAAGTTAGGATTGCGTTACATTTGATGAATAAGGATATCATTTCAGGTAATTAATTTAAAATATTTATTTTATCTAGTGTAGGTCATATAGGAACTTCTTAGACCATAGTCGAGAAAGTTTTCAAAAAAAATTGTCGGCTATATGTAGATTGGTTTATTATCTCTGCGTGGAGTCGATTAAGTTTTGGAAAGTCTTAACCAGTTCCAGTTGGCCTTCCCTATCCTAAGTTTAACGATTTAATTTTTTTTTGATAAACAATCCATTTCGAAATTATCCATTAATTCATAGTAAAAAAAAGAAATTTCAGATTGATTTTGTCTGAGGCTTTTCATTCTAGGTTTTCGCATTGGTTTCCTTTAATATGATATAAATTTTTTATTATATTTTCGTTTCGTGGAAGTTTTATCTAAGATCATTCAAATTTAAATATTGAAATCAAAAAAAATAATCAGAAATTATAATATAAACCATTTCAAATACAAGGACAGAAGTACTACCATAGTGAGAAATGGAAGCTTACCGAGAATATATAAAAGAGAGAACTAAGAAAATAAAATCTTTTTTAAAAAAATCACATTATTTTTAATTTAAAAAAATGATAATATATTTTTAATTTAATGAACGTAAAAAAAAATATATTCTACCAAAATAAATGGGCGTCGTTCACCGTATTTTTTTGAAAAAATAAATTTTATTTTTACAACACTCTTTTTAGAACATTATTTTAAAAATAAATATTAGTAAATGTTGAAATTTTTACGACTTAAAAACTATATCAAATAAAAGAAGAAAACCTTTTTTGTAGAATCAATTTACCAGAACAAAGAAGGCATTAAAAATACTTTAAATATGATTTTCAATGAGAGTGAGTCAAATTCATTGCCAGTGAACATATTTTTTAGAAGCCTTGAGATAGCCCCTCACGATAAAATCTATATTGATAACTCATAATTACTCGTTGTCTACTATTTTATGATGAAAATCTGGAACCTAAATAGGAACAGTGTTATACTTCTAAGGAACATAGGCGATGACCATGAAGAGATGTGGTCTATTAACAACTTATGAAAGGCAGTTATAAAGAATTCATCCCTATTTTTTATGAGGCCAGGTTAATAGCTCTCTAAAAAATGGCTTGAGGCGGGCAAGTGGCCCAAATCGGGCTAGGCCGAGCCCTTGCCTAAAATTTAAAAAGTGTAGGCTGGTGTTTAAATTAATTTAAAATATTTAGGCGAGTCGTTAAAAAATATAAAAAATAAAGTAAAAAATGACGTTTCTCAATTTATTTCTTAGAGATAAAATAATAATTAGAATTTTTATGGAATTAGGACATAGAAATTATTTTAAATTTCAATAATGCATATTCTCTCATTTCAAAATATTTTAAAATAATTTAATTTTATAATCGAATATGAATAACGTAATTATTCGATTCGTAGTATACACATGATCGTATTTTTATAATTAATCCCCGTGACTTGGAAATTTAAAGATTCGCAAATTCTACTTTGAATAATAAATACATGTTTTTTGATAATAATTTTTTAGTGATAATATTTAGTTGAGTTGATAATTTCACATTTTATAAAAAAGCTTGCTATATTATTAAAATTTTGAATAATTAACTTATAAAAACAAGAATTCTATAAATATAACCTTTTCAATCGTAGTGATGTATAATGCAATATACGTAAATTTTAAATAATATAAATATCATTATAATTTAAAATAACATGTTTTCTATTGCACTCTAATAATCTGTAAAATTTGGTATAATTGTGTAATGTAAATGATGTATTGCTTGATATATACGAGTATGACATTTAATAGCAATCTTGTTACTAAAACTTTAAAGAGAATTCTAAACATACGGGCTATAAATATAATTTCAACAGGATTATTAAATTAAAAATAGAATAAACTTTATGATCTCCCATACAAGTGTTTTCGCCTATGATCCGATAAATTATAGGTTTCTTAGAATTCTATAATATATTTTTTTAATCGTATTTTATCATAGATTTAAAAAATGATACTAGAAACAATATTTATATAGTGCAACTTGTCTAATGAGTTCAATCTAGGGGCATAACTATTTTGTGCAACATACTTTGTTCTAAACAATTTCTATTTATTGCCATTTATACTATTATTACAAACACATTGTCAATTCGAGCATCCAAATAAGCACATAGACAAGTCGCATTGAATTCGGATACTTACAATAAAACTTTGTGCCAATTTGCTACATAAAACCCTATCACACCAACCAGGGCATCTTGTTTTCATGTATTCATTTGCTTTTGAAATATCTTCTTCATAAGGGTAGCTAAAAGGTATAATTAAAAATGTTTAGGCAGTGTAATAACTAGTTCTAATTCAGTGAAAAATGAGAATACGTATTTTGACTTAAATTTATTAGCAAATAAAGTGTAATTTGTTTAGAAATATAATTTCGTTATTTTTGCCTCTTGCATATATATGGTTCTAAATATTTTTCAAATGGTAGTTCTTGAGACCTGGAAAAACTAGAACAAGTAGGGCTGAGTATCTTAGACAGCAAAAACCTAGATGGAATAATACTCAATCCCTGG
Organism: Gordionus sp. m RMFG-2023; assembly: GCF_954871325.1. Classification (NCBI taxonomy): domain Eukaryota; kingdom Metazoa; phylum Nematomorpha; class Gordioida; order Chordodea; family Parachordodidae; genus Gordionus; species Gordionus sp. m RMFG-2023. The sequence goes on from NC_088777.1 coordinate 21,496,039, forward strand.
GCTAGAACCTTTAGCTTGGGATTATATCTGTATAGAATGCCTTAAAATTCTCTCTTAAAAATGTCAATTTCTACAAAACATCTATTTTCCTGACTATGCTAAAAACTCTTTACTATCTCTGGGCGAAAACTATTATCTCAAGCAGAGAATATAAATAGAAGTATGCAGATCCAACTGCCAATCTATCCATGGTTTAGACCCTTACAATATTAATTGTTGTTTTTAAATAGTAAGAAAAAATTTTAAAATAAATTTTTACTCTATTGTTAATTATTATGTCTACTTTTAATAAAAAAATTTAAAAAAATTATTTTTTACTATTTTTAACCCATTAATGGTCAAGGTACCATATCTGCATCAGTTGTTATTTATTAATTTTTCACATATAAATTTTTTGAGCTGAAATAATTTCACATATGATTCTTATAGATTGTAACATAAAAAAAACATAAAAAATATTTATTTTTGAGTGCGCTAGATGCCACTGAAGTTCGACAATTTTGGACTATTAAAATGCTAAATGTTCTAGGCTCCCTTGATGAAAGAGTATTTTTTTTAATGCAATTAATATAAATTTATTTCTTCCTTAACCTATTCTAATTAATTTTGGCCCATCATTCTATCTATTTTTCTATTTATAATCATGTTTTTTACTGTTCCATTTATGCAACCGTTGACCATATAAGGGTTCAAAAAAATTTTTCTAAAAAAAATTATATAAAAAAATTTGCCATAATATTTAATTATAAAGTTTATATTCTTACTAAACAAAAATACTATTTCATCATAATATATTTATTATTTATAAAAAAATCTTGAAAAATCATAATTTTATTCTTATTCTCATTATATTTTTTCTTGGAATATAAAAATTATTTGTAGATTATTTATTATCATCTTATATCTGCCATATTTTTAAATAATATTAAAATATTATTATATCCCATGCTTTCCGATGAAGACCATGTATATAAAACAGTTCTAATTATACCTCCTAATGTAATGATCTAACTGAAACACCTAATCTTCCACTATATACTGCAGGGGAGATCGAAATCCAAAATCCAGCAGACATTTTTATTGTATCAGAAACCTCAATATCTACAAATCAAGAAAGCAAATTAAATTTTCCAATTTAGAATGGAGGAAATTTAATCCAATTTACACATCGAGACATACTGAAAATGACATTGAATTATTATTGAATTTCAATTTAATTTGATCGGAAAAACAAACTCCAATAAATATTTGAATTATTTTTTGATCAAGAAATGTATTCACTGCTTGTGGGTCACTTACATAATTATTCCAAACAAAACAATAGACCAAATTTTATTACAACCACCGAGTCAGATATGAAAAGATATATATGAATTCTTTTGCTTACTGAATATCATTCCTTACTGCAAGAACGAATATATTGGTCGAATGACAATGATATTACTACACCAATCGTTAGAAATTCAATGATACAACATACATTTCGCGTATTAAAAGGAATCTACCTAATAACTCAACTTTTGATGAAGAAGATAATCTTTCAAAAGTCCGCCTATCTTTAAATTTTCTAAATAAAAGTTTCAACAATTTTGTATATTTTAATTTATGCATAGATGAGCAAATGATACCGTACCGAGGAAAACATTACTGTAATATGTTTATCAAAGGTAAACCCATTCGATTTGGATATAATCATTAACCTCCCTTGCTTCCTCCGATGGATATATATTTGGATTTAATAAAATAAGACAATGGCTTGGTTGTTACAATATAAGTACCTTCTTTGCATTCTATTCAATTCGATATTTTTTACATCTATAAGGCTTTTATCGTATTTGAAGCATCTTGAATTTTTCGCAACTGGGACTATAAGAGAAAATAGATTTAACAATTAAAGTTAAGAGAGGATACCACCGATTTGAAAAGACATATAAAATATTTGTAATTCGATTGAATGATAGTTCAGTGGTGACAGTTGCAACAACATGTAAAGATCTTAGCCCTCAAAATAAAAATCTTAAAAGTTCCTAAATTTCCATATGGGTAGCGTTGATATGTGCGATAACCTAGTGTCAACATATTGAATAAATATATGAGGTAAAAAATGGTGGTGGCCTAAGCAATTTTATTGATGTAGAAGCAGTAAATTTGTGGAAGTTATGGAAGTGAATCCTGATGATAAAAAATCATTACTAACATTGATTTTATCGTGCCAATTTTTCTATGATTTCTTAGTTAGACTAAAATAAATAAAATTTGAAAATATCAAGAAATTTCATCGGCTGGAAAAAGTGTGACCATTAATGGGTTAATAAAATTTTATTTTTTTCAATTTATATATATTATTTTATGAATATCTTATATTTTTAGGTAACATTTTTAAATTTATCAATATTTTTTCAACTTATCAAAATTTGTTTTAATTTATCAATATTTTTTATGAACGTTTTAAACTTTTTGATATGTTTAATAATAAACAAATATTGAAATTTACATCAAAAAAAATTATTTTTTGGTCCTTTTGGGAAAAAATCCAACTATTAGAATTTAAGTTATTAACAGGGATGTGAACCAGAACCCAGACCCTGAACCCTTGTATTTTGGCTGAACCCGAACCGGGACCATTTTTGAAAGTGGAGGGTCCAAGGGTTCTAGGTGTCATAAAAAAATTTAAAAATAATAATACAATTTTTTTAAAAATAATACAATTTATTTTAAATTTTATTAACTTTTTTGTGGAATCATTTATTTCATCTTCGCGTTATTCTTTCAATTTTCTTCCTGGACTTTCATTTTATTTAGAGATTGATATCATAAATTATTTTCCAATATAATAATGTTTTATTATGTAAATTTATTAATATGCTATGTTATAGAAATACGTTGATTATTTTGAAAGTGAATTATTTTGCAGTACAAGAAATAATATTTTAATTTAAATGATAATGCACAACACGTTGGTCCTCAATTTGTATGATGCTAGAATGATTATTAAGTTTGAAAATTTCTGTAATTATTTTATTATAGGAGCATGTGATGTCATTTTGTCGGAAGATGATTGATGCCAAATAAAGGACCTTACTAGTGTATTAGTTCCTTTAAAAATAACATTAAGATTACAATCAGAACAATTATGTTAATTAGATGCCGATTAGATTTAGAAAAATTTACAGTCCTTTTTATACGAAATATTAGAACATGAAAAATCGAGAGAACAATATTTGCAAAATAGTGTTGTATACGCTTCTATATATTTAGACCCTAGATATCAAGTTTTATTGAGTACTGAAAAACAAATGGCTAGAGACCATCTTAAGGATTTATGGCATAAGTCAAACTCCATTATTTACAATATATTGGAGGCTATGACAATACCTATTGGTTGTAGTGATAATAATAATGATAGCAACATTGATGATCTTGAAATTTTACTTTTAGATAGATAAAAAAAAATCAAATTAGATAGAAAGGAGGATCAAAAAATGTCTATTGCATCTTTAATAGTAAGGTTCTCAGAAGTTAAGAGAATAAATAAGGATATAAATATTTTAAAATTCTGAGAAGAAAATTCTTCAATATATCCAGAATTATATATCTTATCTAGAATCTTCATGGCTGCACCGGCGACACAAGTACAATAATTTTATAAAGATAACTCTCTATTTTAGGTAAGGGTAGAACGTGAATTAAAATTTATATTGTCTACTTTACGTGGAAATCTTAAGGATGATATTTTAGAAGATATTATGATTGTGCGAGAATAAAACATTTAAAATATAAATTATTTCATTTTAAAATTTTTCATTTGTAAATTATGAATATGTATATATTGAAGTATAATAATAAATAAATAAAAAAATCTTACTTTGAGTCATTATTTTTATCCCTGAACCCGGACCCGGTTTCAAATTTTATTCCTGTACCCGAACCCTTTTTTGTAGAAGGGTTCACATCCCTGGTTATAAATATGACAATAAATATAGACATCTTTTGGCTAAATTTTATTCTTCCTTAATTTTAAAATTAAATAATTATAATGTAGTTCTGCTTCAGAAAAAAAAGAAGAAAATTTAATAATATTGTGAATGATAAATTTATAAATTAGACTTGCCTTTTAATAATATAATCAGGGGGGGGGGGTTGATCGATTTTAAAAAGATTTTGATATAGATCAAATGTTCATATTTTGCAAGTAAAAGTTTTGAAATTAGATTTATGTTTAAATAATAATAATTAATTCTTAAATTAAAATATTTAATTCTTAGATTATATTTACAATATTTAATTTTCAAATTATAATTAAATTTTGTAATTTATAATTAAATTAATGTTTGAATTTTAAAAGATCTCGCAATTACTCTAAATTTCATATTATTTTCTTATAAAATTCATATCTATACAAAATCTCGTACCCACTTCTATCATGTTAAAATGACTGCGATTCATTTAAAAATGCTACATCGGGCCTAAATTTAAAAAAAATTGAGCAGCAATTAAAAATAAAAAATTTATTAAAATGCAGGGTTCTAATAGAAAACACTGTCCGATCGGGAGAGTCGTTTATAAAAGTATTAAGATTTTCCTGGAGGAGGAGTGGCTTTGAATTCTGTTATATTAAGATTTTATAAAGTTAAAGTTATTAATCTTTTATTTTTTTGAATATAAGTTTTATTGTATCGAAGTTACAGTATAAAAATTTATAAATTTATCATGGAGTTTCGAAGCCTCGAGATACTGAATAGATTCAATATATAACCAGAAATAGATATATGCTGCGATGTTATCGACGATAGGTAGAAGCTTATTTCATTCTTTACGAGTTTGAGTTCGTCAAATATCAGCACAATTAAAGTACAAAGAAATAATTGAATTGTTATGACATAACTATACAAACGACGAATCATGTTACACGGATATCAAAACAATCACGCTGACGAATTGGTGAGGTCGACGACAAGTGTGTAGTGGAAAACAATATCAATCCAATAAAGGGATGGAGCATAGGTTTTTGGTTTGCACCCAGTGAAAATCCTGTCATGCAGACGCTGCATACAAGTCATTATTTTTTTTTTGTAAAAAAAATCCACTTATGAATTTTGAAAAAGGTTTGGCATGTCTAACGATATGCCTTATAACAAAAATAGACATATATGTGAATTAGCGACTTTTGCGAGATCGTCATGACGAGAAAGAGAAATATGTTGAACGAATATTTATCGGCGCCGATATTAGACTTTTAGAAAAATATCGGATTTTTTATTTTTATACACATGTTTTATTTTATTTTTCGATATTCTTTATTTATTTTTGAACTTATTTCCCTCTCTCGTAAATCTTCATAATTCCCACAAAAAAGTATCTTTATAATAAAAAATGTTTAATGTTTTTTTGAATTTTTTAAGATAAAGAAGTAAATTATAATAATAAACTAATAAAAAAGAAAATTATCCAAAATTCTTGTGTATTTTTATTTGTCTCTTGTTTATTAAATTGTTTTCATTAAGAAAGAACATATAGTAAATAGAAACCATGCGAATTCAAATTTTATTAATTAACAAAGATATCAATATAATATCTCAATCGATCCTCTTGATTATTGGAGGGTTATTGTTCAAAGGTTTTCAACTTTGAAAAACCTTGCATGTATATTTGGCATCACCTGCAACTAGTGATGTTAAGGTAACTAGTTACCTTTTGGCTAAAAAATAACTGTAACTAGTTATATTTTAAAAATTGTAACTAGTTATATTTTAAAAATTGTAACTAGTAACTGTAACTAGTTAAAATTTTTGAAATGTAACTGCCAAAAGTAACTAGTTACTTTTAAAGATATATTCAAATAATTAATTTTATTTTTAATATGTTGTGATAAATTAATTTTAAATTAAATTTATTAATTTAAAATTTTGTGAAAATGTCTGATTGTTCCCAACAATAACACAAATACTTATATGTATGGCAGATGTGCAGGGATTAAAATATTGTCAACCTCTAAAGGATACTATATTAGCTAGTATTGAAAAAAGGTAACTAAAATCAAATAATTATTTATAAATTAATAATATCATGTCATAGGTTTAATAATCTTTATGATAATGACATCATTGCTGCAATTCTTCACCCTTTATTTAAAACTGACTGGCCTTGAATAAGGCAAGAAAAAAATAAAGCAAAAAAGGAGGAAATTTTAAATTTAATAAATACCTTAATACCTCAAAGTGAATCCCAGACGAATGAATCATGCTCAAAACCAACATCACTTGATATAGTTGGATTTTTTGACCTAAAGCGCCAAAATATTCTGGATAATGAACTTATAGAAAACTTTATCAAATCTAATAACAACACTTTTTCTTTATATAACGATTTTCCAAAGTTAAAATTAATCTTTATTAAATATAATGTTGTTCTAACATCAAGTGCTCCCGTAGAGCGCTTATTCAGTCTAGGTAGCTCATTTTTGGAGATAAACGAGCACGTCTCCTAGATAATAACTTTGAAATTAATTTGTTGTTAAAAGCAAATAAACATTTATTAGATTTAATTTTTATGAAAAATAAATGTTTTTTTTCAATGCAAATATATATTTTTATGAAAAATAAATGTTTTTTTTCAATGCAAATATATATTTTTATATTCGATGTAAATATTCAATTTTGCGATATTTTTTTATATAAATAAATTGTATATTATTTTAAATAACTGATTATACTTTGTTTATCCTAATTTTTTTTATATAAAATAAATGCATTCAATAAATAAATAATGCGCATATGAAGGATGTATAAAGTAAGTAACTAGTTATTTTTGAAAATAACTGTAACTAATAACTAGTTACCTTTGTAAAAATGTAACTAGTAACTGTAACTAGTTTTTTGCCAATGTAACTAGTAACTGTAACTAGTTATGTTTCAAAAGTAACTTTTAACATCACTATGCAACAAATGCTCCATCAGAATCAGTCTTCAGCATAGCTGGTTAGCGTTGTTAAACGCTTTTATTTGAGTCGATTTTTAAAAATGGCTAACTCAATATTTTAGTATGAGCAAAACTTTAGACTTGTATAATTTTTTTCGGATAAAATATCTAGTCCAACCCTTTTAAAAAATCAGCTCAAATCAAGCCGTTTAACACCACAGAAGATACAGATCGTCTTCATAGGAGAAACTCATTATCACTTAAACTTGAGGCTCTTATCTTTATAAAGAAAAATAATCAATATTAAAATTTTAATTAATTGATATATAATTTGTTCTTTTTACTAGTAATAATATTTATTATACATAAAATTTAATATAAATATATATAGTGTGCTAGAATACAAATTTATACTTATTTGTTTTAAGTATAAAATAAATAATGAAAATTCTGATCATCATTAAAAAAATATAGAAATATATGTATAATTAATCTTTAAGGGATATTTAATAAAATAAAAATAATCTTTATAAAAATGACTTGGTGTGGGTTAAAAATTTTAAAAGAAAGGCTAGATGGATTTCAATTATAGCAACTCATAAATAGGCCTCACATATTATATCCTGAATGGGATTATGAAGGAGACGCAGATCATATAAAGCCATTGACAGAAATTTATGCCCCCAGCTTACCTAATAATTCGGGAAAAGAGAAAATTGCCAGTTGATCAAAGTTTACAGAATTAAAAAAATGCAAATTTATTAGCACCCCCCCCCCCCCCCCCAAAACCCATTTTTGGTGAGATAGAGGAGTTATGAGGTGGAGTAGTATCAATTTTTATTTGAAACTTTTGGAATTTTTAATGGAGAGGTATCTCTCCACAATGATATAATCGTATCCTTTATCTACCTTGAATTTACGTTTTGTCGTTGGGACCCAGTTTTTCTGAGAACTGCTTCATCTAGTCTATTAACTTTAAATGAAGACTTGCTAGCTATTTCAATATACTCCAACCAGGAAACTAACATTTATAATGACTATAAATGATTTGTCCGATTTCAATATAAAGCCTTTAGAAAAGGTTGAATACTATTTATAATTATTTAAAGTAATGGTTTAGTTTGGCGGACAAATCCATAAGAAAGTAAGTTGTTATCTATATTTACCTATCTGTATTTATCAAGGAAAAGTATTATAAATGTTGTAATATTCAGATGAATAATTTTAAACAAAAAATGTTTATATAAAATTAGAAGAATTATTACGATATTACTTAATTTCATATTATAGACTATGTAAATGAGGATTAAAGGAAAGTATATTTGATTTTGTGGATATAATTCACTTTTCAATTTTGGAAAGAATTCTTTTTAAATTTTTATTTTAGCTTTAACCTTTTAATTTTTATGTCTTATTATTTTATAATTATGTTGGAGCATGTAATAAAGTGCTAGTAAAATTATTTATTCATATTTATATATATATATGTTGATTATTATTTTTAGCAACCTAATTTTATAGGTTACAAGGTTTTTCAAAACCTGACTCATTAAAGTTTCTTAATGCTTGCCAAAAGTTCTTATAGTATCTATTTCAAACTATTGTCAAATTACCCCAATCTTGCTTATAACAATAAATTATTTATGGAAAAATTAATGTATTCCTTCTGCACAATAAGCCAAGATCATCTATAAAGGAATTGTGTGATCCAGCTATAAAAGTGATTATAAATATGAATAAACCAACCAACAGCAACAGAAGTTTTGAGGAAAATTCCTTCGAGAATTCTATTATATATTCTTCAAGAGGAACTATCTCGAACTTTTTCAAATAGTTTATTTTTTTTAAATTATCTAAAACATTAAAAAACATGATATTTAGAATAATATATTCTTACGATATCATTTATATATGGCGTAGCCATGATTTATCAGGGAAGGGAGGGGAGGATTGGGGGAAAAAAAGAATAAGAAAGAAGATTGATCAGTAAATACGGTATTACTGTAACATATATATACTTTTTAAAGGTGTTTGTTTAAGAAATATTAACCTGGGAAAGAAATTGATAGGATACTCGTGTAATAAATGTAAGAATGGTGATAATTCTTTATCCAAAGCCAGAACCTATTTGAATAAATATATACAATTATAAATATAATTCTAGGCAATTCATCCAAAAAAAGAAAAAACATATATAAGGAATATATGTAAATTCTTACATGTAATTTTAATAGAGCAGAAAAACTCAACCTACATGTTCATAATATCACCTTCAAAAGATGATTACCCAATGGTCGCTTATCATGAATTTTATAAGTCACTGCATAGAACTTCGCTATTGAGACTAACATAAAGAGAAAAATTAATATTCATTTAATTATATTCCTTTTGAATATTATTAATCCTTTTATGTTGGAAACATCTTGGATGTTACATTATTTATTAAATTTACCCATGAGTTAGTGTCTCTCGATTTGAAAATTTTGTCGTGATTTTCGAATAAATTAAACAATTTTTTGTCCAAAATTAATGTGGGCTAAATTTAAAAAATAAATAAAATATTTATTTTAAAGATTTTAATATAGGGTTTACTTACTACCTTAAGATACGTAAATTAAAAAATTATATATTAATCGATAAATAAAAAATCCCTGTGATTAAAAATAAATATCTCAAAAATGTCCCTGCCATATGACCTAGGTCTCTCCTAATCAAAAAAATGTTCGTGTTCTATATTGCTCTAATGATTAAGGCACAGACAGATTGCTAAAACACTTAGAGAAGGTCTGTATTGGACGGGTTTTCGGCCGCCCGCCCGCTCATTGTAGAACAGGCATACAGACAGGCGGACGGGCTAAAAAATTTTAAACTATGGGCGGGTAGATGGGCGGGTTAAAAATTAAACAATGGTCAAGCTGGTTAAAAAATATAAATTTTTGTTATTTAAAATCCCTTAAGTAAATATTAATAAAAAATTGATCTTATAAACTTTTTTGGATATTGAAAATTAAAATGTCTTTTTTTGGTATCTTAAGAACCTTTTTCTTAAATTAAATAAACTTCTTTGTATATTAAAAATTAAAATTTCCCTTAATCGTACTGTAATAAAACTAAATAAATTAACTTTTTTGGATATTGAAAAATATAATTTCTTTTTTGGGTATAATGAATATTTCTACAATGTATTGTTTTATTTTAGTGATGATTGTTCATTTTTATATTTGCCTTTTTCATTTTATTTTCTAATATAATATAATATATAAATTTTATTCTTTATAACATAATTTTTTTAAAAAAAAAATTTCAATATAATTTAATTTTTATTTTTAAATATAATTCGAATAAAAAATATCTATCTAAAAAAATAATAAATAATTTTAATAAATTAAAAGAAAATGATTCAAATTAAACTCAAATCTTCAATGTGGAAACATATTAAAATCATTTTCGATGAAAATGACAAGACTAAATTGGATTCGCTGCAATGATTGCAAATCCATCTATAAATATAATAACAAAAGTGGCACATCCTTCTTCCTTCGGCATCAATGTTCATCTGTAAATTATAGATTTGATAGATAATAAAAAAATAACCGGATATTACAAAAATAAAATTCAATTGAACAAAACGATAAAATCGGGTCCAATTGCCAATTTTGTAAAATATTGTGCTAGAGACATTAGGTATTTTAATTTTTATTAAATTATTCTTTAATCTTCTTTAGGCCATTTCAAGGACCTGTATTTGTAAATCTTTTATAAAGATTGTCAACTATATGGAAAATTGGATGTCGAAAAAATTATTCCATGCCCCACAGCAGTTAGCAGGCACGTATCCAAAGTTACTGAGGATCTTAAGGAAATATTATTTCCCAAAATTGGAGAAATGATAAAAAATTCTATTTGATGTACTACTGATATGTGGTGTGAGGATTTTACTAAAACCGATTACATATCTCTATCAATCTATTTTATACAAATTGTAAACTAGAAAAAATATTTCTTTTTATTTCGCAATTTCAAAGAGGAAAAAAAGTAGGGGGAGAATATTTTTTAAGAATTATTAAAAAAAATTTAAAATTAGGTGTTCCCCGAGAATATTTTTCCAAGCTCATATTTGTAACGGACCAAAATAAAATATCAAAAAAGCGACGGAAGGCTAAACTTTTTATAAAATTTATCAGGTAAAATTATAATAATTTTTTAAGGATTCATATTTAAAGAACTATATTTTCCTTTTATTTTTTCAAATATTAGATTTAATTGACTAAACTGTTAAGCACATATATTGAACAAAATAGTTCGCAAACTGCAAAATCGTTGACCAATAATTTCAAACAAAGTGGCAATGTAAATAATCTGAGCAAGACGTTACAATAAAATATTGATATAAGATGAAATACAAAGCATAAGATGCTACAAAGCATTTATATAATGTATGATGAGATTTTTTTTGTTTTTACAATCTCTTGATATGATTGAAAAAATGGGATTTATGGAAAAGATAATTTGGAGCTATATAAAGATACAACTAATGCTCTTACACTGCAGGCCTACACTACTAAACGTTTTTATATGGTATGAAAATTAATATTTTTGGAATTATGCACCTATTTTCTTTTTTTATAAAAAAATTAGGTATAATTAGACCTGTGTGCCACCGGTCAAATACGCCGCCGTTTGACCACACCGATGCCGCCGGGGATGTAAAAATTCGGCGGCGTGATACACATTTTTTATAATTAAAAATAATATTTAATTTATATATTTATGATTAGTAATTAGAAGAAAAATAATATTAGATATTTTTTAAATTATTAAAAAATGCGATTTTATTTTTTAAAATTAATAAATATTATTTCCTATAAATTTGATTTGTAATAAGATGATTAAGCTAGTAATTTACATAAAAGATATTGAAATATTATATATTTTATTCTTTTAATTTTTGATGTTTCAAACCTTTTGTATAGACCCTCAATTATTAAATATGGAGTAATACAATATTTTCTTAATGCAATCTATAACTTATCATATAAAATTTATTTCTTATCATAAAAGGAAATTTTAATTAATGATTTTTATTTTATTGCCATTATAACATATATGAACATAGCAGGACTAAAACAATTATAATGAATGCAGCATTGCAATACCCTGTAACAAAATACAGTATATTTTTGCAAGCAAAACCTTTTGCATGGAAACATTTTTGGATCATTAATATTAAAAACTGACATAAATAATAAAAGATGTTGCTACAGATAGTCTTTTGTAATATATGCTTGCAAATAGCACTTGAAAAAGATGGTGAGGATAAAATAATTAATATTTGTGAATTTTTTAATTAGTTATCCAATCAAATCTTTTTCAAAAAATATCAGCTCATCAAACATAATAACATTTACTTGACAAACATCACTTATCATGTCAAGAAGAAATATCTAAACAAGACGAAAGTTGCTTCAGAATTCGATTATCTTAAGTCATTGGCTAACAAACATTCATCTATTCATAAAAATAATCTGGAACAACAAGACTATATAAATAGTCTAGAAAAAGAGTGTTATTCATTATTTTCGCCTTATAATTTTGAGATAAAAGATATCTTAAATTTTTGGAAGATAAGAACATTGGATCTGCCTAAACTTTCAATATTATCTAAAAAGGTCCTGTGCGATCCAACTACGAGCACACCCAGCGAGCGTGTATTTTCCATAGCAGGGCTCACTCTGAACTCTAAAGGATCATCATTATGTCCTATAAATCTAAATAAAATAATATTTATACATGATAAATATAACTTAATAAAATCGTTAAATTATAGTTAAACATAAAGCATAAATTTTATTTTAAAAGTGTTTCCTGAATTTATTTTAATTAAAAAATTTAAGTTATTTAACGCCGCCGCCGATTTTGGCGTCTAAATCGATTAGCCGCCGACAGCCGATCGTTTAAAAAAAACACCGCCACCGATAATGCGGCGCACAGGTTTAGGTATAATCTTATTCTATAATATGAATAAAATCAAATAATACGTATATAATGTAGAGAAAAACAAACTGCGAAAAAAAATAGCTATTTAATTATGCTACATAAAATTTCAACTTTTTAATACCAAAGTTCAATAACTGAGGATGGTTTTGCCAAAAGTAAAAATACATATCGAAAACATGTTGGATCTGATATAACATATACGTGGATGAAAATCTGATTTAACACATTTCCCCAAAGCAAAGAGAATCCATTTAAATAGTATTGTTAAATTATATAATTCGCTTAGCTACTTATTAAATGTAATGTTTGAAATAAATAGCATCCGCGTCAAAATTAAACCACAACAGATGGGAGGATGAGGTTGTTACAGAGAGCACCGTACCTAATGACATAAGAAAATATTTAAATCTTAAAGTAACCAGTTTTGATATGTATAATTTAGCAATTATTGGTTTCACTTTTATTTAAGGATCGCATTTGAGGAAGAGGATATACTTCAAAATGGATATCCTACTTGGGTGGAAACGACAAGAAAAATATTTAAAAAACCTATCAAGATTATCAAGAAAAATATTGGCAATTCCTATAACTAGTGCTTCTTCTGAACGAGGATTTAGCATTGCTGGAAGGTTTATATAACAAAGAAGAATGAGTTTGAATCCAGAAAATGTGAATTCATTATTATTTTTGTATTATAATTACATATAATATAAATTTTATATTTATATTTTTTCCATAAATATTTTAAATTAATTATCCATAATTTAAATGGAATATTTTTTTATGCTTAATATAGTAATTTAATTAAAAAACTTTTTTTGTAGAGGTGTAATGCTGAAACTGAATTATTTCTTTTATTAGATGCTTAAAAAAATTGAAAGAATGGCCATAATTAAATTTTATAATGGCGGGTTTGGGTTAAAAAATTTTTAATAATGGGCGGGCGAGTAAAAAATTTTAGACTAATGAGCGGGCGGGTAAAAATTTTTAGCCCAATGCAGATATTTATTATAGATGTATCCAATCGCATTTATTTTAAATTGATGATTGCCTATGTATTTTTTATAAAAGCTTAGGCAATTTTATCGAATTTAAATCAGGACTTGTAGCAGGTCATTTTAGTAAAACCAAACCGTTGTCTGATGCAAAAAAATTGGTTAGTTTTAATGTCCAAGCCCATAACATAACACTTTTTGGAGATTTAAGGGTCCTTTTATAACAGTCTGATTTAGTTGGCAAGTCTAAATGAAAAACCTATAGAATTAAACTTTCTATTCCTAGTACTAATAGAATGAGCAATGAATTCCAATCAAATATAACATCATTGATACATGAATGCCTATTTTCTATCAAAAAAATCTTTAAATATATCATATCTCATTGAGTTGTTTTCCACCACTTTTCACTGAGTACTATCAAATTAAGTATTTCTGAATATTATGATGCAAATAGTTTCACCACTAATCATCAATATTTCTGAAATTATTGCCAGAGATCCTATTTTTATGAGATATTAATTTTTATATTCCCAGATTTTGGGTAACAGAGTATTATTTACTCAAAATGTAATTTTGAAAAATAATTTAAGCAAAGCACTAACAAAAGAAGGACAAACATAGAAAAAGATGATAAATCTGAAATGGGTAAATTAATGTTAATCATTCTGACTAACGAGAAGGCGCTGATTTTGATTTGTATACTATTTACTAAAATTTAAACATCTTTAATAATTGATATAATTTATACCCTTAATATAGATTTATAAATTAAGAATGAAATTTTATGTTGAAAAATAATAGTTATGAAAATAAAATTTATGTCGATCTAATTTGATTTAGGAATAAAAGTACAGCAAATTTAATGGGAATTCTAAATAACTAAGTTTGGTAATCTTTTTTAAACTATAAAAAAGAGAAAAAATAAGTTATAATTAAAATAAAATCAATTATTTTTGTCATTTATATTTTTTTCTTAATTGTCATCTATTATAAAAACATTTTTACGTAGTTGATATTTTAAAATATTCATTTGCTCTATGGAGAAAAAAATTCTAATTTCATACTCTATAGTTTTGTCATTGCCATATTTCCATATCATTATCAATTTTACAAAAGATGAATTCGTATTCTATTCATGATTTTATATTTAATTCTTTTAGTAATAAAAAAATTTATAATTGTTTCTATTTTCTTTCCTTTTTAGTCATTAATTTTATAAAAGATTTTCGTTCTCAGTTATTGTGATGATTTTATGAAGCCGATTGACGTTTAAATTAATCACCGCCATATAAAGTTATTTTACTTGCAAGAATTATTAAAAAAACACATTTACAATTTATTTTAAAATTTAACTTATAAAAGAATTTAAAACAACATCATATTTTTTTCTTTACAATTTGTTTTTTTTATAAAATAAATTTTTATCGATAAATTAATAGACTTTTCTAATGAATTAAATAATTAATAATTTATTTGAGTAGAACTTAAGATTTAAAGGTATATACTAATGCCTGTACAATTGTTATTCAGATTATGATAATTTTTTTATTCTTTATTTTCTGAAATTTAAGTTTTTTTTTATATATGAAAGGTTCGAAAATAAATGACTCTGTGAAATCTTTATTTAAATGTCTATTATCTATATTAAAGATGAAAATACATTTATTTTTCTAATTGCATTCACGATTTCGATTATAATATAAACAAAAAATATATCTATTATATAATAAATTAAAGTAATTATCTGTTCGATTAACTGAATCTGTGAACTGGCTTAGGATATATAGACCGATATTGATTTTTTAAAACATCAAAGAATTTTTCAATGGAGTTTTGCGGGGATAGTTTTATGATTCTTATAAGTAAAATCATTTTATACGGAGGAGGATTAATTTTAACGTCAATGTTTCATAAAATTGAACTAATGCTGTAAAACACCTCAATTCAATATTATATTTATTTAAAATGTAGATATTTGGAAATTTTTTTACTTTAGTTAAGGATCGAGCGTTTCCTATATGAGAGGCATTGAATGCATTATTTTCGTCTACACTTATACCACTATTGATATCATAAAATCTTTCATTATTCGAAATGTTTATATTTGTAACACTTTCTAAGATTTTATTTTGAGAGTTTTGGTGAACCATCGATTTGAAATCGCTTAATCCTAATTGAGTCTCGATATTGTTTTGAACGGTTTTGGACACGAAAATAGATACGTTGTACTTTGGTAGACGTTGATCATCGCCTATTAATTTCTTTTGATAATGGGGGAAAAAATATCTAAGTTATGTAACAAGTGGTATAGGCTTAGGATTGGGATGATTAAATCAATTCTATTTTGGCTTGTATTTTAAATAATTATTAGCTTTGGTTTTAAAATATAAACATTTAATAATAAACCATTTTACGGAAAGTACTCTATCAAAATTTATAGATATTGCTAATAAGTTATAATTAATTGCTAAATTTTATCATTATAAATGACTTTATATTTTGTTAATCTTAAATTAATTTTTTTATTATCTCCTATAAATCATTTTTAATATTGATAAAATATAAGGAGATATTTAAGAAAATCTTTATAATTATTTCCGCCCTGTTTATATATTGATGAAATGACAGATCACTTTTTTGTATATGATTACTCCGCAGCCCTTTTCTTTAAAAACATTTGCTGAATATTTAGCTGATATTAAGAATTCAGATGCAGTTTATTACTATTAATTCTACATAAAATATAATTTAATTAAAATAACTGAAAATGATAAATATTATTATAAATTATATGCTCAGAATTGAATATTATAAATGGGCAAATATTAAATATTGACATAATGATAAAATACTTTTTAGTAAATTTAATATTTATAATTCAACAATAGTTTATTCATAAATTTCACAAAAAAAGGATGTTTATTAATAAAATGAATGCATGTTAAATAAATATAATAGAAAAATTATGTTTGTTAACCCTAAGGTCTGATGTAAATTTGGCCGCCGTATTTCTAAAAGGTTTATATATTATGCCTTATAATTAAATATATTCGGCTATTTTTTTTGTCAAAAAATTACATTTATTTAATTAACAAATTTTATCTCATAATTTATAGAAAGATATTTTATAGAAGAATGTAAACAAACATAACATAGCATACAGGGATCCGAACCTGAACCATTAAACCGCTAAAAACCGGTATTTTTTATCAAATCTAAACCGATAAAAAATTTCTAGCCGAGCCTAAACCGAACCGCTAAAATGCCTCTGAACTGGTTCGAGTCTCATGCTTATAAAATAATGTGTAAGTTATTACTAGAATATTGCAAAAATTTTAATTATATTCGAATTGCTTTAAAGATTATTGTCAATCACATTTGATTGATAAGTGTAAGTCATAATTTTATAAACTTTAGTATATTGCCATACATCATTTTTTAAATTAAGCTTATAAATTATAATGCCTAGAGAAAAATTAATTCCAATATATAAATTATTTACATATAGTATTATAAATGACATATCAAATCTGATATCATACTGGCAGAGCCAGCTACCCAAGTTAGTGTGGAAAGATATTTTTCAAGAATTAAATTTATATCATCTCCTTATAGATGTAATTTGAGTGAGACGAATTTTGAAAATATGTAAATTGTGCGGATTAATAAAAAAAATTTAAGTAATTGTTCATATTAAAATTAATCATTGATATTTATTTGTTATATTTATAAAAATATTATTTTATAATGTGCAATTAATAAAAAATGTTTTATGTATGTGTTTTTTATTTGAATTATGAAATAAAAATTTCCCTATACATAATTCGAATGTAAGTTTGAATACAAAATTTAGCGGTTCGAACCGAACCGATATTTTTATTTATTGCGAACCGAACTTGAACTGTTATTTTTATCCGAACCTGAACCGAACCGATATACGTTTCGGTTTGGATCCCTGATAGCATATTAATAATAGATAAATATCCTAGTTCAATTGCATTATAGGAAAATTAATTTTTAGAAACTCCTAATTTTATGATCTTTTTATAATTGTAATATTATATGATATATTCAATTTTATTAAAAAAAATATATAATTTAATCCCATTATTATTAGTAATTTACAAGATTCAAATCCATATTTCTATAAAAATAAATAAATAATATTGTGTTATTCTAATTTATTATGTTATGACTATGAGAAAAAATTTTAAAAAAAATATGGAAAGAAAGAAAAAGGAGGATTTGTTTTTTTGAGGGAGAATACTACATCAGTGAAAATGAATTAATTATCCAGGCATAATTTGCCTTAAGAATAGAGCGATCCTTAGTCTTAGGTAAAAGCCTTAACGCCAGAATTTTTCTTGATCTGACGGTCGATATCTTTAAAATATTAGCCAAATCCCCATATGTTGTTAAGTTGAGCAAATGATCGGTACAAAAATGTAATTTTAAGAATCAGCGCTGTCGATTCAAATTTGCTTTCTGATTAGAGAGTTTGTTAAAATTGGAAGGGTTGTGTCCAGGCAAGAAACATCCCATATTAGAAACTTTCCTTGTGACCATAAAATTCGCATGATTCCACCAGGATGTCTACCATTGGGAAAGAGATTATAAGGCTCCAATAAGGGAGGGAAATTAGCTGATCTCAGTGCAAGAGATATGACTTAATTGCACTGCATGTGCTGGTTTGCCGACCGGGATTATGATTACAATGTAAAGAATGCAGCGCCATACCATCATTATCAGTGTGACATTTGCTGCATCTATATCGTAATGAGGAAGGAATGTTAAGCCTGTTATATAGGGTATAGCTGAGTTCGTAGTTATCCAATTCAAATTTGAGATTTTAGATGGAATAATTTCTAAAAATTCATATTTTCGATCCTTGGTAAGTTCAATGAATGTGGATCAAGTCAAAGGTGAAAGACTCGTCAAGAGAGAGCTGTGCGGAATCGTTAGAATAGAGGCAGTCAGAAAGGGCGTATCTTTGTCCATTTACACAAAGACCATTACCAAGAATTAAAGTTTCTGCACTGAGAACAAAAACTTTTATTTAACATTATATGTGTGGCAATAAATCCAATAGGATGAATATAGGTTATAGTAATTTTCTAATTACCCATTAGTATTTTTATCATATCAACTGAAAATCACATCTAAACAATTCGCATTAAGAAGTGCCAATAGTCTATTATGTGTATGATTAAACCTGTTGGCCATCTTTTTTAATGCAGCCATTTAACAACTAATTAATATATTATTCAATCTTTCAAATTAGTAGCTATCATATTATCACGCTATATCTACATATAATTCCTAAATATTGGTTTACTATGCTTATTTATAAGTTTCGGTTATGTCAGGAAAAATTTGCATGGAGTTGACAAATTGTTAGATGAGGATTTTAATAATGGAATGCTATATCTATTGGATTTTAGCAAGTAACGCTATATCTAAACAATTAGCCTTTCTATAGTCTTTGGGCATGAGTATTAATTTCAACTATCATAATATTTCGCATTTTATTTTAATATTCATCAAATCTTCAGACATTGGTTTATTTTACTAGTCGTATTATATAGTCATGTAGCCTTCAATAAGATTATAATTTGGGATGGATTTCAATTATTTTAAATTCTATATATAAACCTTTAAGTTGAATAATGCTAATATGTATTCTAAAATTTAATGTTGCTTTATTATTTAAGTATTAACTTATTATAATATAAAAGATGAAAATAAATTGTAAATTAAAAAACTTTTATCAGACTCTGAGTATCCAATCTGAAATTGAAATCGCCAAAGATAAAGTAAGGAATATTAGTCGATTCCATTTTGTGGCAGTTAAATTCAGAAATATTCATTTTGGAATTTGAATTCTCGATTCTTAAAGGAAAATGTAGATGTATAAAATTTATTTTAAAGAGTAATTTTCCGCCATCTAGTAGGGGTGGTCAGCGTTTCAAAATGATATCATTAATTCTGCTCAACTATATTTATATAAAATGAGTAAAATAGGAAATCAATCATGTGGCATAATACCTCTTACTAGTAACCCTAGTGTGGTAAACTAATTTATTTTAAATAAAATATATAAATTGAATATACTGACCTATTGAGAGTAAACTCCAGAGCATTATAACGGCATGTGGTATAAAAGGACGGAGACTAAATTCAATATAATATATTTAAATATATATTGTGCATTATTTAAAAATGAATTATACACTATATAATCATTGTCAACAGGCCAACTCAACAGGGGCTCCGGTAAGGTCTGAGCCCCATGGCGGTCACGATTTTCATTCTTTAAAACTTTAACGGGCGGTAAACTGGACTTTTTTATGTAATTTTGTTTAAAAAAATTATCATTCTAATTTATTCAATCTTTGGATTTGTTTTTAAAAAATAATAAATCATTTTCACTCTCTAAATCTAATTTTAAATTATGCTATGCAAAATAATATAGAGGCAATAAAAAATGGGCAAAAAATTCAAATTATTAAGTATAGCCTGGCCAAAATATAAATATAACTAATCTTAAAGCTAGTGATCTGCATCGGGCCAATTTTTTCAAGCCGGGCCCGAATTTTTTAAAAAAATTTTCCCAGTCCGAACCCGATTTTTTATTAGCTATTAGTTTATTTTTTATATATAACATTTTGCATTACAAATATCTCAATAGACAATTTATTTAGTATTTAATTATCTATTTAAAAAACTACTATCAGAAATAACAATAAACCAAGCAAATAATAATTATAATATTAAATTACACAACTATAAATTAGCTTCATATTTATAATTATCATTTAAAAATTAAAGTTTCAATTTCTGGTTTCTATCTATTTCTTCTAATAGCCTTGCAGTCTTTGTAAAAGTTCGCTCTGAAGTTGTGGAAGTTTCAGAAATTGTTAAAATCTTTCTAACCAATTTTGTCATCTTTGGTAATATTAACTTCACCATTTTAATATATCTTTTTCCGGATCTATATTTTCTCTTTTATATGCATATAAACTTCAAGCTCTAATCAATAATTATATCCAGAAGAAATTATTATAACATGTTATTTATTCATTAAATTGTGTTATAATCAATTTTTATACAGTGAAAACAATAAAATTAAAATACCTTATGAATTTCATATAATTTATTTTATGTATAAGTGGAGGGAGCGAAAATCATGGCGCTAATAAAAAAAGCCAGGATCGGACCTGGTTGTCAATTAATAAAACGATTCAGTATGCCTCAAAATTAAGAAAATCTAGAGGTTGGGAAACCAAGCTTTAAAAACAGAAAAATCTTGAGATTGGGATTTCAATATCTAAAAATAAATAATCATTTAACCAAGTCTACGTTTAAACTATATTTTTCAAAATGTCAAATGTTATCGATATTTTTATATTAAAATTTTAAAAGGATGGCGTTGTGTCGCTACCCTTACTATTTCGGCATGTTAAAATTTTTTTTATATTTAATGCTCAAAAAAGTTTTGCTTAAATACAAAATATTTTAGGAGTTTCAAATAAGTGTAGGGTTTCTAAGCCCGCAGAAAAAATAGCCTAGCAAATTAAAAATTGCTTATTTGAGAGAAGAATTGAATAATATTTTATTAAGATGTTAAAATCAACAATGCAGTTCGGCTTTTTATATTTTGAATTAATAATACATAAAATGTGCGTAATGTAGAAATATATAATAATCTCTTTCCCTCTTTCTCTCATAATTCTTAAAAATAAATATTATATTTGTACCGTTTTGATGGCGATTATATTTGAAGCATCATGAAACATATGAATGTTGATGAAATTAAACGCGTTGGTTTTCGAAAATCGCCATCGAGTCATGCAGAATCCTTTCCTTGACCATTTTTCCTAAAATCCAAATCGAAATTTAAAAAATGTAACGGACTTCAAAAATGTTAGGCCACCACACAGCTTACATCAAAAATGCTAGACCATATTCAATTTTTTTATGTTTAAGTAAATTATATTATCGTCTATCATTTTATTTCAGTCATATTCTTAAATTTTTAATATAAATTACAATTCTGAAGGTCTCCTGGAATTCAATATTTATGAAATGCGACCCCTTATTAAGTTCAACATGATATGAAAGAAATTTCTGGCAGAAAGAAATTTTAATATTAAATGATCATCTTCAGAGGAATCATAGAAAGGTATAATAATGGTAAAATAAAGATAATTAATAAGGCTGGAGGTCTAAAATCAAGCATATTGAAAGGTTAAATAAAATCACATTGGATGATAGGTTACAATTCAATAGAAATTCATTCAGAATGAAATTGGATACTAAAATCAGATATATGTTAGTACTTGTTGATAGATAGGCATTCAATGAGCAATCACAAAAATTAATAGATTCGCATTCAAAGTTTATTTTTTTTTAAAAGGAACACGTTCATATTCGTAAACGCGCCTTCATTCATATCTATAATTCTATGTTTTTTTAAAAATGCATTTAATATTATGGCAAATGAAATGCCACAACTTTAGCTTATTTTTAGTGGAAAACTTATGCTAGGCAATTAGAGTTTAATACTAGTCCTGAAGTATCTAACTCTAGGCTTTTCTACCGATTTATTTAAATATGATATAAGTCATTTTATTACTTCGTTTTGTGGAAACTTTATTAATGTAAGGGATGTATATATATAAAAGCAGAAGTAGAGATTAATCAAAAATGAAACTGTGCTGGAAAATATCTGTAGTAAACAGCAGGCTGACAGATTATTTAAATTTTTTAATAAAAGTTTTGCTTAACCTTTTTAAATTTAAGGGGAGAGGAGCGGAGAGGAGAGGAGCGGAGAGGAACGTCAAAAAAAATGAATAAGTCCAAGTTCAAAATTCGTCTAAACTAAAAAGGATTGATTTTCATCATGTTTATCAAAGAATGAATTTTATTCATAAATTTGTTTTGAATAAGTATTTATTTACAACACTATTTATACAATGTATAAAAGTTAGATATAAATAATTTGTAATAAATGACTGAAGCATAATATTAATTTCTAAAATAATTAATAGATAACTTACCTTGAAATGCATGAAAAACAAAATCTGGAGGCTCAAGGAGGCTGCCCCGTCCGCTCCCTCAATCACAAGGGTCTGGATCTGGTTAACCCACCATCAAAAAGAATAAAAACCAAATAAAGCTTCATTTATTATTCATTATATATAGTAGCTAAAGATTTTTTAATAAATATGATTAAATATATTAATGAGATGTGATTAAGCAAAATCATTTTTTTTAAAAAAGGATCCAATAAAATTGAAAGAAAATTAACCCAGTTAAAATAAATAGCATGAGATAACGTAAGCGGATATATTATTGGGTAATATAATTGAATAATATTGGAAGTAAACAATAAAAAAGTATTACATTTGTTTCATATATAATAAATATATTGCTGTTATTTTATAATATGGGTGAGGGTTCATAAGGGAAGCCTTTTCCTCCAAGGAGAGGTGGCAAGGGTTC
This sequence comes from Gordionus sp. m RMFG-2023, assembly GCF_954871325.1. Lineage (NCBI taxonomy): Eukaryota > Metazoa > Nematomorpha > Gordioida > Chordodea > Parachordodidae > Gordionus > Gordionus sp. m RMFG-2023. The sequence goes on from NC_088777.1 coordinate 21,519,456, forward strand.
AAATCCTGTCGTTGGCAAAAAAATTATTTTCTTTTTTGTTTGATACCGATTTTTTTTAAATATTACGATAGTTAATGGTTAAAAATTAAGGTGGCCGATCATTAATGATGGTGGTTTCTAGTTTCTAAAAGTAGCTTTCGTTATTTTATAAAAAAAATTATGCAAAATATATTTATTTAAAGATAAATATTTTGTTTTTTAAGATTATAGCTATTGGTTTGTTAGATAAAAATATATTTAATTTGTATGTTTTAATTTTTTTGTTTATAGTATGTATAATAGATGCACCGAAACCGATACTTGGCATTTCAATTATAACCGATATTAAAAAATGACAATAATTTTTTATTGTTTTAAAACTTTTAATTCAATTTACATGAATAAATCTCATAAATTAATTACAAATGATAATAATGGTTAATTATTTATTTGCTTATATTCAATAAATATTAAATATTCGTTCTTATTTTATGGTATCAGCAAATATGTATTAGTATTGGTGGTATCGGTTTTGTCATCGGTGCATCTCTTGTATACTTCTCAAATTTTGGAAGCACCCTAGCAAAACTGCATTAATTATACTTTAAAAAATCTTTTCTCTTGCTAACGATTTTCACTGCTACCCAATTTATTAATCTTTTATTATTTTTACAAACTCTCAACCCTTATTATTTTTTTTATCAATTTCAATCTGTTTATAATTAAAAGACTTACGCCTGGATAAAACTCAGGAGGAAATTTTTCTTTCATAATAAATTCCACGTTCTCTATATTGCCGATATTAATCTGAAATCATTGATTCATTTATATTTAAAATATCGCGGTTAATAAATTTTTATACTTGTTTTCTGCGAAAAATTTCGAAATGTGATTCTGTTTTTTACATTTATAAAATTAAAATATTGTATATGAACATTTATAAAAGTTATATAAAAAAAATTACTCTTGAAATTCCATATTTCTACTTCTTGAATCGATTTGTGAACGAAATAAAAGTTTCCAAGTGCCTAAAATAAGATACATAGAAATAATGATGTTACGGCAACTTTAAAAACACTTAAGTTCGAAGAATGAAGACAGCAAATATTTTGCCTCGGAAACTAATTATATAAATTAGCAGAAATGGTCAAGATAATTTTCTGAGATTGAGCCTAACGTTAAACCGATTTTACCAGTATATATTATATTTCTGGGTGTGGCCGATCCATAAATTTTTTCCCGATATTCATATAAAAACAATACCGGTCCAATATTTTTATTTACCAATCTTTGAACCAATGTCATAAAAAATTAATATCTATGTAAAAAAATAAGGGAAAGCAAGAATACTTTAACTTCCATATCTCATGACCAAGGCAATATTTGGTGCATTATCACGAATGATTAAATGCAATTTATTTTATTTTTATTCCCCAAAATAAAATATTGGCAATGGTTATGGCGGAATGTGAATCGTTAAATATTTTAAATCCTTTTCTAGTTGCAAATAATATCGCAAAAAAAAAATATCATATTTTTAGCAAAGCTTTCTTAAAATAATTATATTTTTATTATTACAAATAAATTTCTTTTAAAATGATTCTTTTTTAAAAAATATTACAAATATATTGAATCTTGATTCATTTTCATTTATCATTATTATGAAATGATCAGTGTTGTTTAAGTAGCTAATTATATTTTTGCGAAAATATAACTGTAACTAGTAACTGTATTTTGGAATGTATTGACAAAAATAACTGGTTACATATTAAAATATGCTAAATAATATATTTTAGAAAGTTTGTTTAATTTAGAAAAACTTATGGAGTAGCAAATCTTAGAAACAAATTTTGAAAATAATTAATTGTTAGTTAAATATTTGTTAAGCTCAAATTTTATGAAAAACAAATATATTCTATATTTTTCGGTGCAAATATCATTATATTAAATATTTTCATGATTTTTAAAACCAATACAATATGAATTATTGGTTAAAACTCAATACAAACCAGTATCAATTTCAGAAAAAATATAATTAAGAAGCATGTTATAAATTTATAATGCGAAATTCAATCTTCTTTAAGGATTGAGTTAATTTTTCAATGATTTCATCAGTGCTTGGTGTCAATTAATCTCTATGTGCATTAAAAAAGGATGCCCATTCCATTCAATCAATCAATTTCAGATATAAAACTTCTCAGGTATGTTAAATATTCTTTCATTGGTAAAAGTATTAATGAGTATAATGCCAAAATATCGCAATGATTCTGCGGTAATAGTATTTGCAAATTTGTAAATGCTGCCTGATAAATCAGGAGCCTTCATTCATAGGAGATAAAAATATGAAAAAGAAGGATAAGGAGATTTATTTCAAGGTATTCTTCTATTGATCTTACATTAATATTAAAACAATGGACTTGCCTTTCTCCGAGTCTAGGTAGACAAATATTAAATTCATAGAATTATGTTTTTGAACCATCAATAACATATTGTTTATAATTCGTCATATATGTTTTGCTCTGATTTCATTAAGTTCCAATACAATGCTTTTAGCTATTCTCATGGTCTCAATTAAATCGATGTTTTAAATATATTACACAAAATAATTAAACAATTTGTTAATACATTCTAATGTAAAAAATATTGGTTGTCGAAAGAAATGACTTATTCAGGTTATTATGCTACCCTAAAAATTCAAACTTGAGTTAAAGATACTACAACCACTATTTTTATCGTTCTTTCGAACAAAAACGAGCATTTATATTTAAAAAAATTTACATTAAACTTATAATTAATTTATTAAAAGTCAGAGAAATATAAAAAATTCTAAATAAATTTATTTGCTATAAATAAATTTGTGCATCAATGGTAATGTTTTTATAATTAATGGGCGCATTGGTTAAGCAAGGATTTAATATTCCTTTACATGATAAAAATATCCTTCGCACTCTTGAACTGATATTTATAGATTTAAATGGGTGAAATAATATATAATAAATATATATATTTTTTTTATATATAGGTTTAATATTTTATATTTTATATATAAATTTTAATAATTTATAAATAAATTTTAAATATATTTTTTTTTATTATATTAGTCTTAATATTTTTTAATATTATATTTATTTAAATTATATCCCCATATGAAAAATGAATATTGCATCCAAATATTTTTATTTTTAATATAAAAAAAAGCGTTAGATAAAAGTAAATCAAAATCTATCTTGAAAAGTATCTAAAAACAGATACTTCTAAAATATTATCTAGATATATATAAAGAGTGTATTTAGATACCGATACCACATTTTTATATCTAGATACTTTAACAACTCTGATTGTAAATTGAAATATGTATTCAATTAGAGGTAAGGGATTGTTATAAAATATAAATTCTTAATCATAAAATGGTAATATTTTTGAAAAATATTTTATGTTTTTTGGCTTTGCGTAAGGATTTGTCCCCCTGCCCCCTCCCGCTGGCTACGCGCCTGTTGTAAGCCTGCTCAAAATGCAAATAAGTTTACGGTAAAAAATTTTCAACGCAATTATCTCTTTATTTTAATATAATTCCTTTAAATTTCATATAATAAATATGAGGATTCGTACTCAAGAATATCACCAGATTTTTTTCGAAATCTTTTTAAAACCATGAGGATTATTATAAATGAAGCGCTTTTTATATTAGCCTCATTTTATTTTAAATTTCAGTTATAATTTAGTTTTTTGTTATGTCACATATCATTTTATATAATTTTAATTATTTGTTTATTAACTTCATAATCATACTAAATTCCAAATAGTTTTGCCTGTAAAATTCTGAAAATTGATAATAATTTGTCATAAATGAAAGGTATAAGCAACAATTCTTTATTATTTTGCTAAAGATTGTATGAAAAAATAGGAATTATAAAATCTTTATTTTTATTCCTTGGTAATTTTCCTATTAATATTTTTTTAAAAAAAGGTTTCTGATAAATCTTAAGGGTAGAAAATATATTTTTCATCCTATTAAATAAAACATGCAAATATTATATATTATTTTATTATGTTTTGCGGTCTAAATTATTATTTATTTTTTTAACAAAATTAAAATAGAATTTTTGCATATTTTCGACCGATCTCTTTTAAAATTATTTAAAATACCGGAATTATTTAAATCGATAAAAATAAGAAATTCGTTTATTTAGCTCGCTAACACACTTGGTTCCCGAGATACAGAGCCTCCAATGTGCGAAATTTTAAATTCTTTATATTTCAAGACCTTTTAAGGCTTGAATTCTATTAAAATAATTTATATGAAGCAGAATATATCGTTCAGGCAGATTTTGCTAAAAATTGTGCCTTTGTGGTTCAAAATTAGGTGCAAGGATTTTACTGGAATAAGAGGCAAGTTGTAATTCATCTTTTTATGATTAATTACTACAATTAAAATTTGCGTAATTATATAGGAATCTTCATTCATAATACAATTGGCATTCATTTATTACAAAATATTTAGTCAGCTACTTATCAAGAAATTTAAAACCGCTCAAAAAAATTCTTCCACTTTTCATTCAATCTTTGTCACCATAAATGATTTCGGAATATAAGCTATGGCATTTCTGGGCCACATCTCATGGCAAATCGGAATGTGATGGAGTCATTGGCGTACGCAGCGGGGGGGGGGGCAGGGGGACAACCCCTCCCCCCCCCTCCCAAAGCCAAAAATGCAGATGCCGGATATATTTTCCAAAAATATTATTGTTTATATTCATTTATATTTTATTATATTTATTCATCTCGTTCTTTTTAAATTTTTATATTATTACCTTTTTGATTTACTAATTTATTTTATCAATTAGTTTCATTTTCAAGTTTTCCTTAGCGTAATATTTATCTATTATTTTTAAATTTCCCGGTATTATATTTTCACCATTTTCAAATTTCTAGTCATGGATATTAGACTTTTTTTTTAAAACACTGAAGATAGTGAAAATCATACCAAAAAGCAAAAAAGTATAATATAATAATTTAATAAAATTTTTTAAAAATATTTTTAGCATTTAAAACCCCTCCCATAATAGCAAATAATAAAAGTATTGTTGAAAGAATAATTGAGAGTCAGGATATAGAGCCATCTAAAGATTAGTTATTCTAAAAATACATTTGGGCAGTTTTATAAAAACTTAGTTGGTATTTTTTAATAAATAATAATTTTAGATATTTAATTTAGTAAAAGAATGAGATTGCAACAATGTGCAGCAATAATTTTTTTAAAAATAATTTTAATTTACATCTCAATATTTAGACATAAACTTAAAACTAAAATCTTTATACAAAACTAGAGTACAATGATCATCCATATGATATAGCCAATTTTTTAGATAAAGATAATATTAGCCTAGAAGAAAGACATATACTTCTTAAAAAGGTATATATTAAAGATACCCATGATAAATATTTTATTTAATAATAGATTTATATTCCACCCCTCAATTTTCAATATCCCCAAACTTTATGTGCTAACCGAAAGTTAAAATTTCAAAATAGCTATTTTACTAGATGGTTATGGCTAGCATACTCCATATTGCAAGATATGTGTCCTGTTTGGACCACGATATGCTCGCAGAAATCTAGTTAAGCTTAACACTCTTGTTAAGACTCTTTTCAACAAATACACAAATTATCACAAAAGCTGTGAACTGATGATTTCGTCAAAAGAATCAATTCAAAAGGGGGATAAGATTCCCATTTCATCACTTATTGATAAAAACAGGTTTAAAATCGCAAAAGAAAATAGATGTAAGATAAAACTAACTATTGAGGCTATTTTATATTGTGGCTTGCAAGGCCTAGCACTACGTGGCCACAAGGATTCAGCTTAAATTTTAATAATAATGATAAGGAAGGTAATTTTCGTGGACTTTTAAAATTTAAAGCATTAGGAGATCCTGTATTAATGGAGAGCCTCATTAGTGGCAATAAAAATGCTACTTATCTTAGCCCTAGGATACAAAATGAGATAATTGATATTTGCAACAATATCATTTTAGAAAAATTGATTGCTGAAATCAATTCTGCCCAATGCTTATCAATTTTGACAGATGAGACCACGGACATTGCTGGCATTGAGCAGATGTCATTGTGTACGCGATTTGTAGATACTCATAATAACATTATCAGGGAAATGTTTCTATAATTTATTCTTGTTTCAAGCATGACTGGGTCTGCTTTAGCTGATGTAATATTTGAGAATCTTAAAAAATTAAAAGCAATAATTAATCTTATTACAAAATTATTTTCAAATATATAGCTAAATATAAATATGATACGTGAGCAAGGGTATGATGGAGCACGTACAATGAGTGGACAATTAAAGCTGCTATATATGTCCACTGTGCTGCCCATTCACTCAACTTAGCAATATCAGATTCATGTTCTTTACCATTGATATCAAATTGCTCAGGTATAATTTTAATTATTTAAAATTTTTTATATTTATATCAGGTAAAATATCTAGCATTTATGAGATGTTTAGATACCCCAAGCGTCAAAATATTTTGAACAGAATTATATCTGAAACTCCTTGCCCAACAAGGAGATAAAAATTGCGAAAAGCTTGTCCAACAAGATGGAGTCTTCGACATCAAGCAGTAATAGCTTTTATGGAGTTAGAAGAGCTGATTATTAATGCTCTTACAGAAATATAACAATGGTCTGAAAGAAATATTTCTTCAGAAGCAAGCAAGTTACTGGATTCAATACTTATACCATATTTTTTTCGCATTAGAATGTATTAATAAATTATTTATTTTTTTTTAAAAGCGATTTATTTTTATTTTATAAATTAAATAGTAAATTAAATACAATATATTATATTCTCAAAATATTTTCCATTTTTATAAATAAAAATGAACATTGAAAAGTTATTATATAAATAAATTATTCATTACGCGAATAAAATTATATAAAATATATTCTAATCATCATGTGAGATGAGGCTGCCAATGAAGCTGATGTAATTGGCCCTGTGAATTGCTATATTGCTATGGCGAGTCTTTGTCTTAAGAAGAAGCCTAGAAAATTATTTAATTATACAACTATTTTATGTAATACTTTTCAAAAACCTGATATTGATTTGATTGAGATGATGAGAATAGCAGAGACAATTTTATTAGAACTCAAGGAAATTAGAGCTAGTGCTGATGAGTAATTTCATATTTTATATGTTATTGTTGAATCCAAAGGAGCTATAAGAGTTCAATATTTGACTCCCTCGACTTGCAGCAAGGCAAGCTTATCGTCCAAATATTAATATAGGGTCAATAGAAGAATATTATAAAATAAATGTCTTTATGCCTCTTTTGGATACAATTATAACCCAAGTAAATGAACGGTTTTTAAACCATCAAGCTGCACATATTACTTCCGCAAAAGCCCTCTGAACCTTCTTCAGATGGTGATAGAAAAAAAATAAAATATTTGGCAGATTTTTATCATGAAGACGTTAATGTATCTCATGATGCTTTTTTAGCTGAATGCCAACTATGGTATAAAAGATTAACTATGGTTGATATAGTCCCAAAAAATGATATGGATGCTTTGCATCATTTCAAACATCTTTTAGATTATTTTCCCAATATATTGAAATTATTATATACATTAGCAACTCTTCCCATTAGTACTGCAATTAATGAGAGAACATTCTCTTCTTTAAGAAGATTAAAAACGTACCTAAGAAGTATAACTTCTGAAAGTAGTTTGAATGGTCTGGCCCTTTTGAATATTCATAGGCATTTGACGCCAAGCACGGATGAGATAATTGAAAAATTAGCTCAATCCCAACGAAGATTGGATTTTACATTATAAAAATATAATGTTTCTATAATATTTTTTGATCATTTTTTAAGGACTTATATATTTTTCTTTTACATAAAAAATATAATTATTCATGTTTCCAACATTTAAATTTTTTATACTTTATATATAAATTTTAAAGGCTCATAAAAATTTAAATTTCTATTATGGGTTATTTATTTTATAGTCATTCATATCCTGGTTATATCCACTTAATATTTTATAATTCAGATTTATTTAAGGTATTTATATGTCGCCAGTTATATCCAGGCGCGTAGCAGGAATTTGTTTTGAAGGGGGGGGGGGATAATAAAATTTTTTAAGATATATTATTGTTTTTTTAAAATATCGAGCATAAATTTATTAGGACTAATAACTAATTCTAATACACAATTTTAAATTAATGTGAATTATAAAAAAATTATATGTAAAGAATCACTTAAATGACCCAAAATAGAAATTTGAATTTTTGAGCCTTTACACAAAAAGTTTCTTAGGAATAATTGCATTTTGTATGTTATACATTTACAATGTAAAATCCAATCTTCGTTGTGATTGAGCTAATTTTTTAATTATCTCATCCTTGCTTATCGTCAAATGCCTATGAATTTTCAAAAGATCCAAACCTTTCAATCTACTTTCAGATATTGTACATCTTGGTATGTTTTTCAGAGACCTGAAGGCTCGGCCCCCGGGCCGGACAGTATTTTAATTTTTTTAAATATACCCGGGCCGGGCTCGAAATTTTTTTAAAAAAATATCCAGGCCGGGTCTGAATTATTTTAAAAAAAAAACACAATCCGGCCTGTATTTTTTAAAATAGCCTATATTTAAAATCGTTATTATTAGCTATAAAAATCAAAAATAAATATAATTTTTTTTAAAAAAACCTAGGCCGGGCCGTAAAAAATCTTTAAAAAAAATCCGGGCCATGCCCTGCAAATGGTACTACTGCAGGCCTCTGTTATTCTTCTTAAAAAAGAGAATGTTCTCTCATTAGTTTACTAATGGGAAGAGTTTATAAATCCTTTTAATACATTGGGAATTTAATCTAAAATGTGTTTGAAATAATGCAGAGCATCCATATCATTTTTTGGGACTATATCAACCATAGTTAATCTTATAAACATAGTTATTCAGCTAGTAAGGCATCATAAGATACTTTAACATCTTCATAATAAAAATCTAACAAATATTTTTTTTTCTATCACCATCTGAAAAAAGGTTGGGAAGGCTTTTATGGAAGTAATATTTGCAGATTGGTAAGTGCTGCATGATGAATTAAAAACCATTCATTAATTTGGGTTATAAATGTATCTGTATCTATGATATACTCTTCTACTGATCCTATATTAATGTTTTAACTATGAGCTTGCCTTGCTGCAAGTCGAGGGAGATAAATATTAAACACGTATAGCTCTGCTTTTGACTTAACAATAACATATAAAATATGAAATTCTTAATCAATATTAGCCCTAATTTCCTTGAGTTCTGATAAAATGCTCTCCGCTATTCTCATCTTCTTAATCAAGTCAGTCATGTTTTTGAAAAGTAATACTTAAAATAGTTGTATAATTAAATAATACATTCTAATGAGAAATAAAATTTGTTATAAGCATTGAATCCAATAATTTTCTTGCTTCTGAGGAAATATTTCTTTCAGGCCATTGTTCTATTTCAGTAATAGCAAATAATTGGCTCTTCTAACTCCTTAAAAGCTGTTACTGCTTGATGGCAGAGACTCTATCTCGTTGGATAAGATTGCAATTTCTTTTTCCCTGTTGGACAAGAAGTTTCAGAAATAATTATTATTTGACTAGAAATTTGAAAATGGTAGATAAATATTACGCCTAAAAATTTGAAAATAATAAATATTACGCCGGAAAACTTAAAATGGAAATTAATTGATAAAATTACTTAGTAGATAAATGTGATAATAAATGTAATTAAATATATATTTAATATGAGATACGAATAAATATAAACAAATATAAATTAATATAAACAATAATATTTTTAAAAAATATATCCGGTATCTACATTTTTTGGCTTTGGGGGGGGGGGATTTGTCCCCTTGCCTCCCCCCGCTGCGTACGCCAATGGTTATATCCGTTTAATATTTTTTAATTCAAATTTATTTTTATATACCGGTTTATATATTTAATTTTTTATAATTCATATTAATTTAAATTTGTATATTAGGAATAGTTATTAGTCCTAATAAATTTATGCTTGATATTTTTAAATAACAATAATTTTATTTTATAAAATTTTAATTATCCCTTCCCCCCACACCAAATTCCTGCGTACGCGCATGGATGGACTCTATGGTACAGTCAAACGTGGTGGCTAGAGCTGGCTTACAAAGATCTTTTAAATCAATTGGCCTATTCTAAGGAAAATATTACTGACATAATTTATTTTTCTTCTCCGCTTAATGGCGATTTCCAGGTTTACCCAGGTAGACCAATGACATAATTTATTAATATATATTATTAATTACTTTTATTAAGTAATAGATCTCTCCTATATTATGGAAAACAAATATGAGAAAGGGCAAATAATTTTAGAAGAGAGATTCATATTACAATATTAGGAACGGAAAAAAATTCATATTTTTATGCAATTTCCGATGAATTCAAATATTAAATATAACATTTCACTCGAATAATAATGCGAATTTAATATAATGAAAAAATAAATGTATATACAATATGTATTTAAGACAATCAATGGCTATCATTAATAATAATGAATATATAACATATATATATATATGACAATCAATGGAATCATTAATAAAAATAAATAATAAATAATTAGAAAGATATTTATAATTAGAAATTTGATAATTATGATATCTAAGATTTAGCCCTACTGCCACTCAGCCTAATTGATACATTAATTAGATTTTTAAAATAATTTAATATAAAATGTGAAAATATCCTGTTATCGGTAAATTAGAAAGAAAATTTTAACAACAATTTGTAGTTTCATACAGCGCCATCTATTTTATGCAAAAATGCATATATTGGAAGTGCCGATTTTGTTGCCACGATTTTAGCATCTTATATATGTTTATAAAAAGTGTCTAAATAAAAAGTAAAAAATTTCCAAAAATCAACTCCCTTTATTGCTTAAAAACGGGTAAAGCACGGGATAAGATATAGGTAAACCGAAAGTTAAAGACTCAAATTGGCGCCTATTTTTTTTTCAAATTATAGACGTTTAGAGATTTAAAAATTTTAGATTCGAAAGTCAATATTCGGTAACCAGGTGTGCTAACGAGCTAAAATAAACGGCTTTCTCTTTACCTATCTAAATAATTCCAAAAATTTTATAAGGTTGGTCGAAACGTGATAGAATTATTCTTATTTTTTTTAACAAAATTTAATTAGAATATACCCTATTTAAATATATTTTTATTTTAACGGTATTACGTTCTGAGGTCTAAAGTGTTTTTAAAAAAAAATATGTAATACACCAATATTTATATTTTTAGCGGTTAAAAATTTTCTTATTTTGTCATTTAAAGTTTTTTTAATTTCTTATAACCAGATTTTAATAAAATATAGAGATATTTATATTTTTTGAGTTAACTAATTTTGTTATTTTTCAGTCTAAATTTTTTCAAAATAATATATATTTATACTTATATCATTATTTATATTTTTTTATGTCAGCGGTTAAAAATTTTCCTTTTGGTCTAAAACTTTAATTTTTTAAATGAAATTTAAATAAAATATAGCGATATTTATATTTTTGTGTTAGTGGTTAAAAATTTTCTCAAGAGAACAGCCTTTAAACGATTTGAACTCAAATAACAACTGAATTATTTTCATAAATATGATCAATTAATGAATATTTAAATTCCTGATAAAATTCTTAGTTCAATAATATACCATAAATATCGATATATTTCGAAAAAAATTACACGACAAAAATTTTTTTAGACAGTAAATAACAAAATTATTAATAGGTAACATAAAAGATAAATGTATGTATATTTATTTAATAATATGGGGGGGGGGGCTCTGTGAAGTTGGTCGAACATTTGGAAGCACTAACGATGAATCATATGTCATTTTTTAGTGCTTGATTAGTGCTTATTAGTACTTCAATCCGTATAGTAGTCGAATTTAAGGAAAAAAAGTTATAAGCAAAAATAAAAATTTGTACCAACTTCACGCTTAAATGTTGATTGAAAACACTAATGATGAAACTTATATCATTCTTTAGTGCTTAGTGTTGTGATTTTGTACGTTTAAGTTATATATTTATACATATATATATATATATATATGAAATGTCAGTTAACTTTCACGTTATATGTATTTATACTTATATGTATTTATACATATATATAATTTTATATACAAAATGTCAATCAAAAGGGGATTTGAAAAAAGGATATTGTTTTTCCTTGGTGAGAAAAAGGATTATTGTCTTTGTCTTGATGTAAAATATGAAATAATAAAATCATTGATGGTTCTAAAAACTAAAAGTTTAATTTATTTGATTATTAATTTGCTATGTTTTGTAGATATCAATGGAGTGTTTAATACATATATTTACATATATAATAATGGTGCACGTATTAACCAGGATGAGACACCGAAAGTTGATGGCAAATGTTATGTAAAAGTATCATTTGAATCAAATGGAATTGGATGATGTTCAACTATTATGGATATACTGGTAAGAATTTTTTTTAATTGTAATACACAACGCAATGAGAGTTATTTTATTGATTAAATATGAATAAATAATATTAGTGTAAAATATTAATTAATTTGAATATTTTTAGTATTTATATGATATTATTATGAACGCAAAATATATATATAAGGAGGGTGAAAATTGTGTTAATATTTTGATATTTTTTTTAAAATATATTGATGATTAAGAAATAAGGTATATTTATATGTATGAGATGGGATATTTTTATTATTGTTGGAAGATATTTTTAATAAAGAAATAAATGAGATTCAGAGACCTTTAAATTCTGAAATGAATTTAGGTATGAATATTAATTTCATTAATTAAAATTTCTTAAATGGTAATATGTATGTTACTTATTGGAATGCGTCCATGTAAATTTTTGTGGAAAATTTAAATGGTAATATGAATGTTACTTATTGGAATGAGTCCATGTAAATTTTTATGGAAAATTTAAATGGTAATATGAATGTTATTTAATGAAATTAGTCCATGTAAATTTTTGTGGAAAATTTAAATGGTAATATGAATGTTACTTATTGGAATGAGTCCTTGTAAATTTTTGTGGAAAATTTAAATGGTAATATGAATGTTACTTATTGGATGAGTCAATGAAATTAGTCCATGTAAATTTTTGTGGAAAATTTAAATGGTAATATGAATGTATTGAAAGAATTTTAAAAAAATATATCAAAAATATGTATATAAAATTTGGGTTTTTTTTTAAAAGTGGGCATATGAGTTGGTTCATTCTTTTAGTTCAAATATTAATTAATACAATTTATTGGATAAAATTAATGAATACAGGATAATATGTTAAATATTTGGGAATAATATGTTAATGGGAAATTTAATATGTATTAAATATTAAGTATGTAATTTTTGTTGACAAATATAGGGAATATATTTAAGGCATATTAACATGTGAAGTAAAAAATATTGTTAAATATAGGGAATATATTTGAGGCATATTAACATGTGAAATAAACAATATTGTTAAATATAGGGAATTTATTTGAGGCATATTAATTATTGAATTGTAGTTAATATATGGATATATTAAATGCTTAATTTTAATTAAGTATATTGGGTAATTAATTATAATGGTTTACAAAAAATTTATATATATAGAGAAAATTCAGTGTGAATTAAACATTTAGGGTAATTAGTGAGTAATTAATTATAATGGTTTCAAAAAAATATAGAGAATATATTTAGAATTCAGTGGGAAACATTTAGAGTAATTAAATGTTGGAAGAAAAGAAGATATTATCAATATTATGAAATTTTACAATATTTTTATATTTTTTTGTATAAATTAAAATTTTAAATTGTATTTGAATATATTTGTATTATGTTTATGTCATACAAATCATGTATTTTTATGTTTACCAATGTCAATGATTGATCTAAAGATATTACATCTTATTGTTTAAAAAAAAAAAATCAAAATTTTATTGAGATAAAGTCTTACATTAGTGATATATATGTAGCAAAATTATAATTATAGTGATTTTATGTAGTTATTTATGATTATGTCTTTAAAATCATATTTTTGTTAGATTACTTTAAACATTTTTTTTGGAAAAATTCAAATTTGTATTGAGACAAAATATCGCATTGATTATATATATGAAAAGAAATTATATTTAGTGATGGTATATATTTTGACTATTAATTTTTGATGAAATATTTATCATTATGTTTTATTAACACCTGATGTGTTGGAAGATAAATATGGAGAAGTTGAGAGTAATGATGACTAAGAGCTATGACTCAAATGAAAGGATTGAAAAGATTATGGCAAAATGATATCCAATAAATGATGAGAATTGAAATGAAGGGGAAAGATTATATGAACATGAATTGAATATTATAAATTAAATTGAAAAATATTTTTGGATAATGTAACACGTGGTTTTTGAAGGGTGGGCGTGTTGTGATTTTGTACGTTTAAGTTATATATATATATATATGAAATGTCAGTTAACTTTCACGTTATATGTATTTATACATATATATAATTATATACAAAATGTCAATCAAAAGGGGATTTGAAAAAAGGATATTGTTTTTCCTTGGTGAGAAAAAGGATTATTGTCTTTGTTGAAGAATAATTTTTATTGTCTTTGTCTTGATGTAAAATATGAAATAATAAAATCATTGATGGTTCTAAAAACTAAAAATTTAATTTATTTGATTATTAATTTGCTATGTTTGTAGATATCAATGGAGTGTTTAATACATATATTTACATATATAATACTTAGTTAGTAGAGGTTAGTGCTTCAATTACTTTTATAGCCGAATTTAAGAATAAAAAGTTATTTGCGAAAAAAACAAAAATAAACAAATAATGGCTACGTGCCAAAACAAAAAATAAAGTAGTACTAAACATCCTGTTTTCGTCATTATTTAGTGTTTAATTACTGTAAAAACAAAAACTATAGTAGTACTAAACATCCTGTTTTCGCCATTATTTAGTGTTTAATTACTGTATTTAAATTCCATTATTAATTTAGTTAACAGCCATATGGAAAAAAGTTACAAGCTAAATAAAAATTATGACGTCACGATTTAGGCGTGAAGTTGGTCGAACTTTTGGAAGCACCAACGATGAAACTTATATCATTCTTTAGTGCTTCGTTAGTAGAGGTTAGTGCTTCAATCACTTTTGTAGCCGAATTAAAGAATATAAAGTTATTTGCGAAAAAAACAAAAATAAACAAATAATGGCTACGTGCCAAAACAAAAACTATAGTAGTACTAAACATCCTGTTTCCGCCATTATTTAGTGTTTAATTACTGTATTTAAATTCCGTTATTTATTTAGTTAACAGCCATATGGAAAAAAAGTTATAAGCTAAATAAAAATTATGACGTCAGGATTTAAGCGTGAAGTTGGCCGAACTTTTGGAGGCACTAACGATGAAACTTATATCATTCTTTAGAGCTTCGTTAGTAGAGGTTAGTGCTTCAATCACTTTTGTAGCCGTATTTAAGAATAAAAAGTTATTTGCGAAAAAAAATAAACAATTAATGGCGATATGCCAAAACAAAAACTATAGTAGTACTAAACATCCTGTTTTCACCATTATTTAGTGCTCAATTAGTAAATTTGAATTCCGTAATTAATTTGGTTAACCGTCTTTATGAAAAATTGTAATACGTTAAAGAAATGTTTAGAGGTCAAAATTTGGCCAGAAAATTATGAAAGCACTAACATTGAAATTTATATAATTCTTTAGAGCCTCCTTAGTAGAGGTTAGTGCTTCAATCAGTTTAATACCTAATTTAAAATAAAAAAGTTATTAACAAAATAAACAAAAAATATATCAACGACAAACATTTTATTTTCACCATTATTTAGTACTTATTTTGTAAAATTTAAATCCTAATTAGTTTGATTAAAAACCCTAAGTAAATTAAAAAATGCATATTGTCTTTTTGCACTTAGCTTATCAATTGTTTCCGAAGATCATCTGTCATATTAGAGTAATATAATGTTTCAGAAGCTTATATATATTAAGGTTCCCAAAATAGATGAATAGCTATAACCAGTCACAAAATATTATTTCCACTACTGCCTAAATGGATCCATTGAACCCCATTGTGTAATAATTATATAATTTTTATTATTTTATTGTAACAACTATATTTTTTTCTCCAGCATCTATTATTCTGAGGTGTCATTGAATGATATGGTTACCAACATTCTCAGAAATTTTTTATTCTTAATTCAAATTGTTCTTTTTACATAGTTTTATTTTATTCGAAAAAATTATGCATATATATATTTCTATCATAAATTTTAGTTATATTAAGATCACATTATTATGAATATACTTATTAGAGATTTGCAAAAGTAGGCCCGGCCAGTACCCTTCAAACCGTGCTCAGGCCTATTTTTTTAAAAATAAATCGGGTTCGGGCCTGTTCGAGCCTATAAAAAAAATTCAGGCCGAGTAGGGTCGGGCCTAAATTTTTTTAAAATATATCTATAAATTTATCAATTATATATTGAATTTTTTATGTAAAATAAAAATATTTGATATTATTTATAGAAACTAGACAACATATAACATGTCTTTTATTTTGAGTAATTTTAAAAATTATTTTCTATATTTAAATAAATTCGGGCATGACTGGGCCAGGTCGATAAAATTTGTTTAAAAAAATTTCTGGTTCGGGCCGGGCCGGCAAAATGCAGATCACTAATACTTAGGCAGGAATTCTGAGAGTTACCCTGATTCGATAAATTACAGCCATATCAATCCTTCAAATTTTCTGAGACCTTTCGAGACGCCTAAAAAAATTTTAGACAAAAACATTAAAAAATTATATTCGATTTATAAATTTGACGTTCGTCTTTATTAAAGTTTTATTATTAAAAATTTTTTTAAAAAAATTATATCAAAATCAAAATGTTTTTTACAATAATTATGGAAAGTAGTGTTGTTAAACGGCTCAATTTGAGCCGATTTTTAAAAACGGCTAACTCAATATTTTATCCAGAAAAATATTATGCAAGCCTAAAGAATTTTCTCATAGATAGCATATAGGATTGAACATCTATTGGCGAAATCTCGACGCTTATGCATTATTTTTTAGCCTCATATGTTGAGTTAGTTGTTTTTAAAAATCGGCTCAAATCGAGCCGTTTAACAACACTAATGGAAAGTTATTTAACTATATAAGAATGTTTCACATTATGGAAATGTGTTACATACTATAAAAATTTACAAGTGATCAAAAATTTTTTAAATAATATAAAAAATTAACCACAGAATTTCCCACACATGTGATAAAATCAATTACATATTTTATAATTTTATATATTTTCATAATCCTTAGCGTATTACAATTTTTTATAAAGACGGATAACCAAATTAATTACGGAATCCAAATTTACTAATTGAGCACTAAATAATGGCAAAAACCGGATGTTTGGTATTACTATAGTCTTTGTTTTGGCACGTCGCCATTATTTGTTTATTTTTGTTTTTTTCGAAAATAACTTTTTATTCTTAAATTCGGCTACAAAGGTGATTGAAACACTAACCTCTACTAACGAAGCACTAAAGAATGATATAAGTTTCATCGTTAGTGCTTCCAAAAGTTCGGCCAACTTCACGCCTAAATCGTGACGTCATAATTTTTATTTAGCTTATAACTTTTTCCCCATATGGCGGTTAACTAAAATAATAACGGAATTTAAATACATTAATTAAGCATTAAACAATGGCGAAAACCGGATGTTTAGTACTACTTTAGTTTTTGTTTTGGCACGTCGCCAATATTTGTTTTTTCGCCAATAACTTTTTATTCTTAAATTCGGCTATAAAAGTAATTGAAGCACTATCCTCTACTAACGAAGCACTAAAGAATGATATATGTTTCATCGTTAGTGCGTCCGAAAGTTCGGTCAACTTCACGCCTAAATCGTTACGTCATAATTTTTATTTAGCTAATAACTTTTTCCCCATATGGCGGTTAACCAAATTAATAACGGAATTTAAATACATTAATTAAGCACTAAATAATGGCGAGAACCGGATGTTTAGTACTACTCTAGTTTTTGTTTTGGCAAGTCGCCAATATTTATTTATTTTTGTTTTTTTCGCCAATTTATTCTTAAATTCCTCAAATTCGGGCTACTATACGGAATGTACTAACGAAGCACTAAAAAATGACATATGATTCATCGTTAGTTTTTCCAAATGTTCGGCCAACTTCACGGAGCTGGGGGGGGGGGGTGGAATAAAATAAATATTGTTTAAAAAAAATTAAAAACTTACGCCTGTGACACATAACAAAATTTTTAACCGATAACATAATAAATTAAAAATATTGGTATATTCTAATTAAATTTTACAAGAGACCACAAATTTAACAAAATATCTATTAAAGAATAAAAATAAAGATTTTTTCCATTCCATATAATTTATGAATAATAATAATTGTCGGCTTTTCAAATTATTATCAATTTTTAATTTCAATATTTTTTAAAATTAAGAACGTCGCGCTTATAATTATTCCAGTTTTTAAAAAATTCTAAAATGTGGGGATTCGTCTAATGTTTAATATCGAATCCTGAGAGATTCCATATCCAGTTATAACCAAAAACAGTGATAATAACGGTTTTAAGGCCTAATTCAATTTTTCCAAATAACAATCGACTCCTATCCTATATCTAAAGCATAGCCCTTATTATATTACATGATTTTATTTGAAGTAAATGTATAACCGTGAAAGTCTTGATGGAGTCATAATTCTCATCGCACAATATGAAATATCTATCGTATTGCTCACAAATACTCCTCTCCGTTTTGGGATGGGTAAAATTTCTATAAATATATTTTTTAAATTTTAAAAAATTGAATTTAGATTTTAGATATTATATTAATAGACTACTACATTTGATTCAAAAAATTTAATAGAATTCGTATATATTTCACTACTTATAATTTTTCATATGAAATATTTTTTATAATTATGAATACGAAACATAATAAATTAAATATAAAAATCGATAATTATAAATAAGAAGTATAAATATATTCTTAAACCTTACTACAAAATGTGGAACGAAATTCAAATTTATTTTTTACAAGGAGTTACTATATGAACTTCAAATAACCCTATTTCTAAAGGAGGAGAGATCAATGAATAAAAAAATAACTTTGTAAAAAGGTTTATTTTTATATTTGATGAATTCCACGCCTAATTACTTATACACTCAACCCCCCTTTAGATTTTTTATCTAATTTTTTTTAGATATTGACTATAAAAATTCTATTAAGCCTACAACTCCAAACAGGGGCTTGGAACTGGACTAAAAATAGTAGTAAATCTGGTAAAATTGACTTTAAACATCTATGGATATAATTAAACTAAAAACATAATTAAACCTTATTGAAGTCTACAAAGGGAGAAGAGGGAAATCCCTCCTTAGAAAATTTTTCATTTGTTGTAAATATCATTTTAAGCTAGTAAAAAAAAATTCCCCTACACTTTTCCCACCGCCCTCTTCCAAAGATGAATATTATATGTCATTATAAACATTATTTTCAAAAAGTAAAAATATCCATTATGTTTTTCATGATAGGGCATCCCCCCTCTCCTAAATATAATTTTGTTTTTTATATCGTTTTTTTAATAGTATGAATAGTCTTTAATTGAATATTTGAAATAAATTATAAAATTGAAATTTTTGAAATAAAGTTAATCGGGCCAATGTCTTTAAAAGGGGAACCCAAAAATATCCAATAAAATTTATGGATAAATTAAATCACTCCAAAATTGGCCCCCTTACGAAGATCCTGTGATTTCATACTATCTTTAAAGGGGAACTCTTGGTGGCTTTGGGGAATTCCCTAACTATTGCAGGTATTTTTGCCGTGAGAATTTGCAAAAAATGTCAGTTAATTATTTAGATTATTTTTTATATTATGTAACTTCTATAACGTTAAAACAAAATGTTTTTAACATATAATAAATAAAACTAATCATCATCTTAGTTAAGACAGAAAAAAATGTGCAAGCATTGTGTTATAAAAATGAAGGCCTCATCAAATAATTAATTTCCTAATAATATCATTTTCTTGTTAATAAACAATAAAAGGATGATTGGTGATCTGGGTAATAATTATTTCAATCTAAATGAACTTGAGTCAAGGCATCACCAAAAAACCTTATATAACTAATAATATCTTCCCTCATATTAAATAGATTTTAATGAATGAATAATGGAATTAAGTGATCTCACTAGCATAGTATGAAATTATTTTGATGAAGAACGATATATAATTTTTAGATATATCCATCATTTTTTATATTTAAATAATTCATTCATCACCCACCAGGAGTTGTAGCGTGCATCATGTATATTCACTAGTATATAGATCCTATACATGATGTATACCCGTTTTATTATAGTGGACGGTACCACTATGTAGTCAGCTAGCATAGTAAAGAAGAGAGGAGTAAGAAAGAGGGGATCTATTAGTTCCGTTACCGGCAAGATAGTGTTAAGAATTGTAGCTTAATAATAATGTACCTGACGCCTGGTTAGATTTAAGAGATGGGAAAAAATTCTTAATGTTTGGTAAGTATATCCTTGGAAGATAACGCAATGTCTATATAACATGTCCTATTCCTGAGGGATTCAACTTCTCTGTAATTGTAATCTCACTTCCTGAAGTCCCTTGTCCTAAAGAGCTTATTGTCTTCGTCTGATTTATTCCTTCTTTTATCCTCAATCATTTGTCATTCTAAGTCAAAAAGTATCCCCATAGATCCTTGTCTGTATTAAGCAAGCGATGCTCGGAATCCATGTTATTCACTATTATCATTATTATATTGAGCCTGGAGATCGTTATCATTATTAATATTCATGGTTTTAAGATTAATCGTTTATCCAGTAGGGAAAGGAAAAAGGGTGTTATAAAGGGGAGGGGGAAATTTAGAAAAAAAAATAAAAATTATACTTATCTCATCTCTTTTTATTTAAACCATAATTCCAATTGCGCCAAAATTTAAGTTGTCATTAGACTGGGGATAAGAGATTGGAAATAAGGCAGTGCGAGAAATAGTCTGATACTTCCACGATTCCTGCTCTAGTTTAAACCATATTTAAGCATGTATTGTAGATGTTCCTTTAAATGTTTCTTGTTTTTGCTGAGTGCAAGAAAATCTATAAACGTAAGATTGATCAAGTCCATGTCCTTCAGACATTTTGCCAGCCAATAGTATTTGGGGGTTCTTCGCCTTTCATAATCCGGGGTCCACTTCATGGACGAAAATATCATATTCTCTCGTGAATGTCTTAAGCAGTGGCCGAGTAATTCTAATCTCCTCAAAGGAATGAGTCGTTTGATAGGTAGGATGTCACACCTGTTCCAGAGAGTTGTGTTTGGGGTGTTGTATGGATAGTAAATTTTAGTGATTCTTCTTAAGCACTTGTTTATGAAGGTCTGGGATGTGTTGATGTTGCTTTTAGTGTCCTGCCATGTTTCCAAACCGTATGTTAAGATGGGTAGAATTAGGGATTTAAAGAGTCTTATTTTTAGGTTCGTAGATAACTGGTTGGACGACCATAATTTAGTTAGCTGATGATATCGGGATCTGGCCTTGTTGGTCCTCTACTTAGTATCCAAAATGGTGGTGCCTAATGACATTATTCTGGTTCCTAGGTACTTAAAATCCGAGACCGTTTCTACCACATTATCCTCAAAGTTAAAGGGGCCGCTGTTATATAGAAGGATATTGGATGCAATTAACTTTGTCTTTAAAGTAGTTGACTTTCAGTCCGTATCCAAAGCAATTTTTGACAAACAATGACAGCAAGTTTCTTAATTTGTACTCAGAGTTAGCTAATATGCATACATCATCGGCATAGCATAGAAAATTTAGAGAGTTGTGTATGTTATTATCATATTGTTGATTCAGATATCGAGGGTTAAGAGCATGTTCTTGTTTGAAGGATTTGTTCAGAATATCGTTCATTATTACATTAAATAGCATAGGTGATAAAATGCATCCTTGTTTCAGTCCTCTGTTGGCCTTAAATGGTTGTGATTTTAAGTTCAGATGTTGTGGTATCACGTTATGATTATCGTATATTATTTTTATAAGCGAAATCAGATGTTTATCTATTCCTATGTCCTCCAGTAAGGGCCAGATCTTATGCTGTATGATGGAGTCAAAGGCTTGACTTAGATCAATCATTAGGGCAAATATTGGGGACTTATGCATTCTAGCTTTCTCCAGAACCTTAAGCTTCATGGTTAGTTCCGTCGTGTTCCTGCCCTTCCTATATGATGTGATGGCGTTTGAGAGGTTTCTATCGATGATTGGTTTAATCCTGAAGGCTATAATATACGTGAACATTTTTTAGGGTAACTGAGATCAGTGCAATTCCTCTGTAGTCCTTCAGGCTAGTCGGGTTCTTATTTTTAGGGAAATTAAGTATTATCGAGGTCATCCATTCCTCTGGGAAATTGCCAGTATTCCATATCTCATTAAAGAGGGGAAGCAGTAGACTAGCACTTAAATCAGCATCTATCTTCCAAAGTTCCGCAAAAATCCCATCGATTCCGGCTGCTTTATGGGTTTTTAGTCTTTTAATGGCATTGATTATATCTATTCTGTTCAGGTTCCGATTAGGTGGTTGGAAAGGATAGTCACATAATGGTTTAGGCCACCTTGTTCTGTAAAGGTTCATGTAATGGTCTGTCCATATCGCTAATTGTTCCCTGGGGTCCGTTATAATTTTATTATTTTCAATGTGTAATCTTGGTAGAGGATTGGATTTAAAGGTAGTGAGTAACTTAAGAGATTGGAAAGCCTTGTAAATATTATTGTTGTCAAAGCTATATTGTATGGATCTAGATAAGTTGGCAATAAAATATCTTTTATCTGTTCTTATGCAGTGAGTTATGTACCTTCTGTGGTGTTTAGTATATTGGTTATAGGAGATATTTGTTGTTAAGTTTTTAATTATCTGTATTGTTGAAGGGGATAGCCATTCTTTACGTTTAATTCGTGGTCTTAAGCATGAATTCATACAGCTTGATAAACTTAGTTTCATATCCTTCCAAGTTATATTAGGATTGATCGTGCCATTTTGGGTGTTTCTCCAAGTTGTTAGATTGGTGATGAACTCTTCCTTTATAACCGGATCATTCAGCTGTGCCAAGTCTTTCCTCATTATGAAGTGTGTAGAGTTAAGGTGGCTATGTTGATTTCGGTTTGGAAAAATGCTATTTTTTATCCTTAGCTCGCATCCTAGTGGGTAATGGTCCGTAAATAAGGTGAAGTTCAGTTTGCTGACGACTTTGATGTCCTTCACCCACTTTAATATATTGTTGGAAATTACAAAGAAATCAATTTGTGAGGTAGTGCCAAAAGATGGGCTTTTGTAGGTCATGGTGTGATGGTTAGGATGATTGAAGAAGGTATTTCCTATTTTCAAATTGAAGTGTTCACAGATTTCTATTGTTTTTTGCCATTAGTGTTCTTACTTTGTACTAGAGTGGCGTTCCCGAGGCAGGTAGAATTGTTAGGCTTCCCGACCGAGGCATTGAAATCGCCAGCTAATATGATACTATCTTGATGAGGTAGTTCTTTTAAGATATTTTCCAGCTCTATGTTAAAAACTTTATTATTATGTGGTGAATAAATATTGAACAGGTGAATTTTCTTGTAACCAATATTTAAGGTAAGGCAGCAAATGCGACTGGAAATTGGATTAAAGCTTACATATTTAATTAGTTTGTTATGGATTAAGATTGCTAAACCTGCCCAAACATGTTCAGCATTCGAGCTGCAGTATAAGGTGTATTCTAAGAGATTTCTTACTTCCGTTTCTTTCAAATGAGTTTCTTGTAGAAGGAGGATGTCGTATCGTTGATCGTTTATAGTTTGCCTAAGAATTGTGAGTTTGTCACTTAGCGATCTTATATTTAATGAAATCATCCTTATACTATGGTCTTTCATTGTATATAAAAAAAAAGTATTTCTTATGATTATCGTGCGATTCTACACCAGGAAGGAGGGAAATGAATATAAGAAATTATGATCAATATAGAAGTATAATTGTAAATTATAGTTAAGTTATAAAAAATTCCTACCTTATTCCTTGTAAGCCACCATTAGGGCAATTAGATGGTATAACATCGTTTATCCACGCCATGGGATTTAAGATACTCAATCTTATTCGAATAGCATAAATGTTATATAAATATAGCGTAACATTGTTAAAGTCAATCTGCTTGAAAATTTGTACAAGTGCAAAATTTATCCTTAACCTAAGTGGTGCACAATACGTAGATTTATATTAACAATTTCTATATATTTAAGATCCATAAACTTAAGAAATTATATAAGTTAATTATCATTGATATAGTTACCTTTATCTTACAGAGAGTTCGCCTTATAAGAATTAAGAATGTGCACGGGTTATCAGAACAAAAATTATACGGTAAATAATTTAATTGAGAAATATGTCTGCTTATTTAAGTAATGTATTGAGATATATTTTTTTATTAGTAGGCGAAAGAGTTTTTTTGTGTGTTTTACTTTTCCTTCTCCTAAAACGAAAAAAATTTTCTTTTATTTTTATTTATTTTTCTATTTACCTTATCATGTTGATTGTAATTAATTTTTCTATTTAATTTATTTTTTTATTAATATTTTATCTTTTTATTCGGAGAGTGTAGACAAGTATAAAAGAATAAAATAGGAGTTCCGGAGAGATATTAGAAAAATTAAAAATCAGGAAGGAAAATATAATAGTGTTACTTTCAAAGATCAAAGGAAATTAATATTTATTTAAATATAATTTTTCACGCCAAGATATTTAAAATTGCTAACTATAATTGTTTTCCTAGCATCTTCTGACAATGTTTCTATCATTTATTGCCTAAACAGAATATAGGTGTATAGCATTACATACGATGTTGTCTGTAATATAGAAAATTCATGATAAATTTAAGAAAATAAGTTAAGGACAGACTAATAAAAAAGAAAAAATATCCCAAAAAATTATTTTATTATTATTATTAACTTACTTTTAGAAAACCATTCAAAGGAAAATAGTATATATTTATATTTATGAATAAAAAAATAAAGAGAATGATAAGGTAAATAACAACGAGGGAGGGAGACATACTGAGCCAAGAGCGAAAAAATATTTTACATGAAAAGAGAACATCAATCAAATCAAAAGCAAGGATAATGTCTTAATTACCTTATAAGAAATAGAAAAAGGAATAGCGTAAAGGAAAATTTCTTGGAAATTCTGAAAGGAAAACATATTATCTAAGGGAGAGCCAATCGAAAAAATAAAATAAAGGTAAATAAATAAATTGTGAAAGTTTCCTGGGACTAATTTTATATAAAAGGAACCAACATGTTGGAAAAAAGATGAGGCCACCGGTAGAGAAAAACAAATAAGAAAAAAGATAATTTAATAAATAAAATTTAAAGCTGTACAGAGAAAATTTTACCTCTATATCTCTGTGCACATTTGGAAACCGAGTTGACATAGACATTATAATAGAAAGGATTTAAAAAATATGTAGGGAAATAAAATAGAGTTTGCGTATAAAAAAAAATAAAGTAAATTTTTTGTTTAATAGAAGACTGGTAGGGGAAAAACTTCGGGGTGGGGTGACCTAATCACTTTGCAATAACCAAAAATATAAATGTTACTAAGTTCCAATAAATAAATACAAAAATTAATAACAAGTTGCATAAGACAATCCTACAAACGGAAAGAGAAAAGTTAAAATGTTAAGAAAAGAGAGATCGATGGCGCCCAATATTAGAAAAGACTTATTTTAAGAGAAACAAAAATAATTTATATAACCGTGGCGCCTAGAAGTTGAAAAATATGAAAAATTATAACTAAAAAAAATTTCCTGAAAAAGTCGTTTGCATTGAAAGGAAAAAACATAAAAATTAATGAATAGGCAGAAATAGTAAAATAGAAACATATTTGGGAGGGAGTCCGAGTGAGAGAAAAGGGAAAAAAAAATTGAGCGTTAAACTAATATATATAATATAAAATATACGGAGATCCTGGAGAATATACTAAGAAAGTAACGGAAAGGTGGTTTACAATATGACCGCGTTAGATTGGTTTGGGACTCCTACGATTTTAGTGCAGATTTATTTTTAGAATTTTATCATTTAAGTAAACATGAAATTAATATAAAAGGATGGAAATTATTTTGTATAATTCCACTAACAGCTATTTTTTGACAAAAAATTATATAAGAAAAAGGATTTTCCGAAGTAATATGAAAAATAAAAACGGAAACAAATTTAGACATATTTTATTTTAATATATTCTAAGAAATGAACGTAAAGACAAGAAATAGGTATTAATAAATAAGAAAGGAACAATGAGACAAGGATTAAATTAAAAGATTAAGAAAAATATTTATTTTTTCCCCTTTTATTTCCCATCAACATAAATCAAAAATCCGGCTGCTTAAAAAGGAAAAAATTAAAAATTTGAGTAGCGCCAAAAGAATTTAAGAGAATTATTATAAATAGTAGAGAAAATATATAAAATGTATAAATCTACGTATTGTGTACCACTTAGGTTAAGGATAAATTTTACACTTGTACAAATTTTCAAGCAGATTGACTTTAACAATGTTACGCTATATTTATATAACATTTATGCTATTCGAATAAGATTGAGTATCTTAAATCTCATGGCGTGGATAAACGATGTTATACCATCTAATTGCCTTAATGGTGGCTTACAAGGAATAAGGTAGGAATTTTTTATAACTTAACTATAATTTACAATTATACTTCTATATTGATCATAATTTCTTATATTCATTTCCCTCCTTCCTGGCGTAGAATCGCACGATAATCATAAGAAATACTTTTTTTTTATATACAATGAAAGACCATAGTATTAGGATGATTTCCTTAAATATAAGATAGCTAAGTGACAAACTCACAATTCTTAGGCAAACTATAAACGATCAACGATACGACATCCTCCTTCTACAAGAAACTCATTTGAAAGAAACGGAATTAAGAAATCTCTTAGAATACACCTTATACTGCAGCTCGAATGCTGAACATGTTTGGGCAGGTGTAGCAATCTTAATCCATAACAAACTAATTAAATATGTAAGCTTTAATCCAATTTCCAGTCGCATTTGCTGCCTTACCTTAAATATTGGTTACAAGAAAATTCACCTGTTCAATATTTATTCACCACATAATAATAAAGTTTTTAACATAGAGCTGGAAAATATCTTAAAAGAACTACCTCATCAAGATAGTATCATATTAGCTGGCGATTTCAATGCCTCGGTCGGGAAGCCTAACAATTCTACCTGCCTCGGGAACGCCACTCTAGTACAAAGTAAGAACACTAATGGCAAAAAACTAATAGAAATCTGTGAACACTTCAATTTGAAAATAGGAAATACCTTCTTCAATCATCCTAACCATCACACCATGACCTACAAAAGCCCATCTTTTGGCACTACCTCACAAATTGATTTCTTTGTAATTTCCAACAATATATTAAAGTGGGTGAAGGACATCAAAGTCGTCAGCAAACTGAACTTCACCTTATTTACGGACCATTACCCACTAGGATGCGAGCTAAGGATAAAAAATAGCATTTTTCCAAACCGAAATCAACATAGCCACCTTAACTCTACACACTTCATAATGAGGAAAGACTTGGCACAGCTGAATGATCCGGTTATAAAGGAAGAGTTCATCACCAATCTAACAACTTGGAGAAACACCCAAAATGGCACGATCAATCCTAATATAACTTGGAAGGATATGAAACTAAGTTTATCAAGCTGTATGAATTCATGCTTAAGACCACGAATTAAACGTAAAGAATGGCTATCCCCTTCAACAATACAGATAATTAAAAACTTAACAACAAATATCTCCTATAACCAATATACTAAACACCACAGAAGGTACATAACTCACTGCATAAGAACAGATAAAAGATATTTTATTGCCAACTTATCTAGATCCATACAATATAGCTTTGACAACAATAATATTTACAAGGCTTTCCAATCTCTTAAGTTACTCACTACCTTTAAATCCAATCCTCTACCAAGATTACACATTGAAAATAATAAAATTATAACGGACCCCAGGGAACAATTAGCGATATGGACAGACCATTACATGAACCTTTACAGAACAAGGTGGCCTAAACCATTATGTGACTATCCTTTCCAACCACCTAATCGGAACCTGAACAGAATAGATATAATCAATGCCATTAAAAGACTAAAAACCCATAAAGCAGCCGGAATCGATGGGATTTTTGCGGAACTTTGGAAGATAGATGCTGATTTAAGTGCTAGTCTACTGCTTCCCCTCTTTAATGAGATATGGAATACTGGCAATTTCCCAGAGGAATGGATGACCTCGATA
Source organism: Gordionus sp. m RMFG-2023 (assembly GCF_954871325.1). NCBI lineage: Eukaryota > Metazoa > Nematomorpha > Gordioida > Chordodea > Parachordodidae > Gordionus > Gordionus sp. m RMFG-2023. The sequence goes on from NC_088777.1 coordinate 21,547,944, forward strand.
ATACTTAATTTCCCTAAAAATAAGAACCCGACTAGCCTGAAGGACTACAGAGGAATTGCACTGATCTCAGTTACCCTAAAAAATGTTCACGTATATTATAGCCGTCAGGATTAAACCAATCATCGATAGAAACCTCTCAAACGACATCACATCATATAGGAAGGGCAGGAACACGACGGAACTAACCATGAAGCTTAAGGTTCTGGAGAAAGCTAGAATGCATAAGTCCCCAATATTTGCCCTAATGATTGATCTAAGTCAAGCCTTTGACTCCATCATACAGCATAAGATCTGGCCCTTACTGGAGGACATAGGAATAGATAAACATCTGATTTCGCTTATAAAAATAATATACGATAATCATAACGTGATACCACAACATCTGAACTTAAAATCACAACCATTTAAGGCCAACAGAGGACTGAAACAAGGATGCATTTTATCACCTATGCTATTTAATGTAATAATGAACGATATTCTGAACAAATCCTTCAAACAAGAACATGCTCTTAACCCTCGATATCTGAATCAACAATATGATAATAACATACACAACTCTCTAAATTTTCTATGCTATGCCGATGATGTATGCATATTAGCTAACTCTGAGTACAAATTAAGAAACTTGCTGTCATTGTTTGTCAAAAATTGCTTTGGATACGGACTGAAAGTCAACTACTTTAAAGACAAAGTTAATTGCATCCAATATCCTTCTATATAACAGCGGCCCCTTTAACTTTGAGGATAATGTGGTAGAAACGGTCTCGGATTTTAAGTACCTAGGAACCAGAATAATGTCATTAGGCACCACCATTTTGGATACTAAGTAGAGGACCAACAAGGCCAGATCCCGATATCATCAGCTAACTAAATTATGGTCGTCCAACCAGTTATCTACGAACCTAAAAATAAGACTCTTTAAATCCCTAATTCTACCCATCTTAACATACGGTTTGGAAACATGGCAGGACACTAAAAGCAACATCAACACATCCCAGACCTTCATAAACAAGTGCTTAAGAAGAATCACTAAAATTTACTATCCATACAACACCCCAAACACAACTCTCTGGAACAGGTGTGACATCCTACCTATCAAACGACTCATTCCTTTGAGGAGATTAGAATTACTCGGCCACTGCTTAAGACATTCACGAGAGAATATGATATTTTCGTCCATGAAGTGGACCCCGGATTATGAAAGGCGAAGAACCCCCAAATACTATTGGCTGGCAAAATGTCTGAAGGACATGGACTTGATCAATCTTACGTTTATAGATTTTCTTGCACTCAGCAAAAACAAGAAACATTTAAAGGAACATCTACAATACATGCTTAAATATGGTTTAAACTAGAGCAGGAATCGTGGAAGTATCAGACTATTTCTCGCACTGCCTTATTTCCAATCTCTTATCCCCAGTCTAATGACAACTTAAATTTTGGCGCAATTGGAATTATGGTTTAAATAAAAAGAGATGAGATAAGTATAATTTTTATTTTTTTTTCTAAATTTCCCCCTCCCCTTTATAACACCCTTTTTCCTTTCCCTACTGGATAAACGATTAATCTTAAAACCATGAATATTAATAATGATAACGATCTCCAGGCTCAATATAATAATGATAATAGTGAATAACATGGATTCCGAGCATCGCTTGCTTAATACAGACAAGGATCTATGGGGTTACTTTTTGACTTAGAATGACAAATGATTGAGGATAAAAGAAGGAATAAATCAGACGAAGACAATAGGCTCTTTAGGACAAGGGACTTCAGGAAGTGAGATTACAATTACAGAGAAGTTGAATACCTCAGGAATAGGACATGTTATATAGACATTGCGTTATCTTCCAAGGATATACTTACCAAACATTAAGAATTTTTTCCCATCTCTTAAATCTAACCAGGCGTCAGGTACATTATTATTAATATTAGCTACAATTCTTAACACTATCTTGCCGGTAACAGAACTAATAGATCCCCTCTTTCTTACTCCTCTCTTCTTTACTATGCTAGCTGACTACATAGTGGTACCGTCCACTATAATAAAACGGGTATACATCATGTATAGGATCTATATACTAGTGAATATACATGGTGCACGCTACAACTCCTGGTGTTTCTAATTAGCCATCTATTATATTAGATAATTAATTAAAAAATTTTAAATGAATCGTTTTCTAACAATTGAACAAAACTTGCTCAACTTTTTGGAAGAATCAATTGAGGAAATATAGTTATAATTCTACCAAACCCTTCTGCAGTTAGTGATGAAGAAGATTTTGATTAAAATGACTTAAAAAATGAGGGAGAGATACTGCTGCTGAATAAGGATTCATAATTTAATTGATGACTATATTCTAGAATCATCTACTACAAGAGGCTATTCTTTAATTTCTGGCAATTTTAAATGGAGGGAAACAGATGCATTATATTAGACAAGCCCTTTCAATGGGAAAGAGAAAGATATAATAAAACTTAAAAATACTTTGCATGGTAAAAGTAAATTTGAATTCCTTAATTGTAGATCTAAGTAATATTTATAAAAATCAAATGAATAGGCCTAATATATGTATAACCAGAGTTGTTAAGGAGCGGCGTTACCTGGAGCGCCCCTCCATTTTAAAATTGGGGAGCGGGAGCGGAAGCTCTCCTTTTAGGGGTGCAGTGGAGGAGCGCAACGTATAAATTAAATTATTTTTTAAATATATATTTATTAATTAAAATTCAATAAAAATGAAATTATATTTTATTTAAATTTGTCCATTTTTCAATGTTTAGCCGAGTTTTATATTGGCTTTTCATCTAATCATTTTAAATATTAAACATCAAGTTTTTCTTTTTATATTTAAAATTTTTTGGAAAATCTTGTAAGTAATATTTCACTTTATAGATATAAAATAAAAAATAGTTTTAGATATTATGGATTTAGTCGAATTTCCATCATACAAAAAATATTTTAAACTTCTAAAAGATGTTGATCCAAATGATCAAAAAAATTTAAGGGCAAAATGTCTTTTGTGTTTAAATAAAACTATTTAATTTTCAAAAGTGAGCAGCTTCAATCTAAAAAAGCATCTAAAAGTAAAAAATCTTTCTTTTAAAAACAAATTAATTTGGAAGATTTTTTTGGATTCCATGAAATTGATCATCAGGTAGATAATATATTGGACAAATATTTTTTAAATAATGATACCAAAATTACTATTTTTGATAAATTCCCTGAATTAAAAAATATTTATAAAATACAATACCCTGCTTCCCTTTAGTGCTTCTGTGGAGTGCCTATTTGGTATTGCAGAACAGGTCTTAAGGGAGAGGCGTGGATGTTTGTTAGAAAATTTAATACTTTTAAAAGCTAATAAAAGGTTATAAATATTTTGATACATTTATAAGTAAAGCTTTTTGATAAAAAAAAAATGATTGTTTCGTATACCTTCTAAAAAAATGAAATCAAAGGCAGGGGCGTCGCTAGCCTTTATAATCTTAGGGGACTCAACTAAAAAAAAAATTATGGAGGGCTTCGCCCCCATACCCCTCAATTTGCGGGCCTTCGGCCGGGTTTTATATTAATATATAGTACTTTTTTTAAATTTGTTAACTCTGAACAATTATTCTGAATTTTAATTTTCTCATTTATTATATTATGCATACAAAATAAACTGGCCTATAAATAATTAAAACATTACAAGACATTTCTAAAAATAAAATTTATTAATACAAAATCTATTTATTACAGTATAAAATATTTTCGATTGCTGATATAAAAAAAATTTGCGTCTAAAGAATTACAAGTGATAAAAAAGATTAATTAATTTATACAAATGCCTCATCAATTGATAATAGTTTTTAAAAACCACATAATGCAATAATATAATTCTTAGCAACTTACATTGACAAAAGGTTATCAAACTAATATAACTCTGTTACCATTTTACACAATGTTTTATAGAATGGACTAATAAGGAAAAATTTAAAGGCCTAAACCAAATCAACAATTCTTGAAGAAGAGAGTATAAACGACCAATCCAAATCATAAAACTATTAAGTGGTTAGAGCTTCCTTTTAGATGACATGATGGTAGCTAGATAAGTAATCAAGAAAATTATTGTGAGATATTAAATTTCTAAATTATCATCCATTTTAAATGATATATAATATATAAACGACTATACAGTTGACCATTATTGTTTATCTAAAATATGCAATCATATGCTCTCTTCCGTTGTATTAATAATCTTAAATTACATAGCAACAAAAATAATAGATGCTAGTTAATTTGCAGTAATAGCCATGACACTCATTATATAAGCTAGTATAAAAATTTATTATGTTGGATAAATTGATAAAATAAAAATACTAAAAATCTTTAGAAGAAATAATTGTGCAACTATATTGAAGCCTTGAGTTATTTACATGCTAAGGATGCCATATTAGATGAAACATTTTGGAACTATAAAATAATTACCAGAATGATATGATGAAACAATTAAGATTTTATATATTGTCGCACCACCTCTAGTGGTATATTATATCTTAAAATATTAGTAGTTTGTAAAAATATACTTGTATTAAAAACTTAACTCAAAACTGTTTTTTGAAAAAGAAAAAAATAGCTTTCCTAACGTAAAAAAGAAAAGATATCAAATTTATTACATCTATTGTAGGATAATAATAAAATGTTTAATTTTTAAATTTATTTATAACTAAATAGATGGCGTTAAATGTTTGAAAGAAAATTTTATATTATAACTGTCAAATACGTATATAAAAGTGACATTTTATCTAATATTTTATAAAACAACTGTATATAATAGAGAATTATAAACTATATTTCTACTTACTCACTTTTTATTATACTTATTTGGATTGAAAATATTTTTAGGAATAGGTATAATAAAATTTAAAAATAAATATACAGTTGATTAGTCATTTTGAACTCGGTTAATTCCAATATTAAATTTGTTAATTTTCAAATAATATATGATTATATTTATTTAATTAGGGTTATAAAATAATTTAAATAATAATAGTCAATTAAGCTTCAACTGTTAATGCTAAATTAATATTTAGTGAATGATATTGATATTCTATTTTTAACACAAAATTTGATTGCTAGCTGACATAGTGAAAATTTATATGTATTAATTTAATCTAATATTTAAAATAGTATTCATTTAATAAATATTTAGATAGTCTTATTAATTTTTAAATCATAAAATTAAATCTATATTTTACTTAATAGAATTAAAAAAGAAATCTTTCAGGGGGGCAATCAAAAAATTTATTTTTAGTTCAAGGGGTTAAGATTCCATTAAAAAAAAATTTTTTGCTTCAGTGGACTATTCAAATTTTCCATAACGACGCCACTGATCAAAGGAGCGGTTATGGAGTGGCACTCCATTACTTGGAGCGGGAGCTAGCTCCTTTTAAAAACGTAGTAGCGGAAGCGAGCTCCTTTTGAGAAGATAGAAGCGGGAGCGGGAGGTAGCTACTTTTAAAAAGGAGCGTTAACAACTCTGTGTATAACCATCCCAGATATTAAGAAATTTATTGAAATTCTATTTTTTTATTGTAAAGGTCTACAAGTTATTTTTTCGCGGTCCGATCCCAAAATATAAAAAATAATTTTGTTCGAGCCCAACCCGAGCCCAAATTCAATTTTTTTTTCAACCCAACCCGACTAAATTTTTTTAATTTAAAAAAAAAGCAAATAAAAATTACGTGTAAAATAAAAGTTTATTTGACCGCCATAATATATTCTATATATATATATTAAGTTGCATTTTATTTCAATTGGAAGATATACCTTTTATTTAGTTTAAATATTAAAAAAGTTGAAATACAATATAATTTAAAAATTGTGATTATGTAAGAATGATATGCATGATATAATGAACATATTATAAAGATATATAAATATCATTATCAATAGTATCACATGGTGAATAATTGTGATATATAAATAATGAAGAGTCTAGTTTGTCAGGCTATAAACAAATCCATCTATCATCAAGGGCCCTTCCAGCCGCAGAAAGCCCTCTTTCACTGCTAGCCGAGGAAGCAAGTATTGTAATTAGTTTTAAAAAGAAATATTTTCACTTTTTTGATTCTTGGATATAAATTTAATTAAGTTTTAATATTCTTGTAAGAATTTAAATATTTGTTGTAATTCGTATATAAATTATGAAATAAAAGAGTAAAATTGGAAAAAATAATCTGAACTTAAATAAATAGTGCCGTGGCCACGATTCGAGCCTGAGATTATTTTTTCCAATTTAATTCTTTTATTTCAAAATTTATATACGAATTACAACACAATATTTAAATTCTTACAAGAATATTAAAAGTAATAAATTTATTTCCCAAGAATCAAAAAAGTAAAATTCTTTTTTTTTATAATCAATTATCTTTTTAAAACTACAAAAATGAATGACATTTTTTATATAAAATATATATAAATTTTTTTTTAACTAATTACAACATGTCCACCACTAACGGGCCAAGGACATATACCGTCGAAATAAACAAAATATATTTTGTTATTTATACTATCTAGAATCTAAAAACCATCTGGTTCCTAATGAACCTACATATTATTATTATTTTCCATTGAAGCATGGCTGCTTCTTTCATTTCACTAACAGTTGTTAACATTGTATTTTGATCCGCCTCTTCTGTGTATTCAGTCGTTTCATTATTATTTGTTTTAACTTCATCTCTTTGATGATTTGTTGGAAACCATGGTCTGTTATTATATTGTCTTATGATTGTATTTCTTGATTAGAACTTTCGAATATCCATGTTATATTTTTTTGAAGACGTTGGAATAATCTTCTCCTTTTAAATATGATCTGTATGATTTATTGCATAAGCTGGTACATCACAATCCCTCATTAGGTGTTGAAATGAGTGACATCGGAAACATTGCCATGAATTGAAAGATGTTGGCCCTTGCAGAAGATACTTTGAATTCTTTTAATTACTATTATTATTTATTGTTTTTTTCTCTGACAATTCCAAAATGTTTGTAACTCTCTTGGGCTTCTTTGGTATAAAGATCAATTGTAGGTAGAAAGCCCACAATCCACTAAAGGTAAATCGTTATATACATAATTTTAAAATATTTTTATTATTTTTTTATTTAGATATTAAATTTATTACTTAATATAAAAAAATTTTTTTACAATACCCAAAAAAATATGATTTTAATTAATTTTTCCCATAACTTAATAAGTAGATTGAGTATGAAGAAGTTTATGGGTTAACAACCAAGGTAGTTATCAAATTATTACAAAAATTTTGGGCTAAAACAATCGTGTCTGATGGAGGTCCGGCTTTTATAAGTGAAAATTTTGGACATTTTTACACTTCATTATTACAAATAAAACATGTGTTAGCTCCACCATATCATCCTAGCTCTAATGGCCAGGCTTAAAGAATGGTAGCCATAGTGAAAAATTGGATTAAAAAGGCCAAACAAGAAAAAATGAGATTTGGGTGGCACAATTATATTATAATAATTCCAAAAATAAGGAGGGTGTTACTCCTGTTGAATTGTTTCTGGGTCGAAGAACCAGATTGCCCTTAGATTTTTTAAAATCAAAAGGCAATGCTATTATATTATCATGTGAGAGAGTAAATATAAAGTTTTCTGTGGCAAAAAATATATGGACTCGTTTAATCGATAATAAAAATAAAAAATGGGAAAAAAGTAATATAATAGAAAATGAGAGCTAAATTAAATAGAATAAATTTAGAAAATGAGATTATTGTTATAAGGCATAATGATCATGCCAGGGCCAGGGATTAAACATGTATAATTTATTTTATGTTATAGATATAATTATCTTGGTGAATATTGCAGAGATGTTAACATAGTATGATTAGTTTTTTTTTAAATTACAAATATACATAGGTTTATGTTGTTTATTGTCAGTATTTAACAAGTGAATTGACAAAAATTTAACTTATCGAAGTGAAAGAAAGCTTATGATAACATGTGTAATTGTGAAATTTCTATTGTAAGTTTATCGGTTTAAAATTTAATTTGATATTTTCATTTTCTCAATACTCTCAATTGGAGAAGATGTAACATGTGTCCTTAAAAAAATTGTGGAGTGTTTATGGTAATTTTATCGGTTTAAAATTTAATTTGTTATTATGTGTCAAGTGAAATAATAAATTAAATAGAAGAAAGGAAAGAAACATATATGAAAAAAACATTTAATGTTTCACAAATTAAATGTATGATTTTTGTTAAGTCAAATCATTAGAGTGATAATATGGTGTAGACATATGTGTGAAAGAGTTTATTTTAATAAATTATGATCATAATTTTATTTTTGGTATTTTAAATAAAATTTTTTTATATAATTAATTAATTTAATATTGTAAATTAAAAATTTTTCTTTAAGTAATAAATTTAATATCGTAAAAAATAAATAAAAATATTTTAAAATAGTATGTATATAATGATTTACCATTAGTAGATTGTGGGCCTTTCTACCTTCAATTGATCATTATACCAAAGAAGCCCAAGAGAGGCACAAACATTTTGGAATTGTCAGAGAAAAAAAAACAATAATAATAGTTATAAAAAGAATTCAAAGTATCTTCTGCAAGGGCTTTCAATTCATGGCAATGTTTCCGATGTCACTTATTTTAACACCTAATGAGGGATTGTGATGTACCTGCTTATGCAATAAATCATACAATAGATCATATTCAAAAGGACAAGATTATTCCAAACATGTATATTCGAAAGTCCGAATCAAGAAATACAATCATAAGACAATATAATAACAGACCATGGTTTCCAACAAATCATCAAAGAGATGAAGTTAAAACAAATAATAATGAGACGAGTGAATATACAGAAGAGGCGGATCAAAATAATGTTAACAATTGTTAGTGAAATGGAAGAAGCAGCCATGCTCCAATGAAAATAATAACAATATGTAGGTTCATTAGGAACCATATAATTTTTAGATCCTAGATAGTATAAATAAATTTTTTTTTGATTATTTCGACGGCATATGTCCTTGGCCCGTTAGGGGTGGAGATGTTGTAATTAGTTAAAAAATAATAATATTATTATATATCATGTCTATCATTTTTTTAGTTTTAAAAAGATATATATTATTTATAAAAAAAACATTTTAACTTTTTTGATTCTGGGAAATAAATTAAATTTTAATATTTTTCCAAGAATTTAAATATTTTGTGGTAATTCGTATATAAATTTTGAAATAAAAGAAATTAATTGGAAAAAATAATCTGAACTTAAATATCAAGGATTGCCAGAAATTTTGGCCAAAACACTTAAATAGAGAAAGTCGTTTGATAAGTTTTAGAGATCTGCAAAAGTAGAGTCGGGCCTTAGATATTTTTTAAAATATATCTAAATTTATCAATTTTATGTTAATTCTTTTATGTAAAATAAAAATATGTGATTATATTTATAGAAAGTAGACGCTATATAACATATATCGATTATTTTGAGTAATTATAAAAATTAATTTCTATATTTAAATAAATTCGGGCCGGGTTGGGCTTGAAAAATTAGACCCGATGCAGTCAACTAAAGTCTTCCATCAATTTAAGATTTGGTAAAAGATTTTAAATATTGAAAATTTGAGGCTATTTAATTAAATAGATATTAGATAAATATATTGTAATTAACTTGATAAAATATGATGTAAATAAGGTATGTAATAATAACACAAAAATATAATAGAAAAATAGTTTGGCAAATGGATGTTATGTAGAAAATAATTGAAAATGACATGTTATTCTGATTGACATTTTCATGATGAAATGTGTTAGATAAAAATGACATATGAATCAAAATGATTATTTAGGATATATATTAATTTGTCAGGTCGGTCTTCGGGTTGGACACCCCTTACCCGACCCAAAATAAAGTCTTTTATGTCAGAACCCGAGCTCAGGCTACGGACAACCAATACAAACCTTTAATTTACTGTATATTATCCAATCCCACAAGAAAGGATGTATTGGTCTAATCAGTGGCGTATCCAGGATTTTCTTATGGTTGGGGGGGGGGGGGGACAAGCGTATTTTTAAATTTAAAGTTGAAATAAAGTTTAATGTCATTTTTTTTATAAAATTTGCTTTAAAAACTAGCCTCAGCTTAAATTCTCATACAATATAAGTATAATATAATTTTTTTATTGAAAATAAAACATATTTATGAAGTACTATTTCCGAATCTCGGCTAAATGCGTTAGCTCTGTTAAATATCCACAGAGATTTGGTTCCAACGACAAAAAAAATTCTTGATGAATTGGCAACATTCCCACGAAAATTAAAAATAATATTATAATTATAGTATTTAATAAAAAATTTTATATAATATTATATTTGATAAGAAATTTAAAAAAACTTGTTTTTTAAATTATTTTCTAGTCAATATTTTATAGTGTTGTTAAACGCCTCGTTTTGAGCATTTTTAAAAACGGCTAACTCAGTTATTTATCCAGGAAAATATTATGCAAACCTGAAAATTTTGCTCATAGAACAGAACAAACAAAGGTCTAGACATATAGTATCGAAATTTCGAGGCTTAGTTAATATTTTTCTGGCGAAAATATTGAGTTAGCTGTTTTTAAAAATCGGCTCAAAACGAGCCGTTTAACAACATTAATTTATACACACTCACTACTATTAGTATTTTCAATAAAAAAATTATATTATACTTATATTGTATGAGAATTTAAGCTGAGGCTAGTTTTTAAAGCAAATTTTATAAAAAAAATGACATTAAACTTTATTTCAACTTTACATTTAAAAAACTTTATTAAATATAATATACCTAACTAAAAATAATAAAAAATAGGCTTGTAATATCATTAGCACGAATTAGTAAATAATAGTTACAAATAGAAATATAATTATTATTAAATTATGAATAATTTAATGGAATAGCTAAAACATAAGACCCGGCCGAAGGCCGGGGGAAAGCTGGCCGAAGACCAGATAAGAGGGGTAAAAAATCCCCCCCCCCATAAGAAAATCCTGGATACGCCACTGCATGGTAGAATATAAAACAACTTCAAAATATTAGGAATTTGAGCCAAGGTTTCTTTACACCGATTGAGCGCATCAATAGCATGCTCAGGTAAAATAGCTAAACGTAGTAAATATTTATACCACAATTCGAATTCACTGATTAAATTTATTTCAGTATCAAATAGGAATAAAATTTTGCTACATATTTAAAACAATAGTGACATTAAAAACGAAGATGGATCTTTGGGTATTAAAACTTGAAGATTGCTAAAGACTTGTTTTTTATCTAAAAACCGTACTTTTATTTGCGATAAAAAAGTATCTAAGAATGGGATGAAAGTGGATATTTTATAATATTCTTCAGTTGAGCCAATATTTATTTTACATCTCAATAATTGCCCAGGTGCTAGACGAGGTTTAATTAGTGTTATATCATAAAATTTAGCCTTCGATTCAACGTCTAGATAAATATTATGAAAATATTAATCTACATTCATTCTTATTGTATCTACCTGTTCATATATATTTTCCGCCAAATCAATAACCTGAACCAAATCTAAATTTGGTTTTTGTAAATTTCTACAAAGTAGTGAGCTATAGGAAAATAATTTATTGATGCAACTAGCAGCAATATTTAACTCTGATTGATCAATTGAATTCAATAATGATATCGCTTCTGACGACACATTACTTTTTTTCATGCTCAGCCTTATTTAACTTTTGTATTTCTATTTCTTCTGTTCTACAAAATCGAAGTAAAAATAAAATATTTAAAAAATTATAGATATTTATCAGGGATGTGAACCCTTCAACAAAAAAAGGGTCCGGGTTCGGTAATAAATTTAAAAAGGATCCGGGTCCAGAGTTCGGGTTCAGAGGGAACATAAAAATAATGACTCAGAATAAGACTTTTTTTCATTCATTTTTTATTATACTTCAATATATACACATTTATAATTCGAAATGAGATAATTTATATTTTAAATATTTTATCCAATCGCACAATCATGATATCTTCTAAAATATCATCCTTCAGATTTCCACGTAAATTAGATAAAATATATTTCAACGATGAAAATCCACGTTCTACGCTTACCTAAAATAGATAGTCATTTTTATAATACATAAATTATTGAACTTGTGTCGCCGGTACAGCCATGACGATTCTAGACAAGGTATGTAATTCTGGATATATTGAAGAATTTTCCTCCCAGAATTTAAAAATGTTTGCATCTCTATTTATTCTTTTAACTTCCGAGAAATTTTCTATTAAAGATACAATAGATATTTTTTGCTCCTTTCTATCAATGATAATTTAATTTTTTTTTCTCTATCTAATAGTAAAATTTCCAGATCATCAATATCGTTATCATTATCATTGTTATCGCTACAACCAGTAGATATTGTTGTAGCCTCCAATATATTGTAAATAATAGAGTTTTGGGTATGCCATAAATCTTCAAGATGGTCTATAGCCATTTGTTTTTGCTCACTACTTAATAAAACCTGATATCGCGGGTCTAAAAATATCGAAGCATATACAACACTATTTTGTAAATATTGTTGCTCTCTTATTTTCATATTTTCTAATACTTCTTGAAAAAGAACTTGTTAATCTCCCTAACTCTAATCGACATCTTAACCATATGCCATAAAAATCCGATAAACATAATTGTACTGCTTGCAATCTTAATGTTGTTATTTTTAAAGGAACCAGCACACTAGTAAGCTCTTTTACTTGATTCCAATCATCTTCTGACAAAATGATTTCACATGCTCCTATGATAAAATCATTACAGAAATCTTTCAAACTTAATAATCGCTCTAGCATCATACATATAGAGGACATACGTGTTGTGCAATCTAAAATTGTAATTTGCCTTTTCATGGATTTTAATATTCTAACAATTGTGGGTTCTTAAATATTTTACAACATCTCTTGCTTTATCAATTATAGTTTTAAAGTGACTATTTTTTAGGGAATCATTAACAGCCAATTGTAGCGTATGGGCTGCACATCTGAAACAGTATATTTTTGTGGAGAAATCTTTTGTTATTTCCTGCAAATCAATTTCACTTATTTCCTCATAATTATCATCATCATCATCTATATCATCAATTTCTTCCAGTGAACATTCATTTAATAATTTGATTGATTTTACTAGATTGGCACCATTATCCGTAGTAATTATAAACGTTTCTTATAGGAATATGAAATTTATTTAATGTTTCTAATATTATATTTTCAGAAGTTGAACTCTCTTTAATCTCCTTCATAGCTAAATTTCTTATTATATTATTTCCTTTAATATACTGTATATTTATTCCTAGAATATTTCTCCCTAATCTTTGGGCGGAATCAATTTTTAATTGAAATTAATTTGTTTTTTGTTTCTTTTATTATTTTTGCTTGTATTTTTTTCGATTCATTAACCATTAAGTCCTTAATTTTAAAACGGTTAATTGATGTTCCAATTGCCTTACTAAGAGGATCAATAATTTTTTTTAAACCAAAATCCTCAATAATATTGAAAGGCCTTCCATTTATTGTAACAAGCTCAACTAAAGCATTTATCAAATTCTCCTCAGACATTTGAATGAATGCTTTTTTTAAGGCAAAATTTTTCAATATTATTTTCATCCTTCTTTACAATACTGACAGTAGACTTTGTAACAATGTCTTCTTCCAAAAATTTGGTTTTTATATTTAAATATTCCTCAAAGATTATAGAATGATGTTTTTTAAATGTCTTTCCAGGTTAGTATTGTGTGAACCTTTTATCATTAGGTGGCAGGTTTTGCACTCAGAATCCCCTTTAGTTGCATTATAGTAACAAAATATCTTTTAGTTTCATACTAAAAAAAACAAAATTTTATATCTTTAAAACTTAAAAGTATAGACATATAGAATGTATATATTTTTAATCAGGCTGCATCCAAAATCTTAAAAATATAAATAAATAAATTTTGAAGAAAAAAATTACATAATCTATTTTTAATGTAAAAATAAAATAGTGTCCAATTTCATGAAATTTTTATAAAAAATTATTAAGTACAATTCTTCTTAATGCTGTTAATTTTATAAATTTACTACCTAAACGATTATAGCCTTTTATATTAATATATATATTAGTGTCAGAAAATAATTTTATGGAAAGGTTAAGAATGCACAGGAACCTCTGGTGCAAAAATGACTTAAAAATTGGATATTATGTAGAAAATAGGAAAAACAAAACTTGAATTATGATCAAGTGATAAAGAAAATTTTAGCTGTAAAGGCTAAATTTATTAAATTATAATTTGGTAAAAATAAAAAATTATAATCTAATTTAAAAGGTGCTGGAATATTATATAATTTCTACCACATTTTTATTTAAATAATAATTTTTTATATATATTTTATGGAAAAATTATCTTTCAAAATAGATTATATTATTGGTTTTCCAACTATTTATTAAATATTGATATAATTATTTACAACATAGTATTTATTATCAATTTAAATACAATTAAATATTTACATATCTTTATCAAGCATTTTGAATATTTTAATTTTTTTAAAACTTAAATGTGTCCAAAGTGTTGTTATTAATTTGTGAAAATTTTAAGGATTTTTTCAAAACTTGGATGCAGCCTAAATAAAATAACTAATTTTTTTGATATGATGATTTGAATATATTTGATAACTTATAATAAAATTATATATTTGCAAAACACTGCCAATTTTGATTAATTTAAATTTATTGCTCAAAAAACATAACCTTAATATTTTAACACTGCAAAGTAATGACTTAATAAAATTTTTATATAAGATATTAATAAATTAGCCTTTAAAATTATATTATATTATTACTTGCAGTACAAAATAATTCCAAATATTTCACTTTCAAATCAAAATAGTCAAAGTATTTCTAATAAGAGCAAATAAATTTACATAATAAAATATTATTACTTACACTATAAAATAATGTATGGTATCAATATCTAAATAAAATGAAATGAAGTCCAGGAAGAAAAACGCGAAAATAAAATAAATGATTCCACGAAAAAAATTAATAAAATTTTATATTATTTTTTAAAAATTATATTTTTGCATTAATTTTAAAAAAAAAATATTTTAACACCCTGAACCCTTGGACCCTCTACTTTTTAAAAGGGTCCGGGTCCGGGTTCCGCCAAAATACGATGGTCCAGGAGGGTTTAGGGTCCGGGTTCACATCCCTGATATTTATTATTAATATTAAAAATACTTATTAATTCTAACTTACTAATAATTTTGAATTTAATAAAATAATCTATATATATAATAACCGTAATCAAGAAATGAACGTTTTCGTATATCCTTAATGTTAATTTTTATTTTTCTTATCAACTTTCCTAATGTTAATTTTTATTTTTCCTACTATCAACTTTCCTATCTTCTTATTGTTAAATAAATCGATGGAGACTATATATCTCTAATGTTAAATTTTAAGAAATTTTTTGCACATAAGGGGATTCGAACCCATGACCTAACGTTTTAAAGGCAAACGTTCCTCCCACTCAGCCACCTTCTATATTAAATTTTGTAATATAATCTTTCTTATATATGTTATTGTTATGCAATTTTACTTTTATAGGCTTATTAATCTTTATTTTTATTGGCTTATTAAGCTCTTATTTTATTGGTTTATAGTTATTTATATTTAATTTTAAAATCAACCATTTTTTATTTTAATTAAAAAAATCGTAACGAAATGATTACAACAGGACATAATAGTACATCTGCCAAAGGCCCCAAAATATAGGAGACAGTAATTAAAAAGATGTTTAATTTTTATAAATATTATTACAGAATAAATCACCGCCAGGTTGGCACAAGATTTAAATCATGTTTGAGCTCATTTCTGGTTATCAGAAAATAATTTTAAGGTCTCAACTGACCCATACTCAATCTGCATTTCACATGTTGAAATAACGAAATGATTACAACAGGACATAACAGTATATCTGCCAAAGGCCCCAGCATATAAGAGACAATAATTAAACATGATTTCAATCTCCTTGACTTGAAATTTTTCCATTTTATTAATATTTTTGAACAATGTTAATGCAAGGAAAGGAAATTTTAATAAAATTTATAGTTTTGTTGGAAAATTGATAAATATTTGTAAAATTTTGATTGGGGGGGGGGGGGTGAAATTTTTATTAGCTTAAATGAAAACAGTCAAATTTGCGATGGAGCATTGGTTACGCGCCTGGGTCTAATGCTAGTGGTATTTCTATTCCAATAATATGGATAACAATGACCCAATTGCAATTTCGAAATTTGAAATATAATATTCAGACTATACTAAAATATATATATAGAATGGATTTTTATAAAGTTAGGCCTTATAATATATTGAATAATAAATTTAAAATATTCAGAATATTGAAACATCATTTATCAAAAGATGAACAAATGATCAAGTAAATTCTTACATATTGATTTGAAAGTTGAGTCTAGAAAGATGTATAAATAAAATACAAGGGAGAAATTACTTAATGCAACATCTCTAGGTTTAAACGCAGATTGATAGTCCTGATTAAATTTTTATATCTGAATTATAATTTTCACATATTATTTTTCCTCTATTTTAATGAGATATTATCAGAATTAAGGAGCGGCGATCTTTCAAAAGGCGCCCCGCGGGAGTTAGATTCTTTTAGGGCTGGAGTGGAGGAGCGCTACTCTATCGCTCTTTTAAATTTAATGTATATATTAAATTATTTTTTAAATATTAATAAATCTATTTATTTGTTAATTAAAATTCAATAAAAATGAAATTTTATTTAATTTTATGCAATATTAAAAGTTGAGCCGAATTTTATATTGGTTTTTCATCTAATCATTTAAAATATTAAATATCTTGTTTTTCTTTTTTTTTATGAAAATTTCTTGGAAAATCTTATAAGTCATATTAATATTAATATTCATTTTATAGATATGATAAAAAAAATAGTTTTTATGATCCAGACATCATAGAAGAAAAAATCGAAATAAAAAAAAATTATCTATTTAAATAACTTTAATGCAGATTATCAAATGTTTATAATGATGAAAATATTAATCCATAAACAATATTTTGTTAAATTCCTTTGTGAAAAATTATTGTATTATGTTTTATCGTTCAAGAAAATATAAGAACTGTCATTTGAAAGAGATATACAGTTATTTCAAGGTTATTTTTTAATAGCGTTATAATTTTACATTCATTTTTTTTATTTAAATTATCATTTAAATAAATTATCATATATCAATTAATTCGTCGCGTGAATATTTAAATGATCTATTTTCAGCAAACAAAGGCGTAGAAATAAAAGAAAATTGTCTGATAGATAATTCCCAAGATATATCTAAGAAACTTATCATTTTATTATTTAAAATTAACATTTAAAAAAAATATTGTATTCTTTTTGAAATAACCGCTTTAAAAAATCCATTTTTCCAAAAAAGTGGATATAGAACTTTAAAATATTGATCGAATAAATTATTTTCACCGATTTTTATAATTTTTGCATAATTTTAATCGCCTATTTCCAAATTTTTATTTGATGATATACATTAGCCCGGCATCTCTCTCAAAGGTACTTTCTATTAGAGGTCAGCGCGGTCTAGCCCTGCTTGCGGGTAGGACAATTTGTGCAATTTTATGGGCTGGGGTCTAAAGCTCGGAATTTTTTTTAAAGTATAATCTTGCAAATTCATATTTTCCTTAATAAAAAAAATTATTTTACAAGCTGGGCCAAGTAAAAAACTTACTGGTCAGGTCAGACCTTCAAAAAATTTCCACGTTATTTGAGCCGAGCAAGAGCACGCTGGCTTCATTGATTAGTATTATGGGCCTGAGAAAAATTTGGGTTCGGTAGGGGTCCGTTTAGAGACCAGCAAGTCGGCCCAAGACCGGCCTGATAGGGTTTGCAAATAAAATAAAAAATTATGGTATCTTTAATTTATCAAAATAAGATATATGCAGAGCTCAAAATTTTAAATCCAGCCTAAGAAAAAAAATATTATTTTCAAGCCCAGCCTGTATTTTTAAAAAATATTATCCGGCCAGGAATTGGCTCAATCCGGATTTCATTTCTGTCTTTCTCAGCCTGGTTCTGAATTTTTAAATTTAGATATTTTGAATAATTGGTTTGCAAATTATTTCAATGGCAAATTGAAAATATGAGCAAATGAATATTAAACGCTTCATTATATGATTTTCCAATAAATTAATTTAACTAATTTCAATTTCTTTTTTTAAATAAACACGCCCGGATTTTTAAAATAATAACATTTTCCTGCCGGTTCGGGTTGGTCCGGGACGGATGTGCAGCTTCGATCAAAATAAAATGATGACTATAATTTCAGTGATAAGGATAAATAAACTAATAATTTTTACTTCATACAAATGCGCTTTATTTTATGTTTTAATTAAAAATTTCGGGCAAATCGGGTACGGGTCTGAAATAAAAATGTCACAGCCCTTGTTTGAAATTGAAGGCTAAAATTTAATTTCTTAGTTATATTATATATACATACTACTTTTAATTTAATAAAATCTGGAGATCGGGTTGAGAATTGAGCTTTTTTTAGTTTGCATGGAATTCGCTATTCATAAAAAGAACAGCTTAGTCATTATCAAATAAAAAATGTTTCTAAACTAACCCCCATTTAGAAGATAAATTGGGATATCATCAGGAAATCTATTAATAAGAGTTAAAGGTTGAGATATTTTTTATTTAAATCATGCTAAAAGTAAAGCTATTATCTTATTTCGAGTTTTCTCTAAGATAATAAAAGACACTTTTCTTTTCTCATGAAAAGAAAACCGGATATAAAATTAAGAACTACTTATTAATTTAAAATCCCTATTAAGTTATTACAAAAACGCAAAAAATAATGTAAACAATCTAAAATTGTCCAAAATATTATTTTACTCTATGAAAGGCCTGAGATTAGACATAGAATGTTCGAAATTTTTCCCTCCAATTTCCTGGAAGTGTAAAGCTAAAAATTGTGGCTTATATTCATTTATTGCCTTTTAATAATTATATTAGAAAATATAAAAAAATGTAATAAGTATATATATTTTTTAACAATTATAAAATAATGCACTGGCGTATTCATGGGGGGGGGGGGGGTAGGTTTTTTACCTTAATATTTTATAATTTACTAAATTGATAATATAAATGTTTAAAATTTAAAAAACAACTATTTTTATTTAAATTTATAAATAATCATTTTGATTTACAGTATTTGATTATTTATATATTTTTTAAATTATCTGTGCAAAAAATATGTTTAGTATCGATTTTATTATGAAGAAACAATTATTAATTTATTCCTTTTTCAACAAATGTTAAGCATAGATATGCCACAAATCTATTTGACTCCTTTTTATGCCTCTAGTAAATATAAAAGTATCAAAATGCTACAACCACATGAAGTCTCATATTTTAGATGATAGGATTTAATGATAATAATAGTAAAACTTATTTTAGATATTTCGTTTATATAATTTTTTTTAAATTACTTTTGTGCTTCTAGAATCTTTGTTTTATCTTGAACCTTGGTATCAATTTTAGTGATTTTCGAATTTTGCTAATAACTTTTTTATTTTGGCTGTTTACCAAGAGGATTGAAAACCTAAAATGTAATCTTTAAGCATTAATTATTAGCCTAAGCTTTAGAATTAGTACTTTTAAAAGTTTGGCGAAATTCATGCTTATAACTGCATCCTAATATCTGATTTATATAAGATTTTTGAAAATACAACTCATTTTAAAATTTAATGAGATTTTAATTACTTCTGAATTTATAAAACAAACTGAAAAAAAATGACATCGAATTGGTGAAAGAGAAACCTTAATGTATTTAGACCAAGTTGATTTGTGATCATTTAAAATTCGATATTTACAGCCTAAGACTTGCCCTAATATTTATTTCGCTCGCTTATACTGGTTTTTATTTATTGGCTGGAAAAAAAACTGATTGATAAACTAGTGAGTACTAATTATGCATTATATATTGTTCATTGCTTCTATAATTTTCTTTCTAGCATGATGCCATTTTGGCGATTTTTTTTATTTTGCCCAAAATGTTTTTCTTTAAAATGTCTACCAAACGGGTTGAAGCAGTAAGTATGAAATACGCACTAATTATTGGGATAAATTTCTGAGATAATGCTTCTAGATGTTAGGCTAACTTTATGCTAAAAACGTGATATCATAGTTAGTTTTTGATTCATAATTCGGTTACGTTTTTAATGGCTGGCGAAATTTATTAAAAAATTAATAAGGCACTAAATATTAACGCTAACCAGATAGTTAGAGCTTCTACATTCTCCGTTCTGTCATAATACCTTTTGACAATTTTTTTATTTTCCAATAATTATTTTTCTCTATAAACCAAATACCACCAAAGAAAATAAAGCAATAAAATATATTGATAAAGCACTACTTAATGGTTTAATATCAAAATTAGTGTCTCCAAAAGCTTGGCTCACTTCTCGCTTAGAGCTGACGTCATAGTTTTTATTTTGTGGTTCTCATATTTGAGTGAAGAATTCAAGGTACTAGTTAGGCATTAAATATTAGCGCACATCAGATATAGTTTTTTATATTTTTCAATTTAATACGATATCTATTTTAGCAATTTTCTTTTTTCTTTATACTATCTACTACTTAAAGAGATTAAATTCATATACAATTATGATCTGAACATTGAAAAAATTTACTAAATAAATGCTTTCAATCACTTTTTTAATCTTAAGGCTGGCCAAAATCTTGTTACTAATAATTTTTTCCTTTATACTGGCTACTATACTGGTTAAAGTCAGACAGTAATAAAGCACAAAACATTGTCATATTTTAGAATTAAGACTTGTTTAGCTAACTTTAACGGAGATCATATAGACTCCCGATAAATCAATTATATATAAATTTTATAGTAGGGGCCCGGCCGAAGGCCCGGTAAAATTTTTTTTTAAACCCCCCATTGGAAAATCCTGGCTATGCCCCTGAAAGAATATTCTTTATTATATATTAAAGGAAATGTTTAAATGTCAATCCATTAATGGGGCATATAGGCAGGCGACAGCACACTTATTCAAGAGTAAATTTCTACAAAATAATACGATCTATCTCTATCATATTTATCAAAAAATAAATAAAATTTTTACTGGTCTCTAAAAAATTGCAGTTAAAAGGTAACCACAAGAAAAGACAATTATATCCAATATCTGCAGATTCGGTCTATAAAATAATATTTCAAAATTTTGACCTAATATAGCCCAAGGACCTAATAAAAATCCATTTGAAATATATCTTTTACCAACTTTGATGAAAAGTGTGGCAGAATGACTGAATTTATATTTTCAACAAAATAAGCTACGTAGAGTTTAATTAAGGTGGCTCTTTGTTTCAAACCAAATAATAGATGTTTAACAGATTTTCATATAATTATTTATCATTTATATATTAATTAATCTTGAGCAAAGGATATCATTTAATCTGGGCGTGCCATGCCCCCAGGCTTTTTTTGCCATGCTAAGCCGATTATAAATTATAAGCGTTCGAGGTAAGAAATGTATATTTTCACTTTTCTTATTCGTTCTAGCTCGAGTAACTTAGTTATGAATTGTTTCAATGAATTCGTTAATTAATGTTATCATTATATATGTCCTAGATACCAATAAATAATCAATTTTGGTTAACTAAATTTTGGAATCATGTAATTTTATTCAATTAAAATAGGGGGATAAAAATGTGGTTCGAATTTTGAAATATATTTTTATAATTAAAATTATAGTTAGATAAAAATATGTTTGATTTTTTTTAAAAAAAATCTGCTACTTGAATAATTAAAACCGAAATTTAAAAAAACCATTTTATCTATTATAAAAATTACAATTTAATTTGGCATGTTTGGACAAATGAATTAATTAGTTCACTAGGACGAGGCATAAGAATATTTATCTAAAATATTGTATAAATATCGACAAATAATTTTATCACTTTAAATATATTTTTATTTAAACTTCTAAAATATGCAAATATTACGAAATAAAAATATATCATAGCTAATAAATATAAGCCTGTTCTCACCATTTCGTCAGAAAAATATTTAAAATCCTTCGCCCGCCTATTGTTTTAAAAATAATTTTTACCTGCCCATCCGCCAGCCTAATATTAAAATTATTAACTCTATTGGTGAGCTTGAGTGGGTGGGCGGGCGAAAACGCTATAGCAGACTTTTAGTACACAGGTTGATATATATCAGGGATGTGAACCCTTCGACAAAAAAAAGGGTCCGGGTTCGGGTCCAATAATAAATTTAAAAAGGACACGGGTCCAGGGTTCAGAGGAAACATAAAAATAATGACTCAAAATAGGACTTTTTTTCATTCATTTTTTATTATACTTCAATATATACACATTTATAATTCGAAATGAGATAATTTATATTTTAAATATTTTATTCAATCGCACAATCATGATATCTTCTAAAATATCATCCTTCAGATTTCCACGTAAATTAGTCAACGATGAAAATTAACGCTCTACGCTTACCTAAAATAGATAGTCATTTTTATAATACATAAATTATTGTACTTGTGTCGCCGGTACAGCCATGACGATTCTAGAAAAAGTATATAATTCTGGATATATTGAATAATTTTCCTCCCAGAATTTTAAAATGTTTGCATCTCTATTTATTCTCATAACTTCCGAGAACTTTTCTATTAAAGATACAATAGATATTTTTTGCTCCTTTTTATCAGATGATAATTTAATTTTTTTTTCTCTATCTAATAGTAAAATTTCCAGACAATATCGTTATCATTATCTTTGTTATCGCTACAACTAGTAGATATTGTTGTAACCACCAATGTTATTTTCGTTATAATACTTCATTTGAAAAAGAACTTGTTAATCTCCCTAACTCTAATCGACATCTTAACCATATGCCATAAAAATCCGATAAACATAATTGTTCAGCTTGCACTCTTAATGTTGTTATTTTTAAAGGAACCAGCACACTAGTAAGCTCTTTTACTTGATTCCAATCATCTTCTGACAAAATGATTTCACATGCTCCTATGATAAAATCATTACAGAAATCTTTCAAACTTAATAATCGCTCTAGCATCATACACATAGAGGACCAACGTGTTGTGCAATCTAAAATTGCCATTTATCTTTTCATGGATTTTAATATTCTAACAATTGTGGGAGTTCTTAAATATTTTACAACATCCCTTGCTTTATCAATTATAGTTTTAAAGTGACTATTTTTTAGGGAGATTCCACGAAAAAAATTAATAAAATTATAAAAATTTTATATTATTTTTTAAAAATTATATTTTTACATTAATTAAAAAAAAAAATTTTAAGTTAAAAATTTTTAACACCCTGAACCCTTGGACCCTCCACTTTTTAAAAGGGTCCGGGTCCAGGTTCAGCCAAAATACTAGGGTCCAGGAGGGTTCAGGGTCCGGGTTCACATCCCTGATATATATAAAGGTATATAATAATAAATGATATAAAGAGAAAAAAACTTACATTGAAAATTTGTTCAAACCAATTCAGCATCAGCTTATCAGCCTACAATAAATTATAAATTAACATTATGACTAAGTGATTCTGATAAATAAATAATGTTTGTTGCGAGTATACCATTTGGGTAGGTCTATAAGTCGAAAGGCTTGGTAATACGAAAGGCTAAAAAATAATATTGAAAATAAAAATAACAAAGAAAATAATTAATGAGATCTTTGATATTTATAGCTTTTTTTAGAGATAAAATATTAAAAATTATAATATATTAAAAATATGGAAATTTTAAGATCTTTTCAATTTTTTAAAAAATTCTTTGAAATAAATTGCGGTTTTTAAAAATTAATTTTATTATATTTTTAATTAAATTAATATTTGGTTATGATTTTATATATAAGTAATAAATATATTGTAATTACTTGATAAAGAAGTAAAAAATTTTAAAAGATTTTTTAATTTGCGAAAGCATAAGAGGGGAAAGGCTAACATCTTAAACGTAATTTTAAATATAATTATATCATTGAACTCAAAATTAAATTTCCTATCCAAAACCGTTTAGATGTATTTTTTGCGTTTCCGGTTCAAAAAATATATTTTTTGTCGCAAAAGCATTTTAGAGGGGAAAGGCTAACATCTTAAACGTAATTTTGAATATATTTATATCATTGAACTCAGAATTAAATTTTCTATCCAAAATTGTTTAAATGTTTTTTTTTACGTTTAAGGTTCAAAAGATAATTTTTTTTGTCGCGAAATCATTTAAGAGGGGAAAGGCTAACATCTTAAACGTAATTTTGAATATAATTATATCATTGAACTCAGAATAGATATTATATGCTTACTATATATATGCAATATTTAGCCTTATTTTATCCATTTTTTAAGAACTAAGGGCAAGAGATACATAATCTGTCGACTCCCATGATTTTTGACTTAACCTGCTTAGATCTCTTTAGGCAAATATCCACCAACGTGATGAATTTCTTCTGCAATTTGTGAAATCACCTAGTAAGAGATTTTTTTAATGAAGAAGATAATATTTATCCCATATTTTTGTTTATTAATATTTTTAACTACTTTGACTTTTCTAAATTTTTGATTTCTATAAGAATTAAATTTTATTAATTATAATCTGAAAATTTTTTCGATAGTTTTAGCCATAAAATATTTAAATTAAAAATATTTTCTGTTTCCTCTTGAGCCACGTGGAGGCAACTATTATTAATAGCTTTTGGTCTTGGTTAAAAAAAAATACCAAGACCAGGACATAAAAAGGTTTTCCCATTTGAAAACCTAAATATGACCTTATGAAATTTAAGTTATTTATTACATCAGTATTTATACATAAAAAGATATGAAATCTCTTAATTTCTAATTTAATAAAACTTTTATTTATAAAAATACATTTAAACGGTTTTGGATAGGAAATTTAATTCTGAGTTCAATGATATAATTATATACAAAATTACGTTTAAGATGTTAGCCTTTTCCCTCTTAAAATGCTTCGCGACAAAAAAATTATTTTTTGAACCGGAAACGTAAAAAAATACATCTAAAAGGTTTTGGATAGGAAATTTAATTCTGAGTTCAATTATATAATTATAATTAAAATTACGTTTAAGATGTTAGCCTTTGCCCTCTAAAATGATTTCGCGACAAAAATATTATTTTTTGAACCGGAAACGTAAAAAAATACATCTAAACGGTTTTGGATAAGAAATTTAATTCTGAATTCAATGATATAATTATATTTAAAATTACGTTTAAGATGTTAGCCTTTTGCCTCTAAAATGATTTCGCGACAAAAATATTATTTTTTGAACCGGAAACGTAAAAAAATACATCTAAACGGTTTTGGATGGGAAATTTAATTTTGAGTTCAATGATATAATTATATTTAAAATTACGTTTAAGATGTTAGCCATTCCCCTCTAAAATGCTTTTGCGACAAAAAATATATTTTTTGAACCGGAAACGCAAAAAAATATATCTAAACGGTTTTAGATAGGAAATTTAATTCTGAGTTCAATGATATAATTATATTTAAAATTACGTTTAAGATGTTAGCCTTTCCCCTCTTAAATGCTTTCGCAAATTAAAAAAATCCTTAAAAATCTTTTACTTCTTTATCAAGTAATTCAATATATTTAGACTTATATATAAAATCATTATCAAATATTAATTTAAAAATTAATATAATAAAATTAATTTTTAAAAACCGCAATTTATTTCAAAGAATTTTTAAAAAAATTGAAAAGATCTTAAAATTTCCATATTTTTAATATACATATTATGTAATGATATTATAATATTTTTTCTCTAAAAAAAGCAATAAATCAATAAAATATCTCATTAATCATTTTCTTTGTTATTTTTATTTTATACGGAATACGGAATAAAGCGCATACGCCCTCTCAACGTTGTAGGTACAACAGAGCTATGCTAGGTTTTCCTCATTTCCATCTAATTGGAAGATTTAAGTTAGGTATAAAGTAAAATATGAGGAGCCCTTCACACGTTTGTGGGCAAGCCGCACGTACTTGTACCCATAATAGTTCATAAACTATTATTTATTTAAACGTCTGTGGGCTGGAACAGATAGGGAGGACCAAGAGAACAGCCCACACCCAAAACCTACGGCCCTATTTATTTTAAAAAAAGGGACGGGGAAGGTACTCTAGAAATAAAATTTAAAACCTAAAATAAGAAATATATGATTAAATAAAATACAAAGTACTCCATCCTTGAAGATAATTTTCATATTCATACTTAATATATTTTTTCCATTTAGGCAACATGCAGATTTGATCATATGTTTGTCGTAACGTTCTATTACTTCAAATTTTCCACCGGAAATCGATTTTCTCATATTTTTTAGCCTTTCGTATTACCAAGCCTTTCGACCTATAGACCTTGCGCAATTTGAATATTTGAATTATGGATGTATTAGTTTTTTAAATATATCAAAAAGATTTTGATTCAATTTGTGATATTTAATTAATGTATATCAAAAAATGTTTTAATCTTATGTTTAACATTAGAAGTAGAGGTGGTCGCGGGCCGTGAAATTACGCGCACGGTGGGTCACGGCGTGAATGTGAAGAAATTTTAAATTTTTAGGCGTGACTGGGCGTGACGGGCCTTTCCAAAATTTTCCCCGTGCGTGAGTGGGCGTGAACACAAATTTCCATAAATCACGGAAATTTTAATTTTTTAAATTGTTTTTTATTAATATAAATTTGCAAATTTATAATTTTAAAAAATATATATTTTATTTATTATTTAATTTAATTTAGTTTTTTTTAAAAAAAGATTAGTTTTTGAAAACAAAAAATCTTTCGCATTTTATAAACAACATCCGAGTGAACCTATTTTTACTTTTGCTAGCTTTTTCTTTTAAAATTTATATGTTCAAATTCAAATCAAATTTATCAACAAGCTTATTTACATGTATATAGTGATCTTCTTTCAAGTATTTTATTATTATATATATTATTTTACAATGAAAATGTAATTCTTCGCATTAAATTATAAATTTTATGCATTTACAAATGTCATTGAAAGTTTTTACTTTTTATTATTTGTAATAATTGCTTTAATGTAATGTATGAGTAGTGAAGGAGTAGAATTTATAATATTATATTAATATATAATAAGTATTTCTTTATTAACAATTAAACTCAAAGATCTAGAGTACTATTAGACCCAACAAAATACAACAACCTATGAAAAATAATAAATCAATGGAAATATGGTAATACATAAATTTAAATATGTTTTATTTTCATTTATCTTTATTATTTATACTAATCATTTTCACTCAAATTATAATGATTAGAAATTAATATAACTCATTGTTTAAATTTTCTCATATTTACCAACAAATCTAACATACTCAATATAATTGTCATAAATAAAGTTGCATATTTGGATTATATATATATTAAAATATAGTTAACAAATATTTTATAAATTTCAAACATTACTCATATAATTTAAAATCTTGTTGTTTTATTAATTTTGGTTTATACCTTTTTATTAATCAGGCTAAGGAAAATCACATGATATATTTTTCTAATATATTATTTAAATTTTAAACAAATGGTCTTAATTTTTTTACTATAATCTTTGGTTTAAATAATTTTAGAAAAATACTTAATTCATTCATTCTTTATTTATTAAATAAATGATTTTAAGCGAACTTTAAGAGGAAAATCATACACAAAGCAGTAGAGAAAGAGATAATAATGTTAATAATAATAATGAAATAATTGAGATGGACATGATTTCAAAATCAGAGATGTTAACTAAAATAAGAAGGAAAGACATTGATATTGAATTTAAAGCTCCATAAAACAGAAAAAGCAAGATATGGGATAATTTCTTAACAATTTAGTATAAAGGTACCTTACAAAATTTTGTAAAATGTACAAGTTGCCAAAACGTGATGTCATATAAATGTAAAACAGGTCTGCCAGTTTATTAAGACATAAATGTGTCATAAAAAATACAAAAAAACATTCTGATCAGACAATATATAATATGTTTAAAAGACAAATGTAAGATAAATCAAAATCAGTTTTACAAAAAAATCAGTTATATTTTATATGTAAAGATCTAAGACCTTTAAATGCTACAGAAAGTGAAGGATTTTATAAGCTTTGCCAAGAGTTAATTAATGTTGGTGTTACATATGGACAACAAAATATAAAAGATATACTTGTTAGTCGAAAAACTCTTATGAATACAGTAGCTCCAAAAATATATGAAGAAATTAAAATTAAGATAAAAAGCTTGATCAAAAACAATTACTTGTCCATAACCACCAACTTTTGGTCAGATGAGTACAAAAATCGTAGTTAACTATTACTGGGCATGTTATCAATAAGGATTTTGAATTAAAATCATTTGTTTTGGCTACAAGGGTAATGGATGAAAAAAAAACAGGAGTCAATATCAAAATTATAGTAAATTCAATTTTGGAAGAATACACAGACATAGAAAATTATTTAAGTAAATGTATAGTGGTAACTGATAACGGGGCAAACCTAATATGTGTTTAAAGATGATGAAAGGCTACCCTGCATATGCCATATATTAAACAACATTGTGCATTACATTTTTGATAATTGTTTACATGAAATAGCTGTAAATATAAATGGTGTGAAAAAAATAGTACAGTATTTCAAACAATCAACCGCTAACAGCAAACTAGGCTACACTCTTAAACAAGATGTGATAACTAGATGGAACTCTGTATATATCATGATACAGAGTTTCTTAAAATCATATTCCGAAATTCAGGTGTACTTGCTTAGCAAGCAAGAATTAAATCGACTAGCCACTGTTGATATTACCATCTTACGGCAGTTAGAATTTTTTTTATCAATATTTAAAGAATGCTCGGAAAATCTGAGTGCCGATTCTCATCCCACAATAAATGAAGTTTATCTGTGGAGACAAAAATTATTACAGTTTTGTCAACCCTCTGAAGGGGATACAACAATAATAGAAGCCTTAAAAATCAGGACTGGATGTCTTTTAAAAGAAGGATTCATCATGTAGCCCCTACATAAAGTAGGCTTAATTTTGGATCCCAATTTCAAAAGCCTTAAGTTTTTATCAGAAGAAGAAAAAAACGATATATATATAACTACCATGCTAAATGTCATAAAATATGATATGAATAAGTCAATGCCAAAACCAACTATTAGCTGTCATAATTCGTCCTACACTCACAAGAAACCTAATATTCTAAATGAAACATTTAGAGAATTTCTAGATGATACTGATGAACCTTCACCATCTATCGAAGAAAGCTGCGAGGATGAACTTAAAAGATTCATCGCTCAGAAGACAAATAATAATGATAGTATTTTGAAGTTTTGGAAGCATGAAAATTCGTTTCCTTTTTTGAAAAAATTAGCGAGTAAAATTTTATCCGCCCCTGCAAGTTCGGCATCTAGTGAAAGATTGTTTTCTGTAGCCAATCGCTTGTTGGAGGAAAGGCGTACTCAATTAAAATAAAAAAACATGGATATTATTCTTTTTTTAAATAAAAATTTCGATTTATAAATTGTATTTATTTTTTGTTATGGAATTATAGAAATAAATAGAATAAATTCAAAAAAGTGTATAATTATAGGTTACCAATTTTGAAAAATTTAAAAACACCGTAAATTTTCGGGCGTGAATCAAAATATTGCCTTTCGTGAGCGGGCGGGTCGGATCAAAAAATTTTTAGTGGAAAGCGTGAGTGGGCGTGAATTTTTTTATTACCACCGTGAGTGGGCGGGCCGTGAATAAAAAATTAGGCCCGCGCCCACCTCTAATTAGAAGCACCAAAACTATCATTTGTCGGTTTTTTCATTTAATTTTGTTAACTTTTGTTTTCTATAAAAAATTTTATTTATCTCAAACTATTAATATTTCTGCAAAATTTCGGGCCACCTAGAATAATATCAAGATTTTACTTGAAGGTCTATAAACATAGGCGCCGAATGGAGGCCAATTTCTAGAGAGGGTGGCGAGGAATTATTAAATCTCATCCAAAAATGAAACAAAGAGAAAAAAATCATTATTTATTATTTCTATATTACTATGATTTTTCTTCTCTCCTCTCTCGCTGGGCCCCCATAAAAAAAATATATAAGTTATTATATATTATCGTTAAATATATAAGTTATTATATATTATCGTTATTTGGAAGAGGATTTAAATATAAATGAAATATAAGGATTTTGTATTGAAGCAAATTCTGAACTTTAAAAATAAAAGAGGTCAATGCTATGGAGCCTCTAACGTAAAAATATCTGGTTTATAAAGCATCTTCGTAATGAAGAATCTAGAGCAACCTACGTATATTGTACAAGTCATACTCATACATCAAATCTTGAAGTACGAGGTTCATTTAATACTATTGCAATGAAAGAAAGAGATCAATTATCTTGTTGATTCTCCCAAACGCATGGAGATATTTCGTTCCAACCTAGATAAAAATTATAGTTAAACTTTTTTGGTCCATTATGCCCTGCATGCTGATGTTTGCAAATAATATTGTAAAATCATAAGAAAGGAATTATGAAATAATATTATCTTATCTTCCGCAAGTTGCTAGAACTTGCCCAAAAGTGAACGCTAGTGAATTACAAAGAGGCCTATCTTTTTTATAATTATGCCGGTTTTTTTAAATCAGTGATACCAATAATTCTTGTACTCAGAAATATAAATTAGGGTTGCATCAAAACTAACCGTGTTAATACATTGTAATTATTGTAAATACGTAAAAGGGAAGACAAGCAGAGAAGAAAAGGGAAGACAAGCAGAGAAGAAAAGGGAAGACAAGCAGAGAAGAAAGGGAAAATGAAGGACAATAAAATCTTTATTAGAAATTAGAAAATATTTTGCAGTGAGGTTGCTATTAGAGCAAAATATTTACTACACCAAATAAAACTTTAAATAAAGCTTTTTGAAAACTTTTTATTTCTTAAAATGATACCAATATTTGTGAGAGTATAAGTTTTAATGCTAAAATCCAAAGTTCTTCATTAAATTTTTAAAATGTTAAATATAAAATAGAAATCCTGATCACAAATCTGGCAATTAGACAAGAGTTTCCATAAGTTTGGAGAAAAGCTAAATTAAAGTCAAAGGAATTAAATTTAGAAAAACCCGTTTTAAAGTGAAAGAAAAAACGCTTTTAAGATTCGAAGAAGGCTTGAATTTATCATATTATTTCGTCAGTTAATGAATATTATAGAAAAATTTAATATGAAGTTTTAAAACAAACAATTGTAAGTATAAAAAATTGTTTCAACAAACGGATAATAATTAATATGGAGCAATTTGCCATTCAACATTTGATGAAAATCATGTTTCAGTATTTTCTAGAAATGATTTTTATAAAATTTCAATTATTATTATCAACTTTCAAAATACAAAAAATACACATTTTTTTGTTATATAAATATATACAAGAATTTCTCAACAAATATAATAATATACAAAAAAAATTCAAAAATAGAATACATATTAGTATTTTTACCAATCATGTTGCATCAACAATGTGATTGAATATCTTATGAAAATGATTAAAAACATACAAATCTGCCACGTGCCCACCCTTTATAAGCCGAAATATTTATCTTTGCATTGTCCATTGGATATAGATAGTCAAGGAATATCGTGTGATCAATCGTTAGAGCAGTGACAAATTCCATCAATCTCAAATCAAGGTCATGATATATTTTTTACCTGTGCCGACCAATAGCAAGGCTTTTCTGTGGGTGAATTTCAAACATCAATGAGCACAACTAAAAATTTGGAGTAATTAGTGAAGTATTTTGGAGAAAATTGGATCATAAGCCATGGAGAGTGGTTGTGATGCCTGTTTAGAGGATCTGTTACTAAGAGAATAATAATTCTGCAATATGATTAATTTAGTCATAGTATGTATTTTTTTAATTTAATTATAATGAAATTATAGTATATTTTAAATTTACAAAAAATAAATTAAATGTAATATTATTATTTTTAATTTCCAAAAAAATAATTTTATACTGAATTTTATATTTTGTAGATGCATTTATATAAATGTATAGATAAATATTTCATAATCTGTAGTGCCTGCTCATGGCTCATATAGGATAAGCATGTGCAGATTTGTAAATTATGATTTTTAATCATTTTCATTAAGACTATCAATCATGTTGATGCGATGAGATTGGTAAAAATATTAATATATGTATTTTTATCAGTTGTTAACTATCCTTTTTAAAAGTAGCTAGCGCCCGCTCCTACCTTCTCAAAAGGAGCTAGCTCCCGTTACTACATTTTTAAAAGGAGCTAGCTCCCGCTCCAAGTAATGGAGTCCCACTCCATAACCGCTCCTTTGATTTTCATTTTTTTAGAGGGTATTAGAAATAAAATCTTTTTTTTTTTTATCAAAAAGTTTTATTTATATTAAATTATCTATCAAAATATTTATAACCTTTTATTAGCTTTTAAAAGTAATAAATTTTAAATTTAAAAGTAATAAATTTTAAATTAGAATCTATCAAACATCCACGCCTCTCCCCTAAGACCTGTTTTCCAATATTAAATAGGCACTCCACAGGAGCACTAGAGGGAAGCAGGGTATTGTATTTTATAAAGATATTTTTTAATTCAGGGAATTTATCAAAAATAGTAATTTTGGTATCATTATTTAAAAAATATTTGTCCAATAATTATCTTCCTGATAATCAATTTCATGGAATCCAAAAAAATCTTCCAAATTAATTTGTATTTAAAAGAACGATTTTTTACTTTTAGATGCTTTTTTATTGAGGCTGCTAACTTTTGAAAATTAAATAGTTTTATTTAAACACAAAAGACATTTTGCCCTTAAATTTGTTTGATCATTTGGATCAACATCTTTTAGAAGTTTAAAATATTTTTTGTATGATGGAAATGGAAATTCGATTTCTTCATCTATGATATCTAAATCCATAATATCTAAAACTATTTTTTATTATATATCTATAAATCGAATATTAATATGACTAACAAGATTTTCCAAAAAATTTTCAATATAAAAAGGAAAACTTGATGTTTAATATTTAAAATGATTAGATGAAAAACCAATATAAAACTCAGCTAAACATTTAATAATGGATAAATTTAAATTTAATAAAAATGAAATTTTTATTAATATTTAAAAAATAATTTAATTTATACATAAATTTAAAGGAGCGGTGGAGTGGCGCTACTCCACTCCAGAAGAGCTAGCTTCAGCTCCCTCTCTCCAATTTTAAAAAGGAGGGGGCGCTCCAGGTGTTTTTGAAAAAATGTAGCAGTGCTCCACTCTGATTTTTATTATTATTTAAAATATTTTTTGGATAATTTTATTTTATTGTGAAATTTTTGTATTAATATTTATTTTTCTTGTTCCTGTAAAAAATTTATTTTCACAACTAAAATTAACTCATTCATTAATGTTAAAATATTTTTAATTATTATTTATGTAACACTAACATTGCATTTTGATGATTTTATATTCAAACATTCATTCATTTTGTTCAAATATTTTTAATTATTATTTATGTAACACTAACATTGCATTATGATGATTTTATATTCAAACATTAATATATAAAATTATCATGATTTTATAGTATTCAAATAAAATGTAGCATCACCACAGTATACAAAAAAACCTTTGTCTATAAGCACCAATTAAAGTACACTTTATTATTTTTTTAAAATGCTAAATATCAGTGTTGATCTGATTCAATCTTTAATATTGGTGTAGCCTAATATGACAATATTTTGAAACATTCTCTTAGGCAGCTTACTCAATATCAAGTATATGATGATACAATATCTGCATTTAAATTATTAAGATGACAAGATTATATTCAACAAAGTCTAGAAAGATGGCTCATTACAGTTTATGATACCATAATGTATCTAGATATAATAAATTATAGGATTATCTACATAAAAACTTTGATTAAAAATTTAACCTAAATTTACAATGAAGTTGGTGCAAATAATAATATTAAATCCAACAAAAAATGTAGTAAAGTCTATATAACTTGAACTATTATCTAGTTTTCTAAATATAGAAACCTATATGGAAAATGCAATATATTGATGTATAGAAGCTTATTAGAATTTTTATTTTCAATTTATATTGAATTATAATTTTATTACTAATTCAATAAATCTTTCTTAAATAATAAAAATATATATTTTAATAAAATGTATAAATTGGATGTAAAAAATTTTCAAAGGTTAAATTATTATAGAAAATATCTTGTTTTGATGGTTTTAGGCAAAACAAAATTTTGGCACTTTATGCGTTATTTAAAAAAACACTATAAGGATCCAGCCAACGTACCAAAATTTAGATTAAATCCAGGATTTTCAATCCTTTGATCACAACTCTTCAATAACTCAGTTACAAATTTAGAAATTGTCAAAAATGTAAAAATGAGTCAAAAATTACTTCAATATAAATTTAAATACTATTCAACATTGGTATATAGAATAATTAATAAAATATATATAAAAATTAGCAGTTAAAATTTAGTAAAATAATCCTAATTTGTAGTTCTGTGAAAATCTAATTGAATCGCAATCAAATATTAAATCTGAAGTTATTTTTTTTACAATCCTTTTTAACATATAATGAAATATCATATCTTCTCTAAAATACACCTATATATATATTTAACAATTATTATATATATAAATATATAACCATTGTACACAATATATTATCATAAATAAATTAATTAAATTATCAAATTATAGAAAAATAATCATAATTGCATGAAGAACATGTATATTTTCATAATTTAAATTTTTTTTTTAAAACAATCAAATATTGCTTGTTTTATTTAATTTTTTATAAATATACAGATAATTTGTAAACTTTATAATAAAATTTATTATGACTTACAAATTCAAACACCGAACCAACATTCGCGGTTATTAATAAAACAGATATATCATTATTCATTATATTTTTAAAATTCAATATTTGTAATATGCTCTGCTTAAAAAACATAATGATTGATATCATAGCGCATTTGACATCTGTAGATTATCCCATTGTTTCGATCAAACTTCTTATAATATTTGAATAAAATTATTTTTATAGTACTATGAAGTTAAATTTTAAAACGAGTGTCTTTTACCCAAGGTAGTGAAAGTTACGGTCCAGCTTTGGTAAAGATCGGACCAAACCAGAGTTGTACATTTGCTCAAAATCGTAAAATTTGAAGATCTTTTACTTTTAAAAATTTTTTAGCAACGATGTAAAATTTGAAAATCTTTTATTTTAAAAAATTTTTGAGCAGCTAGATCTTTGAAGATCTTTTATTTAAAAATATTTTAGATCAACGATCTTCATATTTTATAATGTTATAGTAAATTATTATTTTTTTGATATTATTTTTGAAGTAAATGAGTTAGTAAGCATGTTATATTAAAATAAAAATTTAATAAAGATGTGTACCGACAATTTTCATAATCATTATTTTTTTTAAACTTTTTTTGACATATATAGGTAAAAAAAAAAGAAGATGTAATGTAAGTAACACACAAAAGTGGCAATTGTAATAATCGTTATTTTTAACTTATTTGATTTATTGTATCGTAAATAGGTTATTATAATAATTATTATTAAGATGTAAAAATAAAATTTAAATGAAGATGTACCATAGAAAAATGACAATTTTTATAATCGTTATTTTTGAAAATTTTTTTAAAGCATAGATATTGTTAACATGTTAAATTAAAATTTCAGTGAAGATGCACAGGAAAGTGATAATTGTCATAATCGTTATTTTATAACTTTCTTGAATTTTTTTAAGACAAATGGGTAAAAATTGATATTGTTAACATCTTAAATTAAAATTTCAGAGAAGATATACTACTGGAAAGTGCAATTGTCATAATCGTTATTATTGAACTTTTTTGAATTTTTTTAAAGCAAATGGGTAAAAATAGATATTGTTTAAATTAAAATTTCAGTGAAGATGTACCATAGGAAAGTGACAGTTGTCATAATCGTTATCTTTGTACTTTTTTGAATTTTTTTAAAGCTAATTGGTAAAAATAGATATTGTTAATAAGTTAAATTAAAATTTCAGTGAAGATGTAACACAGGAAAGTGACAATTGTCATAATCGTTATTTTTGAACCTTTATGAATTTTTTTAAAACAAATGGGTAAAAATAGATATTGTTAACATGTTAAATTAAAATTTCGGTGAAGATGTACCACAGGAAAGTGACAATGTCATTATCGTTATTTTTGAACTTTTTTGAATTTTTTAAAGCAAATGGGTAAAAATAGATATTGTTAATATGTTAAATTAAGTCTACATGGCAGTATATTCACTGGATGCAAACCCCCCTCTAAAATATATATCTACCCCCCTAATGTTATCCATAGATAATTTAAAAATGTAATGGAAAATTTTCTAGATTATTATAGCCTATCCCCCATAATGCCTACCCCCTACCCCTCTATAGATATTAGGATGCAAACTGTTCCTACCCAGTGTCTACATGGCCGGGGGGGTAGGAGACAAATGCCTCCAAAAAATATTGGCATTTTGGGGGGTAGGTATTAATTTTGGGGGGTAGATATTGATTTTTGGGGGGTAGGCATTTGTTTTTGGGGGGTAGGTATTGATTTTTGGAGGGTAATTTTTGACTTGTATTATGATATTTTTAAATCCAATAATCGATATGATTATCGTTGATTTTCTGAAAAATGTCAATTAAAGAAAAGATATCTGTCAATTTATAAATATTATACACTATATTTATTTTTTTAAATTTTTAGAAAATTCATTTACATAATGGGATTTGTAGGCGTTTAAGCAAGTGGTTTCGCCTCTTGCGCGCACAGGTAACTGCAGCCTGCCCAAGAACTGTGGATGGGCTCATCTCATAGGTTACCCCCAAATTTCTTAACCCAATTAGATGGGATGAGATAGTCCAAGCGTAGCTCTGCTGTTTCATATAGCGATAAAGGGTAATTGCGCTTATTATGACGTATGACGTAGATTTTCACAGTATCAATTTTAAATTATCAATATATATTTTTTTATAATAAGGACCTTTTGAATAAAGAATCCCTTTTATGATAAGATAATCCTACTCAATTAACAATATAAAGAAACATTTTTGGATTTTAAAAAGGTAATTTTTTAAGCATATAATTGCATTTTCCTTAATTTGATGATAGATAAATAAATATAATAAAGAATGAAGCTATTTTTATTTAATCTTAATATGTATACTTAATAAGTTATCTGGGTTTTGAACCATGGCAATTATTTTTGCTAATAATTTTTTAAATAATCATTTTCAATGGGGTAAATATTACCACATTTTTGTGAGGCAATCAGGTTGGACCCATAATTGATTTCTATTTATGATAAATGATTCTTTGAGGTAAGTGTAAATTATATACAAAATTATAAGTGAGAGGTGAAAACCATTGTGTGATAAAAAATTTGTTAAAAGAATTGATAAATTTTTTATTTCATTATTAGATAAATTTTATATAACATCAAATTTTCCATAATATATTTGGCCTTTTTTCTAAATATTTATAGAAATCTTGGGAGAATGAACAGATAATCTATTCCTCTCATTTGATTATTGATTTAAGAAAAGATTTCAATTAAATGAATTGACAAAGTGATTCCATATACTGAAATATTGTTTATTTTTGTTAACAATAAATTAAATTTTTGGATATGGCTTGGGAATAATCTTTGAAACCTATGATGTGGTTTGGGTTTGGATTTCCATTAAACATGAACTGGGCCTGAAAATTATTTTTACTTATGACCTAGGCTGGATGAAGAAATCAATGCCAGTGAAGGTCTCTAATTTCAATGATTAAAATATATCATTTCTCAGACTTTATTTGAAGATAAATGAATGGGCAAATCACAAATATGCCTGTTTTCAATTATTTGCAAAATTTATTAGGATTGTTAATTTAAAGAAACTATGATTTCAAAGCATCATACATTTCTAAAAATTGTTGGACACTAAGAAATAAAGAAATCAATTGTGAAGTGTATAATGGAGGAAATATTGATCCATGATTGTTTTGGCATAAATAACAAAAAATATTATATTTTTTGTGACCATGCATTAAGCTTACATATAATATAATAGGAATCTTTTAAGAAAACATTATCAAAAATATAAGTTAATAGCTGATAGTCCATTATGAATGACTGGTAATCAGAATTTTCTTCTTTATTCAATGATGGGTGCATAATAAATTTCCTTTATATGATGATGATTGAATCAGTAAATTTTTCATTATTTTTATAAAATATGTTAATAGAGTGTATATTTATGAATTTTAATTTAAAAACAATAAGGGTCTAGAATATATTTTTTTGATTATAAATTACAAATACAAATGAATAAGAATTTATTTTAAAAGATTTTAATATATTTTTTAGATTAAAAATATAATACAAATGAATAAAAATTTATTGTGCACATATATTAAAATATCTAAATATATATTTCTTTAATATATTTTGTAAAACCACTGGAAAATTTTAAAATTACACCCTCATTTAAACAAATATAAATTTAATTTCTGAATCACACCTCATAAGATAGGAGAATTTTAAGATTCAGCCATCCACCGTCAAATAAAGGATAAAATTATGATTCTCCATCATTCTTGATGGCCATCAGTGAGTAAAAAAATATTATCTAAATATTTATTTCATTTTTATTCTAGATGCCAAGTAACAAAACAATATATAAAGTCAAATGTGACTATATTAATTGTAAAACTTCTAAAATAAGAAGTGACAAAATAAATAACCATTATAAACATAAACATCCTCATGTCAAGTTATCTGATATCAAATTTACAAAGATAGCTATCAAAAAGGATAATAATTGGGTATCCTTAAATAAAGATATTCCATTCAATATCACAAATGGGGTTGAAACCAAGTTACAAAAAAAATCAATAACATCTTACTTCCAAAAAGTAATTTTTTATATATATTATTTTAATTCATGACAATAAATATAAGTAAAAATAACCTTAAATTTTGTGAATTAGTAGAAACCAATTCTTCATCTATAATTTGAGCATAATACTTTTAATTTTTATTAAAGATAAGATTTTTAATATATAGGTACATTTTTATTATGCCCTTTATCAATTTTGAAGGAAATAAATTATAAGAATATTTAAATATTTCAACTTTTGTTAAAAAAAAATTTATATATTATAATTAAGAATAAAATAAGTCATTTGCCTAAAATTTTCACTACTCTTTATTTAATAATTAGCACAAATCTTTTATTGAAGATTCCCAAATTATATTATCTCATACAATGCCCAGTTCCAGTGATCTGCTGATTTTGAATAATGAGGTACTTAATTTAAATAAGAT
The DNA here is from genome assembly GCF_954871325.1 of Gordionus sp. m RMFG-2023. Classification (NCBI taxonomy): domain Eukaryota; kingdom Metazoa; phylum Nematomorpha; class Gordioida; order Chordodea; family Parachordodidae; genus Gordionus; species Gordionus sp. m RMFG-2023. The sequence goes on from NC_088777.1 coordinate 21,587,497, forward strand.
TTGTTTTATAATTTTGAAGGGAATAAATGAGGATATTCAGATATTTTCATGAACAAATTTTAATTAATCTTTATTTAATAATTAGCTCAAATCTTTTACTGAAGATTCCCAAATTATATTATCTCATACAATGCCCAGTTCCAGTGATCTGGTGATTTTGAATGATGAGGTACTTAATTTAAATAAGATTTGTTTGATAATTCTGAAGTGAATAAATTATGAAATATTTTCCACTTTTCTATATCTTAATTAAGAATAAAATTTTTATTAAAATTAAGATTTTCATAAGTAAACAAATTTTAACCACTCTTTATTTAATAATTAGCATGAATCTTTTATTGAAGATTCCCAAATTATATTATCTTCTCATACAATGCCCAGTTCCAGTGATCTGCTGATTTTGAATAATGAGGTACTTAATTTAAATAAGATTTCTTTTATAATTTTGAAGGGAATAAATGAGGATATTCAGATATTTTCATGAATAAACAAATTTTAATTATTCTTTATTTAATAAGTAGCACAAATCTTTTACTGAAGATTCCCAAATTATATTATCTCATACAATGCCCAGTTCCAGTGATCTGGTGATTTTGAATGATGAGGTACTTAATTTAAATAAGATTTGTTTGATAATTCTGAAGTGAATAAATTATGAAATATTTTCCACTTTTCTATATCTTAATTAAGAATAAAATTTTTATTAAAATTAAGATTTTCATAAGTAAACAAATTTTAACCACTCTTTATTTAATAATTAGCATGAATCTTTTATTGAAGATTCCCAAATTATATTATCTTCTCATACAATGCCCAGTTCCAGTGATCTGCTGATTTTGAATAATGAGGTACTTAATTTAAATAAGATTTCTTTTATAATTTTGAAGGGAATAAATGAGGATATTCAGATATTTTCATGAATAAACAAATTTTAATTATTCTTTATTTAATAATTAGCACAAATCTTTTACTGAAGATTCCCAAATTATATTATCTTCTCATACAATGCCCAGTTCCAGTGATCTGCTGATTTTGAATGATGAGGTATTTAATTTAAATAAAACTATACACTCTTTAATAATAATTAGCAAACACACAAAGTTATTGAAAATTCCCCAATTATATCTTTTTTTCATCCAATTATCAATCCCAATGCAAGCCAAAATATTTCAAACATTAAAGGCCCAAATATTATTCAATTATATAAAAAAAAGGAGCCTAATGACCCTTTTCATTTCATATTCTTTAGAATGACAAATATCTTGATTAATTTCATAATTTCCATAGGCCCATGTCAGCCATGTTCAAATATATTTCAATATCCTGTTACTCACAAAAGGTTTTTAAAAAATTTAATTTTTATTAATTTTTACGCATCCATTATTTCTACTTTTAAATAGGAGCATGAATATATCCTATTATAAAAAGGTTAATATTGATGGTTCCCTCAAACCAAGAAATTGGTTATCCTATAGCACCACTTTAGACAAAGTCTTTTGTCTTTATTGTCTTATGTTTGGTGGCCCTAAATCCAATACTTTTTGGACTCAACTTGGAGTAAATAATTGGAAAAATTTTAAGCGTGACTTAGAGAGACATGAGTCATCTTCTATTCATAAGGATTGTGAATACACCAACATGACTTGGCTTGCAAATAAGCGTATTCAAGATCATTTTCTATCAAATAGGCTTGATATAATAATGGAAAATCGTAATATAGTTCATAATATTATTGATGCCATTATATACCTTATAAAATGTAACATAGCCTTTTGGGGCACTAATTCGAATGAAGGTAATTTTATGTGCCTCATAAAATTAATGGCAAAAACGGTTCCAACTTTACGGGCATACATTGATAACAACGAAAAATTGAGGAGAAAAAAATCAGATAAAATTTCAAGACCTTATATAAATTTATTGTCATATGGCCATGTGAAAAAAATTATTGAAGTCATTAAGATAAAAATAATAAAATGTATTATTCAAAAAATTAAAGAGAATTGTGCCTATAGCATCATATTAGATGGAACATATGATGTGTCTAAAAAAGAATGCATTGCTTTACTTGTAAGATATATAGAAGATGATCCGCATCCACATCCTGTAGAAAGGATCATCCATGTTTTTACAACATCAGAAACCACCGGGGAAAATATAAAGAAACATGTTTTTTCTAAGTTCAAAGATCTTGGTCTTCCTCTTGATTATATGGTTGGGCAAAGTATGGATGGTGCAGGGAATATGAGAGGAGTATACAAAGGAATGCAGGCTTTAATATTGAAAGAGGCTCCAAAAGCCATATATATTTGGTGCCATGCACATAGGCTCAATTTAGTAGTTGCTCATGTTTGTGGATGCAAAATAGAAATGAAAAAGGTAATGGGAATATTGGATGAGTTATATAATTTCATGAATGGGGTAAGACGTCAAGGAGTGTTTGTTAAATATCAAATGACAAAGTCTAAAAAATCTCTTAAAAGAATAAAAAATACAACAAGGTAAATATAATATTTTTAATGTAACTTATCTTTTTTTAGAAATTGGTCATCATCTTATAAAGCTGTAGAAATTTTTTTAGATGTTTATGAACATATTATAGCATCATTAAATGAATTAAAAGATTCTAATGACCCAAGCACCTCTTCTATTGCCGATGGATTATTAACAAGAATTAAGGATGAAGATTTCATATTAAGTCTATTTATTTTGAAAGAAATATTGAAATGCACACATGAGGCTTGTATTGAAATGCAGGCAGTTGGTAATGATTTGGCTATGGTAACTAAATTAATACAACACACAAAAAATAAATTACAAAGACTAAGAGGTTAAAATTAGTTACGATTTCTATAAATAATTTTAAAATGTAGCTAATGGGGATAATATTTTTTTAAAATTGCATTCCTTATCTAACAGTTATTTGAAAAAGAATAATGTTACAACGGAATTGCATAATATAAAATCAATATTCAAATTTGATCAAACAGCATTCAATAATTATGTTAAACAAAAAAAAAACAAGTTGAATAAAAAAAGATTTAAAATTATTATTTAGCATTATAGATATAAAAGGGAAATATTTTTCCCTGTGCTTGATACAATCATTAATGATTTAAATGAAAGATTTAATTATGATTGTTTAAATTTTTTATCTCAAATATCTCTTTTTACACCAGCTGGAATTATAGCCAATGATAGAATAGAAGGGTGGCAAATATCTCAAATTTGTCATACTTACCAATTAAATGCTCAAGATATTGCTCGTGAATATAATGATTTTCGATCTTTATATTTGGATTCACAAGCAATCATTTATTGCAAGGATCTTTTGAAAATAAAAAAGAATGATGGGTTATATATTGATGAAAGTAATTTATTGATATTTTATTTAAAATTATATATAATTAAAGGTATTGTAAACGATGAAACCGAGGAAGATATCAATAACGATAACATAATTAATACAAAAAAATGGATAAAATATTCATTTATACTACCATATCGTCTTTTAAATAAATTAAATTCTTATTCTAATTTATATTTATTATATAAATATTTATTGACTCTACCAACTACTTCTTGTTCAGCCGAAAGAGTGATGAGCAAAGTCAAAATAAATAAAACTAGAATGCGGAATAAAATTTCTGACCCCTTTTTAGAAAATTTACTTCTAATATCCAGCGAAATTGATGTTTTTGAAAGATTTAAAATAGACGACATTATAACGCGATTTGCATCTACGTCTAAAAGATTAACTAAATTATTAATAAAATAAGTTATATCTTTTTCACAGCTAATTATATACGCCTTTTTAATAATGTAAATTTAATTTAATAGTTTTTTATATCATTCTAGTCCGGTGCATAATATAATACTATATTCATTTTATTTAAATATTTTATAATAGTTATATTTACATAAATGTTTTTATAATTCCAGTGCAAAATATATTATATTCATTTTATTTTAATATTTTATATAAAACTTATATTTACATAGATGTTTTTATAATTCCAGTGCAACTATATTCATTTTTTTCTCATATTTTATATAAAAGTTATATTTACATAAAAAAATTTATATTTCCAGTGCAAAATATACTCTATTCATTTTATATTTTATATAATAGTTATATTTACATAAATGTTTTTATAATTCTTGTGCAAAATATACTATATTCTTTATTCTAATATTTTATATAAAAGTTATATTTACATAAAAATTTTTTTTATATAATAGTTATATCTATATGAATGTTTTTAATTAATATAAAGGCATTAGTATTTATAGAATCAAGCTATACCTCTTTAAAATTACTCATTTTGTTTTTTTTACTTAATATAAAGGTATTAGTAATTATAGAATCAAGCTATACCTCTTTAAAATTACTCATCTTATATTTTTTTACTAAATTTTTGATATTTTTTTATAGTAATGTAAATATGTTATCTCATTTAATACTATTATATTAATTTTTATGAAAATAAATTGATTATCAATCAAATTATGAAAAGATTGCACTACCTACTTAAATATAAGTTAATTGAAAACGGATAGTAACAATAGTTATCAGTTTGTAAATTTTTTTTTCCAAAGCAGGTCTGAATGTTTGTAAGGGTATAAATAGTGACTTAATATAAGATTTTCTTGATTAAGGCAAATATCGCGGCCGAAGGCCGCGAAAATTTTTTAGGGGGGTAGGGGTAGATTTGGGATGGGGGTTGCCTCCATCAAATTTTCTGCCATGTAGACGCTGTTCCTACCCCCCCCCCCCCCCCCCCCCCCGCTCATGTAGACACTGACCACAGGAAAGTGACAATTGCCATAATCGTTATTTTTGAACTTTTTTGATTTTTTTTTATATATAACATAGAAAACTGGCAATTGTCATATGTAATATTTTTAAACTTTTTTATTATACAAGGATAAAATAAAGATATTTTGAAAATGATTTATTATTTCAAAATTATTAAAAAAATATATATTGTTAACCAGGTTTGTTGTTAGAAAGGTCCTGTTGTAAATGTTAGATTTAATTTGCATAAAGAATTCTTTTGGATTTATTATTATAACGCATGATAAAAATATTATATTTGAATAGTTATGAATATTAGTTTTAAGAAGATTGAAAAGAGTATAAAAAGGCCAATTTTTACCATACAAAAAGATCTTTTATAATTATCAACTTTTTTGTATTTTATTTTTTTATTTTTATTTTTATTAATCTTTTTTATTTTTTTTACTTTTATAAATTTGTTAATTTAATAATGTTATAATTTTGAATAAAGAGATAAATTGATTTCATGATTTCGTGATTCCTAATTATTATTAATTTCTTTTATATATATATATTTCTTTTTATATTTAGGTTTTGATTCAGCAAAGACAAACCACCTCATTGTGACAGTGGTGTTGGAGAGAGGAGGCGACAGAACCTTTACAATAATTCAGTCTAATGCCAACCAAACTCCATACAAAAGAAAGAAATTCAAAACGGAGAAGGGGTAAGAAAAATATGAATTTGACAAGATGATATTTAAAATGTAGGTTGAAAAAGAGAAATTATTTTGATAAGATTAGGTTTATGTAGGAATATAAAATCTAAAATTAAAGACAAAGGTAACATTCATAGTAGATAAGATATAATTGTGTTTAGTTATTTAAAGGTGATAATTAGGAATTTTATATTTAGAAGTTACTGGTAAACTAAAAACCATTGGAATTATGAAACTAATAAAGACTATGATATTTTAGATTTATTATTAATTGATCACTAGAAATAATTATGACAAAGAAAAAGAAACATAAATTGCGAAAGTTAATATTAAACTAATAATTTGCTAAGATATAATAATTAAAAAATTCGGTGAATAAGATTAGAATATAACTTTATTGTTAGGAAATAGTTGATTAAATTCTTATTGAAGATTTACGTTTAACTTTTATTTTAAGGGCTGCGAGAGATAAAACAGCCTCAAGGATTAATGTGAATGTAGTATATTAGGTTGTAGATTAACCAAAAATCTTCATAAAGAGAAACGGCTTTCGTCATTAGAAAATTTATGTCGCAATCGAGCTCAATTTGAGATCGTATTTTTATTATTTTGAATCATAAATAAGATGTGAGATCAATTATGCAACATTATTCTAATAATAACAGAAAGAAAAACATGCTTTAGAAATATACATATCAGTTTTCAACAACGGTTGTGCGAAAAATTATAATGATTAGAGTTCATAAGTTTTTCAAAGACGTGGGGTGAAAACCATAGTGATTAGAGTTAAAGGGTTGTTCATAAACGTTAGTATAAAAACTTTTATGATTAGATGTCATTGATTTCTCAACAATGTATGTATGAAAAGAGATTTATATATTTCAGCAGTTTTTTTTTAAAGACTTGGGTGTCAAAGAGTACATGAGGAAATAACAATGATAATTTTTTTAAAAGATAGATTTTGATATATATTTTAGAATAGGATTTTTAGATATAAATTTAGTATAGACATGGCTGAAAAGAAGATGAGGATCAATAGCTAAAGGATGAGTACAAGTAAATTTTTCAATGAAAATATGGGTCTAGTCCTTAAGGGGAGAGAGGTGATAGAATTTGATATATTTTTATAATTTATTATATATATTTTTGTTACGTATTATAAATGTAAGATTTAGTATAATTTATGCCATTTATTAAAGGCAGAATTAGTTTAGAGGAGATAAATGTAGACATTAGGATGAAGTTGGTATATTTATATATTTTATTAGTATAATTGTATTAGGTAGTTTATATTTGAGAATTAATATAAAAAGTGATAAAATATTTCAGAAGTTATTTAAATAGATTATTTTAGAAGATTAGATGTGATTACCCGATATCTCAGCAAGGGCAAACTGTCGTAGAAGACCCGGAAGTCTAAAAGATAGATACGATTACAAGAATTAGAGGCAACAACCAATCAATACAAGAGAATGATAGGAAACTTACAAGAGAATGATAGGAAACTAGCTACGATAAATTGTAAAAAAGATTAAGACAGACTAGCAAAAAACAAGAGAGGAAAAGAAACTAGATGTCATCGATAATCGTTCATCAATCGTGGATAGTGGAAAACAGGCGTGTATCAAGTTCGTCAGTGGCCTACAGAGATAAAAAGCTGATCGTTTCACAGGGTGACAAGCGACAGAAGATAGAATCCAAAAATTTCAAGCGACAATCGGATACAAACGGTCGTTCGAAACTAAGAATACTAGACAAGAGTCAGTCTTCGTTAGAACTTAGAAGACAGCAAAGATTAAGAAGAATAAGTCGAGATCGAAAGAAGATAGATCATGCGCAGAATGTTGGGTCTAATTTAAGTAGGGAGGTGTTGTAAATGTTAGATTTAATTTGCATAAAGAATTCTTTTGGATTTTGTTGTACTTTATATTTAATTTGCATAAAGAATTCTTTTGGATTTATTATTATAACGCGTGATAAAAATATTATATTTGAATAGTTATGAATATTAGTTTTAAGAAGATTGAAAAGAGTATAAAAAGGCCAATTTTTACCATACAAAAAGATCTTTTATAATTATTAACTTTTTTGTATTTTATTTTATTTTTTTATTTTTATTTTTATTACTCTTTTATTATTTTTACTTTTATAATTTTGTTAATTTGATGTTATAATTTTGAATAAAGGATGAAATTGATTTCATGATTTCGTGATTCCTAATTATTATTAATTTCTTTTTATATATATATTTCTTTTTATATTTAGGTTTTGATTCACAATGACAAATCGCCTCATTGTGACAGGTTCTATTCCATTTAATTTTAAAAAATAACCGTTACCAATCTAATTTTTTTTTAACAAAAAATATTGGCTCATCAAGTTTCTTAAATCTTTGATGGCTTTAGATTATAAAATATTAAAAAGTGGTGCCTTCTAACTTCTATAATTTCAGCGTTATTTAAGTAAAGTCATGCTTTTACAATGTATAACGACAAAACAGCAAGCCTCTGCGAGCTATAAGGCATAGCTCAAATTTATATAACTAACCCAGATTTTTTAAATATATTTATGGATTATCAAATTCTTGGTTTTGAAGAAATAATAAACCTGACCTAACTTATTCAATTGGATAGATTTAGTTTTTTTTATTCTGAAAATATTTTATATATTTATTATTTTACTCTATCAATTCGAGTGCAGTTTTAATTATGAATATTTAATGTAAACATAGCAAATAGTTCAATATTAACATCGAAATATTTCTCCTTTTAAAATTCAAGCCATACTTTTTGATCCTTCACTACAAAGTTGGAAAAAAATCCCTTAACTACAAAGGTGGGGTCTATTTTATCCTAAATTTTGATTAGCTATATCTCAGAACATATTAAAATTTGAGATCTACAATTTTGAATATATATTCAAATATTATTGGAAATAATAAATACAAAATCTTAGATTAATAGTTACTTCTAAAAGCAGTTATGCAAATTTTACTAAAGTTGCTGAAATAATTTTCTGAGACCTTCCTTTAATTATAGTTTTATCACCAAAAAAAATTTAAAAATGCAAATTTTATTATATATTTTTTATATAAATTTTATAAAAAGATATCAAATATTAAAAAAAATATTAATCATCAAATATCATGTAAATTTTTGTATTAACATTCACGACAAAATGCATGCATATGATCATCAGAACTGCTGATCATATATGGAGTTATCAGTTCCATTGCTAATAATTTAATAAATTTTTATATTCGATAAATTATTAGCTTTGAAAACTATCACTTCATTTATTATTGATATATTTACTATAGTATAAAAAAAAGACCAATGGCCATCTATTCGATTTCCTGGATATATAATATATGGAGGATAGTTGATCAACTGTATGAACTCCAGTTTTTGTTAAATTATAAAAAGTTATAATTTCTGGTTTTTTAAACTCACTAGTTGATGCACCAATTTCGTTATCATAATGTAGTGTGTAGAAAGCAACACTATATTCTTATACTTTTTTGGTATGTAAGAAACTAACAGTTCTATTTTCTCTAAATGCAAATAAACTAAATTTATATCTCTAATAATCGCCTGACTCACAATCTACATAAAATGTAATAAATATTAAATAGACAATTCTTCCAGAACTCATGATATTAAATTTTCCATGTGCAACTTTTGTAGTATTTAGCTCCATAAGAAAAAAAATTAGTATTAAATCTTAAAATTTTCGCTTACAACACAACATTGAAAAATTTAAAAATAAATTTAGGTAGCTGATATATAAATGCAATATATAAAAAATTTAAAAATGGTTGGTTCAGTTTAGATTCTCTTTAATAACGGTTAATATATATTTAACAAATCGTTTAAGGTTTGGTAGCTAAACCTTGATATGAACTAAAAAGATTTTACAAAAAAACTATTGTTGAAACAAATAAAGTCATCGAAAAAGCACAAAAAATAAACTGAATTGTATTGTTAAAATGTTAATTTTGATATATTTTTCAAATCCCGCATAAATTTTTAGAACTCTATAATTGTCCCATATTTAATATTTCTCTATAAAATCAAGATCTACAAAATAATTCTTTACAATGTAATTCTCTACAAAATAATTCTCTATAAAAGTAATTCTCTTTAAAAGTAATTCTCTTATAAAATCATTCTCTTTGAAGTCATTCTCTATAAAGGACGTTCTCTATAAAATAATTCTCTCTCTATAAACGACATTCTCTATAAAACCATTCTCTATAAAAGGCATTCTCTATAAAATCATTCTCTATAAATTAATTCTCTATAAATGTTTCTCTATAAAATACATTCTCTACAATGGTTTCTCTATAAAGACGTGGAACCCCATTTATTATATAAAAAAAATTTATATATATAATTCTTTTTATAATAAAAATATAAACTTCACCCTTCGCCTTCTATTTTATTTAAAATGCACAGACGATTTTGAAATTTATTTTATTTGAAATTTTTTTAGTAGTATTAATAAATTTTAAAATTTTGGGTTACATTGATGGGGGATTTCTTAACATGTGTTGGTGAAATGGGGGATTTATTAAAAATTTTAAGATTATATAAAAATCTCTCCTTTTTATTCGTTATTTAGATTCAGATAAAAAAATATAACATTAAAATATATATTTTTTTAAATATATAATTTTTTTTATTAATAAAAACTTCTAACGTTTCCTCGCCTTCTATTTTCTTTCCTTAAAAAAATTTTAAATACCCCTTTTATTATAAATCATTATCATAATTTTCTTTTTCATTAAATTTCTTTTTTCAGATTCAGATATATTAAATTTTTTCTTTATGAAATAAAAATTTTTTAATTAATATTATGAAACAAATTCTCTCATATCTAAATTTTAAAATTTATTAATACTAATTTTTTTTCAAATAAAATAAATTTCAAAATCGTCTGTGCATTTCAAATAAAATAGAAGGCGAAGGGTGAAGTTTTTATTTTTATTATAAAAAGAAATATATATATATAATTTTTTTATATAATTAATGGGGTTCCACGTCTTTATAGAGAAACCATTATAGAGGTGGTATTTTATAGAGAAACATTTATAGAGAAAACAATAATAGAGAATGCATTTATAGAGAATTGTTTTATAGAGGATGTAGTTTATAGAGAATAATTATTATAGAGAATTAATTTATAGAGTATGATTTTATAGAGTATGATTTTATAGAGAATGCCGTTAAAGAAAATTATTTTATAGAGAACGTCTTTTATAGAGAATGACTTCAAAGAGAATGATTTTATAGAGTATGTTGTTTATAAAGAATGATTTTAAAGAGAATTACTTTTATAGAGAATTATTTTGTAGAGAATTACATAGTAGAGGATTATTTTGTAGAACTTGATTTTAAGAGAAATTATATATATGAGACAATTATAGAGTTCAAAAAATTTATGCGGGATTTGAAAAATATATCAAAATTAACATTTTAACAATACAATCCAGTTTATTTTTTATGCTTTTTCGATGACTTTATTTATTTCAACAATGGTTTTTTTGTAAAATCTTTTTAGTTCATATCAAGGTTTAGCTTGATTATTAACTCAGCTAAACCAAACCTGAAACGATTTGTTAAATATATATTAACCGTTATTAAAGATAATCTAAACTGAACCAACCATTTTTAAATTTTTTATATATTGCATTTATATGTCAGCTACCTAAATTTATAGAAGGGTTCTTAAATTAAAATTTATTTTTAAATTTTTCAATGTTGTGTTGTAAGCCAAAATTTTAAAATTTAATACTAATTTTTTTTCTTACTAAATACTATAAATGATGCACATGGAAAATTTAATATCATGAAGTTCTGGAAGAATTGTCTATTTAATATTTATAACATTTTATGTAGATTGTGAGTCAGGTGATTATTAGAGATATAAATTTAGTTTATTTGCATTTAGAGAAAATAGAACTGTTAGTTTCATACATACCAAAAATGTATAAGAATATAGTGTTGCTTTCTACACACTACATTATGATAACAAAATTGATGCATCAACTGGTGAGTTTAAAAACCAGAATTATAACTTTTTATAATTTAACAAAAACTGGAGTTGATACAGTAGATCAACTATCCTCCATATATTATATATCCAGAAAATCGAATAGATGGCCATTGGCCTTTTTTTATACTATAGTAAATATGTCAATAATAAATGTACTGATAGTTATAAAGCTAATAATTTGTCGAATATAAAAATTTATAAAATTATTAGCAATGGAACTGATAACTCCATATATGATCAGCAGTTCTGAGAACCTTAGTATATGTAGATTATTACGTAACAACATTGGGGATGTTCTCAATATAACTGATGAGAAACATATTCCATCAAATAAAAAGAGAAGATGTTATGATTGTCCAAGAGTGAAGGAGGTGAAAACAACATTTATTTGTTTGTTCTAAATTCATTTGTAAAGATCATATGCATACATTTTGTCGTGAATGTTAGTACAAAAATTTACATGATATTTGATGATTAATATTATTTTTAATATTTGATATCTTTTATAAAATTTATATAATTATCTATTTTCGACATTCATTTAATAAAATATATAATAAAATTTGCATTTTTTAAATTTTTTTTTGTGGTAAAACTATATATAAAGGAAGGTCTCAGAAAAAAAAAATTTATTTTAGGAACTTTAGTAAAATTTGCATAACTGTTTTTAGAAGTAACTATTAATCTAAGATTTTGTATTTATTATTTCCAATAATATTTGAATATATATTCAAAATTGTAGATCTCAAATTTTAATATGTTCTGAGATATAGCAATCAAAATTTGGGATAAAATAGACCCCACGTTAAGGGTTTTTTTCCAACTTTGTAGTGAAGGATCAAAAAGTATGGCTTGAATTTTAAAAGGAGAAATATTTCGATGTTAATATTGAACTATTTGCTATGTTTACATTAAATATTCATAATTAAAACTGCACTCGAATTGATAGAGTAAAATAATAAATATATAAAATATTTTCAGAATAAAAAAAACTAAATCAATCCAATTGAATAAGTTAGGTCAGGTTTATTATTTCTTCAAAACCAAGAATTTGATAATCCATAAATATATTTAAAAAATCTAGGTTAGTTATATAAATTTGAGCTATGCCTTATAGCTCGCAGAGGCTTGCTGTTTAATGTCGTTATACATTGTAAAAGCATGACTTTACTTAAATAACGCTGAAATTATAGAAGTTAGAAGGCACCACTTTTTAATATTTTATAATCTAAAGCCATCAAAAATTTAAGAAACAAGATGAGCCAATATTTTTAATTAAAAAATAATTAGATTGGGAACGGTTATTTTTAAAATTAGATGGGGTAGGACCTTTCTAACAATAAACCTGGTTAACAATATATTTTTTCAATAATTTTTAAATAATAACTAATTTTCTAAATATCTTTATTTTATCCTTGTTCAATAAAAAAGTTTAAAAGTATTACATATTACAATTGGGTTAATGATGCTTACTACCTTAAGGTACCATCTATCAAATTTGAATTTTGTCCATTTTTCATTTGGATAGGCACTACCAAATATATTTATAATATATATTTGAAAAATCGTGATTTTTGGAAAGCATCTATGGCCTAGTAGGCAAGAGCTTGGCTTACTTTTCCCATGCTCCCGCGTTCGAATCCCGGAATGATCATGTTTTTTTTCTTATTCTAACTTGGTGGTTCCATCCTTGGGGGGATGATATATAGAAGGCCGGACTCGACCACGTGATTCCGTATTAATATATTAAATAATAAGGGTCTTATTAAAATTTTGGTCGGTATTTAGCAAATTAGATTGGTATTTAAAATATTTCCATACATTCACTTGGTAGTAAGCATCATTAACCATTACAATTGTCAGTTTTCTATGTTATATATAAAAAAAATCGAAAAAGTTCAAAAAAAACGATTATGGCAATTGTCACTTTCCTGTGGTACATCTTCACTGAAATATTAATTTAACATATTAACAATATCTATTTTTACCTATTTGCTTTAAAAAAAATAAAAAAGGTTAATAATAACGATTGTGACATTTGTCACTTTTGTAGTACATTTTCACTGAAATTTTAATTTAACATGTTAACAATAAATATTTTTATCCATTTGCCTTAAATAAATTCAAAAAAGTACAAAATTAACGATTATGACAATTGTCACTTTCCTGTTGTATATCTTCACTGAAATTTTAATTTAACATGTTAACAATATCTATTTTTACCCATTTGCTTTAAAAAAATTCAAAAAAGTACAAAAATAACGATTATGACAATTGTCACTTTCCAGTAGTACATCTTCACTGAAATTTTAATTTAACATGTTAACAGTAACTATTTTTATCCATTTGCCATAAATATATTCAAAAAAAGTTTAAAAATAACGATTATGACAATTGTCACTTTCCTGTGGTACATCTTCACCGAAATTTTAATTTAACATGTTAATAATATCTATTTTTACCCATTTGCTTTAAAAAAATTCAAAAAAGTTCAATAATAACGATTATGACAATTGTCACTTTCCAGTAGTATATCTTTTCTGAAATTTTAATTTAAAAAAAATAATATCAAAAAAATAATAATTTATTATAACATAAAATATGAAGATCTTTGAAGATCGCTGCTCAAAATTTTTTAAAAATAAAAGATCTTCAAATTTTACTATCTTCAAAGATCTCGATCTTTGTAGATCCTTGCTCAAAATTTATTAAAAGTAAAAGATCTTCAAATTTTCAGATCTTTAAAGATCTTTTGTACAACTCTGGACTGAACTGAACCGAGGCACACAAACCGGACCAGATCACGGTGTTTGTAAAAAAAAGACTCTCTAAACCGCCTAAATTTAAAAAAACGGTCTTTCAATTTTCTTATAAAATAAATTTTTTCATTTCTACCTAATTAAAATCTCGGTATTCTTATAACTTCCGAACAATTAAGAATATCAATTGGTCTTAGTACGTTGCAACATCGTTTCACTTTAACTGTTTTCTCTGCAATATAAGAGTTGAAGAAAATAGATACCATCTATTATACTACCGATTCTCTAAAGGTCACCATCCTAATCATCGCGCCATCAACAATATAATATCCATGTTCTAAGAAGAGCCAATAATACCATGCATCCTCCATCTATTGGGTCTCAATACTTTATATGATATGAAGCCAGGTGCTTTAACATTAACTTCATGGGAAAGGGGTACCTTCTACTTATATAGATATAATCGCGAAATCTAACATCCACCAAAACCAATGACATTAATACTATAGACTGCCGATAGTAATGCTAAAATCAAATTTGAAGTGGCAAAAATTGAATTGAGTAGCAGCCATTTTGTGTTTGAAGCTTATATGTAAGAAACATGAGAATTTCATAAATTTCAGGTTTATTTTTATTATATATTATATTTATAATCTTATTTTTTTTACTAGATGAATAAAAGACATTTTTAGAGCATTTATGGTTACACTGTTTTGATTATTGCCTAAGGTTATCAAAAATTAAAATTAGATTTTAGGCAAAAATTTAACAGAACTGTACTTTTTCAAGGGCATAAATCAAAAATTATAAAAATATGTTATTTAACTTAAATATTTATAGGTCAAGGAAAAATTATAGTGATTATTTGTAAGAAAAAACTACAATTTATACCATATACTTTTAGTTATAATAATACATTTATTTTATTAGAAATAAATATAACATATATATATATTATTTGTATTTATTATTGTAAAAATTTATAAGATTATTTTATTTTTCACAATATACAAATTCATTATTGATTTTTGTACTTTAGTGAATTAAATTTAAATAAATATATTTAGAAATGGATAGTTATAATTATTAAGGAATAACATAATTCAAAGCAAAAATAATAAAAGACTTATAAATTATAAAATATAACCTCTTTTTATTTGCTGAAAAAATAAATACAAAAAAATTTATATCAAAATCTTTGTTTATATAATTCAAAATATTTATCAATAAAATCATATATATTCAATTTTGTTTTTGGAGTAATTTCTAAAATTCCAAATCACATGTTAAATATTTTCATAGCAAATCTGACATAATAATTTTTACAATAAAAAATAGGTTATTAATATAAGCTACATTTTTAGATTTAATTCTGAATATTTAATTTGAGATATCATACTTATGAAAGGAAATTTTGCTTCCTGAACAATATTTTTGGTTACAGCCATATGTATTACAATATATTATCATTTTCTTAAAATATAAAAAATATATTAAATTTTATAATAAATTTCAAATCATAATATATCTTTCCTCACTTTGATTTTTGTTATTGAATATATAAATATAAAATATTAAATTAATTCTTATAAAAAATATTCATTCTAACTTGATAAAATATATATTTGAAAAATCTTAAAGATATTCATGAGGTATTAAAGAAAACAATAAATCCTTACTTCTCTAGAAATGACAAAATTTTAAACTATATTCTTATTACTATACAGATTTTATTTTATATTGATTAGTCTATATAAAATATTAAAGATATTCATTAAGTAATAAACTGCAAATGTTTATAAAATGTTTTTTATTCATCTAGTAAAAAATAAGATTTTAAATATAATAAAAATAAACATGAAATTTATGAAATTATCATATGTTTCTTACATAAAAGATCCAAACACAAAATGGCCGCTACTCAATTCAATTTTTGCCACATCAAATACATTAATCGGCAGTCTATAGTATTAATGTCATTGACCAAAACTCTCTTTATTTGCCGCAAATTGCAAAAAGTAGGCTTGTTAATCAATCCTTTTAAAAAATTCGAATCCCTAACACGATCTTTTCAAGAGGATCGAAATCCGACATCGATTTTTTTTAAAAAAAAGGATCGCGATTATGATCCTTTTCTTATTTAAATTTCTAAAACAAATTTCTCATCGATGCAAAATTAACTAATATAAAAATAAATTAAATATGGTATAAATTTGAGGGGGGTGCCCCTTCAGAAATTTATCACTTCTTGTGAATATCATTTTGAGCTAATAAAAAATACCCTCCCCCCCCCACTCCCTGGACCCCCCCCCCCAATGCATGCATACATCTTAAACAATAATTTGAGAACGTAAAAGTTGATATTTTTTTAAACTAAAACTATTCATCATAATTTATACATTTTTGTATATTAAAAAAGCGAAATAAAAATGTTTTTAAAGAAATGGAATATGAGCCAAAGATAAGTCTTAAGACAAAAGTGAAATATATTATAATTATTAATAATATATACATAAAATTACTAAATAATATAATATATCAAATATAATTTTTTATAAAGTGAGTAATTTTAATTTATTTAATATAATTATAAAAGTATCAATAAAATTAAATCATAAATTAAATAAAAAAATTAAAGCACAATACAAACAGTGGAATATTATATGTCGTGGATTTACCTATCTCTAATTTTATCAATTATCATATGACAATTAAATAATTTATACCAATATAGCTAATTATATATGTCGTAAATGTGACATTTTCTAACATAATGTCAATCAATTTTTATGTATATATGTATATATATATTAGTTTTATCAATTGTATAATTAATGAAATGGCAGTCATTTTCTGACAAATATATTTGTTTATATATTTTGAACAAAGAATCACTTTTTAATTTTTAATTTTTGACTTTTGAATTTTTCATGATTTTTTTTCTAATGATAATAAAACTTTTAATTTTTCATGATTTGTTTTAATGAATAAAACTTTGTAATTTTTTATGATTTAAATTTTAAATAAACGGTTTGAATTTTACTCCAGTTTCAGTTCCGTGTTTCTTTAGTTATTCTTTCTGAGTTAATTCTTACTTTAGAATTTAGTTAGTTTTAGTAATTTTTTTGATATAGTTAACATTTGAATCGTTCGTTGTTTCATTTTTGTCAGTTGTTGACCGAGATTACCAGGATAGTTTCGATTCCAGGGTTATTCGGTATTTCAAGGTAAAAGAAAATATTTTATTTTATATTTTGTATCTCGCCTCAGAACACAACGCAATCACCTTTTTGTGTAAATTTTTAGAAATTTAACACGGCCGTTTTAAAGTAATACAAATTTTTCATATAATGAGATGGGCTTTATATTTAATTTTGATATTGAGCCTAGCGTATTTGATAAAATTTCGGAGTATCCGAGTATTACTTATCAAAGTTTGTATCAAATGGTTGATAAATTTGATGTAAATAATGCCGTAGTGACAATTTTATTGTTGGTCCTACTGTATGTGTTACATATTATGATAAAATTTTTGTTTGAAAAATGTACGCTGGTTGCGACCAAAGTATATGGTAATTGGAAAATAGACACTCCGGTGTCGGCTGATTGTTGGAAAAAGATTTCGGTCTTGGAAAGTAGTTTAAATGGAATTTTAAATGAAATCAAGAACGGCAGACCTGAAAAGGTGGAAACGATGAAAGATAATAACGATGATCGTTTGGATAGTGTGGAGAGATCTATAGTTATCCTCCAGGAATTGAAAGAATTAAAAGAAGTGATTAAGATTATATATCAAGATATAAATACGTTGGTTATGGCGAATAGTAATATTAATAAAAGCCAAATACGTGGTCCGACATGGACGAATGGAAAAAATATTTCCATTGAAAAAAATGGCTTTTCAGGTCATAAGAAAATTTTAGAAGATTTGAAATGTACCCGCTGTGGGTATGTGGGTCACAAGATAGAGACCTGCCTAGTCAAAAAACAAAATTTTCGTGAAGGTTTTCCGTTAAAGAAACTGGCATTAGAAAATTCTAATGTTAGAAAAGTTTCTGGTACTAACACGAATAAATTTGATGCTTTACGACCGAATTATGGCAAATCCCGTTTGTGTTTTAAATGTAACAAACCGGGACATTTAGCCATAAACTGTATCAAAAATTGACTATATGATTGCAAATGTAATCATATAGTAGGTAGGAGATCGGGATGGAAAAATGATAATAAAGTAAATAACCATGATTATAACCTAAATTTTTTTATTCATGATGATAAAAATAATAAAGATTCTAATGATTTTAAATGGGAGAAATATCCTAGGGGTATTGTTAAATATTCCGATGAAAGGAATATTAATATTTTCAGATGGGAAAAATATCCCAGTTATATTGCAAAAAAAAATATGAATATTGTTAAGGAACCACTAAATTCCGAGTTGAATTTATGTTCAAATGAGAATTCTCATGAAACTGATGTTTCAAATGAGATTAATATTGATCAGTCAATTAAAACATATGATATTTTAATGACTGAGAGATTAGTCGAACCTCGTCCTTGTCCAAGAGTTATCGTAAGAGTTGACTCGAGGGATATTGACATGTTGTTCGACACAGGGGCTAGCATTTCTATAATGTCTCGAAGAAATTATTTTAAGTATTGGCCTAAAGGTAAGCTCGAGAAAGAATCTATGTGTGTCAGACAATTTGATGGGTCTGAGATAATAGTTATGGGAAAAACTAAATTGGGTTTAATTCTTCATGATACCACATTTTTCCTAGATTTATGGGTAGTAAAGAAAGATGTGGAAACCATCATGGGGTGGGATTGGATTGTTCAGTTAGGTCCTTTCAGTAATTATTGGAATATTTTTGCCCTACATAATGGTTCGGCCATAATTAACCCGAAAGACCAAAATATTGCTTATAACGCTCGAAAAAATATCCGTGAAATAGAAGGGAAGGATTTAACCATAAAACAAAATGATTCAACCCGTAATTCTGATAGGTATGTAAAGTCCACGGAATTAATGGTTGAAAACAACATTAGCATTGATAAAACCCCAGTGGTTGCTATTGGTATTCCTGAATTACATAAAATGAGTGAAAATATATCTCGTTTAATGAAGAAGTATGAAATAATTTTCGAAGACAAATTAGGTTGTCTTAATGATTATCAAGTAGATATAAAATTAAGGGAAGGATTTGCACCTATTTTCCTAGCGTGTCGTCGAGTCCCTTTTTAATGGAAAAAGGAAATTGACGAAGAATTGGATCAATGGGTTAAAGATGGTATCATTGTTCCTGTGGAATATAGTGTATGGGCAACCCCGTTGGTACCGGTTAAGAAATCAAATGGTAAATTGAGACTCTGTGCTGATTTCAAAGTAACCGTTAATCGATGGGTAGTAGAGGTTAAATATCCTTTACCCCGAATTGAGGAAATTTTGGCCCAGTTGAAGGGAGCGAAATATTTTTCAAAGGTTGATTTTTTCGTCAGCCTATTTACAATTACCTTTGAGGGATGAGATTCGTAAATTATTGACGATCACGACTCCCAAAGGGTTGTTCGCTTTTTGTAGATTACCATTTGGGTTGAGTGTGTCAGCGCCTATTTTTCAGCGCACCATGGCGTCCGTTTTCCAAGGACTAGAGGGTGTATTTTATTACATGGATGATGTGCTAATTACAGGGATAACGCCTGAGCAGCATAACCATCGTCTGGAGGAAGTTTTTAAAAGAATTCATGGTAAAGGCTTGAGAGCCAGCAAAGAAAAAAGCATTTTGGGTGTAATGGAGGTCGAATATTTAGGCCATCAAATAAATGGGATTGAGGTGAAGCCATTGCAAAAAAATTTGAAAAATATATTAAATTTGAAGCAGCCCAATAATAAGGCTGAAGTGCAGTCCATTTTGGGTATGGTAAATTACTATCATCGTTTTATAGAGGATTTTGCGAAGGTAGCTGTCCCGTTATATGAGTTCTTAAAAAAGGGTGTTCATTTCGATTGGAAAGTAGAGCAACAAGAAGCATTTGAAATTTTAAAGGGAAAAATTGGGGAAGAGCCAATTTTAGTCTGTATCAACAATGATTTAGAAATTATTTTAGCGGTTGATGCCTCCAACAAAGGTGTTGGAGGAGCCTTATTACATGTAATTGATGGTGTGGAAAGACCCATCCTTTTTTTTCCCGAGTTTTTAGGGATGTCGAAACGAGATATTCGGTGATTGAACAGGAGGCCTTGGCCGTGATTTTCGGTTTCACGAAATGCCGTGAATATTTGATTGGTAAAAAATTTGAAATTTTTACTGACCACAAGCCATTAATCTACCTATTCCGAAAGGATAATAGGGAGTTAATGCTATCTCCCCGGTTACAACGTTGGTTGTTATTAGTGGGCAGTTTTAACGTGGAAGTTAGATATCGTCGGGGCAAAGAGAATCATTTGCCAGATATTTTGTCCAGGTTGGGTTCTGGCTGTGAGGGCCCGGAAGTAAATGATAGTAGAAGCATTGATAGAGAGAAGGCCATAGTGTGTTCTCTGTCTTATATTTTAAAAGGGGGTCCTACCAATTGGGAGGATTTGAAAGCCAATACTGTGAATGACAAAGTGCTAGGTCAGATAAAATTAAGTCTAACAGGAGATAAACCTTGGATAAACAAATATGATGCATATAAAAAAATACAGAAAGAATTATCAATTGTTGAATTGTATTATGAGGGGAAACAGGGCCGTAATTCCTTATAAATTACGGAGTAAAATTATGAAATTATTGCATGCCGGCCATCAAGGTCGAGACAAGATGAAATCTTGGGCCCGAGAATATGTATGGTGGCCTGGTATGGGCAAGGATATTGAACGGATTACCAGGAAATGCGCTCCTTGTAATGCCTGTGCTCCTATGCCCCGTAAAGAGGTAGGGCAAGTTTGGCCTAAATCAAAGAAACCTTGGGAACGTATCCACATCGATTTCTTTGATCTTGATAAAAAGACATATTTTTTAGTGGTAGACTCGTATTCTAAATGGATAGAATATGCATTAGTACATGGATATACCACAAAAATTGTTGTGAAAAAATTAAGAGAATTATATGCTCGGTTCGGTTTTCCGGACAATATAGTGTCTGACGGGGGTCCCGCCTTTGTCAGTGAAGATTTTAAACAGTTTTGTGTTGAGTCACAGACAAAACACATTCTAGCTCCACCATATCATCCCAGCTCGAATGGACAAGCTGAGAGGATGGTAGCCATTGTTAAAAATTGGATCAAAAAGGCTGGAGCCCATAAAGAGGAGGCTTACATGTCTTAATTATATTACCTCAATTCTCGTAATCGAGAGGGAGTTACGCCTGTCGAGTTATTTTTAGGTAGGCGAACACGGGGTCCTTTGGATTTCTTAAAACCAAAGAAGAAAACTATTACCTCAATGGAAGTAAAATTATAGGTACGGTTTGCCGTGGGACATAAGGTTTGGGCCCGATTGTCGTTGGGAGAAGGGTCGGGTCATATTGAACCGGGGTTCGAAATTAAGTGAAATTTTGTTAATAACAGGGGTGACCGTGATTCGTCATCACGATCATGTAAGATTGGGATAAATAAGAAGCGTCTTATTTTTGTTGGGGGTTCATATGGGTTCGGTTTCCGAATATATTTAGTCATATTGAAAATATGTCAATATAGACGGGTTGTTGGTCATTATCAGTTGAAATCATAGTTCAATTTAGACGGGTTTAATAAAATCGTTTTCCGAATATATTTGATCATGTTGAAAATATGTCAATATAGACGGGTTTAATAAAAAGTTTGTCAACATGGTAATGATATATATTTGGTCATATTAAAAATAGGTCAATATAGACGGGTTGTTGGTCATTTTCGATTAAAATCATAGTTCAATTTAGACGAGTTTAATAAAATCGGTTTCTGAATATATTTGGTCATATTAAAAATAGGTCAATATAGACGGGTTTAATAAAATCGTTAACATGGTAAGGATATATATTTGGTCATATTAAAAATAGGTCAATATAGACGGGTTGTTGGTCATTTTCGATTAAAATCATAGTTCAATGTAGACGGGTTTTATAAAAAGTTTGTCAACATGGTAATGATATGGAAAGTTTTCTTCGGTTTGGTTCGTTAAGGAATGTTCTTTGTCTGTTTAGTTAAATGAAGATTTGTGTTAATGTTATCTTGTATTAAATAAAGTTTTGTTTTCAATGTAATGAAAAGATGTTTGTATATTGTCTGTTATTAAATGAATAGAAAGTTTTTTTTTTAATGTAATGAAAAGATGTTTTTATCTTTTATTAGATTAATAGAAAGTTTTTTTGTTAGTGTAATGAAAAGATGTTTTTATCTTTTATTAGATTAATAGAAAGTTTTGTTTTAAAGAGTATTCAAATAGCCAGTGATTTTAATGTTTATCAACTTAAACATTTGGTAAGATGATGGTTGATGTATTCAATATGTGTTTCTTCCAGTTCTATGGTTGCAAAATTTTTCCTTACTTATTGGGGGATTCGCGTGAATGAGTTAGAAAGTATGTTATTTGTTTCATTTGACGCTCCCACCAAGGGATATTGTAATATTGAGAGAAATAGTTTTTGTTTTGATATAATGTGCTTGCGCCGTAAATAGTGTGCATAAAAATAAGTTTTTTTTGTGAATAAACATTATATATAGAAGGTGTTTCTATATTTTTAATCATAAAATTTTTTTTTTTTAAAAAAAAGTTAAAGTAAATTAATTTTATATAAAAATTAAAATTTTAAAAAATTAAAATTTTTAAAAAATTAAAATTTTTAAAAAATTAAAATTTGTTTTAAAGAAAAAATAAGAAGTTTTTTTTATTATCTCCCGTTGCATCTGATATCCAAATATTCCAGACTGTAAGTCACATGGAAACTACCAGCCGCTTAGTAGATCTGGGATCCTGCTACATTCAGGTCACCTTGATACCAAAGAATACCGGCATGACGATACAAGCCCCGATGTTACAAGATAATTCTATGATGTCTGGGGGTCTCCGTACAAAAAATGCTTCCATTGTCGTAGCGATGACCATATTCGAAGTCAATGCCCGAGCTTAGGAAGAGATGGACGACCGCCTCTAGCCCCGATCAGTGACAATGCCCAGGGACGATCGACCAAACATCATCGAAGGAGAATGGTAGGCTCAACACAAGGGCCAGCTCCTTTTTCTCAGATGCGAACGGCTCCGTTGGCCAACCGGGGTGCTCTAATTGGCACCTCCAATGGTAGTTCCAGTAGTATATCAAACCCCCCCATCGACAATATTCTGCAACGAGCCGTCGAGAGTATCCACGGGCCCGCTCCGACGACGTCCGCCTTTTCTGCGGAAGCCCCTCGTATTGACGATATGGAGTTATGGGAGAACCAATTGCTGTCGTGAGGACTTCCACAAGATCCGTGCATCCTAGCTGTGTTAAATATCTATATATATATTTTTTGGCGTGCCACAGCCCATAAAGGGGTGGCATGTCGTAAATATGACATTTTCTAACATAATGTCAATCAATTTTTATGTATATATATATTAGTTTTATCAATTGTATAATTAATGAAATGTCAGTCATTTTCTGACAAATATATTTGTTTATATATTTTGAACAAAGAATCACTTTTTAATTTTTGACTTTTGAATTTTTCATGATTTTTTTTCTAATGATAATAAAACTTTTAATTTTTCATGATTTGTTTTAATGATAATAAAACTTTGTAATTTTTTATGATTTAAATTTTAAATAAACGGTTTGAATTTTACTCCAGTTTCAGTTCCGTGTTTCTTTAGTTATTCTTTCTGAGTTAATTCTTACTTTAGAATTTAGTTAGTTTTAGTAATTTTTTTGATATAGTTAACATTTGAATCGTTCGTTGTTTCATTTTTGTCAATATATTTTACAGAAAACTATAAAATATTGATAAGGACATCAGAAAATATCTTTTAAAGACATTGTGGGATGAATAATATGAAGATTAATTTTTAATATAATTTATTATTTAAAATAAATAGATGGCGTTAAATAATTGAATGCAATTGTTGCTATATTTATCATCAAGAGCATTGATTAGTAAAATTTGTTAAAATATTAACTGTAATATATTTTATAACGTAAAATAGGTCTATAAAAGTGGAATTTTACCTAGTTATATATATAATAGAGGAATATCAAATATATGTCTACTTACTTTTTATAAATAAATTTCTTATACTTGTTTGGAATAAATTATTACCATGCTTTTATATTAACGTATATACAAGTCAAAAAAAAACGACGAAATTAAAAAAAAACAGAAATAGAAATGACAAACTAGAAAACTAAATAAAAAGAACTATCAAAATTGAGCAGACAATCCAA
Source organism: Gordionus sp. m RMFG-2023 (assembly GCF_954871325.1). NCBI lineage: Eukaryota > Metazoa > Nematomorpha > Gordioida > Chordodea > Parachordodidae > Gordionus > Gordionus sp. m RMFG-2023. Next base: position 21,612,194 of record NC_088777.1, read on the forward strand.
ATTGGCAATGATCTAAATATAGAAATAATTTATTCAAATTACAAAAATCGCAAATAAAATAAGGTCTTCTTTTTTATTAGTAATTTTTAAAAAAAACAATTTATTATATTTTCATAAAAAAACATTAATTCATAATTTTCATAAAAAAATTAATGATATAAAAATCTTTTTTCATCAAAAACGATAAAAAAAAATCTACAATTTATGACATGCCACCCCTTTATGGGCCAATGGCATGTATCCAAAAAAAATGTATATGTATCTATATTTTTGTTGAAAAAAATGGTCGATATATAACGGTGTTGAATGATCAATTAAATTGCTATAACAGATTAGTAAAATTTTATAAAGTCCTTCGATTTTATTTGATTAATTCAATAATATCATGATTACCTTAAATATTTCAAAAAATAGCTAATTTCAATGTGAATGATCCATTGTGATAGTGGATATAACTATGGGAAACACCAACCCGAAAGGAACAATAGATATTTCCTAAAGCATCCAATTTCAGAATTGTCATTAATATTATTTTAAACATAAACATTAAGTTGTTTTGTTGGTGATAATATATCTTTGTCAAATCATCTGCTTCGTTTTCCACTTCGATTTTTATTTTTTCGTCTGCGATATCCATTCGTAATAAAGAATGTTCATTGCCTAAATTCATCATTGATGGTACTGTGGTATTCATTCGAGTTTCTTGAGAATTTATGTTACGTGGAGTTTTGGAATAATGATTGACGTTATTGTTATGAGACGATGTTTCAAAAAGCTGTTTCTGGCAAGATGTGAAAAGCGGCAACGTAGAGAAATGTAGCCCCACTAAATAACATGGCCATAGCGTAAAGGGATTTGATCTCTATTTGTCTACATTGACGTCATACATCGCAATCGGGTGGTTGTCATTGCTCCGAAAGGTCGAGTAAACGATAATTCATGAGCATTGACTTGTTAATTAACTTGATACGAGTCTGATAATGGGGAATACGTTTCACATGTGATTTTGGCAATTTATTTATATTATTATTATTTTATAATAATTAATTATTTTTTTAAAAAAAAAATCATTAAAATACAAGTGAAATACAAACACAAAAAAATCAAAGAAAATAAATTATCATAAGTGACCGAAAAAAAAATACTAATGATATTTATGCCACAAAAAATATTTTATCCACAACTAACCCAGTCATGCTAATCCCCAAGTCAGTATTATTCATTCCTTAATATTAATTACAAAATTAGAGGCAACTTCCAATAAAAATAAGTTAGGGGAAAAAAAAATATACAACAGAAGGGCTGAGAGAAAACAAAAAATATTTAACAAAGAAATTTTTTTACCAAATGTTAAAGATTCTCTTTTCAATATACATTATGAAGTATACCATGATAAAAAGTCATTTACTAAATCGATATTGTATTTTCTTTCCAACAATATACTTTTATGTTTGGCTCAGGGTTTCGAACCGTTTAGTATAACGGTTCGGTTCGTTCCGGTTTTTAGTTTAAAATTTTATAAAGGTTTTGTTCCATTTCAGTTTTTTAAAAAAATAATCATATCGGTTCGGTTCGGTTCGGTTTATAATTTATAACGGTTCTTTTCGGTTTTTATAAATTTAATTTAAAAAAAATTAATCATTAACCATGTATATATTAATTTTAGAGAAAAATCTTTTTATAATTTCTTATTTAATTTAACCATGAATGATAATCTAATAGATATTTATATTAAACTTAGTAAATATAAATTAGACAAATCAATTCTTTTTATTTCATAAATAAGATAAACACAAACATGCGCAAATACAATGAGGAACATTATCTATAAATTGAATATTGATCCCCAGTATGGACCTATCATATCGAGTTGCAATATCTAATTTTAACGATATAAGTTTTTGGTATATTTCTTTTTTTAAATTTTGCGAAAAATCAAATGCCATTTTTTTAATATTATTGCGTATATTTTCAGAATTGATGGTTAAATTACCACCCAATTCTACAATTATCGGATCTATAATATTTCTAAATGCTTTGTCATCAATTGATTTTATTGGTCTCCCATGAACTGTGATTAACTCAGTGCAGGAGCGGATTAAAGTGTCTTTATTAATATTAATTTGTATTGTATTAGTTTTGGTAAAAGCATTTTGAATTGTATTATGATTATTTGCATTTTTTGTTATTGTTTTTTTAATAGTCAATTTATCTTTTTTTTTTTTAATAATTTGAATTCCTTATCGTGGAATCTTTCTATATGTCGTTCAAGATTTGCTGCATGGTCCCCGGTTAAAACTTTACCACAGTTTTCTAGTTTACAAGTAGATTGATTTTTTACAATATCTAATTTAAAGTATGATCGCACAGGATTTAACTTTTCCCGAACCATTTAATAGATACTAATATGCTATATGATGATGAATAGATCAGAATCTTTTATTATAAAAATAGAATAAATAAATTTCTTAATAGAATCAGTATAATTTTTTATTTATCTTATCTGACAAGATCTCCCCCAAAAACGTGAATTATATGCAGGCCTACCCTTCATATAATTATGCCGATTTTTTCCTCAAAGATACTAACAACAAACCTTGTACACAGATGAAACTAAATAAGTGAATGGAGCTTACTAATACCATTTTAATAAATAATTTGATTTAATAGAGAAAAGAAAGAAGCAAAAAGATAAGATATAAAATAAGAAGAAAAGAAATAGAAAAGCTGTTTAAAATTCCAAAAACAACTGTCTTTTATTAAAAAATTAAAGTTAATTAAATTAAAACTTTAATGGATACTTTATCATTTTATAATTATCCAATTGAATTTCATGTGTTTAAATTTTATTTGGTACTATAAGATTTAGAAGGTTAATCAGTAAGTAGTTATTATTTCAAGAAATTATCCACTAAAGTGTAAATGGAAATAAATAAATAAATTAACCATAAAATACAGGAATATTAATTAACAATCATATGTTTTTTTTAATTTCAGAATTCTAATATTCATTTAAGTCATTATAAATTATTCATTATGAAAATATTAATTAATAAGAAATTAATATAAAACAGTATTTTATTAAAAGTAATCAGTACCTGATTTTCTTTAGATGTTAGTTAGAATTATGATTTTTCCCAAATAACTAATATACATATATATATATATAAGAATAAACTTGTTAATTTAAAGAATAGTCTTGTTTGATTTTAAGATTCTTATCTAATTAACTGGTAATTCGCCTAATCTCTATTAAATTGAGTATTTATTAACGTGATACGTGATATATAGCGCTTTTGCCCTCTAACGTTGAAGATTCAACAGAGCTACGCTAGGTTTTCCTCATTTCCATCTAATTGGAACAATTTAATTTGGGTATAAAAATAAAAATATGAGGAGCCCTCCACACGTTTGCGGGCAAGCCGCACGTACTTGTAGGCACAACATTTCGAAAAATGTTGCTTAAACCTCTATAGGCTTTAATTTAGAAGGAGTGGGACAAAGAAAAAGCCTATACCCGAGAACTACAGTATAGTTTAATTACTTTAAAGGTGGGTGATGGCTGATTTTAAGCTTAATTTCTTTAATGTAAGTTATATCTGTAAATAAATATGATTAAAATAAAATAATATTTACCACCGGATGAACCCAAAGAGCGAAAAGGAAAAGGGGGGAAAAAAATATGATTAAAATGTTCCCATAATTTATAACTCCAGTATTTATTAAAGTGAAAAGAAAAAACAATAAACATGGTGGTATTAATTGACATGAATGTTTAAATTTAATTATTTTTTAAAACCGTTTTGAACCGGTTTAAACCGATTTAAAATATTTTAACGGTTCGGTTCGCTCTTTTTATAGTTTCTTTATAACGGTTCGGTTACGGTTACGGTTCAGAAAATTATAACGGTTCATTCCGGTTTGGCGGTTCGGTTCAGTTCGGTTCGAAACCCTGGACAACATAAACTCAGATATAAAAAATAGCAACTGGCAGACACTGCCGATTGAAAAAAATAAACATCTGGCAGACAAAGAACATTCCTTAACGAACAAAAAGAAAAACTTTCCAATATCATTAAAATGGTGAAAAACTTTTTAATAAACCCGTCTGAATTGAACTATAAATTGGATAGAAACTGACCATAAAAACTTGTATACAGAACAATATTAAAAAAAATGATCCAATATATGGAACCCTGACCCCATATGAACCGTTTAATTAGTGTACTTTAAAAAAAAATCGAGTATATCTTCTCGTATTATTTACCCTTCTTATTTATCCCATTTTAACATGATCGTGATGACGGATCACAGTAACCCCGGTTATTAACAAAATTTCACTTAATTTAGAACCCCGGTTTACTAATACCCGACCTCTTTCCAATTTTTTTTCCGATTGTCAAACAATCTCGTCCAAACATTCTGGCCCACTGAAAACTTTACCCCTAATTTAACTTCCACTGAGGTAATAATCTTCCTCTTTGGTTTTAAGAAATCTAAAGGACCCCGTGTTCGCCTACCTAAAAATAACTCTAGAGGCGTAACCCCCTCTCGATTGCGAGAATTGAGGTAATATAATTGAGACATGTAAGCCTCATCTTTATGGGTTCCAGCCTTTTTAATAAAATTTTTAACAATGGCTACCATCCTCTCAGCTTGTCCATTAGAGCTGGGATGATATGGTGGAGCAATAATGTGATTTGTCTGTGACTCAACACAAAACTATTTAAAATCCTCACTGACGAAGGCGGGACTCTCATTAGACACTATCGTGTCGGGAAAACCGAACCGGATATATAATTCTTTTAATTTTTTAACAACAATTTTTGTGGTATATCCATGTACTTCTGCATATTCTATCCACTTAAAATACGAATCTACCACTAAAAAATATGTTTTTTTTATCAAGATCAAAGAAATCAATGTGGATACGTTCCCAAGGTTTCTTTGATTTAGGCCAAATTTGCCCTAGTTCTTTGCGGGGCATAGGGGCACAGGTATTACAAGGAACGCATTTCCTAGTAATCCGTTCAATAGCATTGCCCATACCAGGCTACCATACATATTCCCGAGCCCAAGATTTCATCTTGTCTCGACCTTGATGTCCGGCATGCAATAAATTCATAATCTTACCCCTTAATTTATAAGGAATTACGGCCCTGTTTCCCCTCATAATACAATCATCAACAATAGACAATTCTTTTTGTATATTTTATAGGAATCATATTTGTTTTTCCAAAGTTTTTCTCCTGTTAAACTCAATTTTACTTGACTTAGATCTTTGTCGTTCACAGTATTTGTTTTCAAATCTACCCAATTGGTAGGACCCCCTTTTAAAATATAGACAGAGTACGCACTAAGGCCTTCTCTCTATCAATACTTATCCTATCACTTATTTCCGGATCTGCACAGCCTGAACCTAACCTAGACAAAATATCAGGCAAATGATTCTCTTTGCCTCGACGATACCTAACCTCCACGTTAAAACTGCCCACTAATAATAACCAACGCTGCAACCGGGGAGATAACATTAACTCCCTATTATCCTTTCGAAATAAGTGGATAAACGGTTTGTGATCGGTAAAAATTACAAATTTTTTACCAATCAAATATTCACGGCATTTTGTCAAACCGAAAATCACGGCCAAGGCCTCCTGTTCAATCACAGAATATCTCGTTTCTACACCCCGAAAAACTCGCGAGAAAAAAAGGATGGGCCTTTCCACACCATCAATTAAATGTAATAAGGCTCCTCCAACACCTTTGTTAGTTGCATCAACAGCTAATATGATTTCTAAATCATTGTTGAAACATACTAAAATTGGCTCTTTCCCAATCTTTCCCTTTAAAATTTCAAACGCTTCTTGTTGTTCCACTTTCCAATCAAATTGAACACCTATTTTTAATAACTCATACAACGGGGCAGCTACCTTCGCAAAATCCTCGATAAAACGATGGTAGTAATTTACCATACCCAAAAAGGACTGCACCTCAGCCTTACTATTGGGCTGCTTCAAATTTAATATATTCTTCAAATTTTTTTGTAATGGCTTCACCTCAATCCCATTTATTTGATGGCCTAAATATTCTACCTCCGTTACGCCCAAAATGCTTTTCCCCTTACTGGCTCTCAAGCCTTTACCATGAATTCTCTTAAAAACTTCCTCCAAACGTTGGTTATGCTGTTCAGGCGTCATCCCTGTAATTAGCACATCATCCATATAATAAAATACCCCCTCTAGTCCTTGGAAAACGGACGCTATGGTACGCTGAAAAATAGGGGCCGACACACTCAACCCAAATGGTAATCTACAAAAAGTGAACAACCCCTTAGGAGTCGTGATCGTCAATAATTTACGAATTTCCTCCCTCAAAGGTAATTGTAGATAGGCTGACGAAAAATCAACCTTTGAAAAATATTTTGCTCCCTTCAACTGAGCCAAAATTTCCTTAATTAGAGGCAACGGATATTTAACCTCTGCTACCCATCGATTTAGGATTACTCTGAAATCAGCATAGAGCCTCAATTTACCATTTGATTTTTTAAACGGTAGCAACGGGGTTGCCCATACACTATATTCCACTGGAACAATAATACCATCTTTAACCCATTGATCCAAATCTTCGTCAATTTCCTTTTTCCATTCAAAAGGAACTCGTCGACACGCTAGAAAAATAGGTGAAAATCCCTCCCTTAATTTTACATCCACTTGATAATCATTAAGACAACCTAACTTGTCTTCGAAAATTATTTCACATTTCTTCATTAAAAGAGATATACCTTCCCGCATTTTATGTAATTCATGAATACCAATAGCAACCATTGGGTTTTCATCAATGCTAATATTGTTTTCAACCATTAATTCCGTGGAATTTACATACCTATCAGAATTAAGGGTTGAATTATCTTGTTTTACGGTTAAATCCGTCCCTTCTATTTCATGCATTTTCTTTCGAGCATTATTAGCAATATTTTTGTTTTTAGTCTCATTTAGAGCCGAACCATTATGTATGGTAAAAATATTCCAATAATTATTGAAAGGACCTAACTGAATAATCCAATCCAACGCCATGATGGTCTCCATATCTTTCTTCACTACCCATAATCCAGGAAAAATGTGGTATCATGGAGAATTACTCTTAACTTATTTTTCCCAAAACTACAATTTCAGACCCATCAAATTGTCTGACACACATAGATTCTTTTTCAAGTTTACCCCCAGGCCAATGTTTATAATAATATCTTCTAGACATTATGGAAATGCTAGCCCCTGTGTCAAACAACATGTCGATGTCCCTCGAGTCAACTCTTACAGTAACTCTTGGACAAGGACAATGCGACTAATCTCTCAGTCATTAAAATCTCATATGTTTTAATTGACTGATCAATATTAATCTCATTTGAAAAACATCAGTTTCATGAGAATTCTCATTTAAACATAAATTCAACTCGGAATTTAGTGGTTCATTAACAATATTCATATATTTTTTTGCAATATCACTGGGATATTTTTCCCATCTGAAAGTATTAACATCCCTTTTATCGGAATATTTAACAATACCCTTAGGATATTTCTCCCATTTAATATTATTAGAATATTCATTATTTTTATTTTTATCATCAGGATAAAAAAATTTCTGTTAAAACCATGGCTTTTACGAGAATCATATCTCATTTCCGCATGGCTATTTACTTTTATATTGTTTCTACCTCCCGTTCCCCTACTTACTATATGATTACACTGGCAATCATATAGTCAATTTTCAATACAATTTATGGCTACATGTCCCGATTTGTTACATTTAAAACACAAACGGGATCTACCATAATTCGATTGTAGAACTTCAAATTTATTCGTGTTGGTACCAGAAATTTTTCTAACATTAGTATTTTCTAATGTCAATTTCTTTAACGGAAAACCCTCACGAAAATTTTGTTCTTTGACCACACAGGTCTCTACCTGGTGGCCCCTATACCCACAGCGTGTACATTTCAAATCTTCTAAGATTTTCTTATGACCAGAAAAACCATTTTTTTCAACGGAGATATTTTTTTCCATTTGACCATGTCGGACCACATATTTGGCCTTTATTACCATTACTATTCGCAATAACCAATTTATTTATATCTTGATATATAATCTTAATAACTTCTTTTATTTCTTTCAATTCTTGGAGGATAACTACAGATCTCTCCACAATATCCAAACGATCATCGTTATTACATTCCAAAGTTTCTACCATTTCTGGTCTGCCGTTCTTTATTTCATTTAAAACCACACTTAAATTACTTTCCAAAACCGAAATTTTTTTCCAACAATCAGCCGACACCGGAGTGTCTATTTTCCAATTTCCATTATACTTTGGTCGCAACCAGAGTACATTTTCCAAACAAAAATTTTATTATAATAGATAACCCACATATTATGATCAATAATAAAATTGTCACTAATGCATTATTTACATCAAATTTATCAACCATTTGATACAAATTTTGATAAGTAATACTCGGATACTATGAAATTTTATTAAATAGGCTAGGCTCAATATCAAAATTAAACATAAAACCCATCTCATTATATGGAAAATTTATATTACTTTAAATTGGCCGTGGTAAATAAATATTTTTAGAATATTTAAAAATGTGTTTTTTTTAAAAAAATTAATTAAATTTCTAAAAAATTTAAACAAAAATGTGATTGCGTTGTGTCCTGAGGAGATACACAAAATATAAAATAAAAATATTGTTTTTACCTTATAATAACGAATAACCTTGGTATCAAGACTATCCTGTAGTCACGGTCAACAACTGTCAATAAAAACGATGAAATTAAAAAAAATCAGAAATAGAAATGACAAACTAGAAAACTAAATAAAAAGAACTATCAAAATTGAGCAGACAATCCAAATTGGCAATGATCTAAATATAGAAATAATTTATTCAAATTACAAAAATCGCAAATAAAATAAGGTCTTCTTTTTTATTAGTAATTTTTAAAAAAAACAATTAAATATATTTTCATAAAAAAAACATTAATTCATAATTTTCATAAAAAAATTAATGATATAAAAATCTTTTTTCATCAAAAACTATAAAAAAAATCTAATTTGAAATGATTGACATTTCAAATATATAATAAAAATATTACAATTTACGACAACTACCTTACACCATAATTTACCAGATGACATCTTTACTAAACTACAATCTATAAGCACTGAAGCTGATCTTAAGAAATCGTCGACACTAATCAACAAGCTCAGATTATTACAGCCTGATAAGACTCGAAACAAGAAAATTAGCCATTTCAATGCTGCGGTCGAAAATAAGAACGAAAGTTTTTTAGAGTAGATTACCCGATTAGCTCAACATGAATTGCAACGTTGTTGTATACGATAAGGTTATAGAGAAAATAAAGGTGTTCAGGCTTGTCTAAAATAAAGTACAGGATTAAAAATTTACTCATTTTAGATGATGTCATAAAGATAGGTAAAGAATTAGATGAAACTGATATCGAAACATCATACATAAGATCGTTATCAAAGGTAACACAAACTCTTATGTAAAACATGTGGAGGGAGCAAGACAAGATAAGAAAGTTAACAAACAAAAGCCAACTAACAGCAGATATGATAATGCCCAGATGATACTGTATGATGAGACCAACAGAATTACGATAATCATTCAAACAACAGTTAAGACAACCATGACAGACACGACCACATCATGACAACCAAAGATTTAGAGAAATTTCTTATGTTCTTTTCAATAATTAGGACACAAGATATAATAACAATAATAGATTTAATAATAACAATTATGGATATAATAATAATTACAAGCCTTTTAATGATTTTAAATACAACAACAGATTTGACAACAATAGACAACCGTTAAAAAATGTTAGAGGTTATAATATCCAATGTGCATCAACAATTTTACGATCGCGACAATAAAAATTACGTGACTCATAATCCTAGACATCGCCTTACTTAAATAAGATGAATACAGTTAATATAGAAGTGATAGAAGTCTCTTACTCCCTGCCTACTTTAACATATATAACAAATAAAAAGTATTTATATATGCAATAATAATGTCTAAATATCAATCAAGCATTGATTAGATTTTTATTATTTAAATTATTTTATAATCCTAATTATATAAATATAATAATTTATTCATTGAAAATAAAGTTCAAAATCAATAATCTACTATATTATTCATTTTTAGATTTAATTTACTGTACCTATACCCAAGAAAATTTCTAAAATCCAAACCACTAACTTGGTTAAAACTCTGAGTATATTTAATTAAAACATCTTTTACTCATATATTTTATATTAGAAGTGAAGAAAGAAGAGATTGATTTCGAGATGAATTAAATGCTTAAAATAATACAAATGGAAACAAAATTGATAATATTTTAGACAAAAGAGGGGACAATTAAAAAGTTGGAGTTGAACAAAGTATATTTAATTAAAATATCTTTAACTCATTTATTTTAAATTTATTAGATAATAAAGAAAGAAGAGCTATTGATATTGAGTTGAAGGCTATAAATAATATAAATAGAAGCAATGTTGATGATATTTTACACAAAGGAAGATGAGGCTATGAAAGAGGTGAGGAATAAACTACATTTAAAATACAGTTGTTCAATTTTAAACTATGCTTTATATTATATAATAAAAGAGTAATTGAAGTTCCGAGAGATATAAAAATTGAAAGCAAAAGGTTAAGAGAAAGAAAATAGGTAAATTAATTTATATATATATAAGATATATTTGAAAAACAATAGAAGCTATAGGTGTTCAATCTGAAAATATCTCTTATGTTATTAAAATTTATGTGATTACAGATAAAATTAAATATAGGCATGATTCTTATTAGGATGGTATAGCCTGTTTTTGGTAGCAACAATCCATATAGAGGTATATTGGATAATGAAGGAAAAAAAATATATTTTTTTTATCATTTTTATAATTTTTACTTGAAAAATAATTTTATATTCGAATTCACAAATATTTAATGCTCTTTGATATTATAAATTATAATATATGAAAATATTTAATACTGTAATAAATATTTTCTATTAAAAAATAATATTTTTAACCCATCAAATGTCTTGTATTTATATGCTAGTATTAGTATATATGTCGTATTGGGATATGGAATCTCGTGGGATTCGGGATCCCAACGTGGGGATTCGAGATCTTGAATCCCCACGTTTTTTTGGAATCTTTTTTTTAAATTAAAAAAAATATTTAAATCGAATCCCCTTATTATATTTTTTATTAAATATTTTAGCTTTATATAAAAATTTTAATATTTGGAGAATTTCTTAAGAATTTAATAAAATCTTTCTTTCTTATTACTTTAAGTGATCTTTCTTTTCTTTCTTTCATTACTTTCCTAAAATTTTTTATTTTAATATTTGGAGAATTTCTTATGAATTTAATAATCATCTGTATACATTTTAATACAATATTTCAATTTAATGAAAAAAATTGACTCGTTTATTACAATATTTCGATATTTTTATTTTGTATAAATTTCAATAATATATTTCAATTTATTTCGAATTAACCCTTCCCAACAAAGGTTAAAAAAATCACTTAAACTTTAAAGATGGGGTCTATTTTACCCCTAATAAATACAAAATTTAAGATTTTATGCTAATTTTCCTAAAATTGCTTAGATTTTAAGACTATATTTCAATATAATGAATAAAATTGACTCATTTAATACTATATTTCGATATAATAAAAATATGCTACATTATTTTAAAAAATTATCACCAAATAATACTATATTAATTTAAAATAACATAAAAAAAACATAAAAAAAATAACAAAAAAAATAATATACCCGACTTAAGCAATAACCCATATTTTAATTTTTCTTTCTTTCTTATTACTTTCCTAAAATTTTTGAAAAAAAATATTCACAAAAACAACAAAAAAAATTGAAAAAACGAAAAAAAACACCACCAATTTTTTTTTAAATCTAGCTATTTTTTTTATATAATAAAAATAAACTTAAACTTTATTCATTTTTTTTCATCGTTTTTAAAAATTATTAAATTATATTTTTTTAAATATTCCGAATCTCCCTAATGGGCTAAGCACATCTAATTAAAAATAAACTTAGTACTCTATTCATAAACTAAATAATATAATTTTCAAAAAGGATATAATTAAAAGGCTAAAATAAGGGATTCAAATTAAAGCAATAATGAATGAAAAGGGATAAGATTGACATTTTTGTTTTTGTAAGTTTATGTAAAATCAATCACTTGACAAACCTTGATATTTTTTAAAATTCTATATTTTGAAATATTTGCTAAGTCTATTTTTATAACACTTATTTTTTATGGATAAAAATAACCCCGGTCTTCCGTATTAGATTGAAACAATCTAAGTTTTATATGATCAGATTAGCTTCTGCTTACAGTTATTCCACACATAGCCCTTACAAAAACAAATTTCCAAACTTTTTAAATCGTCTAAAATTAATTAAAAACAGATAGGATGTACATCATAAACTAGGTTTCGAAGATGATTTTTGAATACTTTTTATCAGGGTTGGCAATTCGGTCAATTGACCGGTCAAATTCAGTCAATTGACCGGAGGAGTATTTGACCTGGTCAAATACTCCAAAATATTTTAAGTGATAAAATTAATTTCAAAAGTATAAACGGCATGTTTAATAGTTAATTATGTGGAAAGCAGTAATTTCTATAAAAAACAATCAATTCCCACCTAAAGTTAGTGGGATAAACTTTGCCCACCATGCCCATTAAGACTAATAATTACTAGTTATACTTTTTCTTTAGAAAGAAATATGTCGATTTGGGATATTCTTAGTAAAACAGAAATCGATTGAAGATTTCGACATCGGGAAAGATGGAGAGGATTTAATACCTTTGTCTAGATATTTTTTTGGGAAAATGTTTACACCCACCCTCTCATGATTTAATCCACCAGAAGACATAGATTATAGTTAAAATTGAAGGAAAATGAAAGAAAAATGTTAACAATTCTACGTATTATTGATTATTTTCGCTTTAAAATGTTAACTCTAAAGTTTGACTAAAAAAAGGCCGTTTAAATCTGTACTTTCTCACTCTTAAACATTTTTAAAAGATTAATTAGTGCTGTTAAATAGTCGAGTTCTCCTTATACTTTTGAAATTAATTTTATCACTTAAAATATTTTGGAGTATTTGACCGTATTTGACCAGGTCAAATACTCCTCCGGTCAATTGACTGAATTTGACCGGTCAATTGACCGAATTGCCAACCCTGATAAAAAGTATTCAAAAATCATCTTCAAAACCTAGTTTATGATGTACATCCTATCTGTTTTTAATTAATTTTAGACGATTTAAAAAGTTTGGAAATTTGTTTTTGTAAGGGCTATGTGTGGAATAACTGTAAGCAGAAGCTAATCTGATCATATAAAACTTAGATTGTTTCAATCTAATACGGAAGACCGGGGTTATTTTTATCCATAAAAAATAAGTGTTATAAAAATAGACTTAGCAAATATTTCAAAATATAGAATTTTAAAAAATATCAAGGTTTGTCAAGTGATTGATTTTACATAAACTTACAAAAACAAAAATGTCAATCTTATCCCTTTTCATTCATTATTGCTTTAATTTGAATCCCTTATTTTAGCCTTTTAATTATATCCTTTTTGAAAATTATATTATTTAGTTTATGAATAGAGTACTAAGTTTATTTTTAATTAGATGTGCTTAGCCCATTAGGGAGATTCGGAATATTTAAAAAAATATAATTTAATAATTTTTAAAAACGATGAAAAAAATGAATAGAGTTTAAGTTTATTTTTATTATATAAAAAAAATAGCTAGATTTAAAAAAAAATTGGTGTTGTTTTTTTTCGTTTTTCAATTTTTTTTTGTTGTTTTTGTGAATATTTTTTTTCAAAAATTTTAGGAAAGTAATAAGAAAGAAAGAAAAATTAAAATATGGGTTATTGCTTAAGTCGGGTATATTATTTTTTTTGTTATTTTTTTTAATGTTATTTTAAATTAATATAGTATTATTTGGTGATAATTTTTTAAAATAATGTAGCATATTTTTATTATATCGAAATATAGTATTAAATGAGTCAATTTTATTCATTAAATTGAAATATAGTCTTAAAATCTAAGCAATTTTAGGAAAATTAGCATAAAATCTTAAATTTTGTATTTTTATTAGGGGTAAAATAGACCCCATCTTTAAAGTTTGTGAATTTTTTAACCTTTGTTGGGAAGGGTTAATTCGAAATAAATTGAAATATATTATTGAAATTTATACAAAATAAAAATATCGAAATATAGTAATAAACGAGTCAATTTTATTCATTAAATTGAAATTTTGTATAAATGTATACAGATGATTATTAAATTCATAAGAAATTCTCCAAATATTAAAATAAAAATTTTTAGGAAAGTAATGAAAGAAAGAAAGATCACTTAAAGTAATAAGAAAGAAAGATCACTTAAAGTAATAAGAAAGAAAGAAAAGAAAGATTTTATTAAATTCTTAAGAAATTCTCCAAATATTAAAATTTTTATATAAAACTAAAATATTTAATAAAAAATATAATAAAAATATTCCGAATCCCCATCCCCATGGGGATTCGGAATATTTAAATATTTTTTTTAATTTAAAAAAAAGATTCCAAAAAAAACGTGGGGATTCAAGATCTCGAATCCCCACGTTGGGATTCCGAATCCCACGAGATTCCATATCCCAATACGACATATATATGCATAATAAATGACAAAACATGAAATATAATTTATAAAGTATAATATACTTTTAAAAAATCCGGCCGAAGACCGGAAAAAGAGATTGTAAAGGTTAGTAACACCCCTGACCTCTATCGAGTGGTTAAAAAGCCCTATTGGGTCGATTTTTAGAAACGGTCCGATTAAGATTATAAACAAGGTAATATTAGGTGATCCTGAAGACTTACTCATAGATGGCAGAAAGGTTTGGATATCTATTTGCTATATCTCGAGGCTTGCATAATATTTTTTGGCTTGAATCTTAATTGGGCTGTTTTTTTAAATCTAACCAAATAGCGCTCTTTAAGAAGACTAGAGGTAAGTTTATCCTTTTTAGAGTTGGCTCAAAACCTGTTTAAAATGGAGCTATTCATCACCACTAATTATTAGTGGTGAACATTACTCTATCACTATAGAGTGGAAACGCGGAGACGACTTATAAAAATAAAACTTTTTGCTGCTAAGATTTTTGACTATATGAAAATTTTAATAACTACAATAAGGAGAAAAGGTGTTCAAATTTAAATGCTAATTTTTGGCAGGGCTCAGTCCCTCTTCAAAATTTGGAATGGTGGCTAAAAATCAAAAAATTTAGTGAGGGATGATATAGCCCCCGTAGCCTTCTCGCAATACACATGGTATTGTTATTTTATTATTTACAGTAACGATAAAATAAATGTAACAAAATATATTTATAAAAATTTATTATAACTACTGTCTTTTTAAAAATTCAATATAATTAAGATTTGAAAATTTGAACAATTTAAAAAAAAAATTCAAAACAAATCCACATTAATTCAGAAGCGTTGCTAACTTTTACATAAGAAGCCAATTTTTTTAAAAAGTATCTATTACCTTTACTCAATTTAATAATTTATGGGGGGCTTCGCCTCTCTTACCACACTATGAGAGCACTTGGTCTATATTGCCAGGTTTAATTAGTATACATATACTCGTTAATCAAATTAATGTCTAACACAAATGTAGAGTCTAATAAAAAAGCTTTAATCTCATACATAAACAATAAAAAATTCCTAAAACTGCATCTAACTTTAAGAATTTAATATAAATAAAAAATTTATTTAACCAAATTCTTCTAAATTGTGTATAATTTGAGGAATCTTTGAATATTCAAATAGTTAGCATTTGATTTAGTTAAATTTTGATGTGCACCATAGGCGTGGCCAAGATGAGTTGGGGGGGGGGGAGGAGAGGTGCCAGTTTTAGGTGATTTTATTCCCATAAGGAGGTCTTTAAGTACACTTATTGAAGACTCTTGGCTATATTAGATTTTGATAAAAATAATTTTATTGGGGCTACACTTTTTTTGTATAAAAATGTTTTTTTTCTAAAATATTTTAGTTATTTTAAAAAACTATTAACTTTTATTTTCTTTAAATTCTTTGTCGTAATATGTTGTATACATTTTTGGGAGGGAAGGGGTGTATATGGGGCAGTGTTGTTAAAATAGCGCGCTACTTTTTTCAGTAGTGGTAACTTTAGCTGGCTACTTTTTTTAGAAAATAGCTAAAGCGGTAGCTCGCTACTAATTTAGAAAGTAGCGCAATTTTACATAATAAATACATCTAAAAATTATTAAAATATATTTTTTATTAAATCAAAAATTATAATCCTTTTATTTTATTTAATTTTGAAATTTATATTTAAAAATATACATTATAAATCTAGTTAGCATTATAAATCTATTTATTAAAAATGTGTGAGATTGTTGAAGATAGTGAAATTTCTTTGGAAAATGAGAAAAATATAGATTATCCTTTCCCAAAATTCAAAAAATACTTTAATCTTGAAGAAAAAATTACTACTGGATATCGGTTTCGCAAGAAAATTTTGCCAACTCTATTATACAATTATATAAAATGAATGATTTATTGCTTGATTAGCCATAATTTAAATTGGCTTAATTTACATTTCAATCTATAATATTAATATAATTAATTCAAAATTAATATATTATTAATTACCTTGTGTATAATAATTATATTTTTAAAATCTTTATTTAAAATAATTTAATTCTATTTTAATATTTTTTTATAAATGAATCTAAATCTCAGATAAATTTAAAAATTAAATAGGTATTTTTCTTATTTTATAATTAATACAATAGCTTTATATAAATTAGATTTCCAGATCTGTATGATGATGATAATGTAATAGCTGCTATCGTTCATCCTAGTTTCAAGTTAAATTGGCTATACATTAATTTGACATCTAAATGGCAACTTGATAGGCTGATGGTAACATTAAAAAATGCGATGCCTAACCACGATACTAATACTATAGCAAGATCGAAACCGCGGCCTTACATAGACGATTTTTTTAAAATAAATAATAATAATATTATTGAACCTCTAGATTATTATTTTAATTCTAAAAATACTCATTTAAATATCTTTGATGATTTTTTTCATATAAAATGTGTGTTTATTATTAATACTGCGTTGCCCTCAAGTGCTAGTGCTGAACGATTATTTAGTATGGCAAAGCTTATACTTTCTGATCGTCGCTCTAGACTTGGGGATGACAGTACAAAATGTTATTATTATAAAGTGCAATATTAAATAAATTATATATATATATATATATATAATATATATATATATATATATGTGTAACAAATTATAGTCATGTTTTTATACCAATATTTTATTTGTGGAAATAAAGTTATGTAAAAAATTTTAAAAAAAAAATCAAAATAGAGTAAAGAGTAGCTAATAGCGCGCCACTCATTTGAAAACGATAGCGATAGCGCACTATTTTTTTTATAAAATAGCAGCGGTAGGCGTTTAACAACATTGATATGGAGAGATTTGTCATTAGCTTTAAATGATATTTACAACAGGCAAATTTCCGAAAGGGGTTTTTTCTGTTTTCCCCTCCTGGCTATTCCTATGATGCGTTAATCTAATAAAGAATTATTTACAAAATAAAAATTATAAGTAGATGTACCCTTCAATGAGTTATAAACTGATGTAAGATTGAGAATCCTTTTAAAATAAAAAGCTGGGAGGCATCGATTAAATGAAAAATAAAATATTCAACTGAAAAATATTATTATTTGGGCTAATAATTTAGCAACTACTTTCAAGCTATAAATTGTAATTTAGTATAGTTTATGTCTATAATCTTCTAATAAAATAATCATCATAAACAGATGTACCTTATAATGAATGGCAATAAGATGGCAATCCCTTTTTCAAATAAAATTGAGGGGCAACTATTAAATGAAAAATAAAATTGAAGAATTTTACTTATTGGAGTATTAATTGATGAACTATTTTGAAAATTGTTACTGGTATTAGATTAGGTTAGGTTTCATTTTGATATATAGAATCATCTAATAAAATGATACCTTATAAAATAATGTTAATAATTATGAATCGATTTATAACATTTTTATCATATAATATATTTTTTCATATTTTCATTTTGTTTAGGGCGAAAAGATAGAAATATAAAGTATTAATTAATTAATTTAATTTTTTTAAAAAATAGGGTGCTAATTCCTTTTCAAATGAGATAATTTTGAAAAAGACATGCTTTAGCATCTGTCGCACCTATATAGCGACGTCCCTGAGCCAATTGCGCCTTCAAGAGTAATTGATCAGAAGTGTCTTGAACATCCCAGCCAAAAGTACCTAGGGCAAACATATCCTAGGACAATAGTACTCCTGGATAAAAAAGCGGTCTAAAATACCAATAAAAGATATCTGATAAAAATTTTAAAAAATATTTTAAAGGCTTAAAAAGAGCAAATTTTTTAAAAGTAAATTTCTTCCTAGTTTCAATTTTCAGCACTGTTTTTCTACCAAATTTCTATAAAAGGTCGTGTATATTCGGGGTCTGAAAAACCCGGACCTTTAAAAAATTGCGCAAATTGCCGGGCATTTACCAAAATTAAAACCCGGCTAATGTTTTGTCAGAATTTTACGGACATCACATTTTTAATGTCAATTAAGGCTCTAATATCTCTCCTCGATTATCTACTTATACAACAATTGTTTTATAAATCGTAGTGTTCGATATCTGCATTGTGTATTTGTCATTAGATCATTATATTCTTGCTAATTTAATATATTCTTTAAAAATTTAATATTTTAGTTAGACTCACAATATACAAGAAATTAACCTATTACACACATAATCGACAGTTTATAAGACAACAAAACTAAAATAACAAAAATTTATCATTTTCAAAAGCATATATTTAAGATAATTTGAATTTCAATATTAGTCGAGCATTTTTTTTTTTTTCCTTTTATTAAATTTTGCATTTGTTATATTTTTCACCTCATCAGAAAGGGAATAATTTTCTACTTTACCATTCAAAATTGATGTATTGATTTCAAAATGATTTAAAGTTGCCTCCATCTTTCTTTTTTTACTTTTTTTCGTGGCATGTTGTTCATGTTCTTCATCCTCTATCAAGATGCTAGATTCTGTGTCCTCTTTTTTGAGTAATAAACTATTTGATTCAATTGGTGAGTGTTGCCTTTTGTCCTTTTTTTTAATTTTTTTTCCCCCAATATAGCTCGTAGGTTCAGTACCAATGTTTTTCATATATTCCATTGCCTTTAAGATAGTCGAAGTAAATTTAATATAAATTTAGCAGGTAGGTTGATAGAATTAGCAAATATAATCTCTACATATAATAATAATGTACAATTCCATGATATCAACAAAAAAAACATGATTTTCAACACTAACCCTTCAGACATTTCTTAAATTTCTATAAGATTTATATATATTTATAACTAGGGAAAAAAATAAGCCTCCAACTCTAAACAATGGCTAAGACATGGGTCCTAAATGTCAAAAAATGGGGCATTTTAGACAAAATGCACTCTCTTTAATTTTAGATATTGATCTAGAAACGTCATTTAAATTTCTTTATATAGCCAATTGGTAGGCCTTTAAAGCTATATAAGGTTAAATTTTAAATTTCAAAAACCAAAAATGATTATAAAATCAAATCGGCATTTTTTATCTCTCAATTTATATATATATATATATGTAGGATTAATTAATAAATGAGTAAATTTTTAAGTTGGACCGAGCCCAAGTTTAGGAGATAACGCATTTTATTCATTATTCTATTGCAAATATACCTAAAACGAATTATTCGTTATTCGATTCGTATATTAAGAAAACAAATAACAAAATTATTCGATTCAAGGAAATATATTATTCGTCGAATAATTTTTTATCCATTATTCGATCGAATTATTCGATTATTCGTATAATTTGATTTTTTCGTATTATTCAAAATTAATTGTATATTTTCGAATTCGTAAATATTCTAACTATTTGTAAATATTAAAACATATTCATAAATATTTAAAATTATTTGTAATTGTAAGTATTTAACATGTTCCTCAAGGAACATTTTATTTTTTTTACTTTATTTCTATATCTATAAATCATTTTTAAATTTTAATCATCTAATTTTTCCATTTGAAATCTTTTGAGAAAAAATATTTGAATAATTTTTAAAAAATAAAGATTTTTGATCAAATTTTACCTAAAATTCAAAATATATTTAGTAAAAAATCTTTTATAAGTAAAATTTTAATGCAGAAGAAATCTTTCAAGATGAAATCAGAAATTATTTTTAAAAAAAATCAAAGATTCATTCAAAAAATTTTTTTAAGACTTTTTAATACCTTAATTTTTATTTTTTAACAAATATTTTTAAAGAATTTAATTTTCGAATTTATTCGACGAATCAAATCGAATGTTTTTATTCGTGCGAATATAAATAAGGAATTATTCGATTCCTACGAAATAATAAAATTTCGATGTAGGTTTAATTGAAAATATTCTTGATAAATATTTGATTGATCAATAATTGTAATGTCAAAAGCTGTTTAATATTTATTTAAGATGTGAAAAAGGGTTTTGGGGAAGGGGGGGGGGGGCTTTGGTTAATTTATATGATAAATTGAATTTCTCTCTTGATAAAAATAACTAGAAAATACAAATAAATTTATGACTATAATTTTACTGAAGACAAAATTTAATATTTATATTGTTATTTGAATGATTTTTATAATATGAATATAACTTAACTTTAATTTACCATAGGCATTTATTTTGGCCTTTAGATAAATAATTTTTTTCATATTTATCATTATCATCCATATGCGAATTAATTCCAGTGATATTTGCTTTAGAAAAATTAATTAGTTTACTTGATTCTCATATGGATGCTGAAGGCTAGAACTTTCTGCTAACATTTTGGTAATGTTTGTCAAGGACTATTACGAAGAAATGCCATTCCGCTTTACTTCAAAAATCAAGTTCGTTATGGATTAGATTATGAGCTTTTTAAAATTCTCATATTAAGTTACTGCACCATCATAAAAAAACGCTTTTGATAAATTATGATTTAAAAAAAAACATTTTTGATGAATTTTGATTTAAAAATATAAAAATATTTTAGTTTAAATAAATATAAAAAATTTCGTCTTAAATCTGCAAATTTATTAAAATTTTATATCAATATGAGTTTCTTTAAAATGAGTAAAATTCCTTAAAATTGCATAATCTTTTTTTTTTATTGGTAATAACTTTATTATTTATTCATAATCATTAAATTACAGAGGATTAAAAAATATATATTAAAATGGATATATTAAAAATTAAATATTAAAAAAATAAATATATAATATATATAATCTATGAAGACAATAAAAAGGACTATAAAAAAAAGATATATTTTAAAAAAAAGGGGGGGGGGTATATATCATCCAAGAGAAGAGTGAATACTTAAAAAATTAGACCGGCAAATTTCCAGGGAAATCTGCTGGCGAAGGTAAAATCCTTCACTGGGGTCCCCTGAGATCTGTCTCATTTTTTTTCCTATGATTTTAATGAAATTGAGGGCCTCGTTTCCAAACATGCCTAGGGTATTGGTAACGATAGGAGTGAACATAGTGTTGGCGAGGCCAGCGTATTTTTTTTTAAGGATTTCTGCCTTTTCGATAGCAGAAAATGAGAGGTTAGACTTGGCTGCAAAATCAACGCAAGTGTAATTCCAGTTATTTCTTTAATTGACACTTTTTTCCTTTAACCTTTATTGATATAAAAATGTTTTTTATCAGGGACGACTTAATCGAAATTATAAAATTTCTCGATAATATATATAGTATAATCTCGTAAAACATTCCTATGATTTATAATATTTGGACTGGATAAAACACCCTTAATTTTTTGCTATCCTTCCCATGAATTCATTCGTAGTAAATTCTTAATTAGGCAAAACCGCCAATAATCTAATCTTTCCATTTGGAGATGTGATATTTCAAATTGCTTAATGTGCAAATTTTATGGTTAACTGTATTCTGGTTAGTGATATGCATCGGGCCTAATTTTTCAAGCCCGGCCCGGCCCTAAATTTTTTTTGAAAAAGTTTTGACGGCCTGGCCCGAATTCGAAATTTTTTTAAAAAGTTATTTAAATATAGAAATTAATTTTATTACTTAAAATAATAGACATATGTTATATAGCGTATAGTTTCAATAAATTAAATCAAAATTTTTTATTTTATATAAAAAAATCAATATAAAATTGATAAATTTAGATATATTTAATAAAATTTCCAAGGTCCGACCCGACCCGGCCCGAAATTTTTTTAAAAATATTAAGCCCGGCCCGGCCCCGATTATTTTAAATAGAATTAGGCCCGAGCCTAACTTTGCAGATCTCTAATTCTGGTTAATCATCCAAGGAAGTATATTTCTTACTTCACAACATATAGGTATATCTAGGTTTAATGGAGTGTAATTTACTGTTTAAAAAAAGGAGAAAAATAAATCGAATTTTAGGAACGAAGTAAATATACTACAAAATAAACAATAAGCCCTTTTCCACTATTTTACTTAAATACATAAAATAATAAAATATTTAAAAGTTTTAGATGTAAATATATGACAATTCAATTAATGATTAATCAAATATTTATTAAGAATTTTTACAATTGACTTATGTCTAAAATGTCATATCTCCTAAACCTGTCTCGGCCTAACTTGAGGTTTTGCAAATTTATTAATGAATACTTTGGCTATAAATGATAAAAAATGCCAATTTAATTACAATCATTTTCGGTTTTCTATTTCCGATATTTTTGATACTTAAATTTTTTTATATATAACTTTAAAGATTTACTGTTAGGCTATAAAAGAGACTTAAATGACGTTTCTAGCCTAAATACAAAGATATCTAAAGGAAGTACGTTTTACCAAAAATGCCCCATTTTTCCTAACTTTAGAAATCCGTATCTCAGGTTCGGTGTTGGAGGCTAAAAAAAAATTCTTTTAATTATAATATATACAAACTCTAGTAAAAATGTTAGAAAATCTGAGGGGATCGGGTTGAAACTCATATATATTTGTTATGGAATTCACCATTTATATACACCTATATATAAGCCTTTGAAAATACGAATCATATAAATGTATTATAAGAATAATTACCCATTAATAAAAATAATTATACTTTTTGATGAGCTTGATTCATTAGATCGTGGTTTTTAATAGGTTCTTCATTATTTTCGAGAAATTTTATTCTATTTTCAACTTGAGCCTTAAAAAACTGACCATATATTGGGCACGAAACATCTATAATAAAAAAACATGAGAAGCTATAAACAACATATAAGGATATATTTAACAATAACCATTTTTCTTTAAAAAAAGAAGGTTGTATACTATTTAATTTTCTGTGTCAATATACTTTTGCCCACGTACTAATTTTCAGAATATTTTTATCGAGGTAAGAAATTTTTATCTTATATAATAAAAATTCTACCTGAAAAACAGTCGATCCGGGAAGCGATGGCACATTTATTGGCTAAAAATCTCGAAATTTTTCCTTTATTAGTGGGTCCGGTTTTACTGATGAAAGACGAGTGAAACAGAAGCCCGTACTTGGGAGTATTACCGCTTCGACTCTTTAGAGCTCTTGATAAACATTCGTATTTGTAAAATATGTTGATAATATTTTATTAAAATATATAAAATGTAATATAAGAGAAAAATAATTGTTTTCCCGCTTAAACTCATTGTGTCATAATGAACAGAAATCTGAATTTTTTAAATAAATAAAAAATGTAACTTTAGGTTAAGGAACGATTTAAACAAATATCAAACTTTAACTGCCCAGCTCTTTTAAAGGAGAATTTATATTTTTAATTAAATATATAAAGATATAATATTAGACATAAGACTTTTGAATATAAGTTAAAATTAAAATATAAAAATAGACAATTCCTCTTAAAGTAAATAAGGGGCATATCTTATCAAGAGCAGAGTTTAGAACTTCAACCAAAAAGGTTCTGGTTCCTATTCCAATTTTTTTAGTGGTTGTAATTGCTAACATTTTTAAAAGGAGTTCTTTCTAAGATTTGAAGAGGTTATGGGCAGGGATTCGAACCGAACCCGGAGAAGAAAACCCGGGTTTTGGGGGAAAAAATCTGAACCCGAACAGAACCTGAACCCCGTTTATAAAATTTTCAAAACCCCAAACAGAACCCTTGAATTTTATCTGAATCCGGGTTCAGTGTAATTGTTTAAAATCATATAAGATATTTGTATAATTGCAAATACAAATATTAATAATTTACTTGACATAATATTTATAAAATTTCCTTTTAAGTGAAGTGTTAATAAATTATAAGCAATTTAATTCATTTACGCCATTTTAAAATTTTTTTAAATTTATTCTCAAAGATTCCTATTAGTGTGTTAATAAATTTTAAACAATATTCATTTACGCCATTTATTTTTAATTTATTCTCAATGATTATTGAGAGAAAATGAAAGTCAACAAGTTAAAGTAAAAATTATTATATTGGATATTGTTAATTTAAGGAAATATGTCATTAAATTTTTAAAATTGATACATGACAATGCTTTGTATTTTTAACTATATTTTGCCAATAAATAAAATAAAAAATTTATTTTTTATGCCAAATTTATGTCTAGTTTTTTATGATTTATTAAATATAGAATTTTTTTTTATCAATTCAAAAATTCTTAAACCCGAGCTGAACCCGTAACCAAACCCGGGTTTAAAAATATTTCCCTGAACCGAACTAAACCCGCCAACCGAACCCGAACCGCATCCCTGGTTATGGGAATTTCATTTCCTTCAAATTCTGGTAATAAGCAATAAAAAAATCTAAAAAGGTTAAAATAAATCCTAAATGAATCACATAGCAAAATATTTTGCAATATGCATATAAATCAGTTGCCATTTTATTAGAACCTGTTCCTGAAAATTTTAAATTCGGTTTCGGTTCAAAAAAACTTAAAGAGGTATTCCGGGATCTATTTCCTAGATTTCTCCCGATTCCGGTGTCGGGTTTCAAACTCGATACCTTTATAATATCTATTATAATAATCCTCAAAAATCATCAATCAAATTTAGCCAATAGTGTTCTTTTAAAATATATTTGTCCAATAAAAATGATTATAGCGTAATCGGTCCAATAGTAATCACCTTACAAACTAAACATTCATACACTTACCATTTCATTCACTTCACATAGCAAAGCAATGGTATCCAGATGGCACTTTCAGGTAGTTTATATCAAAGTAAATTTTTAATATTAATATAATTTTTAATTATTTTAGAGTTAGAAAATCAAACATTTTTTATTCCTCTACCTAAATCTATGTATAAAAATATCAATCCAGAAGAACAACAATGTGCATTGAATGCACTGAACACATGCCTAATATTATCATATTCCTGAATATTTAGGGATCAGTAGAACTTTAATGCATCAAGTACCAATTCGATAGGAATAAGAGATTTATTTAAATACTATTTTAATTCTTGAATTTATGTATAATTTAGAATTTTATAAAAGATAAGAGATGTAAATATTTACTTATGCATAAAAATTACCTAATTGAAAGATTTAAATTTTATAAAATTCAAATATTTAATAGATTATGGAATAGATCCTTCCTTAAGGGCTTTTAATAATGGAAGGCACAAAACACACCTTAGTAACACTAAACTCTCATCTAGCAGGATAAATTGAGATTATAAATTACAAATACAAATGAATAACACATAAATAAAATTACTAAATATATACATCATTAACATATTTTATAAAAATAATGGAAAATTTTAGAATAACCCCAAATAAATATATATTTTTAAATAACACCTCAAAAGATAGGAAAATTTTGTACATTTCCTCATAACTTCATAATTGTAGAATGTATGTTATTCATAACTTATTACAACATTTTTGATTAAATGTATAACCTTTTTGTTTTACTTATATATAATTTTACTATGATTGAAGTTAACCTTTTATTATTTGTTAACTAAGACATATCTTTTTATTTTTTCTATTGTAATTTAATAAATGTCTTAAATTTAATTTTATATTTTGTAACTAAGTAATAAATCATTTGGAAAAGTGGTGGTTTGTTTAAAATTTAAATTAAGATGAACATATTTTCAGCATGGTACTTTATTACCAGGAGCTAACTAATAGAATGAAATCTGATATTTACCCTTCATTTGATGATAATTTTGAAAAATTTTCCATTTAAAATGGCAAAAAAATATGTACATATTAGACAGATTTAATTCTTATAAACCCCTTACATCAGACCTATTTTTATGGATCCAAGGAAAAAATAAATTATTTTTGGGTTTCCTGGACTTGGGAAATATTTTTCACCATTATTATGGACTTGGACATAGCTTGAGAAACATTTTCATAATTATTATAGTCTTAGATTCCTGTAAATTTTTTAATTTTAAATAAGGGCTAGAAATTGGCCTGAAAATTTCTTTTAAAGAGATGGCAAGGCCTGATCAAAAACCAAGGCCCATGCAACTTTCATATTCTGATAGTATTTTTAAATGCATTGTGACTTTATATATATTTTTATTTCAGTTCTCATCTATCAAAATTATTATGGTCTTTGGCGAGTTTGAGAAAATTTTCCAAGTGCGAGGACCTATCTTTGGAATTTTTTTAATATTAGGCGTAGGTGTAATATTTAACACAGAATATTTATCAGGTAAAATCTAATTTAAATATATTTTTATTCAAAAAAATAGCATTCACTCTTAGTCTTAATAGGTTGGCCTTGGTCGGGTGAGCTTTAAAATATAATAAAAAATAGTTATGGTTTTTAGAGATTTAGAAAATTTTTTTATAAAATTATTATGGGTTGGGCTGGGCTTGGGAAAAATTTTTAAAATTATTATGAGCTTGGACGCTTGATAATATTTTTATTATTAATTGGTCAGACATTGGCCTAAAACATTTTTTTGCAGGCCTGGGCTTGAACTGATCAAAAAACAAAAGCCCATGAAAATCTGATTTTGATTGGATTTTAAAATTCATTATGATTATTTAAATATTTTATTTCAGTTCTCAACTACCAGAATTATTATAATCTTTCATTGGGCTATGAAGAATTTTCAAAATTATTATGGCTTTTAACTTTGCCTGGGAATTTTTTTTAATATAAAAATATTAGGTTTAAGTGATCAGTAGTATTTAACAAATAATATTGGTATTATCAAGTAAAAGCTTTAAATTTATTCTTACTCAAACCATAGTATTTACACTTAGTTTTAATGGATTGAACCTGGCCTGAAGGGGGGAGGGGGTAAAAAGAATAAAAATTGGATATTATTTTCAAATAACAGGTAACATCTAGCATAAAAGTAAGAAGAAAATTCTCATTCCCGTCATTTTTGAAGGGCTATCTACTAGTATTATAATAATTGACACATTATTTCATTTATATATTTAAATATTAAGATGTAACCTAAAAAGAGCTTTTTCAGCTCCCAGGATTTGAATGGTAGAGGCGGGACATTTGGCTAAATTAGAGAGACTGCCAGCGTGTGATATTAATCTAGCGCTTACCTATGTATTCATAGTATATAAAATTAGATATAGAAAAAAATGATATATCGCTATGAATAAAATAAAAAAGTAATATGATTATTTCCCTTTATATAAAATATTTGACTTAGGTGAATATAAATATAATGTAACTTAAGAGAATAACTTCAGCTTTACTGTAATATGTTTTATATTTTATCCGATATATAAGTAAGAATTTGGGAATGGAAATTCAGTTTATTTAATTATTAACAGATATAAATTATAGTACCATTTTATCCTAGCTCTATAAATTAGGGATAATGTTGTTAAAGTTACCCTTTAAAGGTAACAACATTAAAAAGTTACTCTATCCAAAAATAAATAGTTACCTTTCTTGAAATGTAACTAGTTACAATTAGTCATAGTTACATTATAGTTATCTTAATTTTTCAAAAGATAATCATATTATTTAATGTAACATTATTATCATTGCTTCTATATTTATTTTATATTTAGGTTCTGTAGAATAAAAAATATATTAAATATACAAAAATTATTTAGTTTGTATAACTCGGTATTACATTTCGTTCCTTAGAATACATGTTTGAGTTATATTCATTTTTTAATGCTTAGTAAACTATTAAAAAATGTCATTGATCGATAAGTCCATTAAAAATAAATTTTCTATTGGTTTCTTACTATCTTTCATAAAATTTAAATTTGCGGGTAGGCAAGAAAGTCGATTATATTTAGTTTAATAACTTTTATCTACATAATTTTAATTGCCAACTTTGTAAAACTAAAGATAAATATAAAAGCATTAATTATTTTAACAATTTTAAAGATAATCATTTATATCTATTTAAATGCAGGGACCCGAAATTTTATTTATAACGGTTCAGTTTGGTTATGGTTAAGTATATAATAAATCATTATCGTTACGGTTCTTAAGAAAAAATTTATAAAGGTTGGGTTCAGCTAATTGTATAGGTTTATAAAAGTTCATTGTAGTTATATAAAAAAATAAATATTTTTATCGAAGCAACACCAGGTTCATTGCAGTTATATAAAAAAATTTAAATGATTTTTATTGAAGCAACACCATTATTTTAATTATGAATGTTATTTATTAAAAAAATTTCCATCATTTAGGTTAATATATTGTTTATTTATAAAATAGATGAAATTTATTTATTCATATTATAAGCATGCATCTATGAAAAATATATTAAAAAATATATAATAATTATATCTGGTTAATGACTTCTCAATGAAAATATTATGGCTAGATTACAAGTGCGGACCATTTTAATATTTTTTAAAGGAAAATAAAATAATTTTTATATATTTTAAACATAAATCAGAGACTGAGGTATTTTTAAAATTTATTAGATTTTATTTAAATTTTAAAAGTTAATGATTTAAAATATTCGGTTTATATACGGCCCGGTCTGGGTAAAAAAATTTTTTAGCACTGCCCCGGTAAATTAAAAAAAATTAAAGACACGGCACGTTTACCCGAGTCTGGCCTGTAGGTCTCTGAGATAAATAAAATAAAAAAATATGAGGTCAGACCAAACAAATATTCTAAGATTATGATAAACTAATAGATTCACTATCAATTAAATTAGATTTACAATTCCTCATATCTAGAATATAAAAAACAAATTTGAAAACTTTGCAAATACTTGCATTTTAAGACAACACAAAATCTATTTTTCATAATAAAGGCTATAACATTACTAATGCTTTAAAAAATACTCAAATGCTAAAATGATATAATTATATTTAAATTGAAACCTTATAAATTTAGTCATTTTAAAATTTATATGGGAATAATGGCCCTTCCATTAAACTACTCATAGGTAAGTGGTGATATTATACTTAAATTAATTAAATAAATTTTGAGTGCGAATTATGTTTTATCTTCAACTATATTAATGTATTTATCACTGTGATAAATGCTATATAAGATACTATTATAGTTCATACATTTTATATTACATTCTATTTGGATTATATTATGATGTTTTTATGATTGACATCGATAACATGTTTCGTTATGTGGCATAAATTCTTACACAATAAATTTTACTTCAATGGCGACGAAAAATTTGGAAATATCGTCTGCGAAAACTATAAAATTAAAATTTAATATGATAAGAAACTATTAATGATTAAATTTTCACAGAATAACTAATTAAATTTTTTTATAATTAGTTATAATTTGATTTCTAGATTTACCATCAAATGTACTTGATTCGTTACAATTATGGATTCACATAATCATTTTAAAACCTATGAATAATGATCACCATCAAAAATTCACTAATTTAGAACAAATTCTTTATAAAAATAAGAATACTATTTATTAATTATATATTTTTCTTATTTCTCTATTCTTACCAATAATCTATGTAAATTACTGTCAATCAGTGGATCCTGACTTATCCACAAGAGGTACCGTCAGTCCTCTTAAATTAAACGGGTCCTGACAGTAGGATAATTTACTGTCTCAGTGGATCCTGGCTTATCCATAAGAGGTATCATCATCACTCTTTAATTAAATGGGCCCTGACAGTAGGGTAAATTTACTTCCAAGTAGTGAATGTAGATACGTTTTCTTTTGGGTGGTGGAAGCCACTTGTGTGTTTACCCAATGATTCAAAAAAGGAAAAAGGTCAATAAAAGGCAAAGGTTCAATCAAAAAAGGATAAGGCCATATCAAAAAAAGGAAAAGTGTCAATCAAAAGAGGAAAAGTCCCAAAAGTTTAGGAAAAAGTCAGCCGATCAAAAAAGAAAAAGTGTCAAACAAAAAAGGAAAAGGTTTAATCAAAAAAGAAAAGTGTCAAACTAAAAAGGAAAAAATCCAATCAAAAAAGGAAAATTCCCATTCAAAAAAGGAAAATTGTTAAAATAAATTTTTTTTCCTTGTCAATTTTTCTTAAATTTTTATTTATTTCATTATTCATTATTCCTTCTTATTTTAATTCTAACTTTTTGCCATTTCTTTACTTTATTTTTCTTAATCTTTTCTCAATTTATTTTTCTTCTCATTTTTGATAATTCTTTATCTTTTTAATAATTTATAAATTTTCTCTGTTATTTTTCTTCATTTCTCTACACCATATTTTTAACAATTCTTTCCTTTTTTTTCGTTATAACAATATTTTGACTTTTTATCATTTTTTCTCATTATAACGCTATCTTTTATATATACATTTATAATTTTTTCAATTTCTTTAAGTCATTTTTAATCTTTATTTTTCTGATCTTTTCTCAATTTTTCTTTTCTCATTTTTATATCTTTTTTGTAATTATTTTTAATTTTCACTTAATTTTTATTTCAATGGCAGACAATAAAATTTTAAAAATAAGAATTTAAACATGATTATATTTTATTAATTTACATATTGTTTGGTATTACAGTCAAACTTACTATTTAATTTTAAAGGGTACATTATAACCAAACGATTAATTTAATTCAGCAATGTAATTTGATATGTAAAAAATTCTAATAAAAAAATTGCCTGCTATGCAAAATAAAAATTGAGTGAAAATTAAATAATTACAAAAAAAGAATTATCAAAAATGAGAAGAAAAAAAAATTGAGAAAAGATCAGAAAAATAAAGATTGAAAAGGACTTAAAGAGATTGAAAAAGTTAGAAATGTATATAAAAGATAACAATATAAGGAAAAAAAATGATAAAAAGTTAAAACCTTTTTTGATTGGGATTTTTCTTTTTTTAACCCTGTATTGCATGTAGTGTTGTTAATCGGCTTAGCCGAGTCGGCTCGAACAGAGCTCACCCAAATTTTGGGTCGTTTTTTTCGACTCCAACTCAAAGTTTTGGTCGTTTTTTACGACTTCGACCCGAGTTCAAGCCGAAAAAAACGACTTCGACCCAAAATATGGGTCGTTTTTTTCGACTCCGACCCAAGTCCAAGCCGAAAAAAACGACCTCGACCCAAAATATGGGTCGTTTTTTACAACTCCGACTCAAAATTTGGGTTGTATTTTTCGACTCAAACTTGAAATTTGGGTCGTATTTTTCGACTCAAACTTGAAGTTTGCGTCGTATTTTTCGACTCAAACTTGAAGTTAGGGTCGTATTTTTCGACTCCAACTTGAAGTTTGGGTCGTATTTTTCGACTCAAA
Organism: Gordionus sp. m RMFG-2023; assembly: GCF_954871325.1. Taxonomy (NCBI): domain Eukaryota; kingdom Metazoa; phylum Nematomorpha; class Gordioida; order Chordodea; family Parachordodidae; genus Gordionus; species Gordionus sp. m RMFG-2023. The sequence goes on from NC_088777.1 coordinate 21,644,059, forward strand.
CTTGAAGTTAGGGTCGTATTTTTCGACTCCAACTTGAAGTTTGGGTCGTATTTTTCGACTCCAACTTGAAGTTTAGATCGTATTTTTCGACTCCAACTCAAAGTTTGGGTCGTTTTTCTGACTCAGACTCAAACATCGGGTCGTTTTATTCAATCCGACCCAAAATATGGATCGTTTTTTTAAAGACGCCTTAAAGTTAGGGTTGCTTTTTTTCACCTAAGCAAATATCTAGATCATTTTTTTCGACCAAAAATCAAATAACATTTAGTAGATATTAATATTATAGGCGGGAAAGTTTCTTAAAGCTTCTTTAAAATATAACGCTCTGATTTAACTATTCCATCATAGTTATTTTTTAAAATTTTTAAGTAAAGATGTACCATAGAAAAGAGCCATTTGTTATGATGGTTATTTTTGAACTTTTTTAAATGAAATAGATAAAAAATATATTGTAGACATGTTAAATCAAAATTTCAGTGAAGATGTACCATAGATAAGTGACAATTGTCATAATCGACATTTTTGAACTTTTTTGAGTTTTTTATAGCAAATTGCTAAAAATATATATTCTGAACATGTTAAATTAAAAATTCAGTGAGGATGTATCATAGATAGGTGACAATTGTCATAATCGTTATTTTTGAACTTTTTTCAATTTTTTTAAAGGAAATAGCTAAAAATATATATTCTAAACATGTTAAATTTAAAATTCAGTGAGGATATATCATATATAGGTGACAATTGTCATATTCGTTATTTTTGAACCTTTTTTAATTTTTTTAAAGGAAATAGCTAAAAATATATATTCTAAACATGTTAAATTAAAAATTCAGTGAGGATGTATCATAGATAGGTGACAATTGTCATAATCTTTATTTTTGAACTTTTTTCAATTTTTTTAAAGGAAATAGCTAAAAATATATATTCTAAACATATTAAATTAAAAATTCAGTGAGGATGTATCATAGATAGGTGACAATTGTCATATTCGTTATTTTTGAACCTTTTTTAATTTTTTTAAAGGAAACAGCTAAAAATATATATTCTAAACATGTTAAATTAAAAATTCAGTGAGGATGTATCATAGATAGGTGACAATTGTCATAATCTTTATTTTTGAACTTTTTTCAATTTTTTTAAAGGAAATAGCTAAAAATATATATTCTAAACATGTTAAATTAAAAATTCAGTGATGATGTATCATAGATAGGTGACAATTGTCATAATCGCTATTTTTGAACTTTTTTCAATTTTTTTAAAGGAAATAGTTAAAAATATATATTCTAAACATGTTAAATTAAAAATTCAGTGAGGATGTATCATAGATAGGTGACAATTGTCATAATCGCTATTTTTGAACTTTTTCAAATTTTTTTAAAGGAAATAGCTAAAAATATATATTGTAAACATGTTAAATTAAAATATCAGTGAGGATGTATCACAGATAAGGGACAAAAAATGGTTATTATATATACGAGTAGTTAGGTACATAATAATCTTTAAGTGATAAAATGAGATGCTAATATATTTCTTGTTATTTTAATTTATAATAAAATTCTTAAATATGTTATTGTCATAGACTGGGTTAGAAAATCAACTATCACATAAACTCATCTATGTTTTATTCATATTATATTTTTAAGTTTGAGGATATAAAAATATTTTCTCTTTGAAGTTACTAGTTAGGATAAAATTTACTTGGCACATCTTACAATGATATTTATACTTGTTTTTTTTTCGAGAATAAATTTTATGCGATATCTCATGAAGGAAATTACATATCATTGTACAGAGAAATAACTTTGTATATATTATCTGCACCCATATCTTTTTTATCAATCTCTATCGATGACATTTTAAATTATATTGGAAACTAGATTGTGTAGATTTCTAAATATTAATTTAAAAGATTAAGATGCTAGAATTAATTATAGATATATCTTAATAATTTGTATATGCATTTATTATTTAAAATCTCTCGTTTTAAGCCTATTTAGCAAGAAAAATATTGACTAATCCTGAAATTGATAATAGATATCTATACCTTTATATAATCTATGAGAAAAATTGCTCTCATAATATTCTTCATAATAAAATAGTGAATAATTAACGCCTGAAAAAAAGTAAGCGCTTTATAACATGGTTCAAAGTTAATCCCAGTATCAATTTTAATGTGTAATTTTTCTCAAGTGTTCAAAATTCTATATCTTAATATCAAAAACTATTTTAGTTATCAATTTAAAGTCAAATAATATTAAAACACTAATATTCTCCAGTATTCATAAAAAACAACAGCCTGAAACAAGAATACTAAGCTCAAAACATCTTAAATATTTGATACATTTATAGTTTAAATATTTTTATTTAAATTATATATATTTATTAATGTACAAAAAATTTAATTTAACAATATATATAGATATAAAAATTATATATAAAATTTATTATTCATGATATTGATATCCCATGAATTTAAACATAAACACTGTTTAAGTGTTTCGGAGGCCATGCGATTTCTTTTCTTTGTTACGGTGTTCACCCCTCTTGAGAAGACACGCTCGCTCTCAACGTATGTACTTTGCTGCGACAAAAAATCTTTAGCCATCATGCAAAAGTACGGAAAACGCTCAGAATTACAGTACGACTTAAAAAAACTCGACTTAACACTACATATTTGAAAAATATGGCTCGCCTAAATTACTAAATTATATTTAAAAATATATTAAAAAATGCATCCGGAATCGCAAATACTTATAAAAAAAATTTATTGTTTTATTAGTTTAAAAATTCCATATGGAAGTGAAGTGTCTATTTAAATTCTAAAATTAAAAAAGATATTTTATTTTACTTGGCGTGGTGCCAGCTAGACGGCAAATTTGTTGAGATTTTTTTTTCTTCATTGTTAGGGATAGGGATATGATTAATAATCATTTTTTTTAACTTTCCAAATTTTTTTTATTATTTTTGAGGGTAGCCAAATTAAATTAGAGTAACATAAATTTTATTAATAAAAGTTGTCCAATTTTCAGGATTAGTCAATATTTTTCTTGCTAAATAGGGTTAAAACGAGAGATTTTAAATAATAAATGCATATACAAATTATTAAGATATATCTATAATTAATTCTAGCATCTTATTTTAAATTAATATTTAGAAATCTACACAATCTAGTTTCCAATATAATTTAAAATGTCATCGATAGAGATTGATATAAAAGATATGGGTGCAGATAATATATACAAAGTTAATTCTCTGTACAATGATATGTAATTTCCTTCATTAGATATCGCATAAAATTTATTCTCGAAAAAAAAAACAAGGTATAAATATCATTGTAAGATGTGCCAAGTAAATTTTATCCTAACTAGTAACTTCAAAGAGGAAATATTTTAATATCCTCAAACTTAAAAATATAATATGAATAAAACATAGGAGTTTATGTGATAGTTGATTTTCTAACCCAGTCTATGACAATAACATATTTAAGAATTTTATTATAAATTAAAATTACAAGAAATATATTAGCATCTCATTTTATCACTTAAAAATTATTATGTACCTAACTACTCGTATATAATAACCATTTTTTGTCCCTTATTTATGATACATCCTCACTGATATTTTAATTTAACATGTTTAGGATATATTTTTTTAGCTATTTGCTTTAAAAAAATTGAAAAAAGTTCAAAAATAGCGATTATGACAATTGTCACCTATCTATGATACATCCTCACTGAATTTTAAATTTAACATGTTTAGAATATATATTTTTAGCTATTTCCTTTAAAAAGATTGAAAAAAGTTCAAAAATAAAGATTATGACAATTGTCACCTATCTATGATACATCCTCACTGAATTTTTAATTTAACATGTTTAGAATATATATTTTTAGCTATTTCCTTTAAAAAAATTAAAAAAGGTTCAAAAATAACGAATATGACAATTGTCACCTATCTATGATACATCCTCACTGAATTTTTAATTTAAAATGTTTAGAATATATATTTTTAGCTATTTCCTTTAAAAAAATTTGAAAAAGTTCAAAAATAGCGATTATGACAATTGTCACCTATCTATGATACATCCTCGCTGAATTTTAAATTTAACATGTTTAGAATATATATTTTTAGCTATTTCCTTTAAAAAAATTAAAAAAAGTTCAAAAATAACAATTATGACAATTGTCACCTCTATGATACATCCTCACTGAATTTTAAATTTAACATATTTAGAATATATATTTTTAGCTATTTCCTTTAAAAAAATTGGAAAAAGTTCAAAAATAATGATTATGACAATTGTCACCTATCTATGATACATCCTCACTGAATTTTAAATTTAACATGTAGAATATATATTTTTAGCTATTTCCTTTAAAAAAATTTGAAAAAGTTCAAAAATAGCGATTATGACAATTGTCACCTATCTATGATACATCCTCACTGAATTTTAAATTTAACATGTTTAGAATATATATTTTTAGCTATTTCCTTTAAAAAAATTGAAAAAAGTTCAAAAATAACGATTATGACAATTGTCACCTATCTATGATACATCCTCACTGAATTTTTAATTTAACATGTTCAGAATATATATTTTTAGCAATTTGCTTTAAAAAAACTCAAAAAAGTTCAAAAATGGCGATTATGATAATTGTCACTTATCTATGGTACATCTTCACTGAAATTTTGATTTAACATGTCTACAATATATATTTTTATCTATTTCATTTAAAAAAGTTCATAAATAACCATCATAACAAATGGCTCTTTTCTATGGTACATCTTTACTTAAAAATTTTAAAAAATAACTATGATGGAATAGTTAATCCAGAGCGTTATAATTTAAAGAAGCTTTAAGAAACTTTCCCGCCTATAATATTAATATCTACTAAATGTTATTTGACTTTTGGTCGAAAAAAATGATCTAGATCATTGGTTAGGTGAAAAAAAGCAACCCTAACTTTAATGCGTCTTTAAAAAAAACGATCCATATTTTGGGTCGGATTGAATAAAACGACCCGATGTTTGAGTCTAAGTCAGAAAAACGACCCAAACCTTGAGTTGGAGTTGAAAAATACGATCTAAACTTCAAGTTGGAGTCGAAAAATACGACCCAAACTTCTAGTTTGAGTCGAAAAATACGACCCAAACTTCAAGTTTGAGTGGAAAAATACGACCCAAAATTCAAGTTGGAGTCGAAAAATACGACCCTAACTTCAAGTTTGAGTCGAAAAATACGACCCAAATTTTAAGTTTGAGTCGAAAAATACAACCCAAATTTTGAGTCGGAGTCGTAAAAAACGACCCATATTTTGGGTCGAGGTCGTTTTTTTCGGCTTGGACTTGGGTCGAAGTCGAAAAAAACGACCCATATTTTGGGTCGAAGTCGTTTTTTTCGGCTTGAACTTGGGTCGAAGTCGAAAAAAACGACCCAAACATTGAGTCGGAGTCGAATAAAACGACCCGAGCTTTGGGTCGGGGTTGCGACTCGTGGCGTTTTAACAACACTAATTGCATGTACTATGTTAGAATAATTTTTTTTTGGCAAACTAGATTTTTTATTTCTCTAGATACTATTGATAATCTCATGGCTCACTTTTTTAAAAAAAATTCTAAATTTCTTAGAAGATGAACGGTATGTGGATTTAAATACACATTATGCAATTAAGGATACAAATTTCAATTATTTCCACAATAATTTTTATTGTACTTTAAACTATAAATATATAAAATTTTATTTAAATATAACAAATATTAAAGGTTTAAACATTTTAATTTTCATGAAAATCTATAAAACAATTATTTGTGGGCGTAAAACATAAATATACACCACATTTTTTGCAAGATACTTTTGTTATAAATAAGCATCCTGGCATTTTACATCTACCCTTCTTATCATTATATTTTGGCCAATGAGCCGTGAGGTCTTTCCTAACCTCTTGAAGTGGTAAATATTGAGCTGGTCCTTTTTTACATTTTTCCCGATTACCAGTTTGAACTGATTTTCGTTTTGGAATATTGTTTGAAGTGCATTTGCCATATTTGCAAAGGACTTCCGCCACCGAAATTTTGAAATTGTACAAACTTAATCGATCCTTGCCTGCTATTGATATACTATTATAATCCCGTTTGTATAGCAAAGAATTTATAAGTAACATGTCGAATACATGAAATAAAATTCGATGGTACCATTTTCTTGATTTGGTATGAATTCTATATAATGAAAGTAAAGAATCCATAAGATCTACACCTCCCATTGATTTATTATAAACTTTAACAATGTTTGGACATTTTATCATTATTTTATCCTTTTTTTTTCTATCATATCTTTCGCAATCGATAAGAGGATGTGCACCTACAAAAGTGCTCAATAAGGTCACAGCACGATTGTCGTGCCACTTCACTGAATTTAATTCAACCCCGTTTATTATTGTTTTTTTGAAACAAAAAATCCTCGTCCTTTTTTTTCAACTCCTTATCTGTTGGGAAGTTGATATTTGGTAGTCGATTACCTCTGACCGTGGCCGCGCAAAATATCCCTCTTTGAGCGAGTACGACTTGCAAATTTGGTGAACAAAACCAGTTATCAAAAAATAATTTATAATTAATTTGCTGTGGTATATAAGAAATTAAACGTAGCACAGCATTGCCACTTGCTCCAACATCAGGCAATCCTTCCGCTGGTAGTATTTTCCCAGAGTATACTTCAAAATTATGGAGAAGGCCATCATCTCCGCATAGTAGAAAGACTTTATAGCCCCATTTTTTGGGCTTTTGGGGGTTATATTGCTTTAATCTGCTCATCCCTTTGTATGGAATTATTTGCTCATCTACGCAAATATTTTCCCCTATCGATAAAGATTTTAGTATATTATTGGTTATAGTTATCAAGGGTCTAATTTTATGAAGTGGGTCATGGCCCTCACTTCCAAGTGGAATAAATTTGTCATTATCATTTATATGAATGAATGATTTGATTTGTTCCCAGCGATTTAGGGTCATGACATCAGCCACCTTGGCCTGTCTTGTATTGGTGGCCCAGTAGAGACGTGCTCTGGGAAGTTTAATAATTGACATGTAAAAAATAATTCCTATAAATTTTTCTAATTCATCTATCGATAAATTCAAAGGTTTGTTGGAATTATATTGAATTGCATATAAATTTGATTCGTAAACAATTAGAGGTAATAAATCATTGAGATATGTATTATAATAATCCATTGTTTTTTTACTTTATCAACCGTTGGGTTTTCTCCTTTCCACTTTGGAATAACTAATGGTAAATTAGTTAAGCAATTTTTCCAAATCATTTTTCTCACGATTCCTTTTTCATTATTTATATTTTCATCCTCTTCCGATTCATCACTCTCATTGAAATCTAGATATTTATAGATTATATAAGAGCATACATTTTAAATATACCTAAATCATTATTTTGGGTTGACAGAAACTCCTCATCAGACGATTCACTTAAATTTGAATCTTCACTATCATTAGGTATGGTACCACAATTCATAATTCTAAAAATATAAAACTCAAATAAAATACCTTATTTGCATAATGTGTCTTTAAAGCAACGTATGATTATTACAAAATATAATTATCAAAAATAATAAATATATATAAAATAATTTCATAAACATTAATTTTTACCTTTTATTTATCTAATTTTAATGTTTTGAAATTTGTCAAATATATTATTTATCCTTTTACGATGTGTAGAAAATTGAGAAGAAAAATTTTATAAAAAAATAGCCATTTTTAAAAATAGGGTTTAATAAAATGCGAAATTAAAAATAAATAATAGATCACGTGGCCCAAATTAAAATTCCAATCGAAGATATAGAATATGGCTTCAAATACACACCATGCAATTGATTTAAAATTTATTTATAAAATATTTATTATATAATTTGTGGTATGTGGCTTGAGATACACAGTATGCAATACAGGGTTAAATGGGAAACCCGGTATATTATTATTTATATCTTTTTCATTTATCATAATTCAAATTTATTTATATAATAAGAATTTGATACTTTAGACAGATATAAATATATTTTGATACTTTTAACTATTTATAAAATAAAATATATTCATCAACTCCCTGCCTACCACAACATGGTGGCAGCGGAATACCGTGACATTATTGATACATTTTAATGCAAAAAAATTGGGAATTCTTATCGATTCCAATTAGGCGTCTTCTTCTGAAGAGAAGATTTTTAGGCCATTCCACCCATTCAATAAGAGCACTTATATTAGGCTTCGCTAACTCCATAAAATCAGTGATTAATTAATCGCGAAAGCTTTTTAAAAATATTTTAATAACCTGCATTTTATTAGCTCTGGGAGGAGGGGGGGGGGTTAGACGCCTAATTATTTTATTCACGCCAAAACAGCCGCTGGTTGAGATCATCGGCGCGAGCCAGCTCGCCGCCAATTTTTTTTATGGCGGCGACGCGGCGTGTATAATTTTTAGAATTCTTTTTAATTACATTTATATATTAAATTATTATTATTTAAATTTGAATATCAACATTAATAATAATATATAAATTGTATTCTATTGATATATATTATAGAATAATGTATATCATTTACATTCATTCCTAAATCATATTTCATATCCACAAACAATAAATATTAATTATTTTTATGGACTTGCACGTTTAAAACCACCCTATATAAAATGAAATAACAACTCTCACTACTAATCATAAATCAAGTTATGACTAAAGGTACTTTGGAAATCTTATTTTGATGAATGAAAATAAGAAAAGCACAATAATGCCTGATTATATCTATTGTGAACCTAACTTAAAATTGGGAAAAAAAGATGAGGAAGATTCGGATAAACATAATCCAATAAAAAATTAGAAAAATTATTTCAGCCCTCAGATATCGAGTAGATTTGGAATGTGAAATTGAGGAAGAGCATCGTAAATGTCTGCAGTAGGGATGTACCGATATTTTTTATCGGATAGGGCCGATATGTCACCCATTTTAAACTATCGGTTATCGGCCAATATTATAAAATTTTCCGATCTGATATAAAATGGCGTCTTTAACAAAAATAAAATGTTATAAAATTTTTTTTTTAAAGTATAGCTAAAATCATTTATTTTTATAAATAAAATCATAATCCATTTTTATGTAATATTTTTTAATAATAATTAATTAATTAATTAACATTCTGCCATATTGTTATTTATTTTGGGCATTCTGTTAATAAAAGTGTGCGATAATCTCTTCCGAATCAGTTTTTAGTGAAGCTGGTGATATTGACAGTTACCATCGCCGCAGGCTGACCTCTGATAAATTGGAAATTTTGGTATTTCTAAAAAGAAATCTTTGATATATTTCAAATTTCATATATTTGTTTATTACTTATTTTTGGTATTTCTAAAAAGAAATCTTTGATATATTTCAAATTTCATATATTTGTTTATTACTTATTATGTATATAGATTAATATGTATTACCTATTATATAAAAGTGATTTAACAATAAAAATATTTTATTGAATTGAATATAAACTATAACTGATCATTATAATATATTTAAATGACATAAGTTATGGTATAGTTAATATAGATGGTATACTAATAAAAAGTATATTAAAAATTAAAACCATTGGTATCTTTACAGAATACAATATTATATATGATATCGGATCGGTAATCGGCTGATATCAATTTAATATTGGGAATATCAGACCGGATCGGCCTCCAAAAAGTGGTATCGGTAAACCCATAGTCTGCAGTCAATTTGAGACAGGTCCTATTTTGGATATTGATGATTCTGATCCATACTTTGATGATCATTTTGATATGTCTGATGAATCGAATAATAGAAATGGCATTGCACCAACCAATCTAATTAATACAAAAACTTTAAAATTAAATTGCCTTACCTGCTGGCACAGCATATTAATTATGCTAGAAATTGTTCGCAATGTAAATAAAATTCCTATAAATGTTCTAAATAAAATAGGAAAACAATCTTTAAAACTCCTAAATAATAAATGGGAGATTGACGAGCTTTACGAAGTATTGAATCCCTGAGAGTCGATGGAATTTCTTTCCCCCAAGGGATCGACAATAAACTAGGGTTATTATATTGCAGTAAAATAGATACCCTACAAAGCAATAGATCTGATTGCTTGAAAAAAAGCTTGACCATAGGTTTCCCATTACTGAACTTCAAGTTATTTTATATTTTTATAAATAAAATTATATTTTAAACTTTAGTTAGTGACTCTATTTGATACCAGATTCCAAAATCTTAAAATTGTTTCAATTAAATTCGAATTTTACGACATCATTGCAATTTTTAATTCGACATTTAAAACTTTTAGAGCATGATAGAAATGCACAGAGTGTAATTCAAGTTAAGGATAATGGTCAAACATCAAGCTCTTATATAGCTAAATTAGCTCGTAAACATTCCCTTCCATTAACTATTATAACAATATTAGTAATCTTGAACAAGAATGCCATATTTTGCTCAGCCAAAATAATATCCCAGAAGAGGATGCATTAATCTTTTGGAAAAAAAAGCGACTGGAACTTCCTATGCTTGCTGATTTAGCTAGGAAGGTTCTTTCTATACCTGCAACCAGTACACCCAGAGAAAGATTTTTTTCCATTGCTGGTTTAATACAATGCAAAAAGGACTTCTTTATGTCCCACGAATCTTGATAAAATACTATTTATTCATGACAATTATAATTTTGCTGAATCTGAATTCTGATTTATTATATTTCATATTTTGCTTGCATTCCAAATTTATTTTAATTTGTTATAAAAAATCAATAGAATATTACTAATATGTGTTGTTTCTATGACTCTGATCTGAGTAAAAATGCAATTCCATAGTCTATTTCTGAGAATGAGAAAATAATTTAAATTGAAGTGAGACAGGAAATAATTTAAAAAATGAATTAAACTATGTTAACAATGTGTTAGAAAAGAGCGCCCAAATGAATTATAAAAAATGTAATACTTTGATTTATAAATTAAAAATTTTTTAAATAAATATCGCGCCGCCGCCGCCGACAATTTAAAAGGCGGCGGCGAAACCGGCGCGCCGCCGAAAAAATAAAAAAATAACGCCGCCGTCGATTAAGACATCGGCGCACAAGTCTACGCCTAATACATTTTAAATTTTAAAATATCAAAAAATATGCATTAATTATAAAGCAAATTTTCTTTAAAAACTCGACAATATATTAAAATATTATACCGTATCCCCTAACAATTCCGAAAGATTTGGTGCGACGCATTTCATTTTATCGTTTAGGTAGACCGATAATTTTTTCCTAAATTCACCTAAAGCTATAACTCTGTCGGTAAATTTTCCAATCATGTTTAAATCAAGAGGTGATATATCCATTCCTAACCAAATAATATATAGCATAAATAATAACATAAAAAAATATATGTTGTATTCCATATTAAATCAACCAAAAAAAGTCACCCGACCCCCTTCGATTTTTTTAAAAATTTGCATGTTGGTAGTATATACACTAACTAATAAAAATGTAAAATTTTACTTTTCAAATCGCCTTACTTCATGAGATATGGCCATCTTTAGATAGGCGGAAGTTCCAAAATACACTATATTTAATTTTAAATATCTTAAAAAGTAATTAAGCTAAAGACATGATTTTAATTTTATTAAATAGCTCTAATAGCTCTAATAGCTCTAATAGCTCTTTATTATGATATAAAATTTATTTTATTAAATAATCAGATTTTTAGATTTTAGTTTAATGCTATTATTCACATATATTGCCCACTTTATATTTGGTATAATATAGAATTTAAGCCATACTACTGATATTTAAAGTAACTATTGACCCAGTACTCGTCCCAATCTAGGATTTTATACAAATACTAAGAAGTATAATGTCTATCTGTAAAAAATTTAAAAGAAAAAAAGAGCAATTTTTATTTTATAGCCATTTCCGGTTTTTGGAAATAGACTTTTTTTCAATAAAATATTTTATGTCATATTAAAGAGCTATTTAATAAAATTTAAATCATGCCTTTAGCTTAATTACTTTTTGAGATATTTAAAATTAAATATAGTGTATTTTGGAATTTCCGCGTTTCTAAAGATGGCCATATCTCATGAAGTAAGGCGATTTTCAAAGTAAAATTTTACATTTTTATTAGTTAGTGTATATACTACTAACATGCAAATATTAAAAAAAATCGAAGGGGGTCGGGTTGAATCTTCAGTTGATTTGATATGGAATACAACATATACTGTTTATTTTAGCCCATATTAGAGAGGGTGATGGTAATTATATTATTAAAACAAGTCATAAATAATACACTAGGTGGAGACTTTAAAATACTGTAGAGATATTGCCCTTGATACACTTCAAAGTTGACTTTTATATATGTAAGGATTCATATCAGGTTAATATAGAGCAACTTTAATCGCCAAACACTTCTTGTGAAAGAATTTTAAAGCCGGTAATAAACGAGGCCAATTCAGCGAATTTCATTCTGTGTCACTTTATAGCTATGACAATATCGTGAATTTATTTCAATGAACTGCCTAAAAAATCGTGAATTTATTTCAGTGAACTGCCTAAAAATTAGTAAGATGAGTACCCAAGATAAAGGTGAGATAAAGCCATATATATGAGTGCCAAGTGGTTTTAAATAACAATTGTGGTTTGAATAAACTATGGATTTAAATCCCCAAACTATTTCAAAAAACATCGATACGAATTAAAAATAAGGTGAGTGATGGGACAGCAAAGATGGATATGGATTTGTTACTGAAAGCTCAAATGAAACGAGAAGTACTCGATTGCAATCCCTCCCAATAACTTCGGACCTTTTGGTAAATTCAAAACTTTACTTGTGGCAAAAATTTATTTCAAATTTAGAAAGTAGTTAATTTAGTTTTAAGGCATCCCCAATCTATATTATATAAAGTGCTTGAAAGATGAATTTTCTACATATTCATTCAGAATAATTAAAATTTTCAACAAATGACATTAGTGACTTTAATAACAGTTGTTGAAGTAAGGTTGTTTAAAAAAAATGTCTTATTAATTTTTCTTAAACGTCTAAGGCCTAATTGCAGTATCTGATCGATTGAGCCTTTGATTGATATATTTTATTAATTTTCAAATCTTTTATAAAAATTAACATTGAAAAGCTTAAGCGCTGCAATTAAGTCCTAACCTAAATTATTTTTTTTTATAATTTTGCTTCTATTTATAGTATTAAAATGATAACTAAGTATGGAATTACGATTAGACATACTACCTTTAAAAAATTAAAGTGATTAAGATTTTTATTATCAAAATTTTGTAATTTGTTAAAGTTATACCCATCATCTATAAAAATTCCCGCTCAAATGTTATTTGACGTTTTAGAAAGCTTGAATCCGGATTTTAAAATATTTGTAAATCAGTCGAAACTTGAAAGAGAATTTTCATGTTGTAAAAGTTATACAAATAAAGCAATAATATTAATATTTTATTTCTACTGATAACCATATTATCTGATAAGTATCACCACCTTATTAATAAAGGCATGTATCAAATTTTGGTATTAAATAGCAGCCTTGTAAGAAAAGATGTTGCAGATAATATATGTTAAAGTATAAGTTATTATAATTACTTATTTGCTGATTTGGTTTTGTTAGTTAGTAGTAATAAGATATAAATTTATTAAGCCTTCCAATATATTATATAAGCCCTCAAAAAACCCAACTACAAGATATTTTGTGGGGGCCCATGAGAGGCTCCAAACTTGGAATTATAGGGACCCCGTTGGACGTTTCCCATTAGTGTATATGACCCCTGCATTCGCCTTATTATGCCTATCAAGTTTTATAAAAATAAGAAAGGATCGACTGAGAGAGAATCTGTTTTTTAGACCATTTTCATAATAAAGGTTTCAAGTTTCCGTTTTAAAAAACTCGTTTAAGAGTTTGGCTATAAAAAAACTTGTGATATTTGATTCGCGATATTGTCTTAGAGGAATAGTATTCGCAAATATGGATTGGCAATAAGGGGTAGAGGCCTGGAATAGACGGGGGTTTAACCTTCCCACCTATTCAGACAATGGGGAAGCTGAAAAATAATTTTTAAACAATGAGAGGGCGATCGGGTTAGTTTAAAGAATCAGTGGGTGCCCGCTCGTAGAAATTTAAATCCTTTTCATTCCCTTGGCAATATAATTTTAATATACATCCATAATTATACAATTTTTATATACTATATAATGTTTTTGTCATCGTTTATCCGAGATATAAATGTACATTATAACTATAATTTTGTTGATTATATTTTTACATTAAAAATTATCATATCATTTTAATTATCATTTAATATATTTGATACAACAATATCGTGGTGTTTTACTTGAATAAAATAATTTATCCTTTAATTTACGTTAGGATAAAGTAATATAGTAATTGTCGTATTTTTATACGAATTTATACATTTTTATGCGTAATCCAATCAACCGATAAAAATAAGTTTGATTGGTTAATAATTATAATAATAATAAGACACGTGATATATTTTTTTAGATTTTTTTTATAAAATTAAAAAAAGGATTATTATTATTTTTTTGGAAGAAAATTTTATTTTTTTTTATATATATAATTATGGATAATAAATTATTACTTTGTTCTTCGTAGAAAAAATAAATTGAGTTATAGAAAAAGATTGTGTAAATTTTGAGTTAGCCGTAAAACAATAAGATTAGGTTTCAAGTAAAGTCATAATTTTGTTAGTGGTGCCTTGTGACGCTGATAGTTTCCTAAGAGTTATTCGGTTTAGAAGGTAATTCAAAAATTTTTTAATTGTATAATTTTTTTAGAATTTTTGACTGCGCCTTTGTACTAACCATTATACGATTTTGCCAGTGAAGTTTTATTTAAGGTGCTGTATTAATATTTTCTACAAGTATTTAAAGTGTTTGTAATTGAGTAGTATTATTGACTAAAAGATTCATGACCAAATGGTTTATTTTTTTAGGTATAATGATGATCACAGCGTGGCTGCTAAGATTTCACTATATAAGAATTTGGGTCTTAAAGTTTTGTATAAGAATTTTGATGAATTGGATTTAATTAAACAGGGAATGATAATTGGAATAATGGTAATAATTTATATATTGGTGATTTTGGCGAAATATTTGGTAAAAAGGGGTACTGCGGTACTGGCAGGCATATATTGCAGTTGGAAGAAGGACACTGCGGTGTCAGATGTTTATAAAAAGAAAATGGCAGAAACGTATTTTAATTTAATATCGGATATTTATGGGAAGAAAATAGCAGACTTGGAAAGTAATCTAAAAGATGTTTTAGAGGAAATCAAGGCTGGAAATGTTGGGGAGAGGTCAGATAGGATCCTCCTGGAAATGAAAGAAGCCATCAATGCGTTGATGAAGGAGAGCAAAGGTCCGGTTAAGAGCCAGGTGGATGATAGAAATATGAATAAGAAATTTGATGATTACGAGGAAAATAAAGGATTGTCAGGAAACAAAAGATTTGTTGAAATGATCATTTTCCATCGTTGCGGATGGAGAGGACATAAAAGGGATACCTGCGTGGTCCCAGAACAAAGGTTCAAAGATGGATTTCCGTTAAAGAGATCGGAAATAGGAAATGCTAGTGTAAAGGTGGTTAGGGTGAATGAATCTCGAATATGTTTTAAATGTAAAAGACTGGGACATGTAGCTGTGGACTGCATGGAAGTATCACGAAATTCGTGTTGACTATATGATTGCAAGGTGAATCATATAGGAGTCGGGGCTCCGAGAGTTCGGAAAAATTTGTATAAAAAAAACATTTAATATTATTAGTCGAAATGAGGGAAATGATAGAATTAAAATAAGAAATCGTTCTCGTAATTTCCCTGAGAGGGAGGTTAGTCGATTTAGGTGGGAACAATATCCGAGGAATATTATCCGTTATTCTCTTAGAAGGGATGTTAAGAATTTTATTTGGGAAAGATGTCCCACAAATCTTGTTAAAAGAAAGGTAATTGTCAGTAATAAAAATTTAAATTCTGAGTTGAATTTAAGGGGCAATGAGAATGCCAATGAAATTATTATTTTAGATAAAATAAACGCTGATTCTCTGATTAAAACATATGATATTTTAATGACGGAAAGATTAGATGGCCCATGTTTGTGTCCAAGGGTTAGTTTGAAGATTGACCATAGGAATATAGTAATGCTATTTGACACCGGGGCTAGTATTTCTCTAATGTCGCAGGAGGATTTTTATAAGTATTGGCCTGGGGGTAAACTGGAAAAAGAGGCTATGTGTGTCAGACAATTTAATGGGTCGGAAGTCGCTGTGTTGGGAAAGGCTAGATTGGGGGTTAATCTTAATGATACTATATTTTTCCTTGATTTATGGGTAGTAAAGGAGAATGTTGAGACTGTTATGGGGTGGGATTGGATAACCAAGCTTGGCCCTCCCAATAATTATTAGAATATTTTTAATACTAGTGATGATGTAATAGTGGATGTTGAAGAGAATGGAAATTTGGATAATACCGATAATAAAATTTGTGAAATTTCGGAGGAGATGATGGAGAAATCAAGTAAGTTGGATTTTAATGATGAGATGGATGAGAAGCAAATTATGGTCGGGGGAAAAAAGGATTGGAGTAAAGTTAATCAAGCTATTCCTATTCTAGTGAGGCAGTATGGCATCATTTTTGATGAAAAATTAGGTTGTTTAAATGATTATCAAGTAGATGTTCAACTTAGGGAGGGTTTTTCACCGATCTTTTTGGCTTGTCGGCGAGTTCCTTTCGAATGGAGGAAGGAGATCGATGAGGAATTAGATAGATGGGTGAAGGACGGCATTATTATTCCTGTGGGATATAGCGAATGGGCAACCCCGTTAGTGCCAGTTAAAAAGGCAAATGGTAAATTAAGACTTTGTGCGGATTTCAGGGTCACGGTAAATCGATGGGTGGTGGAGATTAAATATCCATTGCCTAGGATTGAGGAGATTTTGGCTCAGTTGAAGGGTGCGAAATATTTTTCCAAAGTGGATTTTTCGTCGGCGTATTTGCAGTTACCTTTGAGAAAGGAGATCCGTAAATCATTGACGATAACTACTCCAAAGGGATTGTTCGCGTTTTGTAGATTACCATTTGGATTGAGTGTATCTGCTCCCATTTTTCAACGGACTATGGCGTCAGTTTTTCAAGGATTGGAAGGAGTATTTTATTATATGGATGATGTGTTAATTACTGGCGTGACGCCGGAGCAGCATAATCAACGTTTGGAGGAAGTGTTTAGGAGAATTCGTGATAAAGGCTTGAGAGCTAGTAAGGAGAAAAGTGTTCTGCGGGTAATGGAGGTTGAATATTTGGGTCATCGGATTAATGGAATTGAGGTGAAACCTTTGGATAAAAATTTGAAGAATATATCGAACATGAAACGGCCTGACACTAAGGCTGAGTTGCAGTCTTTTTTGGGTATGGTCAATTATTACCATAGGTTTGTGGAGGATTTTGCAAAGGTTGCGGCGCCGTTATATGATTTATTGAAAAAGGGAATTTATTTTTTGAGTGGAAGGATGTACAGCAAATTGCTTTTGAAATTTTAAAGGAAAAAATTGGAAGGGAGCCGGTTCTGGTGTGTTTTGATAATGAATTGGAAATTGTTTTGGCGGTAGATGCCTCAAATAAAAGAGTTGGTGGTGTGTTATTACAGGTAATAGAGGGCTTGGAGAGACCCGTATTGTTTTTCTCGCGTGTTTTTCGTGAGGTGGAAACCAGGTATTCTGTGATTGAACAGAAGGCCCTGGCTGTGATTTTTGGGTTGACAAAATGTCGTAAATATTTGATTGGTAAAAAATTTGTAATTTTTACGATCACAAGCCGTTAATTCACTTGTTCCGGAAGAACAATCAGGAGTTAATGATGTCTCCCAGGTTACAACGTTGGTTGTTGTTGGTGGGCAGCTTTAACGTGGAGATCCGATATCGTCGCGGTAAAGAGAATTGTTTGCCTGACGTTTTGTCTCGATTAAGATTAAGTGAAGGAAATAAGGATAAGGTTCGAGACAATGAGAAAGCATTGGTTTGTTCGCTTTCACATATGCTACGGGGAGGTCCTACCAACTGGGAAGAACTTAAAGTCAGTACTTTAGAAGATAAAGAGATGAGTCAAATAAAACTATATGTAACGGGGAAGAAACAGTGGGAGAATAATGGTAAAGATTTTAAAAAAATTGAAAGAGAATTGTCAGTTGTTGATGATTGTGTAATGAGTCAAATAGAGCGGTAATTCCTTATAAATTACGTGGCAAAATTTTGAATTTATTACATGCGGGGCATCAGGGTCGGGAAAGGATGAAATCTTGGGCGAGGGAATATGTTTGGTGGCCAGGGATGGGCAATGATATTGAAAAAATTACAAGAAAATGCGTTCCTTGTAATACGTGTTCAGCTATGCCCCATAAGGAGGTAGGTCAGGTTTGGCCCCGGGCAAGGAAACCTTGGGAGCGTCTTCATATAGATTTCTTTGATCTGGATAAAAGGGCTTATTTTTTGTTGGTTGATTCGTATTCAAAATGGGTGGAATACACCGAGGTTAAGGGATATACCACCAGAATAGTGATTAAAAAATTACAGGATTTGTATGCCCGATTTGGTTTGCCAGATACCATTGTTTCTGACGGAGGACCAGCATTAGTGAGCGATGAATTCAAACAGTTTTGTGTGGGAACCCAGACTCGACATGTTTTGACTCCGCCTTATCATCCCAGCTCGAATAGGCAGGCTGAGAGAATGGTAGCTGTCTTTAAGAATTGGTTAAGGAAAGCGGTAAATTATAAGGATGGAGCGTACTTAGCTCAGTTGTATTATCTTAACTCACGAAATCGGGAGGGAATGAGTCCTACGGAATTATTCCTGGGTCGGAGGACTAAGTTGCCGTTGGATTTTTTAAAGATAAGGGACAAAGGGAAGGCAGTTCTGGAATGCCAGGAAATTAAATTCGGTGTTGGAAAAAAGGTATGGACCCGTGTTTGATGGGAAGGGAAAAAAATGGGTCAGGAGTATTGTTAGCGAGAATAGAGGTTCGAAATTGAACGTGGTTAAAGTTGGAAAGGGGCGGCACGGTTTTGCGCCATAATGATTATGTCAGAAGTAGAGGGTAGTTGGAAGGAGGTTAAAGTAGATTTAGCTAGGATTAAAAAAAAGAAAAATGATGTATGATAAAGATGTACAATTAGGAATTTCAAGTAGTTTTTTATTTTTTTAGTTTAATTGTGTTGGTTGCAACCCGAGGGTTTAGGCTCATCTTAGAGCAATAGTACATATGTATATTTATGCAAAAATAAAGCATAAGGGTGAAATGAATGTAAATAAAGTTTTGGTTTATGTATTCGTAGTTTAAATTATACCAGGTTTGTAATGGAAAAGGAGGTTATCTCGATAATATTACGAGAAATTAAAGTATATGTAGATATATGTAATGTTAAGTTAAACTGGTTAATGTTCCGGCTGTCGGTAATAAACAAGGAAAAAAGATTGAAATTGTGGTAATTTATTTATTGTAAATGAATAAAAGTGTTAAAAAATAAAAGGAATAGAAGGTGTTGTAATTCATTTCGTGAATATAGTGTAATTATTGTTAAAAAAAGAAGGGGTAAAAAGTTGTAATCCATTTGGTGCGTACATTTTTGTGCATAGCTTTATAGGAAAATTGCGGCTGTTGAACATTAGTCTTGGTACTAGGAAGATATTCGTAAAAAAAAGGAATTAAAAAGTTTTTGTTTTGATATCGTAAAAAAGAGAATTAAGAAGTTTTGGTTTGGTTGGCCGATCATTTAAAAGGAGGAGATTATATATTATGATAATGCGAGAGGGTACTGTATATGGAGTATGTGTTTATTTTTTTTTGTGTTTATTTTTTTATCTTTTCCTCCCTTTATAAATTATATTTTTTTTCAGGCAGCGAGAAGAAACGTTCCATAATGTAATTAATGTTTATGGGAAGAATATAGTATAAGTTGTTGGATTATTTTTTTTAATTCCCCAAAATTGTAAATTATATTTTTTTTTTAAATAAAGAGAATATATCTGTTTTTTTTAAATTGTAAATTATATTTTTTTATTAAATTGAAATTTTTGTTGTTGTAAAGTCATTTTTTTTTACATTAAATCATTACTACCAGTTTTCTGAAAACTAAGATAAAGAAAAAGTCAACGTATATCCTTGAACCAGTAAATTATATTTTTTTTATTAAATTGAAATTTTTGTTGTTGTAAAGTCTTTTTTTTTAAATTAAATCATTACTACTAGTTTTCTGAAAACTTAGACAAAGAAAAAGTCAACGTATATCCTTGAACCAGATATCCATAAATATTTCATCACATTCGAGAGATGGAGACAATCTCCCGACTCGCGGACCTTGGAGATTTTTATCTCCAGGTCACGTTAATCAAGAAGCATGATGGTATGACCCTGGGAGAAGGACGCAGGAATGAAAATCAGCCACCGACATATGGGATTAGACGGAAAAGATGTTATAATTGTCAGGGCGAGGGTCATCTTAGACATCAATACACGCAACTACCCAGGGATCGTGTACCTATGGGGGTGTTATCGGAGAATCCGCAGGTAGAGCCACATGAGGGACAAAAGAGGATATATAACGAGATGAATTTGGGGCAGCCGACAATTTCCGTTCTTATAGGACCGGCCATACCTACTGATAGACGTCCTCCGAAAAGACAAAATTATAATGGAGTGCAACAATTGGGGAAATCTCGCGGACATAGAGAAAGAGATGTGTTGCAGAGAGCTATGGCCACTATAGCCACTGGTGTTCTACCGACGACTAGCGCAGATGATTTTTGGAGCAGTCCCATGTCGGCCTAAGGTGACTATGTATGGGAATATTCGTGTAACATTAATGTAAGCATGTAATTTTTTTTTTCCTCGCAAATATAAATAGATACATGTAAAAAAATTTTTTTTGGTTTACCGACATGCCCTGATCCCATAAAGGGGTGGCATGTCGTATTTTTATACGAATTTATACATTTTTATGCGTAATGCCAATCAACCGATGAAAATAAGGTTGATTGGTTAATAATTATAATAATAAGACACGTGATATATTTTTTTTAGATTTTTTTTTAAAAAATTAAAAAAAGGATTATTATTATTTTTTTGGAAGAAAATTTTTTTTTTTTATATATATAATTATGGATAATAAATTATTACTTTGTTCTTCGTAGAAAAAATAAATCGAGTTATAGAAAAAGGTTGTGTAAATTTTGAGTTAGCCGTAAAACAATAAGATTAGGTTTCAAGTAAAGTCATAATTTTGTTAGTAATCATTATTTAATTAAGTGATATTTTTAAACAATTATTTACAACAGACTTGCATAGGTATACCGATTGCACGGCCCAAGTTTGAAAAAAAATAATTTTGTGCCCGATCTGGGCTTTATATTTTCAGACCCGGCTCGTATTATTTTTCCAAAAAAATTCAGCCCGCCTCGTGCATATAAATTAATTTTAAAAAAAATTCGACCTGGGAAAAATATATCAATTCGGCATTTTGCCGTTCGTTTTTCAGCTAATATGTAAACATTTTATATTTAGAACTGCTAAAATTATTCTATGAATATTGTTTTTCATATAATACTAACGAAAAAAAAGTAAATGTGTGTTTATTTTTGGCGAAATGTATTTTATTTTGTAATAATGTATTTTTGATGTCTAAAAATTAGTCTCAAAATTAATTTAATAACTGATTTATTTAGCTTGTATAGTAAAGTATATATGAACAAATAAAATGGTTTGGTTGGTTATGTTGTAAGTTATTTTTTAATCATTTTTAAATTTAATAATTTAGATAAAAATTGGATTTGATTATTATATATATTGTAATTGTTTAAATAGTTATTCTTTACTTCCTTATAGTTTTTGATTAAAAATCAAAATTAAATTAGTCTCTTAAATTAATTAACGAGAAATAAAATGGAAATGAGAAAGGAATGAATATATATATCATTTTATGATACAATTTTTAATTATATTATATTTTTATTATATATATATATATTCGAATTTTAATATTTGGCCGGGGTATATTTCACAAAAACTTTGGGCCAGGCCATGGTTGTTGGAAAAAAAATTTAGGCCCAGACTGGGTTAATTTTAAAAAAAATTATATGGCCCGGCCCCTATACCCGGAGCAGGCTTATATCCGGGCCTGCAGTCTCTGATTCATATTAAAGATAAAATTTTACAATATTCTTTTTTTCTGAAGAGTCTAGACATAATAAAATAATTAGAGATGTACCAAATTTAAGATCCGACAACGGTCTGGGTCATTCCTCTTTGGGTCCGGCCGGTTATTTTAAAATATCGATTTTATTAACACATTTAAAAAAGATAATTTTGCGTTCTATTGTTTAAAATATGTGGGAAATTAATAAACTAGTTACAAAATAAAAAAAATCAACTTTAGGTGAATAAAATATTGAATAATGTCGATTAATTATATTTATCCGCTGTTGAAAAATGCTAACAAATCTTAATATACATTTTTATTTAATTGAATTAACATTCTTGCGTATAAGAGAGTTAAATGGTTTTTTTATAATATCCGGTATGGGACCTGGTCTGGTAATTAAAAAATTTTATGATCCCGATACCAGTAAAAATTTGATCCGATAATCTCTAAAAATGATGTTTGAAATAAATTTGATAAATAAAATACCTTTCGAGATCAAATTTTTTATATTAAGATAATAGTCCTTACTTCAACGCAAATATTTTTTAAACGTATGTTTCTTTAAAATTTTCGGAATTCAACTTCCCCCTCCCCTCCCCGATCGATTTAGAAATTTAAAAAAATATAATATATTTTAATACCCATTGACGATTTAGCGATCTTTAGTATATCTCTAATCAAAGTTAAATCGTGATTTAAAATATCAGCCAGCTTTTTTTTGAGTTCTTCACTGTTAGTAGCGTTATTAAAAATTCCTTTTCTGTCTCCAAAACATTTAACTACTCTCGCGTAAAGCAAATTATCCGGTACAAGTTTGTAAAGCTCAGGAAAATGATAGGAATACCATTCTCTATAATGTATAAATTAATTGTTTTTTATAAAAGTAAATTTATTTAATCAATAAATAATAAAACAAGTAGCGTTACTTGCTTTTATAATCTTAGTTTGTCACAAAGTAAATGTCAAATATTAATCAAAATTTTATATAACCTCACCATTAAATCATGGAATTTTCCAAAATATAAAAAATTTACAATTTTTTCACTTTATAATGGTAAAAAATTAAAAATAAATTTATGGGTTTCCGTTTTATTCATATTTCGCTTATAAAAACATTTAACCTTTCGCTTTACCTACAGCGTCCAATAACTCTGTTGTCATATTCAATTTCTTATAAAAACTTTCAGATTTATTATTTTGTCCATAATATATCAAAGCATAAAGATGTTGACTTCCAATACTGTCCAAAAAAGCATTGGACACCCCATGATTAAATTTATATTATTATGGTAGTTTATATTGATAAGCAGCGTCTACATAACAGAATATTCACTGGAAGCAAACCCCCTTAAAAACCTATACCTACCCTCCTCCCCCTAAAATAACATGTATGCAGGGATCCAAACCGAACCTGAACCGAACCATTAAACCGTTAAATACCGGGATTTTTATCGAACCTAAACCGCTAAAAAATTCTAGCCGAACCTGAACCGAACCGCTAAAATGCCTCTGAACCGGTTCGAGCCTCATGATGTTACGCCTATAAAATATTGTGTAAGTTATTACTAGTATATTGCAAAAATTTTAATTATATTCGAATTGCTTTAAAGAAAATCATCAATCACATTTGATAGAAATATTATTCCCTATTTCAAACCGGTTTTTAAAGGTTCGAACCGAACCGATATTTTAATTTTTACGAACCGAACCTGAACCGTTATTTTTATCCGAACCTGAACCGATATTCGTTTCGGTTTGGATCCCTGCATGTATGTACTATATAAAATAAGATGTGTAAAAATTATATGACAAAAATTAAAGAAATAATTTTAAAATCTATTAAATGCAAAGATTAAAAATATATAACTAACGTAAAAAGTATATGTATTAACTTTTTACTTGCAAGTATTACTGTTGTTAATAGATTGAGCCGAGTCAACTTAGTAGAATCTTTAATTATATCTCCAATAAATCTAATTAGCATTAACAACACTAATTAAATTTTAAAAAACTCAGTTCCCATATTATTTTAATATTTTATATCAATTTCATTTTAAAAAAAATATGGAAAAATTTCACCACACAAGATATGAACCCTAGACCTTGGATTGCTAGGCAGATATCAATAGAACGGTGAGTTATTAGAGTAAAGTTGGTTTGATTTGTATATATTAGTTAATCAAATTAGATAAATTGTTAATCTACTAAATATACCATTATAATATCAGGATGTGGTATTGACACTTTTATATTAAAATAAACACAAATATATCTTTTTAATATTTTTAATAAGATGAGTATCTGTATCTAAAATTAATTTTTTTATAAAGAATCTGTATATGCATTCTTTTTCCAGAGGACCTGCCCAACTCTGAATATTATATACTGTATATATTTCATATTACTAAACAGAATAACATTTTTAGTCTTAATTATGTTATTTACATTTAACTTTCTCACTATTTATATCTAAAACAAAAAATTATAAACAATTAAAACACATTTTAAAAAAAATACTTTTCGATGGCTTTTAAATAACTTTTTTAAAAAAGATGAGTGCTTGTTCATAC
This sequence comes from Gordionus sp. m RMFG-2023, assembly GCF_954871325.1. Classification (NCBI taxonomy): domain Eukaryota; kingdom Metazoa; phylum Nematomorpha; class Gordioida; order Chordodea; family Parachordodidae; genus Gordionus; species Gordionus sp. m RMFG-2023. Next base: position 21,668,900 of record NC_088777.1, read on the forward strand.
TTAAAACAAACAAACAAAAATTGGGTGTCCCCGTTCAAAAACATTTTAGCCTATACTAAAAAGCAATTAAATATCCTAATTAAGTCGAACCAGGACACAGACTTAAAGATAAGTATTTTTATTGAATTTCAGATATTTTTATTACAATGACGATTCTGCAACGTAATAATTTTAATTTTCTCAGAATTTTTTATTGAATTTATTAGAAGAAATATTAAATCACTCACAAATTTTGCTGTTAATATTGAGTTTTATTAATCCTCTCGGTCTAGGTCATGGATGGGGGGTACAATTTTTTAACATACAAAATATTTTGACATGAGTATCAAATAAAAGCTAATAAAAAGATAAATTAATTACATTGATGCTTAACAATATATGTGTCAGGGTGGTGGGGGATTTTTTAAAGATAATATCTTGTCCTTCAAATGAAAGCTAACAAAAAGTAATTATTTACAATGATACTCAACACTACGTCATCGGTATAGGTGGGGAAGGGAGGTAAAAATTAATGTGAACATGGGTATCAAATAAAAGTTAATAAAAAAATCAATTGCATTGATACTTGACAATATATGTCATCCGGGTTGTAGGTGTGGGGTGAATATTTTTAAACATAATACCTTGTCATGGACATCTAATGAAAGCTAATAAATGGATTTTCAAAACTTTATATGGCCAAGGTACTTGGTGGGGGGGGGGGTAAATTTTATATTTAATATATCAACAAGGGAATCAATATCAAATGAAAGTTAATACAAGGATCATATGATTACATTAATGCCAATCACTCTATGTGTCCAAGAGCACGTAGGGGGGGGGGGTGTAAAATTTTCTAACATAATGTCGACATGGACATCAAGTGATAGCTATTAAAGAAATTAATTGATTTTCATCACTCTATGTCTTCGAAGTAAGTAATGGGGTGGGAATTGATTATATTGATACTCATCTCTTCAGAGTGGGGGGGGGGGGGGGGTTAAAAATAGCCTAGCATAATATATCGAAATGGGTAACAAATGAAAGCTAATATGGAGATCGATCAGTATATTGAACTCTACGTCTTCAGGATGAAAGCGATGAAGTTAATAAACATAATATTTCGAAAAAGATCAATTTATTATATGGATAATTATAACTCCATTAGGGTGGGGTGGATAAAGTGAAAATTCTATTAGAAAATTTAAATATTGGTATTTTATAAATGCTAAGGATGTACTTATAAATTTCTACTCATCACTATGTCTTTAGGGGCATTCTGACTTTCAAGCATGGATATTATGAGTAAGATTCCTAAATGTTTAATTTATTACATTTTTAATTAGCCAAAATCATATTTACAAATAAAAAGATTCACTTTTTAAAGGCAATTCGTAACGAGTAGTTTTTACTTCGGGGAACAGGAAAGAACTATGACATCGGGGGGTAATATCATCATTGAAATTAGAGGGTGCAGAGAGGTTCATGGGAATCGGAAGAGGCCATGAGAATTTAAAATTGAATACAAATTCTTAAAATCAATAGTACAAGAAAAAATGTCTGAGACTAGTTCTGAGCGTTTCATATTCTAAGCGATTCATTTTTTAATCTGAGCGTTTTAGTTTTATATCTGAGGAAATTAGTATATTTTTTTGAGAAATTAAATTTTTTTATCTGAGCATTAAAAAATAAATCCAAATACAGGAAAATTTCTGAGCATTAAGTATTTATGAGAGTTTAAGGATTCTTTTTTTCTGAGCATTTCAGTTATAATTCTGAGCGATTAAATAGGAGCCTTAATTTACTTTTATTTTAAGCAAAAAAATATTAAAAGTCCTCATTTTTGAAAAATAAATTGTTAATATATCATTTAAAAAGTATCGACTATATACTGACCGGATCCAAATAGATTTCAGGGCCAGGCCGGTACATCTTTAGTAACTTTATTTTAAAGGTAATGGTGTAATTTATATTTATGGAGTCACAAAAATAAATAAATTTTAAACCTAAGCCTCATGCAAAATTTGTTTATATCTTTGTCCAATTGATCTAGTATAGCAATAGATTGAACTATCATATTATCGACCCGATTAATGTTAAATTTAATTTTGGCACGGGAATAGCTATGAGCGAGACCTAGTTGTGATTTAGATTCCTTTGTCTCGTCAATGAGATTGTCATTTTGGTTCAGGTTTTTAAAAAATTTGTTAAAGTGTTGCCTTATTCCTTGGGGAATGTGTGTGCGTGTTTATATCACAAAAATAATTAGATATTTTAATTTGAATAAATAAAATAATTTAATAGCCTAAAAAACTATTAATCTTATTGACTGGCCGAAAATAATAACTAAATACAATAATAAATACATTTAGGTTAAAATATCAAATATTTTTGTGCGGTCTAGTAAATTTTATACTGAACGATATAATAAGGTAATGAATTTTTCTAAAGTTAAGATAAATTTTATTCTAACTTATGATCTATTGTTAATCTTAATAATTAAATTTGTATGATCATTTTAATATAACTTAAAACAATATAAGGGCTATGTTAATGCATGGTCAGAAGAGCAAAAAAATGTTCATTATGACACTAACCTCGCATAATATCTGGTACAAGTCCAGAATATATACAATTGATGCCGAGATTCGCATTCTCGTTGATTGAATTGCCCAATTTACTATCGGCGATAGCTAGTAATACTTTTTTTCTGTCAACGTTAGAGACATTTTTAGGTAGATAAGTGTCCAAAAATAAGTATAAATCCTCGTGAACCAGACCTATTAAAAACATGGGTAAGAAGAGTCTAATTGATTAATTAATAAATGACAGAGGCCTGTGAATATCAGATTTTAAGATTGCTTGAAATTATTTTAATGACCCGCCTTTTGCTTTAGTTCGGATTATTTGATTTTAAATAGCTTTAGATGTATTTGGAAATCGTTTTTCAAAGTAAGAGAAGCATAGATCTGCAGGCCAAATATCATTTTATAAATCTGGGTTGATTTCTTTACAAATCCTAACGTGTCAAATTTTAAAAATAAAATATATTAAGTTATATCACTAAACTATTTGGAAAATCAAATAATGCAATATTTAAAATTCATTCATTGGATTTTCAATTTTCGTTTAATTTATAAAATTCAGGCAAAAATATTTAAATCCACGAAATTTTATTTTTTTAGACCCAATTAAAGATAGAAAATACGAGCATGGCTAAAAAATTAAAAACTGGACTCAAAAATTAGATTTCCGCAAATTCTGATAAGAAGCAATAATTTTTTAATGATCCAATATAGAACCCTGCAAAATAAAAAAAAAATTGGCACAAACCCAACCTATTTGTAAACTCGGCTCATGGCCAGACATTTTATAAATAAATTGGAAATATTCAAATTCAAAATATTTATTATATTCTTTTTTTTAGATGTTATTCATTAAATATAAGTGTTCCTACGATAATTTAATATTTTGTGTTTTATTTAATTTATTACAAAATAAATATAAATATTGCCCTTAACTACTGATTATTATTAAAATTTATCTTATAATTTTGATAATCAATGAGAAAAAAAAGGAAAAATTGGAATGATATATAAACTCCCTGCAGGATAACCCATTACATGATTTTTCAAATAGTTAATTCGGCCCAGATTTCGTTATTTCTTAATTTTTAGGCCCATCATAGGTTTATAAATTTTTAATCCTATTTCAGCTTATATTTCTTTGAAATTCGCGCCCCCCTTTTTTCACATATGTTGGCCATAAGACCCCTGTCAAATTTTAAAATTGATAAAATGTTGAAATTTAAACATTAAACATCATAATTACATACATCTATAAAAATGATAATTTTTAATTGTTTAATAATATTTGTAGTAATTAGCTACCGAACAAGGTGACAGACAAAAATAATCAATCCACATCATATGGTTTTGGAGATAGAGCAAAGTTCGAGAATGATTAAGGGGGATTATGGAATAAGTTGAGGATGTTTATATTATATGTTTATGATTGTATTATTATGGTTTATTTGATTGCAATAAAGATTATGAAGTTTTTTATTATATTCAAATTGTTTTTTTGTTTTGGGAGATTAATAGTTTTGTAAAAGAAATAATAGTACAGAATATTAATTATTTTTAATTCAGACGATTGTAATTTTTGGTAAAATTTAAATAATAAGTTAATTTTACTTTTTTTTCATTTATAGACGAATTGGATGTTAAAAAGGATCATTATAAAATTTGATTAATCAGTTGATAAAAAAAGTTTATAAAAGGAAAGAATTAGTTTTTAATTTCACTTTTTCTTATTATTTTTCTATTTTTAATTTTTAACTTTAATCTTATTATGTTTTCACTGTATAATTATTATTATCTAATATATATAATCTCCATAATCAAAACATGATAGTTTTCGTATCTTCCTAATGTATTTAAAATTTAAAAAGACTATATAGTGTAATGTTATTTTTTTGCTCTCTACGAGAGTCGAACCACAAACCTCCCGTTTTAAAGTTGTATGTTTTAAGCATGCAACAACTTGAATATAATTAAAGAGAAGATTAAAATATTAATTATATATATATTAATTAATAGCTGATATTTTTAAAATTTTGCCGTTTATTACCATACTAGCTGACGGGGTTGAAGGGTAATTATTTAGTTTGTGTGTATGGTACTAAATATACTTTATTAGTAAATTTTATATAAATATTAAAATTTAGGAGAAAAGGAGGTAAAATTCTGCATTGTATACCTGAGCATGTATTAAAAATATCAAAATTTAAATTTGTGATGGAAATCATATTGGATAAAATATAGTCAGGCCTGATCAAAAAACCAAGTCCCATGCAATTTTCATAAAATTTTGCCATTTATTTTTATTGTAAAAAAATGTCTTAAATTTAATTTTATATTTAGAATAAAATTTAGATTTGTGATAGAAATCATATTGTAAAATATAAATGCTTGAAAATTTTTTAATTTTAAATATGGGCTAGACATTGGCCTGAAAATTTTATTTTGCAGAAATCGCCAGACCTAATTAAAAAACCAAGTCCATGCAACTTTCATATTCTGATTTTATTTTTAAAAGAATTATGACTTTTAAATATTTTATTTCAGTTCTCAACTAACAAAATTATTATGGTCTTTGGCGGACTTGAGAAAATTTTCCCAACAATATGGTTTTCAGAGATTTACCTATCTCCAGGCTTGGGAAAAAATTACAAAATTATTATGGGTTGGCCAGGTTTGGGAAATAATTTTCAAGCATATCTTTTTTAAATTTTACACAATATGATTTCTATCACAAATTTAAATTTTATTCTAAATATAAAATTAAATTTAAGATATTGTTATTAAATTACATTGGAAATAAATGGAATATAAAATTAAATTTAAGACATTGTTATTAATTACAATAGAAATAAATGGCAAAATTTTATGAAAGTTGCATGGGAATTGGTTTTTTGATCAGGCCTGGCTATGTCTGCAAAAAAAATTTCAGGCCAATGTCTACCCCATATTTAAAATTAAAAAATTTCCAAGCATCTCTATTTTAAATTTTATTCAATATGATTTCTATCACAAATTTAAATTTAATTCTAAATATAAAATTAAATTTAAGACATTACTATTATACAATAGAAATAAATGGCAAAATTTTGGGAAAATTGCATGGGACGTGGTTTTTTGATCAAGCCTAGCTGTGTCTGCAAAACAAAATTTTGAGACCAATGTCTAGCCCATATTTAAAATTCAAAAATTTTGAAGCATCGCTATTTTTAATTTTACCCAATATGATTCCTATCACAAATTAAAATTTTGATATTTCTAATATCCTTAATGCTCACGGGTTACATTGAAACAATTTTTCTCTTTTTCTCCTAAATTTTAATATAAAGCATATTTAGTACCATTTACACAATCTAACTAATTCCCCTCAACCCCGTCATTCTTGACGGGTTATTAGCTAGTATTATTTATAATTATGCAATAAAGTGATAGTGATATATATATTAATTATTTTATTTTTCTTTAAAGAACTTTTTCATTTTTACAACATTGACCGGGCGGATTGGTAAAAAAAATTTTAAAACAAAGGGCGTGAGAATGAATTTTAATTTTTTTTATAGGAATGAGCAGAAAGAGATTAAATATAAAAATTAATTTTTTATTTAATAATATTGCAAATTTATAAGTTTAAGTAAAAATATAATAAAATAAAATAAAGAACTAAACTTACTAATATTGTAATTTTTTTAAATACGCAGGGAACAATTTTTTTTAAAATAACTGGGTATATGTTTTTTAAAAGATGTATGAGCGAGAATTCTAACTATATTCCCATATAAATCCTCGTATACCGCGCCTAATTTTTATAATATTTTGATGGTTATTTTTCAATGAATTATATAAATAAATATTGCCGATCCGATCTGACACTATTGCCGATATTAAATTGACATCGGCAGAATACCGATCTGATATCACTAATCTGATTTTGTTGGTTATATTTAATATATTTTTATTGTACCTTTATCAAATTTAATTAAATGTGAAAATTCCGGCAATGTGAGGTAGTGGTAGGCAGGGTAATTTTGTTATTTCGGCAAAGTATACATTGCCGAAATAACCAGGCAATGTGCACATTGCCGGGTTAAATCAGGCAATGTATTCTATTTTACAAATTAATAAATTTTTTATTTATTTGAGATTAATTTATTATTACTTTAATAAATATTTTTAAATATATTTTTTTGATTGATTTTTTTTTAAAATATATTTTTAATTTGTTACAATGTATTTTTTGATTGATATTTTTTTTTAATATATTTTTTTGATTGATTTTTTTTAAAAAATATATTTTTAATTTGTTACAATATATTTTTTGATTGATATTTTTTTTAAATATATTTTAATTTGTTACAATATATTTTTTGATTGATATTTTTTTTAATATATATTTTTATCGATAATTTTTTTAATTTTTGTGTTATCTGTTTTTTTAATAAATTTTTTTAAATATATTTTTTTTGATTGATATTTTTTTTAAATTTTTTATTTTTTGTGTTTATATGATTTTTTTTAATATATTTTTTTGATTGATATTTTTTTGATTGATATTTTTTTTTAATATATATATTTTTTTAAATTTGTATTTGATATATCTTTTGATCGCTAATTTTTTTAATTTTTGTGTTATGATTTTTTTAATAAATTTTTTTGATTGATATTTTATAATATATCTTTTTAATAAATTTTTTTGATTGATATTTTATAATATATCTTTTTAATAAATTTTTTAAACATATTTTTTTGAGATATTTTTTAATATATATTTTTAAAATGATTATTATATATTTATGTTTTACGTAATTTTATCTATTATATATCTTTTGATAGATAATTTTTTAGATAATCGTGATGTTGTCATAATCGTTATTTTTAAACTTTTTTTAGTTTTTTTAAAGTAAATGGGTAAAAATATGTTTTGTAAACATGTTAAATTAATATTTGAGTGAAAGTGTACTATGGAAAAGTGACAATTGTCATAATCGTTATTTTAGAACTTTTTTAAGTTTTTTTAAAGTAAATGGGTAAAAATATGTTTTGTAAACATGTTAAATTAATATTTCAGTGAAAGTGTACTATGGAAAAGTGACAATTGTCATAATCGTTATTTTAGAACTTTTTTAAGTTTTTTTAAAGTAAATGGGTAAAAATATGTTTTGTAATATGACAATTGTCACTTTTCTATAGGACACTTTCACTGAAATATTAATTTAACATGTTCACAAAACATATTTTTATCAATTTACTTTAAAAAAATTTAAAAAAGTTCTAAAATAACGATTATGACAATTGTCACTTTTCCATAGTACACTTTCACTGAAATATTAAATTAACATGTTTACTTTTACCCATTTACTTTAAAAAAACTTAAAAAACTTAAAAAAGTTCAAAAATAACTATTATGACAATTGTCACTTTTCTATAATACACTTTCACTGAAATATTAATTTAATATGTTTACAAAACGTATTTTTACCCATTTATTTTAAAAAATCTAAAAAAAGTTCAAAAATAACGATTATGACAATTGTCACTTTTCCATAGTACACTTTCATTGAAATATTAATTTAATATGTTTACAAAACATATTTTTACCCATTTACTTTAAAAAATCTAAAAAAAATTCAAAAATAACGATTATGACAATTGTCACTTTTCCATAGTGTACTTTAATTGAAATATTAATTTAGCATGTTTACAAAACATATTTTTACTCATTTACTGTAAAAAATCTAAAAAAAGTTTAAAAATAACGAATATGACAATTGTCACTTTTCCATAGTGCACTTTCACTGAGATATTAATTTAACATGTTTACAAAACATATTTTTACCCATTTACTTTAAAAAATCTAAAAAAAAGTTTAAAAATAACGATTATGACAATTGTCACTTTTCCATAGTACACTTTCACTGAAATATTAATTTAACATGTTTACAAAACATATTTTTACCCATTTACTTTAAAAAATCTAAAAAAAGTTTAAAAATAACGATTATGACAATTGTCACTTTTCCATAGTACACTTTCACTGAAATATTAATTTAACATGTTTACAAAACATATTTTTACCCATTTACTTTAAAAAAAACTCAAAAAAGTTCGAAAATAACGATTATGATTGTCACTTTTCCATAGTACACTTTCACTGTAATATTAATTTAACATGTTTACAAAACATATTTTTACCCATTTACTTTAAAAAAACTCAAAAAAGTTCTAAAATAACGATTATGACAATTGTCACTTTTCCATAGTACACTTTCACTGAAATATTAATGTAACATGTTTACAAAACATATTTTTACCCATTTACTTTAAAAAAACTAAAAAAAGTTTAAAAATAACGATTATGACAATTGTCACTTTTCCATAGTACACTTTCACTGAAATATTAATTTAACATGTTTACAAAACATATTTTTACCCATTTACTTTAAAAAAAGTCAAAAAAGTTCAAAAATAACGATTATGACATTTGTCACTTTTCCATAGTACACTTTCACTGAAATATTAATTTAACATGTTTACAAAACATATTTTTACCCATTTACTTTAAAAAAACTCAAAAAAGTTCTAAAATAACGATTATGACAATTGTCACTTTTCCATAGTACACTTTCACTGAAATATTAATTTAACATGTTTACAAAACATATTTTTACCCATTTACTTTAAAAAAACTCAAAAAAGTTCAAAAATAACGATTATGACAATTGTCACTCCATAGTACACTTTCACTGAAATATTAATTTAATATGTTTACAAAACATATTTTTACTCATTTACTTTAAAAAAACTCAAAGTTCTAAAATAACGATTATGACAATTGTCACTTTTCCATAGTACACTTTCACTGAAATATTAATTTAACATATTTACAAAACATATTTTTATCTATTTGGTTTAAAAAAAGTTCAAAAATTACGATTATGACATTTGTCACTATTACCTAAAAAATTATCTATCAAAAGATATATAATAGATGAAATTACGTAAAATATAAATATATAATAATCATTTTTAAAATATATATTAAAAAATATCAATCAAAAAAATATATTTAAAAAATTTATTAAAAATTATCAATAAAAAAATATCAATCAAATAAATATATTTAAAAAAATTTATTAAAAAAATTTATTAAAAAAATATTTTAAAAAACATCAATCAAAAAAATTTATTAAAAAAAATAATATAAACACAAAAAATTAAAAATATAAAAAAAAATATCAATCAAAAATATATATTTAAAAATATTAATTTAAAAAATCATATAATACAAAAAAAAAATATAAAAAAAAATATCAATCAAAAATATATATTTAAAAATATTAATTTAAAAAATCATATAATACAAAAAAAAAATATAAAAAAAAATATCAATCAACAATATATATTTAAAATATTAATTTAAAAATAACACAAAAAAAAAATTAAAAAAAAATATCAATCAAAAAATATATTTAAAAAAATTTAAAAAAACATATAACATAAAAAATTAAAAAAATTAGCGATCAAAAAGAAATCAAAAAAATATATTGTAACAAATTAAAATATATTTTAAAAAAAATATCAATCAAAAAATATATTGTAACAAATTAAAATATATTTAAAAAAAAATATAATATTAATCTTAAGAAATTATTAATAATAACGAAAAAATTATTAATAATATAATATTACAAAAATTACACATTGCCTGATTTAACCCGGCAATGTGCACATTGCCTGGTTATTTCGGCAATGTATACTTTGCCGAAATAACAAAATTACCCTGCCTACCACTACCTCACATTGCCAAAAAAATTCCGATAAATAAACATTGATAAATCATTTATTTATATTGGAAAATCGTTGCAATCTTTTGTTTCAGGTCCGTGAAGTTGGCCCCGCAATTTTTGATTTTCAATGGTTTATCAGTTGGTGTGATTAGTACCCGACTTGTACCGATTTGTACCGTTTTCAGTTCGATTTGTACCATCACCGTTTTTGAGATATTCAAAGAACAAAATGGGGGGTCAACTTCACGACAGCCCCCCAACTTTTGAACTTAAAAATAAAAAGTGAATAGGTCGATAGAGAATGATTTGTACCGTTTTCAGTTCGATTTGTACCATCACCGTTTTCCAGCTATTGACCTTTGAAAATATGGCGCCAAAAATAAAAAAACACTCAACATTTATTTTTTAAAAAATTTTTTTAACGTACAACGGTAGAGAATTTTTTTCTCTTCCTAATGATGCCTCAAATTAAGCTTTATCTTCTTTATTTATTTCGGAAATCAAATTTTAAACCTTATTATAGCGTTAAGTTAGCCCCCTCCCCCAATATTCAAAATTTGAGATTTTTCAAATTTTTAAAACGGGATTGATTTATACCCGATTTGTACCGTTTCAAACTCGATTTGTACCATTACCGTTTTCCAGCTATTGACCGTTAAAGATATGGCGCCAAAAATATAAAACACTCAACATTTATTTTTTTAAAAAATTTTTTAACGCACAACGGTAGAGAATTTTTCTCTTCCTAATGATGCCTCAAATTAAGCTTTATCTTCATTATTTATTTCGGAAATCAAATTTTAAACCTTATATTATAGCGTGAAGTTAGCCCCCCCCCAATATTCAAAATTTGATATTTTTCAAATTTTTAAAACGGGATTGATTTGTACCCGATTTGTACCGTTTCAAACTCGATTTGTACTATTATCGCTTTCCAGCTATTGACCGTTAAAGATATGGCGCCAAGGTTTAAAATTTGATTTCCGAAATAAATAATAAAGATAAAGCATAATTTGAGGCATCATTAGGAAGATAAAAAAATTCTCTACCGTTGTGCGTTAAAAAATTTTTAAAAAAAATAAATGTTGAGTGTTTTTTATTTTTGGCGCCATATCTTTAACGGTCAATAGCTGGAAAACGGTAATGGTACAAATCGAATTTGAAACGGTACAAATCGGGTACAAATCAATCCCGTTTTAAAAATTTGAAAAATCTCAAATTTTGAATAATGGAGGGGGGGGGGCTAACTTCACGCTATAATATAAGGTTTAAAATTTGATTTCCGAAATAAATAATGAAGATAAAGCTTAATTTGAGGCATCATTAGGAAGAGAAAAAATTCTCTACCGTTGTACTTTAAAAAATTTTTTAAAAAAATAAATGTTGAGTGTTTTTTATTATTGGCGCCATATTTTCAACGGTCAATAGCTGGAAAACGGTGATGGTACAAATCGAACTGAAAACGGTACAAATCATTCTCTATTGACCTATTCACTTTTTATTTTTAAGTTCAAAAGTTGGGGGCTGTCGTGAAGTTGGCCCCCATTTTGTTCTTTGAATATCTCAAAAACGGTGATGGTACAAATCGAACTGAAAACGGTACAAATCGGTACAAGTCGGGTACTAATCACACCAACTGATAAACCATTGAAAATCAAAAATTGCAGGGCCAACTTCACGGACCTTTTTGTTTCTAGTCTATTTTATGATCAATATAAATTGTTAGAATTTTTTTAAATTATTTATTTGTATTTTATTATATTTTTAACATATTTTCAATTATTTAATTAGTTTTTTTTTTAAATTATGACTTCAATTATATAAAAATGTTCTTCATTTATAAATAATTATATTTTCTTAGATTTAAAAAAATTAATATTAAGACGTCATTTTATCGAATAAAATCTAATCGGTGAATTTAATATCGACCGAACAGATGTTTTAAAAAGACGAAAAACCTGCCCCATAATATAAAAATATATGTACATTCCTTATTATTGGTTTTAAAAAATCACGAAATCAGTTAGAACCCGGTCCGGGTTATTTATATGATAAATCATTTAGAAATAAAATTTTTTAAATTTCAACATGTCCAATTTTAAAATTTAATGGATGATCTTGGTTCCACGTCAATTCGGCGCGACGACAATTCGGCACAGCAACAATCCAGCGCGGCGACAATTCGACGCAGCGTCATTTCGGCGCAACGACAATTCGGCATATCTAATACAGCTGCAATTTATTATAAATTTATTAGTATAAAAAAGGATGATTAAATAGAAGTCATTTTGAATGTTAGTCCTAATAATTATTTCTTTATATTTTTTTTACAAATAAATGTGTAATATCAATAAAAAATTTAATAAAATCAAAAAAAATTAACAACCAATATTTATACCGATTTTTTTGGTGAACCAATTTACCATATTATAAGGTATTCTGATTAGTAGCCATTATTATGTAACCCTGGAGATTTTGCGCATAGAAGAATGAAAGAAATAAAGATAAAGAAAGGTTTGGACCTCTATCTCTAATCTTACATATTATTTTGGCTAAAATCATAATCGACCGTTTTTAAAAATATGCCCAAATCGGCCCCAAGAATTAATGCGTAATTTTTTTATTTATTTATATAATAGGTATTGAAATTATAAATATACTAATTGAAAATAAAATTATAAATTTCCAGTCTCATTAAATATGAGAAATTTGACATTCCAATTATCAAGGATAAAAAAATATAAGTGGCTTATCATCACATTTACTTAAAAAATCAAAAAAGGAAACTAAAAAGATTTTGTCCGACTAGATTCATTGAAAGACGAGTAGGTGAAACTCTATATTGAACTATATGATGTTGTAGTTGCAGCATTGGAATTTTATATATCAAGCAAGGAAAAGGATACAGCAGATGCTGAGAATCTTTTACAGGCTATTATTAAGCCACAATTTTTCATATCTATTCAATTTGTTTATTTTTTATTTAATTATACATATGATTTTAGCAAAATGCTTAAAAAATTGATTTGGATTTAAGGGAGGTTATGAATAGAGCAAAGGATATTGTTGAAATATTAACAAATATTAGTGAGAATGTGGATAAAAATTTCATGAAATATGAGAAAGTAGAGGAGATTGCTAATATGTTTGAGATTGAAATTTTTAAACTTAGAGTAGTTTCTAGGCAATCCAATTGCTCAAATATTGATGCATCTACGATTGAGGATTTTTATAAAATAAACATTTTTATTCATCTTATTGATACATTTTAATTTAAATTAAAGGAAAGGAAAGATTTATTAGTCATATTTTTATTTTAAAAAGCTTTTTTTTTCTTTTGCTAGTTGAGTCTAAACTGTTGATTATGCTTGAAACACGAGAGGATATTATGAAAATCTCAATATAGTAGGCTCATATGATAGTTACTTTGTGTAGTATGATTTTCGTAAATCTTGACAGAATATAGTATTCTTTGAGACCAAAAAATGCTCTGCAGGCCCTATCTATGTGCAATTGCACTAGATTCATAATATCAAAAAATTATTAATTAACTTAGCTACAATACCAATTAGTACCTGCACTAATGAAAGGTTTTTTCAACTTTAAAAAGGTTAAAAACTTATTTAAGAAATACTACCGGTTAAAAATCTTAGGATTAGCCCTATTAAATATTTATAAGGAGATTATTCTAGATAAAAATTTGATTCTAGATGAATTTGAGAAATCTCAGAGAAAAGTAGACCTCACTATATAAATTCAAATCAAAATTTTAAACGACCGATTTGGGTCTATTTTAAAACTTAGCCAAAATAATATGTATACCTTATAATGTGATAAATTGTCCACCAAAGAAATCGGAATAAATTTTGGTTGTAAATTTTTTTTTTACTAATAAATTTATAATAAATTGCAGCTGTATTAGATACGCGCCGAATTGTCGCTGCGTTGAATTGACGCCGCGCCGAATTTTTCGCGCCGAATTGACGTGATACCGATGATCTTATGTATTGTATGAAAATAATAAAAGAATCAGAAAATTAAATTTAAAAGTTTTTTAAAATAAGATTTCCAACCTTCCGATATATGATTAATATTTTCCAGGGCGTTTTTAGCAGATTTGAAGGGTGAAAAAGCCACCAAATGAACTGTGTTGGCGAATTTAGTAAAATCAGTGAGATTGTCACACAATTGTTTGGATAAAAGGATCATACCTATCTCTTCATATTGCTTGATGTTGAATAAGGTGTAACCGACGGCATGTTCAAATAGGATGAACAAGGAAGACTATTTATCAAATATGAATATTCATTTATTAAAAATTAAAATTATATATTAAAGAGGATTTTCGGTTATGTAGAATATAGTCTCCAGAATTCTGGCATAGTCACTTTATAAAAAGGTTTTTTAAATCGATTTATATGGCCTACCGCTTAACAGTGGATTTGAATAGGACTGGGAATAAAAAAATAAAATATATAATATTATAAATAATTTTAACCCTTTAAAATTTTTTATTTATTTTTGAGTTTTTTATATATTTTTCTAAATCAATGAGTGAAGATATTTGTCAATATTTTAAAATTCACAACTTAGATTAGGAATAAGAGTCTATCCTAGGGCTGTGTCCAAAATATCAAAAATTCTTTTCGTAAACTTTTTAAACTTTATTGTAGAAGAAATAAGTTTTTTTTAATATAAAAAGATGTTCAATAAAAAGATGTCCAAAATATAATTCTTGAAAATTCAAAAATACATCTCGATTTTTTTTAAATTCAACTTTCCGAATTTTATAAAAAAGATTTTGGACATAGCCTAATATAATAAATTTGTTTAGGTATTTTAGTTAACTAGATAAAAACTTAGTTTTTAATTAAAAATGGAGGTTTTTGTTTTGTAAACGCCAATTTTATTATTTCTGAGTTATTTTTTGGGGGTTGAGCCAGGTAATTTGCACAATATTGTTTAAATGGTAAATAAACATCAATATAAATATCGGATCCGTTTTTTAATAATATCGAAAAATTGGATCGTATAGGTAATAAATTTATGTATCGGCACAGTCCTTTCCGTACTCACTTCAAAAAAGAGTTTTACATATATTGCATACGGGACATCCGGGTCATCAATGAAATCCATTACGAGATATTATGTATGGTGGGAACAATTAGATAAAGATGTTGAAAAACTAGTAAAGTGTTCTTCACTTAAACATAACGATTGGTACAATAAAAAAAGAAATGTTGTTATTGATCATTCAATTAAATATGATTTTTATTTAGTTTGTTTTTGAACAAAAATTTTAAATTTCCTTAACCCACCCAACCATTGTAAATTTTTTAACTCGCCCACCCACCCGCCCACCCATAGTTTCAAAAAATTTTTAATACGCCCACCCACCTGCCCATTCTAGAAATTTTTTACCCGCCCAATCCCCATGGGCAGGCCAAATCCTGCCCAATGCAGACCACCTTCGGCTAGTGTTTCTAAACTGCTTGATTCTACCAATTATAAAAATGGTAAACTCATGGTTTTAGACAAGAGTTAATCACTCAAATCTTGCGAATTTGATCACAGATGGTAGAAAGGGTTGAACACCATTGGCAAATTTGAGAATTAAGTACTATTTTTCCTAAACTGGATTTAGCTATTTTTGAAAATCAGCAGGATATAGCTATTTAACTACACTACATTCAGCTTTAAACTGCCCATATTATAAATAAGATGATTAATTTTTGAATAATAAAAGAAGTTTAATCATTCATAAAAGTTAGCTAGTTTTTTTTTAATAGAAAAATTGGATTGGTTCACAAAGATAAATGATAAGTAAAATCAATCTAAATATTGAATTAAAATTGCTAATTGGATTGGTTTTGCAGTAGTAACAGAAAATATGAAATTGGATCAACACTGCCCATAAATAATTATCTGTGATAAAATAAAAACAAGATTTATTAAAGATTAGAAAATTTCAAAATGTTAACATAAATTTTACTTCCTGCACCACTAATCTTATAGACAAGTCGCTCTAACAGTAATCTATCATAAAAATTATAATAATATAAAATTTTAAATAACTTTAGAACCAATTGAGCATTAGGAAATTTTTTTATTGTAAAATAATCATAAAACATATAGAATACAAATATCTTGTAAAATAAAATTTAATTATAAAAACGCATTAATGGCAGCATGAAGCTTGATGTATCCAAAGATGTGTTTTTGCAGTGTGCACAGATTGTTGTCATCATATGTTTCAATTTTGATGGGCAAAATTTGACAATAATACAAATGGATTTGGGAAGATTTTCCATTCCAATAAGTGTTTCCCTAGAATATCTCCAATGACCATATAGGGGGTCTCATCAGATAAAAAAAATACTCATATGTTTTGACTATCATTAGTAATTTTTATGAAGTGTTCATATTCATAATGACAATAGTAATACTTTTTTTATTGGAAAATATTATTTTAATAAAAATAAATATTAGGAAAAAAAAATTAGTATATGCAGGTGAGTCTAAATATTTGTCAAATACGCTTGGTAATAAATACGATTATGCAGTATTCCTGGGTTAAACTAATTTGTGAAATTTCAAACACAACTTAAGGACAAAATATTTTAAGATATCTGAATACCAAAAAATAAATATCATATTAAAAGTATATATATTTATATAAATAAATATGATAGTTAATCTACATGCTTATAAATTGAAATCTTTAAAATATTCATAATTAAAAAAATTATACCTCCCCATCTAAAGAGAGAACTTTAATATCATTATATTCTCTATTATTATTCTGTTGACTAGCATTCACATAGCTAACAATATCAGCTTTGACTTTTATTTCTTTACTACTGACTGGTTTAATCTTATTTTCATTTTGAATATCTATTTCACTTATAGGATCATAATTTGCAATATAATTACATGAATATATTTGCTCCATAATTTTGTTTTCATCAATTTGATCACTTTTAAGGGATTTTTGTTTCAATCTTTTAATGGCATTTTTAACAAGGTGAGATAAATCATCTGATTCTATATGAATAAGGCGAATGGGTCCTTTTTGGGGATCGAAATATACCGTATCTCTTGATTTCAATGCCTTGACTATTTTTTTTTCCTTTATCATTACATTTAATTTGTCGCAGAATTCTTTATCGGTTTGAAAAATATCTCTCATAACAATATTTCGAATTTTTTCAAGAGAGGTTTTCTTTTTAAATGCCTTAATTTTTTCAATTGCTTTGAGTACAGAATTTTCGAAATCAGTTGCCATATCTATAACTTGATTCAAAAAGATAACTAATTTTTCCAAAAATTTAAGATAAAATTTAATAAATATGTAATAAGTAATTATTTGTTACCTGTCAAGTATTAACCCGCCACATATGACAGACACCATTATCATTGGATGGCATATCCAAGAAATATGTAAATCGTTTTAAAAATTTAAAATTTATATTAGATATAATATTTATTCTGGTAGATTTAATCAGCTAATATTTCACCACATAATATTATTAAAAATATGTGATTTCAACACACCCAATTAAGCTTGAAAAGAAATAGATAATAATTTTTTTAAACTTTAACGAGGGTTGTATACAATAAATGATGAGCTTGTGGCTTTTTCCATATCATAAATATAGTTTCTCAGGTTTTCTGAACTTATATTGGATGTTCTTTTAACTATCTCACCCTGCATTTTGGATAACAATATTATGTTTTATTAGACTTTCGAATTTTATTAGTTCCTATAAAATAAAAATAGAATTTAATAAAAATAGAATTACTTCATATGTGTCAACTCATTCGATTTCATTCTGTTTGTATAATTGAATTAGTTTAATTGCATATAATAATAATATCCACAATAATTTCAATAGTAATATAATATCCTTCCACAAACATCAAAACCAGAAAATAATAAATATTAATGGTATTTATTTGATATAAAGTCACTTTTAAGTCTTTTGAACTAGAAAAAAATAATTTTTCCTCTGGGAGGGGTCCAAACCCAAAAACCACCCCCGTAGCTACGCCACTGGTGAAAGGGTTATATTGGCTATATTAATTTTACTAGTAATTAGCATGCCCAAAAACCTAGAAATAAACATGATTAATACCAGTACAAATAAAGTATTATCACTTATTCGGGTATGACTAAATACTGCGTTTCTAAGCTGAGTTGTTAAAATGCCTTGCTAAAAAGTAATTAATCATAATAATTATAATATGATTATATAATATCTTTTAAAAAAAAAATTTCAAAAACATTTATTTATTTTACATAAAACAATTATTAATTAAGTAAAAAATTGATATAAAAGATCAAATAATTTAAAATTCTATTTTTAATTAATATTATTGGGAAAAAAATATATTTACTAGCTTATTACAACTTAAATTTTATTTTTCACTTACAATATTTAACAATATATCCATAAGAGGGCGTTAAATGCATAAATATGAAAATATATTCTTAGGAAACCAGAATAAATATTAGATAGCGCTTTTTTTGTATTTGGGTGTAAATACATGTGAAAAACCTAAAAAAAATTTAAAAAATAGAGGTTTCTTTGACATTTAATTAATTATTAGGTTTAGAATCGAAAAATAGTAGAAAGTTTGTAGGGAACATATTGCGGGCGTTATTGATCAAAATCTCTTCATTTTTGGTTTATACGTGTATATTTAGGTGT
Source organism: Gordionus sp. m RMFG-2023 (assembly GCF_954871325.1). Lineage (NCBI taxonomy): Eukaryota > Metazoa > Nematomorpha > Gordioida > Chordodea > Parachordodidae > Gordionus > Gordionus sp. m RMFG-2023. The sequence continues at coordinate 21,687,956 of NC_088777.1, forward strand.
TAAACATTATCCTAAAAAATTTTTGAAAATATTATGATTTGACCGAATACCGAGCTCAAAAACGACCACTTACTAAATATTCGATCTACCAAATTTGGTAATTATTTGGAAAATGTTCTATTTTGGTTAATTTATCTATAAATACGTGCAAATCATTATCCCAAAAAATATTTTAAAAATATCGTGATTTGACCGATAACCAATTTGAAACGAAATATTGCATTGCTGGCGTTATCCATGGAAAATTCTTTATTTTGGATTTATACGTGTACAATAAGGTGGTTTATGATTTGACCGAATGCCGAGCTCAAAGCCGACCACATATTTTCTTTTGTCTTACTTCTTTAGATATTCTTTTATCTTATTTCATCTCGATTCTTTCTTCATAATTTCTCTTCTCTCTTCCTTTTCGCTACTTTTTATATCTTCTCTCATCTTTTTCTTTCTAATCATACCAGTTTATCAATGATTTATAGATGAAGATTCCAGCAATTTATTACACTCAAAATAGAAAACAAGAAAATAAATTATTCGATATTTGCGAATAGATATTTATAAAAAATAGCATTATTTAAAGATTTTCTATTACATGAACATTATGTGCGAAGTTTGAAAGCTTTAGAACCTAGAGACTGCAACCGAATATGATAGTGGTAAGCATGGCGAGAACTTCTAAGCCCATCACTATGAACTTCTCGAGAGGGTATAGATTCTAGCCAATATGCCTTCTTAGTATCGAGTTACTTGTGATCAAAATAAATGTAAATTAGAATCCCGATACTTGAAATATTCAATTTCTTCGCTTGTTTTGATTTTAATTAATCTCCAGTGAAAAGGTCGATCTTCAAATAATTTGATTATCCATGTAAGAACTCAATCATATATTTTTCGAAGATATGCTCTACCTAATTATAGATTCAGAGCATTGCAAAGCGTCCTTCCTTTTATTATGAAATCCATTTAACTTTAGCCACAATCAAACTATGTATAACATTATAAAATTTAATGACAATAATTAAATAATGATTTATACATATCTTTATTATTTTTATAAAAAATTGTAGAAAGCATCGTTGTATATTTTATGATTTTCATATTTTATTAACTAATTAAACACGATGTTATAATTTATAAAAAATATATTTGCTTGAAAGGAATAACATAGCTATATCCAAAATATAAGAGAAGCCAAAAAATACATTAAAAATACAAAAAGTATTTATTAAAGAGAGACTAAATATAATTTATATATTTATATAATATTATTTGTATTTGTTATATAGTCCTTTGTTTTCGAACAGAAACTAGTTAAATTCCTCTTAAGCGTGAGTTTCTTGCAAACATAAGGCTTTTAAATAAAAATTTTGTTGAAAATGTTATCTTTATGGATGAAAACAAGAATTTTTATACCAATTTTAATATTTTATAAATGGATCACACCCTCTCACTCATTGTTAGATAGACTTGATGATATATATTATATTTTTAAAATTTTCTCAAACTACTTGATTTACAGGGTTTCCCATTCAAAAAAGGAAAAGGGTCAGTCATAAAAGGAAAATTTCCAAAATGAAAGGAAAAAGTCCGATCAAAAATGGAAAAGTGTCAAACAAAAAAGGAAAAAGTCCGATCAAAAAAGGAAAAGTGTCAAACAAAAAAGGAAAAGTGTCAAACAAAAAAGGAAAAGGTCCAATTAAAAAAGGAAAAGTGTCAATCGAAAAAGGAAAATTCCCAAAAGGAAAGGAAAAGTGTCAATCAAAAAAGGAAAATTCTTATTCAAAAAAGGATAATCGTAATTTAAATTTTTTTTATAAAATATTATAAATTTTTCAATTTTTCTTAAATTTTTCTTAAATTTTTATTTATTTTTGTCATTCCTTCTTATTTTTTCAACTTTTTGCGATTTCTTTACTTTATTTGTATCTTTTCTCAATTTATTTATCTTACTATATCTATTCTATTGATAATTCTTTTGTATTTTTAAAAATAATTGATAAATTTAGGTCCATTTTTTAAACAATTCTTTACGTTTTTTTCATCATACATATGTCGTAATTTTTAAAGGGATAATAACTATCCGGGATCTTCACGGGATTTAAAGTGTAACCTTTAAAATTTCATTTTTAAAAGGATAAAGATTTATACGGCATTATAAGGTTTAAATCATGATATAGAAGAATCTTATTTTAAAAAGCGTTTTCAGCGCGTTTTGTTTTGTTTCGTTTTTTAATTTTATTTTTATTCATTAATTTTCAATGTTGTTTTTTTGGCCTTATGAAATAAGATATGTCTAATATAGGGTATCAATCGATAGCTAATCAAAAGATCTATTAAACTGGAGGTCAATCTCTCCCCCATAAAGAGCCGGTCTAGGCCTTGGTGGGGGGGGGGGGGTGTCAGAAATATTTTTATCAACACAAAATATCGATAGGGGTATCAAAAAAGCTAATTTTAATATGGTTTGACTGAAAGTCTTCATTCTTGGTCTGGATGGGTATGACTTGGTCTGGAAGGTGGGGGGGGGGGGGGTGTAAAAAATAGTTTTTTTTGTTATGGGTATCAAATAAAAGCTAATTATACAGGGTTTCCCATCCAAAAAAGGAAAAGTCCCAATCAAGAAAGGAAAAGGTTCAATCAAAAAAGGAAAAGTGTCAAACAAAAAAAGAAAAAGTTCAATCAAAAAAGGAAAAAGTCCGATCAAAAAAGGAAAATTGTCAATCAAAAAAGGAAAAGTCCCAGGTTAAGGAAAAAGTTCAATCAAAAAAGGAAAAGTGTCAAACAAAAAAGGAAAAGGTTCAATCAAAAAAGGAAAAGTGTCAAACAAAAAAGGAAAAGGTCCAATCAAAAAAGGAAAAGTGTCAATCGAAAAAGGAAAATTCCCAAAAGAAAAGGAAAAGGGTCAATCAAAAAAGGAAAATTCCCATTCAAAAAAGGAAAATCGTAATTTTTTTAAAAAAATATATAAACTTTTCAATTTTTCTTAAATTTATTTATTTTTTTCATTCCTTCTTATTTTATTTCTAACTTTTTGCGATTTATATATTTTATTTGTATCTTTTCTCACTATATCTTTTCTCAATTTTTTTTCTTCTCATTTTTGATAATTCTTTTAAGTATATTTAATTTTCACTAAATTTTTGGCAGACAACTTTTTTATTATAATTTTTTACATATGAAATTCTTTAATTACAATTACGATATATATTTAATATAGTACGCAACAAAAATTTATATTAATCATTAATAATTTCTCCCCTTCTAAATTTTGGGATATATGTCTCCATATTTCTAAAATAATTTTTTGCATTTTCTTCAGATATTCCTCTTTCTCCATGTTCTATATAACGAATTAATTCTTCCTCGTTACCAGTTTATTTCTGACAAAATACTTCCATTGAAAAAACACATTCTCAATAGGATTAAGATACGGACTGTAGGGTGGTAAATATTTCAATGTATGTCCTTTTCTTTAGATCGATTCCCTAATTGAATGATTGTGATGAAATGGAACATTATCCATAATAAAAATCATATTAATTATGTTAGATTCTTCAAAATGATTTAATATTTCATTTATAAAGTTGCTAAAATATATAGCATTGCAAGGGCTATCAAGAACTTCGAATCGAAATATTCCTGCAATTGTGAGAGCCGCAATGATAGTGTAATTTATTGTCTTTATTCCTTGAACATTTTTAATTGCCTTTTTATTTATTTGGGAATATCCATATAATCGCCTCATTGATATTGAAAACCCGCTCTCATCGATAAATATAAATTTTTCCTTCATATATGCTACATCTACAAACCAATTTGCGTATTCTTTGCGAATCTCTATATTTGATTCGTTATTTTCTCAAACTGAACGTAATGATACTCTTTTAAAGCTGTACCTAAATCCTGAGAGTAACCTTGATACCGTATTTTTTGATATTTCCACATCATATCTTTCTTTAATGATTTCACATAACCTTTTTAAGGATGAAGTGCAATTTATAAAATTTAATATATATTCTTCCTGCTCTTTATTTAATTTCTTGCCTGCGCGTGAACCTCCTTTGGGTAAGCTATATTTTATTCCATTTTTGAGATGAGAGTATTTAATATTTTTAAAACATGATGCTATATTTTTGATACTATCTTTTTTTAACGCGTCAATTATTAGAGCTTTTGTTTCACTGTTAATATTTTTTCCCCTTTTTACCATATCTTCATAATTTTATTTTTTAAAACAAAAAAATTTATTTTTAAAGTATATACTCAACAAATGGAAGTGAAAAAGAATATAAAATTTACCTCATTTGCGTTTAATTTTTCATAAATCAAAATAGTTTAAAAGATAGTAATTAAATTACAAAATAATTATCGTTTTGAATATATTAAAATTTTAAAAATATAAGAATTTTAAAATGATTATATTTTATTAATTTACATATCGTTTGGTATTACAGTTCAAACTTATTTATTATAACCAAACGATTAATTTAATATTGTAATTATAAATATGTATGTAAAAAATAGTCTGCCAAAAAAAATAATATAATTTTAAAAAAGAAATATCAAAAATGAATAGAAAAGAAATAAAGAAAAGATATAGTAAGAAAAATAAATTGAGAAAAGATACAAATAAAGTAAAGAAATAGCAAAAAGTTAGGAATAAAATAAGAAGGAATGACAAAAATAAATAAATTTAAGAAAAATTTGGCCAAAGCTATTAATTTATGTAAAAAAATCATTATATATTTTTTTAAATAAATTACGATTTTCCTTTTTGAATGGGAATTTTCCTTTTTTGATTGACCCTTTTCCATTTCTTTTGGGAATTTTCCTTTTTCGATTGACACTTTACCTTTTTTAATTGGACCTTTTCCTTTTTTGCTTGACACTTTTCCTTTTTTGATTGAACCTTTTCCTTTTTTGTTTGACACTTTTCCTTTTTTGATTGGACTTTTTCCTTAACCTTTGGGACTTTTCCTTTTTTGATTGACAATTTTCCTTTTTTGATCGGACCTTTTCCTTTTTTGATTGAACTTTTTCCTTTTTTGTTTGACACTTTTCCTTTTTTGATTGGGACTTTTCCTTTTTTGGATGGGAAACCCTATAATATGGTTTTACTGAAAGTCTTCATACTTAGTCTTTATAGGCATGACTTGGTCTGGAGGGGGGGGGGTGTAAAAAATAACTTTTTTGATGGGTATCAAATAAAAGGTAATAAAAAGATTTTTTTATTTAATAATAATAATCACTCATAGAGGGCTGGTCTAGACATGAATATTTTTTCACCACAAAATATCGAAATGGGTATCAAATAAAAGCTAATTTAAATATCTTTAGATTGAAATTATTCATTTTTTGTCTTGATGGGTATGACTCTCAGGCCCTCAACATATTAACAAAATGTTTGTTGGATAGAATTTACAGAAATAAAAGAGAATGAAGATAAAGTAATTTTTTAAATCTTTTTTCGGTTCCAATCCTGAACTTGAAATATATAATTTACAGTGTTCTATATTTAGCACGTTATTCCATAGCTATTCTTTTTAGTATCGATAGCTTTAGCTTGCTACATTTTTTTTAAAAGAGAGATAGCGGTAGCTCGTTACTAAATAAATAGCAAAAATTATTTTAATAATTTTATAATTAATTCTAAAATCATAATCTTTTTATTTTATTTATTTAAATTTACATTTTAAAATATGCATTGTAAATATATTTTAGACATTGATAATGAAAATAATTATGGTACAAATAAAATAAAAAGATTATGATTTTAGAATTAATTATAAAATTATTAAAATAATTTTTGCTATTTATTTAGTAACGAGCTACCGCTATCTCTCTTTTAAAAAAAATGTAGCAAGCTAAAGCTATCGAAACTAAAAAGAATAGCTATGGAATAACGTGCTAAATATAGAACACTGTAAATTTTATATTTCAAGTTCAGGATTGGAACCGAAAAAAGATTTAAAAAATTACTTTATCTTCATTCTCTTTTATTTCTGTAAATTCTATCCAACAAACATTTTGTTAATATGTTGAGGGCCTGACAGTCATACCCATCAAGACAAAAAATGAATAATTTCAATCTAAAGATATTTAAATTAGCTTTTATTTGATACCCATGTCGATATTTTGTGGTGAAAAAATATTCATGTCTAGACCAGCCCTCTATGAGTGATTATTATTATTAAATAAAAAAATCTTTTTATTACCTTTTATTTGATACCCAAAAATTATTATAATAATTTTTAAAATTTATTATAATAATTTTTAAAATTTATTTAGTAACGAGCTCTTTTTAAAAAAATGTAGCACGCTAAAGCTATCGATACTAAAAAAAATAGATATGGAATAACACGCTAAATATAGAACACTGCAAATTATATATTTCAAGTTCAGGATTGGAACCGAAAAAAGATTTAAAAAATTGCTTTATCTTCATTCTCTTTTATTTCTGTAAATTCTATCCAACTAGACATTTTGTTAAATGTTGCGGGCCTGACAGTCATTGTCATCAAGACAAAAAATGAATAATTTCAATCTAAAGATATTTAAATTGACTTTTATTTGATACCCATATCGATATTTTGTGATGATAAAAATATTCCTGACCCCCCAAGACCTAGACCCGCCCTCTATGAGTGATTATTATTATTAAATTAAAAAATATTTTTATTACCTTTTATTTGATACCCATAAAAAAAAATTATTTTTTACAGCCCCACCCCACCCCCAGACCAAGTCATACCCATAAAGACCAAGCTTTCAGTAAAACGATATTAAAACTAGCTTTTATTTGATACCCATATCAAAATAAAAATTTTTAACCCCCCCCCCCTCCACCCTTACCTTACAGACCAAATCATACCCATCCAGACAAAGAATGAAGACCTTCAGTCAAGCCATATTAAAATTAGCTTTTATTTGATACCCATATCGATATTTTGTGTTGATAAATATATTTCTGACACCCCCCCCCAAGGCCTAGACCGGCTCTTTATGGGGGAGAGATTGACCTCCAGTTTAATAGATCTTTTGATTAGCTATCGATTGATACCCTATATTAGACATTCATAAGGCCAAAAAAACAACATTGAAAATGAATGAATAACAATAAAATTAAAAAACGAAACGAAACGAAACGCGCGGAAAACGCTTTTTAAAATAAGATTCTTCTATATCATGGTTCAAACATGATAATGCCGTATAGTTCTTTATCCTTTAAAAAATGAAATTTTAAAAGGATCCCTTTAAATCCCGTGTAGATCCCGATAGTTATGATCCCTTTAAAAATTACGACATATATATGATGAAAAAAAACGTAAAAATTGTTTAAAAAATGGACCTAAATTTATCAATTATTTTTAAAAATACAAAAGAATTATCAAAAATGAGAAGATAAAAATTGAGAAAAGATATAGTAAGATAAATAAATTGAGAAAAGATACAAATAAAGTAAAGAAATCGCAAAAAGTTGGAAATAAAATAAGAAGGAATGACAAAAATAAATAAAAATTTAAGAAAAATTGAAAAATTTATAATATTTTATAAAAAAATTTTAAAAAATTACGATTTTCCTTTTTTGAATGGGAATTTTCCTTTTTTGATTGACACTTTTCTTTTCCTTTTGGAAATTTTCCTTTTTCAATTGACACTTTTCCTTTTTTGATTGGACCTTTACCTTTTTTGTTTGACACTTTTCCTTTTTTGATTGAACCTTTTCCTTTTTTGTTTGACACTTTTCCTTTTTTGATCGGACTTTTTCCTTTCTTTTTGGGAATTTTCCTTTTTTGATTGACACTTTTCCTTTTTTGTTTGAACCTTTTCCTTTTTTGATTGAACCTTTTCCTTTTATGATTGACCCTTTTCCTTTTTTGATCAGACCTTTTCCTTTTATGATTGAAATTTTTCCTTTTTTGAATGGGAAACCCTGTATTAATCGTTTCTATAATATTATACAAGATACCCATGTCCTGAGTCAAATGCCCCGGTCCTAAGATCTTATTAAATTAAACATTAACCTTGCCAATTTAAAAGAATGGATTTAATAAATATCAATTCAATAACTGGAAAATCATATAATATAAGGTTTAAAATTTATTTCGGATCATATTTTCAAAATTTATAAAAATACAAAGAAAATTTTTCATAGAATGAGATATACAAATTTACAGGCCGAGGTCATAAAATGTTGTTATCGATCAAATCATTATATTTTTAAAATATTTTTTGGGATAATGTTTTACACGTATTTATATAGATATATAAAAAAAATACACATTTTTCAATTAATATTACTACCAAATTTGGTCGATCAAAAATTTAATAAGTGGTCGGTTTTGAGCTCGGAATTCGGTCAAATCATAATATTTTCAAAATATTTTTTGGGATAATGCTTAACACGTCAATGTACAAGTATAAACCAAAAATGAAGAATTTCCTATGGATAACGCTAGCAATGCAATATTTCGGTTTCAAATTGGTTATCGGTCAAATCCTGATATTTCTAAAATATTTTTTGGGGTAATGTTTTGCACGTATTTATAGATAAATTAACCAAAAATGAACATTTTCCAAATAATATTACTACCAAATTTGGTAGATCGAATATTTTGTAAGAGGTCGGTTTTGAGCTCGCTATTCGTTCAAATCTTAATATTTTCAAATAATTATTTAGGATAATGCTTAACACCTTATTGTTCACTTATAAACCAAAAATAAAAAATTTTCCATGGATAACGCTAGCAATGCAGTATTTTCGGTTTCAAATTGGTTATCGGTCAAATAACGATATTTTTAAAATATTTTTTGGGGTAATGTTTTACGCGTATTTATAGATAAATTAACCAAAAATGAACATTTCCCAAATAATATTACCACCAAATTTGGTAGATCGAATATTTAGTAAGTGGTCGGTTTTGAGCTCGCCATTCGGTCAAATCTTAATATTTTCAAAAAATTATTTAGGATATGCTTAACACCTTATTGTTCACTTATAAACCAAAAATGAAGAATTTTCAATGGAGAGCGCCAGCAACGCAGTATTTAGTCATTAGGCCGGTTTCAAATCGGTTATCTGTCAAATCACGATATTTTAAAAATATTTTTTGGAATAATGATTTACACGTATATATAGATAAATAAACCAAAAATGATCATTTTCCAAATAATATTAATACCAAATTTGGTCGATAGAATATTTATGGTAGGTTTTGAGCTCGGCATTCGATCAAATCATAATATTATCAAAATATTTTTTAGGATAATGTTTAACACCTAAATATACACATATACAAAAATGAAGAGATTTTGATCAATAACGCCAGCAATATGTTCCTTACAAACTTTCTACTATTTTTCGATTCTAAACCTACTCATTAATTGAATGTCAAAGAAACCTCTATTTTTTTAAAAAAATTTAGGTTTTTCACATGTATTTACACCCAAATACAAAAAAGCGCTATCCAATATTTATTCTGGTTTCCTAAGAATATATTTTCATATTTATGCATTTAACGCCCTCTTATAGGGATATAAATTTGTTAAATTTTGTAATTGAAAAATAAAATTTAAGTTGTAATAAGCTAGTAAATATATTTTTTTTCCAATAATATTAAGTAAAAATAGAATTTTAAATTATTTGATATTTAATATTTATTTTTTACATAATTAAAAATTGATTTATGTAAAATAAATAAAATGTTTATTGGAAAAATTTTTTTAAAAGATATTATATAATCAAATTATGATTGATTATGATTAATTGCTTTTTAGCAAGGCATTTTAGCAATGCAGTATTTAGTCATACCGCACTTATTCTTCCAAAATTATTGCACCGGATGAACCGTAGATACGAATAAAAATCCACTTCAACAGACGAACCGAATGAATAAACATTAATAAGCCAAAATTGATGTGAAAACTTTAAAAAAAAAACCTAACGAAAAAAGTGCTCAATATTTCTCAACAAGATTTTGTCCATAGGCCTAATCCGGCAAGAGGCTTGGAAAAGGGGGTTTAAAATCGATTACTTTTACTTGACAAAATTTTATTAATAAACAATCCTTCGATCCTTTTTAAAATTTAATTACTTTTTCATAAATATATAAATAAAATTTAAAAAATTTTAATTAATTTTAAAAATAAAATATTATTTTAAATAAAAAAAAATCTATCTCCTTCATATATTAGCATCCACCATCACTTATAATTATTTACTGCAAATATATCATTTCAATATTATTTCAGCATTTAAATCAATTCATAAGTTTTCTTTAATATATTAAAGTTAAAATAAAAATAATAACCTGTCACAGAATAATATGCTAAATGTATGGCTTTACAGTTATGATTATTAATCGAATTAATATTGAATCAATCAATGTATGTTAATTTATATTCTCTAATATAGAATATGTCATTAGTATACTTAATTCTTCAGATGAAGATGATTTAATTCTGCTCAGCCCCCAGTATGAAACATGGTAAACATAAAGAAAAATCAGATTTGTTTCATTTAAATTACAAAACACATACCAGATTGAATTCTGATAAAGATAAGAAATAATTTGATAAGAATCTGAATGAAGATTCTAGTGAAGATGATAAGTTTTTTTGAAAATATATACCATTCTTAATATTTCGAATAAATTTCTCAATATAATATAATATTCCCATTCTCTGCAGCAGTTGAACGTGTGTTTATTTAGTACTATAATATATTTTATTTATGTATAATTTTATTTTTATTATCTATGATGAAAAAAATAATAAAAATTTATATTTAATATTTTGTATTTTTTAAGTAGCGAGTTACCTTTTCTGAATGGCTACTAACGCGTTCTTTTTGTCACAAGATAACGAGTAACGCGTTCCATTTTTAAAAAGTAACTTGTGTATTTTTTGAAGTAACATTTACATCACTACTTATAATATATTTAAAACCAACTTGATTAACCTAATCAAGATTTGATTTCCAATGATAATTTGGATAAAATAGAGAATAATTTGAATAAAATAGAGACTCTTTTGGGGTACAATAGAAACTTTTTTGTAAGAAATATTTCACAAAAACTAAAACCCTTAATATTATTTTTAATCAACGGAGGAATCAACTAATATATTTGATACTTATGCAAAAACATATTTATTGAATTTTGAACCCCTTTGCTTTCAAAAACTCTTGTCGAGAAATTGCTTAGCAAATAGATTTGTAAATAAGCAGAATTTATCATTGTTTTTGAGTAAAAATAATTAAGCATTGAATTATATCAGTTATTGTTATATTAAATAATTTTGGAATCATTGATAGGATAGGTAATCAATTTTGATTGACTCATCTTGTTTCTACAATAATTTAATATTTTACGATAAAAATATTTGCTCTGTACTTACAGTTGACAGAGCTAATAATCGGGGATTGTAGGAAAAATTAACTGAAAAAATATATATAAAATTTATAAAATATTATGAATGTGATCGTCATTCTTTTTTTTAAAAAAAAACTCAATCCTGGATTTAGTTCCTTTTTTTAAAAAAGCGCGTGAACGTGATTCATTCTTTTTAAAAGGATCTATTAATAGCTTTGAGATATTACTTACATTAAAGAATACGACTTTCCTATGGGGGAGGGGGGGGAGATTTTTGGGGCACCTTTCCCCCAACCCCCATTAGCTGGCTTTCGGCCTGGTCATAAGTTTCCTATATTTATTAAACTATTTATAATTTAAAAGTCATATTAAGATTTTTTTTAGCTTTTATATAATAATTTAAAAGTCATTTTAGGATTTTTTTTAGCTTTTATATAATAATTTAAAAGTCATATTAAGATTTTTTTTAGCTTTTATATAATAATTCACGCTTATGAATATTTAAAAAAGAAATAAAAATTATAACCTAAATTCAAATTCACATAAATTTATTTCCATATAAAAATTATAATGATAAAATTTTGCTAAATATTAATTTTTATAGCTAAATGGCGATTTTAAATATTTGGTTTAAAATATACGACCCGGCCTGTAGATTTTTTTTTAAAAAATTATAGGCCCGGCCTGGGGATTTTTTTTTAAAAAATTTTAGGCCCGGCCTGGGGATTTTTTTTTAAAAAATTTTAGGCCCGGCCTGGGGATTTTTTATTTTAGGCCCGGCCTGGGGATTTTTTTTAAAAAATTTTAGGCCCGGCCTGGGGATTTTTTATTTTAGGCCCGGCCTGGGATTTTTTATTTTAGGCCCGGCCTGGGATTTTTTAAAATTTTAGGCCCGGCCTGGGGATTTTTTATTTTAGGCCCGGCCTGTGGATTTTTTTTAAAAAATTTTAGGCCCGGCCTGGGGATTTTTTATTTTAGGCCCGGCCTGGGGATTTTTTATTTTAGGCCCGGCCTGGGGATTTTTTATTTTAGGCCCGGCCTGGGGATTTTTTTTAAAAAATTTTAGGCCCGGCCTGGGGATTTTTTATTTTAGGCCCGGCCTGTGGATTTTTTTTAAAAAATTTTAGGCCCAGCCTGGGGATTTTTTATTTTAGGCCCGGCCTGGGGATTTTTTTTAAAAAATTTTAGGCCCGGCCTGGGGATTTTTTATTTTAGGCCCGGCCTGGGGATTTTTTATTTTAGGCCCGGCCTGGGGATATTTTATTTTAGGCCCGGCCTGGGGATAAATTAAATTATATTAAAGCTATCAAAAAAAACTATATCTCAACAAAAACTTTTGTCTTTCTTTAAATACAAAATTTAATACATTTAAAAAATAAATTATCCTTCAATCAAATTAACATTGTAAATGATTTAATCGTGTCCTTTACAATTTTACATATATATGTTTTTATTTATCGTTATTATTAAAATTTTATAGACAATCACGACAATATGATGTATAATTTTATTAATTATGAGTGCTGTCAGCTTCGGAAGTATAGTATACCTCGTACCGGTGTCAACTTGCATCAAGGTGGGTATGTTGTTGATGCTCACCGTTACGTTGTACGCGTCATATCTAGTATCGTTGATCCCCAGATGTAAACTTCCTTGCAGATTATATTTTTTAAGGTCTGTGTTTGAGTCGTCGTCATCGATTACTTCGATGTTCATAGCATGGTTCGTATTCAATTGACAATCACGATATTTGTAATCAGAAGATCTGTTTTAAGTATTATTGTCATTATTATAATGGTTGGGCTTTGACGAATATTTCGGAAAACCATTAATATTTTGAGGGTTGTGTCTGTGCTGACCACGACGGAAATAGTTGGTTCGGTTATCACCTATATAGCAGTCATCCCGTCGATCAGGACTTTGATGATGGTCACAATGATAGTCATGCCGATTGCCATGGACGTTATACCCTCTATTGTTATATCAATCGTCGTAGTAGTTATCGTTACGATTATCAAAACGGTTGTGGTTATAGTGACAATTATCGTATCTTTGATCAAAACGATTGTCTTGGAAGTTGCTGTGCCGTCCATCGAATCGTTTGTCGCGGCCGTTGTCGTAGCGTATCTTATAAAGTTCATCAAATCGTTTGTCGCGGCAATAGTCGCAGCTTACATCGTAACATTCATCGAAATGCTCTCCGGGGCGATTGTCATTGGTGAACTGGGCTTTGTTGATAAGAGATTTACCATGTGCGTGAGAGTCCTGAATGGGTTTTGTTATTACGTAACTATTTTTGACTCTGCCCATGTGATTAACCTCTTGTACTCCAGGTGATTCATCCAAATGAAACAATTTCATCACGCCCTTGATGTCACTTGGCTCTGGTGTCTTCCTCTAGACCTAGATTGTAAATATCTTCTATAATCATAGAGCTCCTGACCGCTTTCCTGACATCTTTGGAATTCGAAGCAACTCTCACTTTCTCAATAATGCGCTGAATGCCATTGAATTTGCATTCTTTATTGAGTCGTGCTACACGTGTGACCCAAGCCGAGGACGTCTTCTCCTTGCCTTGAGTGGCAGCATAAAATAATGACAGTTTGGCGTTCTCAGTCTTCGATGGATGTTGTAGCTTGAATTTGCCAATCAGGGCGATTGGGTCCTGGAAGTCTGCCTCTGTGCAAATTGCTTCAATGTTATTGAATTCGTCATCTGGATGACTTCGGAGAAACAACGCGGCCTTTTCTTCGTTGGAAATCTTGCTGGTGTCAAAGAAATTCTATAATTTCCCTATGTAGGCGCTGTCATCGCTACTGAATTTAGGGAAATCCAGCTTGACGAATTCAGTCATATATGTGGAATTGTTCAAAGCATCCATCGCGAAGTTCGGACGTAATTTGGCCTCCATGTAAGAATTCAATAGAATCTCCCATTAAGTAATAATATCATCATGTCATATTTTATTTTTATACAAATTACATTTCAATTTTTTATTCCCCTTTCACTAAAAACAATTTTTCTTTATATATCTTTTTTTAACAATAAAAAAAATAACTAATTGTGTGAAATACAAATTGATATTAAAAAACGTTATAAAAAAATGTTAAAATAAAATTTTCAATGATTAAATTTAAATACAAAGTGAATAAAAAAAATGTCACATTAAAATGATATATAAAAAAATGTTAATATAAAATTTTGACCGAAAGGTATAATCACTATTATTTAACAAGAAAATATACAAAACTATGGAATGCATGTAGAAAGGCCAAATCTTCAGAAAAGATAAAAAAGGTATTTAGTTGAAAGTTGCATGCATAACATAAAATATCCTATACAATAGAATATGGTAATAAAAATTTGTAAAAATATCAGCTATGCTAAAGGCAATTGAGTTGTATTCAATAACCAAACCAAAATCTGATTTCATGATAACAATTCCATTGATTTACCAAGTTGCAAAATTGCTGACCTATGATATTTCATAAAAGTGATAATTCATAGAGCATTGTTTTTAATTTAATCAATCAATCATCAAATTAAGGAGAAAATTCTAATTCTTTGGCAAACTTGATGATCTATCAGCTAGTAATAATATAAATGCAAATATTTACTTATACATAAAATGTTGTTCTCCAGATTAAGTTTGCATCTACTCATGACATGGATCCATTCTTCAATAAAATCTTAAACATTGATAATGTGAAAATCTAATTATTAACCCTCTGATTGTCGTATTGGGATATGGAATCATGTGGGATTCGGAATCCCAACGTGGGGATTCAAGCTTAGTTTTATTCGGGATCTTTTTTTTAAAATATTTTTTTTACAAATATCTAAAAAATATTTCGAATCCCCATGAAAAAAAAATTCCGAATCCCCATGAAAAAAAAATAAATAATATAATTACTTTTTCTTCTCTTTTTTTGCGGCTGGCACCATATAATTAAAAGGCCAATTTAAAAAAAAAGTAAATAGTATAAAATTAAGGCATATAATGAATGAAAAGGGATGAGGTTACAACTTTTTTGTTTTAAAAAATATTAAAAAATCCGAATTATTGCAACAATTATTCAATGCAATATGGCATTTCGTTGAACAATTAAGCAGAGACCCGAACCATTATTTATAACGGTTCAGTTTGGTTACGGTTCAGTTTGTAAAAAATTATAATGGTTACGTTTTGGTTACTATAAAGGTTCGGTTCGCTTCAGCTAATTATAAAGGTTAATAAAGGTTGATTTTTTTTATTGAAGCAACACCATCTTCTAATTTATTTTTCTTATAAGCATCTATGAATTATATATAAAAAAAATATATAAGATTCAAAATAACTCATTTTTAAATATATTATTTGAACTTATAAGTAATATATTTTCAAGTGTAAATGGATTCCTTTTTGTTCGTTTTGACGATAAAACAAATTTTAGCACCTAAACAGCCCTTTCCACAGAAACTTGTGTTGCGGGAATAGCCATTACTAACGTTTATATAATTCTGGATATTGAAATTATTTCCTTTCTAAAATATAAAAACTGATCCGGTTTAACCGTTTTTAAAAAGGTTCTTGCACCTTCAAAAAATAATTACATCGGTTCGGTTACGGTTATGGTTCAGATATTTATAACAAATATAATTTTTTTAAAAAAAAATATTTAAGGGGATTCGGAATCTTTTTTTTTAAAAACAATTAAATTATATTTTTTTGCCGCCGGCACCAGAAAATTTTATTTTTTAGAGATATTTGATATGTATTACTTTTATGCTTTAAATCATTAAATACTCGAAAATATGGTTTTAATATAAATTAAATGTAAAAAAATAAATATTATTTTTAAATTAATAATTTAGACAAATTAGAAGAAAAGAAAGCGAATATAGGTGCGTGCCTAATTCTTTATTCACGGCCCGCCCGCTCACGGTGGCAATAAAAACATTCACGCCCATTCACGCTTACCACTAAATAATTTTCGACCCGACCCGACCCGCCCGCTCACTAAAGGCAATATTTTGATTCACGCCCGAAAATTCACGGTGTTTTTAAATTTTTCAAAACTTTAATGCTATAATTTTTTACACTTTTTTGAATTTATTCGATTTATTTCTTTAATTCCATAATCCATAATAACAAAAAATAAATACATATAAATCCAAATTTTAACTTAGAAACACAAGAATGTCTATTTTTAAAATTTTAATTGTGTACGCCTTTTCTCTAATAGGCGATTGGCCATAGAAAATAACCTTTCACTAGAAGCCGAATTTCCCAGGGTTGACAAAATTTTACTCTCTAATTTTCTCAAAAAAGGAAATAAATTTTCCTACTTTCAAAACTTCAAAATATTACGATTGTTATTTGTTTTATTTTTTTAAATTCTATTTTGATAATATTGATATTGGTATAATTTAAAAAAAAAATCATAAAACACTAAAATATTAAAACAATTATAGAAAAATATGTAAAAATATTTAAAATTACTAAATAAAAATATATATTAATGTATCGAAGGCTCTAAAAGGAGCTTAATTTAATAATGAAAATATACCTAAAAAACAAGTATAATTGTGTTTAAAATTTTCCAATTGAAGTTTTTGTTTAAGAAATAAGGATTCGCGATTTTCGTTTGTTATGCTAAAAAATTTTCGTGATAAAGTTTTAAAAAAAATATATGTAGGTGAAAAATTGCCGTTAGTTGAAATGACTATTGGCGAAATATAAAGTTATTTAATTTTGAATATTTATTAATTTTTTTATTTCCCAACGGCTTAACCTGCACCCCCTGGTCCCATTTGTTTTATGGGATGAATCTTTTAAATTCACACAGCTTTCATCGGTAGATGCTGATGCTTCATCAGAATCATCTAAAAATATGTTTCATCAGAATCATCTAAAAATATGTTTCATCTAGTATATATATAGTTTTTTATGAATGTAGGATGAATTAGGAATGTTATAAATGACAGTTGACATTGACTTATGCATAATCTAATTTTATATCATTCACATTTTTAAGATTGTTTTGTAAATATCTTCCTTTTCTTCGTCTATTAAAAACTTAAGGCTTTTGAAATTAGGATCTAGAATTAAGCCTACCTTAAGTGCTTGAGAATAAATTTTAAAGTTTAAGTAAAAAATCTAGCGACAAGATACCTAATAAAAGAAAATAGAACTAGGAACGTGACACCAGATGTTGTTTCTAAAATGCAATATTTTTTGTTTTCAAAAATTTTTCTTTTTTAAAAAAGAACTAAATTAAATTAGAAAATATGTATTTTAATTATAAAATTGCAAATTTATATTTATAAAAATAATTAAAATTTCCGTGATTCATGGGAAATTCATACTTTTAAGAGTCGTGTGTGTTAGAGAAGGACTACGAGTACGAGGTTGAGAATAATTGATTTATTTAAAGATAATATACAATGAATTTAATTAATGTTAAATACAATCGATTAATAAAATTATTTTAAATTAACAATTTCGTATATAAGAAAAATATAATTCTGTTTTCTGATTTTTTTCATGCTTTATATATCTACTAGTAAATAGCCCGTCAAAAATGACGGGGAATGAAAATTTTCTTCTAACTTTTATGCATGTTACCTGTTATTTGAAAATAATATCCAATTTTTATACTTATTACATCCTCATCCCTTCAGGCCAGGTATAATCCATTAAAACTAAGTGCTATGGTTTGAGTAAAAATAAATTTAAAGCATTTACTTGATAATACCAATATTATTTGTTAAATATTACTGATTACTTATATCTAATATTTAATATTTAAAAAAATTTTCAGGCAAAGTCCAAAGCCATATTAATTATGAAAATTCTTCCAAGCCCAATGAAAGATCATAATAATTTTGGTAGTTGAGAACTGAAATAAAATATTTAAATAATCATAATGAATTTAAAAATACAATCAAAATTCAGATTTTCAGGCCTTGGTTTTTTGATCAGGTCAAGCCCAGGCCTGCAAAAAAATTTGTTTTGGGCCAATGTCTGATCTATAATTAATAATAAAAAAATTCTCAAGCGTCCAAGCTCATAATAATTTTGAAAAATTTTCCCCAAGCCCAGCCCAATATAATTTATAAAAATATTTTCCAAGCCCAGCCCAACCCATAATAATTGTATAAAAAAATTTTCTCAAACTTGGCTAACCGATAGTAATTTTCCAAGCCTGGAGATAAGTAAATCTCTAAAACCCATATCTATTTTTTAGTCTATTTTAACCTAGCTCACTCCAACAAAGGCCAACCCATTAAGACTAAGAGTGAATACTATTTTTTTGAATAAAAATATATTTAAATTAGATTTTACCTGAGAGCCATATAAATATTCTGTGCTAAATATTACACCTATGCCTAATATTAAAAAAATTCCCAATCCAGGTCCTTGCACTTGGTTTTCTCAAACCCCCAAAAGACCATAATAATTTTGATAATTGAGGACTGAAATAAAATATATAAAAAGTCACAATGCATTTAAAAATACAATCAGAATATGAAAGTTGCATGGGCCTTGGTTTTTGATCAGGCCTTGCCATGTCTTCAAAAGAAATTTTCAGGCCAATTTCTAGTCCATATTTAAAATTAAAAAATTTACAGGAATCTTAGACTATAATAATTATGAAAAATGTTTCTCAAGCTATGTCCAAGTCCATATTAATGGTGAAAAATATTTCCCAAGCCCAGGAAAACCCAAATAATTTATTTGATCCAGAAAAATAGGTCTGATGTAAGGGGCTTATAAGAATTAAATCTGTCTAATTTCAAAATTATAATCAAATGAAGGGTAAATTTCTGATTTACCTATGATTCTACTGGTGAGCTCCTGGTATTTATATGAAATTCATGAATACATATTAAAGTACCATTCTGAAAATATGTTCATCCTAATTTAAATTTTAAACAAACCATTTTAAATTTTGATATTTCCAATACATGCTCACAGTATACATTGCAACAATTTTACCTATTTTACTCTTAAATTTTAATATTTATATAAAATTTATTAAAAAAGTATATTTAATACCATACACACAAACTAAATAATTACCCTTCAACACATGGTTTTTTGATCAGTTCTGGCTGTCTGCAAAAAAAATTTCAGACTAATCTATAACCCATATTTTAAATTCAAAAATCTTAAAGCACCTCTATTTTAAATTTTATTCAATATGATTTCCATCACATTTTTAAATTTTGATATTTCTAATACATGCTCACAGTATACATTGAACAATTTTACCTCTTTTACTCTTAAATTTTAATATTTATATAAAATTTATTAATAAAGTATATTTAATACCATACACACAAACTAAATAATTACCCTTCAACATCTATATAAATAATATTTTAAATTATATTATATTCAAGTTGGTGCATGCGTGAAACTTCAATATATATATATAATTAATATTTTAAATTTATTTATATTCAGTTGGTGCATGCGGTAAAGCATATGATGCCTTTGAAACGGGAGGCTCGAGTTCGAATCCCGGGGATGGCAAAAAAAAATTTAAAAAAATAAATTAACATTACACTATATAGTCTCCTTAAATTTTAAATACATTACGGAGATACGAACACGATCATCATGTGATTATGGAGATTATATATATTAGATTAATATTTTAAATTTATTTATATTCAGTTGGTGCATGCGGTAAAGCATATGCCTTTGAAACGGGAGGCTCGAGTTCGAATCCGATGGCAAAAAAAAATTTAAAAAAATAAATTAACATTACACTATATAGTCTCCTTAAATTTTAAATACATTACGGAGATACGAAAACGATCATCATGTGATTATGGAGATTATATTAGATGCATAAAATATAATCTTTTCAATTTGAATAATAATATTACAAAATATAATTTCTATACTTGTTCATATAATTATAATACATTTCTTAATTTTGAATAATCATCTATGTTTTAACTTATTTCATATCAAGTATATTTTCTTTTTTGCTTAAATATTAAAAATAATCATTTGCATAATGCAACAGTTCACGCCCGGAAACAATTTTGGGAAGCGTCACGCCCAGTCAGTCCTAATAATATAAAATATATTAACACTGACGCCGTGACACGTGTAATTTCACGGTCCGCGCCCACATCTAATCATCATTATTTAATTGTTTAGATATAAAAAAATTTCATTGATAAAAGGGTTAAATTATTAAGAAATGGATCTTTCATGGTATTAAGAAGTCTTGGCAGTATATGAGGTGGTAAGAATTTATCATCTCTTATATTATGCCCTGTGCAATTATTAAAAAGCATTTGTATTATTTTGGTTAATATTTTTAATTTTGAAATTGGAAAAATAATTTTATGACAAGAAATCAACCTAAGTTGCTAAACATCGACCAAAATATTATTAAAATGTAATAAGACCCCCCATTTATTATTTAATTTTATATGTATACGAAATCACGAGGTCGAGTCCTATATTATAAACCAGAAATCACTTGGTTATGGATGGGTATTGTAAAACAATAAAAGTATTAAATAAATTTTTTTTTTTAAGTACCCCTATTCAAATTTTTAGAAGCAGTTGCTTCGGACCTACACCGTTAGTGTTGTTAATCGACTAAATTTAGTTGACTAACAGACGACTAACTAATAGTTTTAGTCGAAAAATTCGACTAAAAACTTTAGCTATTAAATTAGTCTAGTCGACTAATAGCTACTAAATTAGTCTAGTCGACTAATTTAGCTGACTAATTTAGTCAACTAAAACGACTAATTAGTTGACTAAAACGACTAATATAGTCGACTCGAGCGACTAATTTAGTCGACTAAAACAACTAATATAGTTGACTAAAACGACTAATATAGTCGACTAAAACGACTAATTTAGTCGACTAAAAGAACTAATTAAGTCGACTAAATTAAGTCATAATCGTTATTTTTGAACTTTTTTTAAATTTATTAGGTAAAAATATATGTTGTAAAGAGATGTAAAAATAAAATTTCAGTGAAGATGTACCATCATAGAAAAATATTAATTATCAAAATCGTTATTTTTGAAAAGTAAATAGGTAAAAATATATATATTGTAAATGTGTTAAAATAAAATTTCAGTGAAGATGTACCATTAGAAAAGTGACAATTGTCATAATCGTTAAAAGGTAAATAGGTAAAAATATATATTGTAAAGATGTTAAAATAAAATTTCAGTGAAGATGTACCATATAAAAGTGACAATTGTCATAATCGTTATTTGTGAACTTTTTAAATTTTTTTAAACAAATAGGTAAAAATATATATTGTAAAGATGTTAAAATAAAATTTCAGTGAAGATGTACCATAGAAGAGTGACAATTGTCATAATCGTTATTTTTGAACTTTTTTTAATTTTTTTATAGTAATTAGGTAAAAATATATATTGTAAAGATGTTAAAATAAAATTTCAGTGAAGATGTACCATGGAAAAGTGACAATTGTCATAATCATTATTTTTGAACTTTTTTGAATTTTTTCAAAGCAAATAGGTAAAAATATATATTGTAAAGATGTAAAATAAAATTTCAGTGAAGATGTACCATTCCCCGAATACTACGGTGCCCCCTTGGCCGATTACATAACCCATCAAAGAGGAAGTAACTAAAAGGATGATTCAGAATTAAAATCTAAAATTATACAGCTGAACATAATAATGGATTGAAGATAAATAGTGGAAAATTTACCACCTCATCTCAAAATGAGTGATTCGGGAATATCTAGATGCCTTAAATCAATGGGATGGAGCAGGAAAAGGGTTGGAAAAGAACTCGATTAAGGAATTCCCCAGATGTTATAAATATTTGTAAAGAATATTGCCTAAATATGAAGAACGTGTCATTTCAAAATATATTCTATTTAGATGAAACAGGCTTCAATTCCCACGTCATTTCCCACTATGGATGGGCACCTCTGGGTAAGAGGCCATCCGTCAAACTCCCTCCTTCAAAGGGGAAAAACGTATCGGTTTTATGCACCATAGGAATTAATAGTTTCAAAAATACATGATTATAGACGGGGCATTTACATCAATAAAGTTCAAAACTTACCTGGATGAATTATCATACATTTTACCGTTGAATTCGCTAATAATAATGGATAATGCCACCATTTACCGAGTTCATATAATAACAGAAAACTATCAAAATATAGTAAATCTACCACCCTATTCCCCTCAATTAAACCCTATTGAGATTTTTTTGACGTTTTGAAAAATCAGTATCGTTCTATATACCCCAAACCCAATAACAGAATTCATATAATTGGGCAATTACTAGCCTATTACTTAATTTCACTAATTTCAATTTCACAGCCTTCTATTCACATACGATACGATATATCGAAGAGGGAATCCGATCTATTCCTTTGAACAATTAATTTAATAAATTATGACACTAGAGATTATTATATAATATAGATATATTTTTTCGTTATATTATGTGCAATAGAAATAGAAAAATAAATATTTTTTGATCTTTTATTATGTAAATAAAATATAGATTAAATAAAGATTTCACAAGTCATTTTCGAAACTTTAATATAAGAAAGGTAAATTTGATAGAAAATAAAATAAACAATGAAGAAATAAGTTATAAATGATCATATGAAAAAAGTGTTTATAAAAAGTTTCGGGATAATATTATATTTTATTTATTTTGTTATTTTTTTATAATTTTTATAATTTTTATTTTTTAAATATTAATTTAATTGTACCGTAAAGTTGGCCCCACAATTTTTGATTTTCAATGGTTTATCAGTTGGTGTGATTAGTACCCGATTTGTACCGTTTTCAGTTCGATTTATACCATCACCGTTTTTGAGATATTCAAAGAACAAAATGGGGGGCCAACTTCACGACAGACCCCCAACTTTTGAACTTAAAAATAAAAAGTGAATAGGTCGATAGAGAATGATTTGTACCGATTTGTACCGTTTTCAGTTCGATTTGTACCATCACCGTTTTCCAGCTATTGACCGTTGAAAATCGGGCGCCAAAAATAAAAAACACTCAAAATTTATTTTTTTTAAAGTTTTTTAACGTATAACAGTAGAGAATTTTTTTCTCTTCCTAATGATGCCTCAAATTAAGCTTTATCTTTATTATTTATTTCGGAAATCAAATTTTAAACCTTATATTATAGCGTGAAGTTAGCCCCCCCCCCGATATTCAAAATTTGAGATTTATCAAATTTTTAAAACGGGATTGATTTGTACCCGATTTGTACCGTTTCAAACTCGATTTGTACTATTACCGTTTTCCAGCTATTGACCGTTAAAGATATGGCGCCAAAAATATAAAACACTCAACATTTATTTTTTTTAAAAATTTTTTAACGTACAACGGTAGAGAATTTTTTTCTCTTCCTAATGATGCCTCAAATTAAGCTTTATCTTCATTATTTATTTCGGAAATCAAATTTCAAACCTTATATTATAGCGTGAAGTTAGCCCCCGCCCCCTAATATTCAAAATTTGAGATTTTTAAAATTTTTAAAACGGGATTGATTTGTACCCGATTTGTACCGTTTCAAACTCGATTTGTACCATTACCGTTTTCCAGCTATTGACCGTTAAAGATATGGCGCTAAAAATAAAAAACACTCAACATTTATTTTTTTAAAAATTTTTTTAACGTACAACGGTAATGATGCCTCAAATTAAGCTTTATCTTCATTATTTATTTCGGAAATCAAATTTTAAACCTTATATTATAGCGTGAAGTTAGCCCCCCCCCGATATTCAAAATTTGAGATTTTTCAAATTTTTAAAACGGGATTGATTTGTACCCGATTTGTACCGTTTCAAACTCGATTTGTACTATTATCGTTTTCCAGCTATTGACCGTTAAAGATATGGCGCCAAGGTTTAAAATTTGATTTCCGAAATAAATAATAAAGATAAAGCATAATTTGAGGCATCATTAGGAAGATAAAAAAATTCTCTACCGTTGTACGTTAAAAAATTTATAAAAAATAAATGTTGAGTGTTTTTTATTTTTGGCGCCATATCTTTAACGGTCAATAGCTGGAAAAGGGTAATAGTACAAATCGAGTTTGAAACGGTACAAATCGGTACAAATCGGGTACAAATCAATCCCGTTTTAAAAATTTGAAAAATGTCAAATTTGAATTTTTTTTTGGGGGGGGGGGGGGGGGGAGGGCTAACTTCACGTTATAATATAAGGTTTAAAATTTAATTTCCGAAATAAATAATAAAGATAAAGCTTAATTTGAGGCACCATTAGGAAGAGAAAAAAATTCTCTACCGTTGTGCGTTAAAAATTTTTTTAAAAAAATAAATGTTGAGTGTTTTTTATTTTTGGCGCCATATCTTTAACGGTCAATAGCTGGAAAACGGTAATGTTACAAATCGAGTTTGAAACGGTAAAAATCGGTACAAATCGGGTACAAATCAATCCCGTTTTATAAATTTGAAAAATCTCAAATTTTGAATATTGGAGGGGGGGGGCTAACTTCACGCTATAATATAAGGTTTAAAATTTGATTTCCTAAATAAATAATGAAGATAAAGCTTAATTTGAGGCATCATTAGGAAGAGAAAAAAATCCTCTACCGTTGTGTGTTAAAAATTTTTTTAAAAAAATAAATGTTGAGTGTTTTTTATTTTTGGCGCCATATCTTTAACGGTCAATAGCTGGTAAACGGTAATGGTACAAATCGAGTTTGAAACGGTACAAATCGGGTACAAATCAATCCCGTTTTAAAAATTTGAAAAATCTCAAATTTTGAATATTGGGGGGGGGGCTAACTTTACGCTATAATATAAAGTTTAAAATTTGATTTCCGAAATAAATAATGAAAATAAAGCTTAATTTGAGGCATCATTAGGAAGAGAAAAATATTCTCTACCGTTGTACGTTAAAAAATTTTTTAAAAAAATAAATGAGTGATTTATATTTTTGGCAACATATCTTTAACGGTCAATAGCTGGAAAACGGTAATGGTACAAATCGAGTTTGAAACGGTACAAATCGATACAAATCGGGTACAAATCAATCCCGTTTTAAAAATTTGAAAAATCTCACATTTTGAATATTGGGGAGGGGGGGGGCTAACTTCACGCTATAATATAAGGTTTAAAATTTGATTTCCGAAATAAATAATGAAGATAAAGCTTAATTTGAGGCATCATTAGGAAGAGAAAAAAATTCTCTACCGTTGTACGTTAAAAAAAATTTTAAAAAAATAAATGTTGAGTGTTTTTTATTTTTGGCGCCATATTTTCAACGGTCAATAGCTGGAAAACGGTGATGGTACAAATCGAACTGAAAACGGTACAAATCATTCTCTATCGACCTATTCACTTTTTATTTTTAAGTTCAAAAGTTGGGGGGCTGTCGTGAAGTTGACCCCCCATTTTGTTCTTTGAATATCTCAAAAACGGTGATGGTACAAATCGAACTGAAAACGGTACAAATCGGGTACTAATCACACCAACTGATAAACCATTGAAAATCAAAAATTGCGGGGCCAACTTCACGGACCTTATAAAATTCATTGTTTTTTTGATAATTTTTTTTTTACCAAGGCGGGGGGGGGGGAAAGGGGGGGGGGTATTTTTATTTTAATTTAAGAAAAGATATTAATTTTTAGAATATAATGATGGAATAAAAAGATTAATTTTAAGAATAGTATTGTAATTGTAAAATTTTAAATCATAATTTAAATCAGAGACCTGTAGAGGTACCATTTGCAAGGTCCTTCCAGGATTTTTTTAAAAAAAATTGGATTTGGGCTGGGTGGGGCCAAATATTTTTTAAGAAAATTCGAACCGGGTCGGGTGGGCCTTAGAAACTTTTTTTATATAAATTTAACAATTTTATGATTAATTTTTTATGTAAAATATAAATATTTTATTTTATTTATAGAAACTAGATACCATATAATAAATATTGTTTGATTAGAGAAATTATATAAATCAATTTGTGTATTTAAATTAATTCGAGCCGGGCCGGTAATTTTTTTTAAAAAAATTTCGTTCCGTCCGGGGTAAACTTTTTTAAAAATATTTCGGGCAGAGCCGGGCCTGAAAAATTAGGCCCGATGCAGATCACTAATTCAAAGCTATTATTTGAATATTTTGTTATACAGTATTATAACCTTCTTATAGCAATTATATTGAAGTCAATATAATTGCAAAATATTAGAAGTTAAATTACATAATTATAAAATAGTATAGGGGAGACTAGGGTTAGGTAAACCCCGGGGCTTGGAAAACCATTTAATCTCATTTTAAAATTAGATACACAATAAGGTTAAAATTTTATCCTAATATAGTTTTCATTAATAAATGATTAATAAAAATTAAAATTCTGTCATGTAAAAATCTTTTGAAATTCTAAATAAAATTTTTAGAATTGACGTATATGATTTAGCAAACCTCGCTAGCTCTAAATTGACAAATCATGATTGAAATAATATCTCGATTTCATAAATACTCATAAAACTTATTCAAATTATAGAAAAGTTTATAAACTTTTCAATAAAATTTAAAATATATAAATTATTATATATTTGTTAATAATAACGGGCGTAGACTAAAGTCAGCTCGTTTCAGCAAAAAATTCGAAAAATAAATATTATGACAATTGTCATTTTTCTATGGTACATCTTCACTGAAATTTTATTTTAACATCTTTACAATACATATTTTTACCTATTTGTTTTAAAAGAATTCAAAAAGGTTAAAAAATAACGATTATGACAATTGTCACTCTCTTTAGTATCTTCAGTGAAATTTTATTTTAACATTTTTACAATGTATATTTTTACCTATTTATATAAAAAAATTCAAAAAAGTTAAAAAATAACGATTATGACAGTCACTTTTCTTTGGTACATCTTCACTGAAATTTTATTTTAACATCTTTACATAATATATTCTTACCTATTTATATTTACTTTAAAAAAATTCAAAAAAGTTAAATAATAACGATTATGACAATTGTCACTTTTCTATGGTACATCTTCACTGAAATTTTATTTTAACATCTTTACAATATAATATTACCAATTTACTTTAAAAAAATTCAAAAAAGTTCAAAAATAACGATTATGACAATTGTGACTTTTCTGTGGTATTTTCACTAATGTTTTAACTTAACAAGTTTACAATATATATTTTTACCTATTTGCTTTGAAAAAATTCAAAAAAGTTAAAAAATAACGATTATGCCAATTGTCACCTTTCTATGGTACATCTTCGCTGAAACTTTATTTTAACATCTTTACAATATATATTTTTACCAATTTATATAAAAAAATTCAAAAAAGTTAAAAAATAACGATTATGACAGTCACTTTTCTATGGTATATCTTCACGGAAATTTTATTTTAACATCTTTACAATATATATTCTTACCTATTTACTTTAAAGAAATTGAAAAAAGTTCAAAAATAACGATTATGACAATTGTGACTTTTCTATGGTAAATCTTCACTGAAATTTTGTTTTAATATCTTTACAATTTATATTTTTACCTATTTGCTTTGAAAGAATTCAAAAAAGTTAAAAAATAACGATTATGACAATTGTCACTTTTCTATGGTTCATCTTCACTGAAATTTTATTTTAACATCTTTACAATATATAATTTTTACCTATACTTTAAAAAAATTAAAAAAGTTAAAAAATAAGATTATGACAATTGTCAATTTTTTATGGTACATCTTCACTGAAATTTTATTTTAACATCTTTACACTATATATTTTTACCTATTTACTTAAAAAAATTTAAAGTTAAAAAAAAACGATTATGACAATTGTCACTTTTCTATGGTACATCTTCACTGAAATTTTATTTTAACATCTATACAATATATATTTTTACCTATTTACTTTAAAAAAATTCAAAAAAGTTAAAAAATAACGATTATGACAATTGTCACTTTTCTATGGTAAATCTTCACATAAATTTTAACTTAATATGTTTACAATATATATTTTTACCTATATGCTGACAAAATAGATCAACTTAGTCGACTAAATTAGTCATTTTAGTCGACTAAATTAGTTGTTTTAGTCGACTATATTAGTCGTTTTAGTCGACTATATTAGTCGTTTTAGTCAACTAAATTAGTCGTTTTAGTCGACTAATAGACTAATTTAGTCACTAAAGTTTTTAGTCGATTTCCATGACTACGACTATTAGTCGTAGTCGAAAGAACTCGACTAATTAACAACACTACCCACCGTAGTAGGGGCCACTCCCTGGTAGGGTTCACACTCTTTCCCAAATAAATTCCAGAAAAAATAACATTTTGAAAAAAGTATTAGATATATATTTTTGAAATTTAAAACTACTATAAAATTAATAGAGCTGAACAGAATGAGATATTTTTTATTAAAAATGATAAAGTATTTTTAATTTTAATAAGGTTTGCATTTTAGGGCTCGACAAGACCCAGGTCTCCCCTAATGAATGAAAAGCGATAAGGTTAAGAAGACACTTTTATTTTTATAAATTTATATAAAATCTTTACATGAATATATATTTATAAAATAATTTTAAAAAAATTATCAACAATTATGCAATGCAATATGGCATTTTGTTGAACATTTAAGATTGTTCTTGAAATATTCGCTATTCATGCAACCCATTTTGCAATTTCATAGCGAAGTTTTTCCATAGTTTGTGACGTATGGTGAAGCTCCTTAATATTTTTAGCAGTTGAAATAAAAAGTTAATATATTTAATGTACATGAATTAATTTTAGGAGTATATATGGTTACTATTTAAATTACCTATGATTGATATATCTTTGTTGGGAACTTCAAAATCATTTAATTTTATAGTTTTATATAAACTAGGAGCAATATAAAGGTTGAAATTCTTCCAGCACACGTTCCTACCCACATTTTATTTTGTTCAATTTTAATACTTTTCCTTCTAAATTTTTAGGACAAATATTAGTTCTATCTGTCCTATGGATAGGTAATAATACGTGATCACCTAATATAAAGTTATTTTGACCTATTATTTGAGAAAAAATTATGTTTTGACGCCCACGATCATTTAAAAAGGAAATAAAAGAAGGGGTTTTTTAAAATATTATAAATACTATTCCCAATATTATTGGTAGCAAATGAAACATATTTTTCAGAGTTGTTAAAAGATACTTTTTAAATGAATCTAGATACAGATACATAGTCTCAAAAGTTATCTAGATACAGCGTCTAAAAAGTTATCAAGATACAGAAACAATTTTTAAATGTATCTGTATACAGATACATTTTTTATTATGCTCTTATAGGTTTGCATAAACCTAAATTAATATTATATTGTGAAAATTCATGAAATGAGCTAAAAAATTTATTGACGCGATATAACATTTATCAGAATATAACTAAAATAATGATTTTAATATAATATATGAAAATATATGATTAAATCATTATAAATAATTATTAGATTTCAATAATAAAATATTTTCAAAATTTTGATCATTTAGGCATCCTCGTTTATCTGTAAAGACATTTTTAGCAACACTAAATAGTCTTTCCACAGGGGCGCTTGAAGGAATTGTAGTGTTATATTTAATAAATAACAATTTTATATCAGGGTATTCTTTAAAAATGCTAAAATCTCTACATTCATTTTTGAAAAAATTATTTAAAATTTGTTGATTATCAAAATTTAAATCATTATTAGAAATTATATCTGCTGTAGGGTACTGAAAAAAATCTGAAATTAAATTATTTGTTTTTTTTGGCAGGTTATTTGCTTGCAGTCAGTTGATGACTTTGATAATTCACCAGCTAATTTTTGTATCAATTGTTTTCTTTTATTAAGATTTTCTTCCATTTGCAACCATGTCCAATCAAGTTTAAAAAAAGGGTGGAGCATGGTTGCTATAATATTATCATCTTCAAATAAGGTCACAATAAACCTAGAATTATTAAATATTTTTAATTTATTATATTAATTTACCTATCCTCAATCCCTTTAAGTAAGGCATCTAAGAGTGGTAAACAGAATCTCAGGTTCATTTCTTTAAAATTCTTTAATTTGATAATAAGTTATGAAATAGTTGCACAGTAATAAGCTGTGTACATATACTTATCTCCCTGCAAAATATCAAGGGAATTAGCTATTGGCTTCATTAGCTAATTTAAAATAATGCTATATATATAAATATTATTTATAACTTACTAAACAATATTCATGAATAAAATCACATTCATTAGGTAAAAACCTAGGTAGTTTTATTCCATCACATATCTTGTCCACTTTGTCAGATTTATCTTTTATAATTTCTGACATTAATTGTAAGGCATTATAGGTGGAGTTCCATCTAGTTATATTAGGACATATAAAATAACGACCAATATATTCCTTAATAATCTCAGATGAAAGAGGAGACTTATTTTGCCTATTCCATATATTTTGGCATTTATGTAGTGTTGTGCTATATATCTAATGAAGAAAATATTACTTATTTAATTAAAATTAGTTTTACCCTCTGATATTGTTTACACTGCATGGCTCTATTGGCATCCACAGTGGCTATAAGATTCAATGTGTGACTGGCACAACATTGGTGATGAGGTAAACTAAATGATTCTGATAATTCAGAATCCTGTGCAGTATTATAAAGATTTGATATAGAAATTGGCACAACTGCTTCATCTTCCAGATCATCAATTGATTCACTTGTATTATTTTCAATTGGCTTGAAAACTCTTTAATAAATTAAGTAATCAATCATATATTATGTTTATATTTATTTATAATAAAATAAACCTAAAACATTTTATAAAATTTTTGGCATTATCTGTAATGGTCTTTGAAATTTTATTTTGAATGCAATAATCCTTAGCTATATCTTGTAAATTCTTTGCTATTTTATCTTATGTATGACTACCAGTCATTCTTTTACAAGCCAACGCTATATTTTTTCTTTCCAAACTTATTGGATTTATATAATGAGCGGTTACTCCTATGTATGAACTAAAAATTAAAATTTCATAAAATTGCTGAAATAATTTATTCTTAATTAATTATTATACAAATTGAAATGCTAGCTATACCGGCGATAGGCATTCCAACAATCTGCTGTTGTGCATATTAATGATGGTTCTATAAGACTTTTAATTATTTCTTTCTTTTCATTTTCCTATCTTTGGGAAATTCTACCAATATTTTCCTTCCCCTTTTTTATTTTTGTTAACAAGGTTGGATGTTTTCTCTTAAAATTTAAATTAGAATTTCAAATATATAATATCTATACCCTTATGTGCTTCAAGATATTGCACGTTGAAGTCATACTGACGGATATTTTTGTATTTTTAGGTAGACACGGCAAACATTTTACCATCAGAGAATTGTTTTCTTTGTTTTGAGATATTATTTTAAAATATGCTCTATAAATTGGCCATGGTAAAGCAATAGAACTTGTTGTTGCTTCCTCTTCTTCATCGATATAGATCTAAATAAATATATAAACTTAAAAATTTAGTTATAAAATAAAATTTACCATTTCCATATTGTAATATTAAAATTTGTATGGTTTATTGATAAACTCGGACATAATATTTAAATTAATGAATATTTATATATATTTTTTATATATAAGTTTTAATATTTTATGTATATATAATTCTTTATTATAGTATTAATAAATATTAATATATAATATATATATATTTATTTATTTCATAAACTCATATGAAATAAAATAAATTTTACAGTCAAATATTTTTATTTATAATAAAAAAAGGGGTATATAAAATGTATCTTAAAAAGTATCTAAAAACAGATACAGATACCTCTAAAATAATATCTAGATACAGATACAGATACCTTTCTAAAAAATCTATCTAGATACAGATACTACATTTTTATATCTAGATACTTTAACAACTCTGATATTTTTAGATGATTCTGATGGAGCATCAACATCTACCGATGAAAGCTGTGTGAATTTAAAAGATTCATTCCATAAAACAAATGGGAACAGAGGGCACAAGGGAAATCCCATATTTGGGATGCAACTTGCGTATCATTCTTTTTCATCAATTAATACAAACCCTCTTACTTGTGGGGAAAATAAAAAAATTAATAAATATTCAAAATTAAATAACTTTATATTTCGCCAATAGTCATTTCAACTAACGGCAATTTTTCACAGTCTACATATATTTTTTATAAAACTTTATCACGAAAATTTTTTAGCATAACAAACGAAAATCGCGAATCCTTATTTCTTAAACAAAAACTTCAATTGGAAATTTTTAAACACAATTATACTTGTTTTTTAGGTATATTTTCATTATTAAATTAAGCTTTTTAGAGCCTTCGAAACTATTAATATATATTTTTATTTAGTAATTTTATATATTTTTCTATAGTTGTTTTAATATTTTATGATGTTTTTTAAAAATTATACCAATATCAATATTATCAAAATAAAATTTAAAAAAATAAAACAAATAA
The DNA here is from genome assembly GCF_954871325.1 of Gordionus sp. m RMFG-2023. Taxonomy (NCBI): domain Eukaryota; kingdom Metazoa; phylum Nematomorpha; class Gordioida; order Chordodea; family Parachordodidae; genus Gordionus; species Gordionus sp. m RMFG-2023. Next base: position 21,720,803 of record NC_088777.1, read on the forward strand.
CAATCGTAATATTTTGAAGTTTAGGAAGCAGGAAAATTTATTTCCTTTTTTGAGAAAATTAGAGAGTAAAATTTTGTCAACCCTGGCAAATTCGGCTTCTAGTGAAAGGTTATTTTCTATGGCCAATCGCCTATTAGAGGAAAGGCGTACACAATTAAAATTTTAAAAATAGACATTTTTCTTTTTCTAAGTAAAAATTTGGATTTATATGTATTTATTTTTTGTTATTATGGATTATGGAATTAAAGAAATAAATTCAAAAAAGTGTAAAAAATTATAGCATTAAAGTTTTGAAAAATTTAAAAACACCGTGAATTTTCGGGCGTGAATCAAAATATTGCCTTTAGTGAGCGGGCGGGTCGGGTCGGGTCGAAAATTATTTAGTGGTAAGCGTGAATGGGCGTGAATGTTTTTATTGCCACCGTGAGCGGGCGGGCCGTGAATAAAGAATTAGGCACGCACCTATATTCGCTTTCTTTTCTTCTAATTTGTCTAAATTATTAATTTAAAAATAATATTTATTTTTTTACATTTAATTTATATTAAAACCATATTTTCGAGTATTTAATGATTTAAAGCATAAAAGTAATACATATCAAATATCTCTAAAAAATAAAATTTCTGGTGCCGGTGGCAAAAAAATATAATTTAATTGGTTTTTAAAAAAAAGCTAGGTTTTTTAAATTACGGCCTGGATACGGGTTAAAAAAATTATATTTGTTATAAATATCTGAACCATAACCGTAACCGAACCGATGTAATTATTTTTTGAAGGAGAAAGAACCTTTATAAAAACAGTTAAACCGGATCAGTTTTTATATTTTAGAAAGGAAATAATTTGAATATCCAGAATTATATAAACGTGCTCTTATAGTAATGGCTATTCCCGCAACACAAGTTTCTGTGGAAAGGGCTGTTTAGGTGCTAAAATTTATTTTATCGTTAAAACGAACAAAAAGGAATCCATTTACACTTGAAAATATATTACTTATAAGTTCAAATAATATATTTAAAAATGAGTTATTTTGAATCTTATATATTTTTTTTATATATAATTCATAGATGCTTATAAGAAAAATAAATTAGAAGATGGTGTTGCTTCAATAAAAAAATTCAACCTTTATAAACCTTTATAATTAGCTGAAGCGAACCGAACCTTTATAGTAACCAAAACGTAACCATTATAATTTTTTACATACTGAACCGTAACCAAACTAAACCGTTATAAATAATGGTTCGGGTCCCTGCTTAATTGTTCAACGAAATGCCATATTGCATTGAATAATTGTTGCAATAATTCGGATTTTTTAATATATTTTTTAATATTTTTTAAAACAAAAAAGTTGTAACCTCATCCCTTTTCATTCATTATATGCCTTAAATTTATACTATTTACTTTTTTTTTAATTCTCTTTAAATCCCTTATTTTGGCTTTTTAATTATATGGTGCCAGCCTCAAAAAAGAGAAGAAAAAGTAATTATATTATATTATTATATTTTTTCATGGGGATTCGGAATTTTTTTTTCATGAGGATTCGAAATATTTTTTAAATATTTATAAAAAAAATATTTAAAAAAAAAGATCCCGAGTAAAACGTGGGGATTCAAGATCTTGAATCCCCACGTTGGGATTCCGAATCCCACATGATTCCATATCCCAATACGACATATATATCAAATATTAAAACTTATATATAAAAATATATATATATGTATATATCCATTAAATATTATGTGTGAGTTTATCAACAAACCAGACAAATTGATATTACAATGCAACTCAAGGAATCTGCCATTTTTATTTTCGATGGAATTGATTAATTTTATTTTATTATACTAATTTTAAAAATTTATTTTAGATTAATATTAATAGTGATGAAGAGAAAGAGGAAGAAGTAATAATCAATGAAGCATCAACAAGTTCAGACATTGTTTTATGGCCAATTTATAGAGCATATTTTAAAATAATATCTCAAAATTAAGAAAACAGATCTCTTATAGTAAAATGTTTGTTATTTCTATATCTACAAAAGAATACGAAAATTTCAGTTATCATTACTGTTGTAGCTGTTGAAAAGAAGAAGAAATAAATTTAATATAATACATCAAATGTCAGTTATTTTCTGACAGGGGAATTAGTTTTTCCTTGTGGATGGAGGGAAAACGAAATCATCACATGGGTTGTTTTTAAAAAGTTTCTTTGTTTGCTATTGGAATGAAGATATTGGATGAAGACGGGAATGATTGGGGAAGATTTAATATGTTTATATGTTATATATACATGAATAAAGTGGAATTGTAGTTATGTTTATTATATTTATTATATTTATTATATTTATTATATTTATTATATTTATTTAATATTATTAAAGGGATTATTTTGGATTGAGAAGTTATATTTTTGTGAGGGAAGGGTTGAGAGTAAAGGGCATATTTTTTTTTTTAATACTAGTGGCATTATCGTCTTCTGTACATAATTATTCTTAAAAATAAGTTCAATTATAGTTATATATGCATCAATATTTCCTATATATTTAGGAAAACTCACATTTATATAATACAGTATCATTTAGAAACAGTGGGTGTTTTTTTAGTGTTGTTAAAGTAACTAGTTACATTTTTTCTAAAATAACTGCAACTAGTGACTAGTTATATTTGAAATGTAACTGCGAAAAGTAACTAGTTACTTTTAAAAATATGAAAATATGTATGTATAAATCTAAATAATATATTCAAATAATTTTAATTTTAATATGTTTTTTTATAATACTATTTATTCAAAAGAATATTTAGATTATAATTAACAAACTATATCTATATTCTATATAAAATATATAATTAAAAGAAAAAAATTTAATAAATAATATATTTGGGTTTGGTCGGAGGGATGATCCATGTACAGATATACAGTTGGATGGACAAATTTCGATTGATATTCTTTGTCGTAAGTAGAAACCTTCTTTTGAATCACTTGTGATTAAACGTAACCTATGTCCTATTGTTTTGAATAATTTTAGGGCTTGGGGTACAAATCATCCACTTGTGTCTGAGACTACCGGAACAAACAAAAGATTATTAAGGTGGCTATTCTTATTTGTTTTTGTTTTTTAGCTTTCGTGATGGAGTTGACAGAAAAATATCTGGCAAAACAATGTACACGTGATAATCCCAAGCGAGGGATATATTTTGGTTCCAAGGGACTAGCGTCATTCCATCAGATTTGGTTTAATTATCAGGGCTGAGGCCAGAGGGTTCCAGTGTAGAATAAATATTTGTGGACTTTAAGATTCTATTGAAGATCGAATTGATGGCATAATGCCTGGGTAATCTGCTTTTAGAAAAACGACAGAGGGGGTGGTGTCCAAGGCTATCGATATGAGTTTCACAAGTTACCATGATGTTGGCGTTATGATTTTACAGCATAAACAAAGACCTATGGCTATTCTAGGTACTTCATTGATAGTAACAAGCTAAATAAGAACTAGGTATAGTTTCTAGCCATCCGTAACCAAGATAATATATGGTTGAAACTGCAATTATGATCCGGAAAAAGAGTCGTATTGATGGCATGTAGGGCTGGGAACCAATAGTAAAAACCCAATATTAACAAAATATTGTATTGGTATTGGTATTGGGTCTAAAATATTGGTATTGGTTTAAACAATATTTTCTATTTCTTGTATTGGTATTGCTATTGGTATTGGTTTATATTGGTAACTATTGGTTTATATTGGTATTGGTTTAAATTCAAATTACTAATTAAAAGAATAGAAATAGTAATTATAAAACCCTTTAATTTCTAATTTTAAATAAACATGTGAAAAAAAATCATGATACCATAAAATCAGGGCTAAGAACCAACTCTCAAAATTTTACTTCTTTTTTTAAACTAGGAATTTATTAGGTGATATGAATATAAATTTTTTTTATTTAATCATGTATTTTTTGTATAAACAATAATAAACGTATTGATTTTGAACCATTTTATTTATCACAAAGAATATAGCAAAATAAGTAAACTAAAAATGTAACATAACTGTCTATTTATACAAAATATAATGCAAAAGAATGATATAATTTTAATATAAGAGGAAATAATTTTATGTATTTAAGAAGAATCTTGCATGCGCATCCAACTTTTTAGGCACAGGCAAGCTTGTATAGTATGCTCATCTAGTGAACAACGTTAGTCTGTTATAACATACTGTCCTTCTGAAAAAGCCCTTTCAGAGCTAGATGAGGTGGCAGGAATTGCTAGATAATCTCTGGCAATTTTTGATAATACTGGATATCTATTTTTATTTAGTTTCCACCAATCTAATGGATTTGTATCATTGGAAATTGTGAGTTCATCTACGTATTTACTAAGTTGTTATTATTATGAGGTTTCACCTGATAAATTTTGTCATAAAAGGACAATTTTTTGTTATTTTGTGCTTCATTTGTAAGTTCCGCTGAATTGTTATTATTTATTTTATAAATATTGTATTCATTAGTAAGATATCCAATAAGAGTTTCCATATTATTATGCTTTAATAAATGACTTGATAGTTTAAATCTTGGGTCAATCATTGTTGAAATAATAAAGAGGTTTTTATTAAAATTATAGTATTTATTAAGTTTTGTTAAGGCAGCTAAAGAAGCTGTCTTTAAAATAGCATTAGGTTTATTATTATAACTCTCCACATGCTCAAAAATACTGGAATATAAAGGAATAATTGTTGAAATTGTTGGAGTATTAGCACATGAGGCCATCTCTGTAGCAAAATTAAATGGTTCCAGAAATTCTCGGTATATTTCTATATTATTCCAGTCCAGGTTAAGGCACTAATATAATTTTCTTGATTGGTATTTTGTAAATGATTGGTATATGTTGTCAAATAAGGTTTGAGCAATATTGCTCTTTCAAGCATTTGGTATGTTGAATTCCAACTTGTGGGTATATCCAAAATTGGGTGAGGAAATTTTAAGTGTGGATTTTTTTAAAGATATATTTTTTCGAGTTTATTAAATTTAGATATAGAAAGTTTAAAAAATTTCTTATTTTTTTTAAAGTTGTATTTAAGGGTTCCAATGCAGCCATGACAGCCAAATGTATAATATGGCAAAAGCATTTGCACACATTATCAAAATTATCTTTTTGTTTTAAAATTTTTAGAAATGCTAAATTATTACTTGCATTGTCTAATTTAATGCAAAAAAAATCAATTTCAAATTTTACTTTTAATACAGAATTAAAAATATTAATAGAATTATGTGCTGATTTAAAAGGAATAAAATCTAATAAATGATTATTTAATTTAAAACCATTATTAATATAATGAATTTTATGCCCATAAAGGGTATTTTATTTGGAGAGGACCAAATGTTTATTGTTTTAGATGTAATGTTAGAAAGTACAGATTTTAAATTGATAAAAGAACTATGATAATGTTTCATAATTTCTATTTTTAGTGTTTTTCTAGAAACTAATGTTAGTGAAGGGTTACAATATGCTATTAAATTTTTAAAAGTGATATCCTCAACTATTGAAAAGGCTAAATTATTTTGAATGAAAAAGTTTATAAATCAATTATTTAAATTAGCATATATTTATATTATTAAGTAAAAATGATTTCAATGTCTTAATTTTTTTTACTGCCAATATATATTTGCTCACATTTCTTATATAATGTTGGGTGGATGGATTTAAGATGTGCTCATAATCCTGAAGTTCTAAAATTGGGAAGTGATATTTTTTTTTTACATTTATTACAAATTGCCTTTTTTTTTATTATCACAAGTACTATAAAATTCCCAGATTTTTGCTGAATTTCGTCTTTTATTAGATATTGATAATTCTTCTTGTTCATTATCGCTATTATTATTAATACCAACAGCATCTATATTTATTAACTCTATTTGGTCTTCATTTATTATAATATCCTAAAAAATAGATAAATTGATAGATATCATGTAAAAAATTTACTTCCATAATAAAAAATAAACTATAATTATAAATAACAGAAATATTGATATCACAGTAGTATATGGAAGAAATAACAGATGTAATCAGTTTTTGCAATGAAAGTAAAAAAAATACCACGATATAATTATCCACGATAAACCCAAATAATTATGTTATTTTTAATATTGGTATTGGTATTGGTTAAAATTGTATTTAAACAATATATCAAAACCAATATATTTAGGTAATTGGTATTGGTTGTAAAAGCAATACCAATATTTAATATATATTGGTTTATATTGGTATTGGTATTGGTATTGTAAACCAATATTATATTGGTATTGGTCTCACCCCTAATGGCATGTATACTCGGGGTTGGGTTTAGGTGGAGAAAAAGCGATAAAGATTTTCTTTGAACAGCTTTGAGGTGTAAGTATTCGACGCAATGCTGAATAAATAGTAATTTCCAGCTCTTTGTCTTATAGAATGAGGTTATGAGCGGCTTGGAGCATTTTTGCTCCAGAGATCTAATGCTGCCGTATGATATGTATCGATAGTATCCGTCTCCAAGTGTGTATCAAAATTTAGCAACTGAGGATAAAAATCCTGAAATGTTTAAAGATATGGGGAATGGATACTTATAACAACTCGCTTTGATGGAAGGGCAGCTTGCATTCAGGAGAGTAATGAGAATTTGATATTTAAAATAGATTTGAGAATATTTTTTAAATGAACTTCAAGGTATAATAATATTTCAGGGTACATGAAAATTGTTGATGAATGAAAGGCATGTAAAATTATAGAAATGAATAAATAAAAATTAAGTAAATAAAAAGCTTGATAAGCAGGTAAATGTTTTTTGAATTTGGCAAGATATTCATCCCTGAAATGAATTATAGCACTTTCACTTCCAATGGGTGAACCTAGGGGGGGGGGAAGGGGGGGGGGGGGTAAAGCTAGTTTTGTTTACTAAAATAAAATTTTAACGTGGGCAGTCCGATTCAAGGGTGTGATAAATTAATTTTAAATTAAATTTACTAATTTAAAATTTTGTTTAAATGTCTGATTGTTCGAAATGCAACAATAATATAATTTCCCGTCCAAATAGATTTTCTTTTCTTAAATTGTTAAATTGCTGGGTTTCATATTTTTATAACTGTTGCAAATGTTGAATTAAAGAGAAAAATAAAAATGTTTATTTATTTTCAAGAGATGTCAATCAGATTATTATTTTTTAAATAATATGTTTTTATTGTAAAAGTAATAATTGATTCAGTTGGTGATTTTGAGATTTGATTAAAGGAGTTGTATATTTATGAATTGGATTTTAAATTATTTGATATCTATTTTTATGATTATACTATTGGAATTTATTAGATGAAAAATAAAGTGAAGTTATTGAAATTAAATTATTTGTAGGGAAATTTGAGAAATATAAAAATGGTACCTAACGACCAGGATTCGTGAACACTTATTAGGGAAAAAATAAGTTAGAGAAAAATATAAAAATTGAAATATTTAGAGAAAAAAAAATAAAACAAGAGTGTTTTATAAAAATAAATTTCAGATGTTATTAATCAAGAAAAAAATTTTCTCGGGTTCCTCAGAATAATAGTGGATTCCGGATGTATAAAGGTAAGAAATTATTTTTTTGTATTATAAATTACACAACGCAATAGCAAGATTTTTTGGATTAAAATTAGAAATATATAAGATAAAATTTTAAATTTTGGGTAATTAATGAAAAATGGCTTTTTATTTTAATGATAATTATAATAAACATAATATTAATTAAATGTCAAATTTTAAGAGTAATTTTAATAAAATTTTTAATTCAAACTTTAATAAAGTGGATGTGACCAATAATGTCATTACTGCATTAATTTTTTTTGTGTTTTATGTAATCTTAATTATAATGAAACAAGTAATAAGGAAAATAAAAAGAAGATCTCTTAAAAATAGAGAAAATGATATAAAAAATACAAATACTGAAAATTTAATTCCTAAAGTTTTGGAAAAATAGTTTACATTTAATTTTGTTAGAATTAAAAAATTTAAATAGTAAAAAAAATGTTGAAGAAAAATATGAGAAAATATTAGATACAGGTGAAGTATTTAATTTTCCTCAAAATATTGACATATCGGAGGATATAAATTATAAATTAAATTCAATTGTAATTGAATTTAAAAAGCAAATTTCTGAGGTTTTAATCGAGAAACCAGTAGAAATTTTGAAAAATAATAAAACAAATAATATTTTGAGACAAAGTACCGAAGAATCTCTAATTTTATGTGAAATTAGAGAAATGAGAGAAAATATGAAAAATTTGTCCAGAGAAGTTTCCAACTTAAAAATCAAAAGTAATAATGTGATTGAAAGTTGTGAACTTTGTGGAAGAGGACATATCGGTAAAAATTGTTATGCAAGAGACATAAAAACTAATGAGAATGTGACTGCAAAACCAAGTGAAAAAAATGACATAGTGTGTCATCGATGTGGTTTTGTAGGACATATAAAAAGAAATTGCATAGTGAAAGAAGCCAATTTCAAAAGTGGATTTCCGCAACGAACATCGGTAGTGATAAATCCAGTGGTTCGAAGTATACAAAATCCTCAGATTATAAATGTGGATGAAATTAAAACTTATAATACAGACCATGATAAAATGTGTTTCAAATGTGAAGAAATGGGATACATTGCCATACATTGTATCCAAAGTGTGAGTGGGACACAGTGAATATATGATTTGAAAGAGAGTCATATAAAAATAGAAATTAATCAGTGTTGGTGTTTTCGTGTCAATATAAAATTGAGTAAAGCATAATTAAAAGTGTTAATATATTGTAATAAAAGTTTTAATAAAAATAACATCTGGGAAGAAAAGTATTATTTATCTTAATCAATAGAGAAGAATATTTTAATTTAAGAATTAAATTGTTATCAATAAAATAAAAACATTGACTTTATTAAATTCATGTGAATAATACCATGTGGTATGGTATTTGGAAAGTTCAATGAAATACAAACTTTTGTGTAAATTAATTTTTAAAAAAAAAATTTATTTTTTTTTAATTTAAAGAGACATTGTTGTGAAACAATGTAAAATTAAAAATTTTTTTAATATTATGTGGTAAAGAAAAAAACTCTTAAATAAAAGTCGGTGGACAATAAAAGATTTTAAAATTTGACTTAGTGAAGAATTATGTAAAATAAAAGAGTTTTAAAAAAAGATGGAATGTGATGTGATGATATATTGCTTATAGTTTTAATCGTTATAATAATAAATTAAAATTTTTTTTATCTATCGGCATATCTTCATATTTTTTTTATGTAGCTTTGTATTTTTGCTATATGACATGTCTTAATATTTTTTTTTGTGGTTCATATTATTTTCTTAATGGATATAACGAAAATCAATTTATGTAGTTTTAGTGATAATTATAAATAATTTTTTTTTCCCTATTCGTATTCTTTTATTTTGTTTGTGGTCAATTATTTGTTTTATAATTGAACATTAAGAAAAAGAAAATAATTGTAAAGGATTATTGAATCCAAATTTATATGTATTATAAAACAAACAAAATATATTAATTATTATAATCCGCATGTCGAAAGAAGACAATTCAAGAATTAAAAGTCGATGATGTTCAAAGATAAGATTCGATAAATGACGAGGAAATAATCAATGTCCTTAAAGAACGATAATTATATGGTATCTGGGCTTTTGAAGGGTGGGCGTGTTGCAAATGTTGAATTAAACAGAAAAATAAAAATGTTTATTTATTTTCAAGAGATGTCAATCAGATTATTATTTTTTAAATAATATGTTTTTATTGTAAAGGTAATAAATGATTTAGTTGGTGATTTTGAGATTATACCTACAAAAATACGAATCGAATCGAATAATTCCATTATTCATTCGTATTCGTTTAAATCGAATAATTTATTATTCGTATTCGTATGAATAATAAAATTATTATTCGATTCGATTCGATTCAAAAATTTTATTTACCATGAATTAAAAAAGATCTATTATAAAATTTATTTTGTAAAATTTAACTAAGGATAAAGACAAACAAATTTTATTAGTGAGACAAAATAGAAGCATACATATATAATATATTTATATACAATGTGGAAAAATCAATATAATATTCATATCTATAATGTAGATAAATCTGACAACAGCCAATTTTTCAAACATAAAGTTTTTCGGATTGTTTCCTCCTTTAACGACATTCTGTATTTTGTAACCATATGAGCTCCAACAGAAAAGAGTCGCTCACATGGGGTTGTCCCTGTATCGACAATATGTCCCTCGCCATTTTAGATAACACGGCATTAGCAATATTTTACAAATAAAGTGGTAAAAACTTTATGCAAAAAGTCAAATTTATGATTTCTCCATCATCAAATGAAAGAGAAATATCAGGTTTGCCCGTCATTCTTGATGTGATGGGATTATTATAATTGTATATGTTATGTGTTATATAAATTACCTTCTTCGTCCATCTCTATCATAAAAGAAATTTCTAAAGTAATGGTCTATTATGAGATAAATTAAAATGGAGTTTCAAAATTTGGCGCAATTTTCATTATTCCACTTGGAGATTTTATTAAATTGAAATAATTTCAAATAATTCCTAATAATAATATATGATTTATATATGATTATTTTCCAATATATATTAATACTATAAATTATTTTAGTCGAATAATCTCGAATAATTCGATCGAATAATAGATAAAAAATTATTCGACGAATAATATATTTTCTTTATTCGATAATTGTGTTATTCGTATTCGTAAAATACGAATCGAATCGAAATAAATCGAATATCGAATAACAAATAATTCGTTTTAGGTATATTTGAGATTTGATTAAAGGAGTTGTATATTTATGAATTGGATTTTAAATTATTTGATATCTATTTTTATGATTATACTATTGGAATTTATTAGATGAAAAATAAAGTGAAGTTATTGAAATTAAATTATTTGTAGTGAAATTTGAGAAATATAAAAATAACCAAATTCAAGTAATAAACCTATTTTTTATTATTATATTTCTTTACAAATTTAGCAAAATATATTGAATATTTTTTGCCTCAAGTTGCTGGCAATATTTATACTCTGTTCATAAGTAATAAATGTATTTTTTAAAAATTTTACTAAATTAGATCATAAAACTTAGTATAAGGAAAGACAAAGACTTAGATCATTTTAGAATAAAATATTTTTATATAAATACTAAATTAGTAATCATTACTTATTAATATGGAAAGACAAAGACTATGAAAGAAAAACAAAATATTATAATGCAGATATCAAATATCATTTCCTTCAACAAGAGATTAATCAAATATCCTTCAGACAAGTTAATCATGTTCTTTAAAATTACTTTATATTAAATATAATGTTGTCTTGACATCAAGTGCTCCAGTAGAGCGTTTATTCAGTCTAGATAAGCTTATTTTTTTGAAAGAAACGAGCGCTTCTCTTAGATAAAAATTTTGAAATCAATTTGTTGTTAAAAACAGATAAACATTTATTAAACTAATTTTTATGAAAAATAAATGTTTTTTTTCAATGCAAATATATATGATATCTTTATTTCGATGTAAATATAAATATATTCTATTTTCCAATATTTTTTTACTGTTTAATTATTTTTTTATATAAATAAATTGTATATTTTTTTTAAATAATTGATTATAATTTGTATATACTAATTTTTTTATAATAAATGCGTTCAGCAAATAAATAATGAGTTATATGAATGATGTATAGGTAACTTAAAATGTAACTAGTTACTTTTAAAATCTAACTGTAACTAATAACTAGTTATAATTTTACCAATGTAGCTAGTAACTGTAACTAGCTATGTTTCAAAAGTAACTTTGAACAACACTAGTTTTATATTATCCACTATATTTAAGTAATTATGAAAAAAAAATTTCTTTATTATATTTTTTTTAGAAAAAAGATATAATTAATATGAAATTCATCTTTATGTTTTAATAAAATTTTAATATATAAAAGATAGCCGCTGCCATCATGTTAAGGTAGGCAGGGAGTAAGACATTAAATAAAATAAAAAGTTATACAAATTTTATTTTTATTTTATTTATTAAAAAATTTTAACTACTGAATCTAATAAATTTTACATCTATATATATTATGAAATTTAATTTAACAATTTATTTAATCGGTTAATATAAAATAACAATCATTTAAACGACCAAAGTATTAAGAAACTATTAAATATAATGTAAAGTAAAAGATATAATAAAATCAGTCCGTATGGTAAATATTAAGTATATAATGTAAATTAAAAGAAATAATTGTTGTAGTTTTGTATTTTTGTTATATATTTATATATATATATTTAATGATATATATGAAATGTCAATCAAAAGTTATCTTTTAAATGGGAGTTTTGTTTTTTTAGAGGATTAATGTAAAAAAGAAGATAAGATGTTCTTTTATTGATGGATTTTTGGATGTTGTTGGTATATGTATATTTTTACTTATATATAATATATATTTTTCGATATATATTATTATTATTTGATTTTTCAATTTTTGATGATTTTATTAATTAATAAAGTGAATATAAACTTAATTTGAAATATTCAATATTCAGTCTGCAAATATAATATTCAATATTCCTTCTACAATATATATTACGATTCTTTTAAAGTGGTGCCATGACCAGGATCTATTTAGGGATTAATGAGAGCACAATACAGTGTAAAGGATAAGAAAGGTAAGACCAGTAAATATTTCATGTTAAAGATATAAATTAATTTATGAAAATATATAAAATGAGATAGGCATGTTTGTACATTGTTAGGCTAGTTTAAGGAATAAGAAATATTATGATGGATAATTCATTTCTATTAATGTTTATATATTATTAATTTGGCTGTGGTCAATTGATGTTATAATAATAATGGGCACTCATTACAATTATTAGTATTGTAAAGGAATTTTAACCTTATTTTGAAGAGATTGGTGGGTAAATTAGTTTCATAAATTGAACTAAATTTGAAGTAAATTTTAAAGGTGAGTTGGATTTATAAAGTATATCAATTAGTGAGTGAGAAATGACGTTGGGAGGATACGAAAATTAAGAAGGTTGGGATATATATGTATTAATGAATTTTAACCTTATTTTGAAGAGGTTGGTGGGTAAGTTAGTTTCATAAATTGAACTACATTTAAAATAAAGTTTAAAGGCGAGTGGGATACATAATATCAAATATGTGTTGTTTAATTGGAATTAAACATATATAATATTTATATATATATGTGATATATTTGTGGTTTAATTGGGAAAACAGATAAAGTATTTAATGGTGAATGATAAATATATATGTTATATATATTGGAATGTAAAATAAATGTTATCATAATACTAAAAGTGATGCATGTACCATTTAGATATTTAATTGTAATGGATAAATATATATGATATATGTATATTTGAGGTTTAATTGGAATTAAACAGATAAAGTATTTAATGGTGATTGATAAATATATATGTGATAATTTGTAAGGGATAAATGTATATGTGATATATTTGAAATTTAATTTGCAATTAAATAAATAAAGTAACAGGGTTGGGCAGTATCGCGGATATTTGTATCTTTTTTAAAATTTTGGAAAGTATCTTGTATCCAGTATCTAAGATACATATTATTTAAAAGTATTTGTATCTTAACCAACTTTGTATTAAAAAAGATACAGATACTTTAAAAAAAATTTATATTGGTTAATTTAAATAGTATTAAAATTTTAAATGATATTGTTTTAAGATTTAAATGAAAAATTTAATCAAAATTTAGATATTTTAAGATAATTTTTGATATATGACGTTGTTCGTCATATAGCAATTTGCTAACAATTAGAACTACCATATTTGAATCGTTTTATATCTGTCTATTTTAAAATTATGGAAGAAGAAAATAGAATAATATGTTTATCATCGTCTTCAGATGATTCTTCAACCGAAAATTACAATTATAAATTTAAACTAAGCATACTTAATGGCAAATTTTTTGAAGTACTTCAAGATGATCATAATAAAGAAATTCATCGTGACTTTGGTATTGACGAAAAAGTTATAGCAACTGTTACAGATAACGGCTCTAACTTTAAGAAAGCTTTCAAGGAGGTTGGATATTCTATGGAAGCTGTAGAGAATGACTTTGACATCAATGATGATGAATGTATAGAATTCGAAATCATTGAAAGTATTATTTAATACTTCTTTAAAATTTATTATGATATTGTAAATTTAGTAAAAAATTTTATTCAAATAAAATTATTTATTTGTTTATTTAAGGATATAAAAAAGCCTCAATAACATTGCCTCAACACATTCGTTGTTTGTGCCATACGATAAGTCTAATTGCCACAACAGATGTCGAGAGAGCTATTAAGGATTCTCCTAACATTTCTAAAATTCATCATCCTGCAAGAGCTAAATGTACTAAGCTATGGAATGCAAATAATAGGCATAAAACTGCAGAACTTATCAAAGCAGTTTTAGGAAAACAATTAGTTACACCTTGTGGAACTAGATGGAATAGTTTGTATGATAGTCTTCATAGTTTATTAAAATTTAAAGGCGAACTTCCTAAATTATGTCAAAAATTAGAATTTCCTAAATTAAGAGATATTGAAATTCAATATTTAGAAGAATATTGCAATATAATGTCCCCATTGGCTATAGCGATTGACAAAATACAGAGTCAAATCAACTGCTATTATGGAGAATCAGCTCCAATTTTAAATGTCGTTAAAAAAAATTACAAATTTAATTCAAACCAATCTACAATTTTGCAAACCATTAGCTGTTGCCATAGAAAATTATTTAAATAAAAGATTTAAAAATATATATGATTTTGATAACAATTTTAAAAGTGCATTTTTGGTAACTATTTCTCATCCCTATTTTAAAAATCGTTGGATTGATGGTGAAAAAGAAAAAAAATACTTACAGGATTTTTTATTACATGAAGTTTTAATTGTTTTTAAAAATAATATTGAAATTAATAATTCAACAAAATCTTCAATTGATGACAGCGTCTACATGATTTTCACTGGATGCAAACCCCCTTCAAAAACCTTTGTATTTATTGATACTCTTTTCAAAGAATTTATAAAGGATAACTTAAATTAATCTATATCTATTACCAACTATCTATATTTTGTGATTATAAATAATTTATTTTTTAGATAATAAATTCAATTAAAACCTCCATTATTTACAATGAATTAGTTATTATGGCATTATGAGCTTGCTAAAATATCTAAATCTTTTAAATTACATTTAAAAGGATAGTTTATTTGGAAAACAATGTGTATGATTGTTTGCAATATATACATTTGGTCGATGAATTGTATTATAAAAATACTATAATAAAAGTATAATTTTTACAGCAATAAATTTTGTCCTATCTCATCTCAAAATTTAATAAATAACCCCCCAAAAAATTTATCCTACCCCCAATAAAGCAGCTTACCTCCTACCCCCTCAAAAAAATAGGATGCAAACTGTTCCTACCCCTCCCGCTCATGTAGACGCTGATTGATGAAGATGATGATTACTTTTGTCTTAAAAGTACCACATCCAATTCTAATAATTCAATAAATGATATTGAAATAGAGGTCCTAAATTATATGAAAGATGACAGGCGGAGTAAAAATATGTTAAATAGTTATAAATATATAAAAGAAATATTTATTAAATATAACACAATATTACCCTCCTCAGCTCCCGTTGAAAGATTATTTAGCTTTGCTAATATGGTTAATAGACCAAATCGTCAAAGATTGAACGAAAAATTAATAATATTAAAAAATAATTCTGATTTATGATGCTGATTTATTATTATTTACTAATTATATAATTATTAAATGGAATATCGCATTATCTTTTATAATAAATTTGTTATTTTCTACAATTTATTTTAAATATTTTTTTATAAATTTATATATAGATAAGAAAATAAAGCTTTATACATTTTGATTTTGACTATTTAAAGTTTTTTAAAAAAGTATCTTGTATCTTAGATACTTTAAAAAAAAATACAAGTATCTTGTATCTTATATCTTATTGAAATTTTTCTAAAGTATCTAGTATCTTGTATCTTGTATCTTAAATACAAATATTTATAAAGTATCTGTATATGTATCCGAATACAATTTTCTGAAAATTTGCCCAACCCTGAGTATTTAATTGTAATGGATAAATATATGTGTGATATATATTTTAATGTAAAGTTATCATTGAGATGGGTGCAAGATGATAATTGATAAATCATGTAAATAAAAAAAAATTCATTTTTATTAGATTGTACAATATTCTCGGTTAATGATGTTTACTACCAAGTGAATGTATGGAAATATTCTAAATACCGACCTAATTTGCTAAATACCGACCAAAATTTATTAAAATGTAATAAGATCCTTATTATTTAATATATTAATACGGAATCACGTGGTCGAGTCCGGCCTCCTATATATTATCCCCCCAAGGATGGAACCACCAAGTTAGAATAAGAAAAAAAACATGATCATTCCTGGGATTCGAACCAGGGAGCATGGGATAAGTAAACCAAGCTCTTGGCTACTAGGCCATAGAGGCTTTCCAAAAATCACGATTTTTCAAATATATATTATAAATATATTTGGTAGTGCCTATCCAAATGAAAAATGAACAAAATTCAAATTTGATAGATGGTACCTTAAGGTACCAAGCATCATTAACCAATATTCTCTGTCCAACAATTGTAATTATATTTCTGTCTTTATTTTTTTTCAAATAAATTTTTTTTTGAAAATCAAAATATGCTATATATGCCATTAATTATGAATACATAACAAAATTGTAGTTATACTTATAGAGCATTCTCATCTCTGCTATCATCGCACCATCCCTCTATTTGGAAATTTTTAGATGCTCTACGGTTAGAACAATCGTTAACCGAAGCAAAAATTGAACAATATATTTCTGGTAAGCAACCCCCGAGATCAAGAAAGAGGTATCGGGATACGGCTGAAAATATTATATTAATTGTATCTGACTATGTAAATCGCCCGATTAATGATTATTTAAGGGGGATCGCATATAATTTTAATTTACAAATATAATTTTTTTTTAATATCATGTTTTGTATAGTATATTTATTCTATATTCATTTTATAAATAAATAAAAAATTTGTGCGTAAATTCATTTTTGATTTATATAATAGAAAAAATTAGTCTAAACATAATATATTTTTTTAAAGGATTAATAGAATTTAAGAATTTTTAATAAATCTAAAAAATGAGTCAATCTTAATTTGATTTTTTTTGGAATATGGCTGGATATATTTTTAAAAACGGTCGATTTAAATTCTAGCCAAAATAATACGTAAGATTCGAGATAGAGTTCTAAACCTTTCTTTTTCTTTCTTTCTTCTATGCCCAAAATCTCGGCCTACATAACATACTAATCAACATACCTTATGTGTTAAATTGGTGAACCAAAGAAATAGGTATAAATATTGGTGTTAATTTTTTTTGATATTATTCATTTAGTAAATAAAATTGAGATTTTTGTAATAATAAATATGAAGAAATAATTAATAGGACCAATATTCAAAATGATTTCTATTTAATCATCCTTATTTTTTTATACTAACTAATTATAATAAATTGCAACTGTAATAAATACGCGCCGAATCGACGTTGCGCTGAATTGTCGCCGCGCCAAATTGTCTACGCTGAATTTTTCGCGCCGAATTGACGTGATACCGAAATTTTTACCCCATATAAGATACAAAATAAAGTGACCAAATGCATCATCGACAATGCTAGAAATTATCTTAAAGCTTTCAAGTAAAAAAATATAATATATTTATTAAAAATTTATTAGAGTATATGAAGAAGAAGAGGAATAGGACGATGAAATAGTTCCTCTGCCATTATTTGATCTCAGGTAACGATGTCTATTTCAAAACCATTTAAAAATAACATTTTATAAGTGTAAGAAATTATGGAATAAACATGGGCAATCTTCAAACTGTGCAGCCATTTAAGGAAAACATGAGAAGATATCTGATTAAATCGGTTATAAGAAGTGGAACTCTTTTTATAATTACGTGAAATTAATAGATAGTCTTATTAAGGAGAATTGCCAATAAATCTGAATTACAGAGATTTTCAGATAACGACAAGTCGTTCATGGATGAATATTGTATGGTTAGTGAGAAATATGATGTATATATATGATTTTATAGGTCATGGAACCGATTGCTCCGTCTATTTAATTATAGAGGACGAAGAAAAAATGCATTTAGGATATCTCACTCCTATTATCTATATTATAATTTTCCAATATCCTCACTACATCATCGTGACGTCATGTCATCGCTACGTCATGTCATCGGTCCTTATTCATTTATTTTTTATTTGTTGATTTATTTATTTTTAATTTCTAAACAAATAGATGCGCCTACAGCTTCAGTTAACTATGCAACTATAGGATGCCAAAGTAAAACCTTAAATATACTTTTAATTTATCTTTATAATATTTTACAACCTATGCAAGTATTGGATGTCAAAGTAATATATTAAATATATCTTATTTACAAAATATTACAAAATATTACAAATTATTCATATTATCATTAATATTTTATAAAGCTACCATTAAAAAAATTATATTTACTCAATAAAATACCAACAGTCAAAACAATTATTACTCAAGAATCTGCTATTAGTGAAAACAATTATAAATGTAAAATACAATATGATACATAATATTTTCATTATCCATATTATAATTTTCCTATGTCCTCACTACGTCATCGTGACGTCATGTCATCGCTACGTCATGTCATCGCTACGTCATGTCATCGGTACCTATTTATTTTTATTTTTTTTATTTATTTTAGACAAACAGATGAATGGAATTTCGAGAATTGATGGTGTACACATACCAAACATGGATTGAGAGATTTAAAAAATCGTCTTTGAATTGATATAAACAATATTCCCTCAACTTTCTAAACATGAATAGAATAAATGATGTGAATAAAAAGATTCAGGGTAATATTTCACTTAATCCTTTCTTTATTTTTTAGATTACCTTATCAATTTTCATCTCATATTATCAATTACACATTAATGAAATCTCTACAAGATACTCAACTTGTATATTTATTTTGAACATGCTCACAATTTTTGTCAGTACTTACATTGCAATTTTTTTTACATATATTTTTCTTTCATGACCAATAATTAAGAAGATAATTAAGTATATTCAAATATTTAAAAATTTTTATCCTAACTTATTTATAATCTCCAATCCTTATAAATAACTCTTTCTTTATTTTTTTCCCCTCCCTTATCTCATTCTTTTCTTTCTATCTTTACTATCTATTAACCACTATTTCTCAAAACCTTATCAATTCCTTTAATTTAATTTTTATTATTTTTATAATATAATAATTTATACCTTCTTTTTTCCCCCCTTTTTTAATCTTATTTTTGAATTACCTTACAATTAATTAACCTTAATCTTAATAACATTACATTCATCATGTTATTTTTTAACTTTTAGAATAATTTTTTTTTGATGATAGCCCTCCAACTACTAGAAATATGCATCTAATATTGACCCATCTACCGCTTTTACACTATTTTAATGTTTGTTTAATTTCAACAATAGTTTATTTATATACCTGATTTCTTTATTTGTCTAGGCTAGCCCTAATCCCTCACATTGCTACAAAACATGATGAATCTATTATTAAAGATAAGCAAAGAAAATAATTACGATTAAACAAACACCTTACCTATTCTAGAGTTACTGGTAGACAAAATAATAAAGAACTACGCTTGAAATGAACTCATCTGGAGGTTTATTATTTTTTTTTATCATATGTTTTATATCTATGTTTATTTTATTTTCACCCAGTTCTCCAAATGATTCTATCACCACTACCACAATCCCTATGCCACCTCCGCCTATTTTTTAACAAATATAAACATTTAATTCTGTACTATCATTCACTTCACTAGGAGTTAATATAAATATTACTTTATCCGATTCTCTGAGAAACTTTCATGAATATTTAGAGGAATGTTCAAACTTGAATGTACAGTACTGCCAATTTCATCAACTTTATTAATGGAAAAATATGCAGTAGTTCTGTCGTGGCCTTTATAACAATACTTACGACCGTTTTATGGTTGAGTTAACATTGTCGTTCATGATTCTATTTTAGAGGGGGATATCAATGCTGACATTGACAGAAATATCGTTTTGCGTTCTTCTTTTACCAGTATCCCAAGGCATAGGCATATCATCTTTATCAGGACGTAATGTGTTTTATACACTGCTTTGTTAATCCGTCATTACTTTCATCTACAACCCTAAATGATATAAAATTATACATTAATTATTTCCTCTCCAGACGACCGCCCAGATTTATTTTGTCGCTTTTTCCATCAAAAATTAAAATGTCAACAAGGATTTGCTCTTAATTTTATCAAATACATAATAAATAATCCTCATTATTTTTAAAAAAATTATCCTAAATTTATATGTCAATAAAAAAAAATATCTTTAAAAATTTATAAATAATTTGCATATAAGTTTCATTAGTGTTTAATGGCATTTTTGTAATTTAAATAGACAGCATTTTTTTTTACTTAACATAAAAAAATATATATCCCTTATCAAATTCTTTGACAAATAATTTCAGAAATGCAAGACATACATTAAATTTATCTGAAAAACAACAATAACCTTATATAATAAACAACATATTTTTTAGATATAATTTTAATTGATCATATAACAAAAAAGTATAAGAGTCGGTTATTAAGTGGTTGTCCAGGCCTTCCCAGTTTCCCTTAATACGGAATTTACATGTGTTTTTTCCCATATTAGACTAATTGGTAAATCAGATATTTCCCGTTCATGTGATGATATTTAAAATAACTATCTCCAAGGTGGGAAAAAATTTTCAAAATTATAATGGGTAGGACTGGGCTTGGAACCTCAAAATTAATATTAGCTTGCACCTGACTTAAGAATATCTTTTACAAATTATTAAAAGTTGAGCTGGGCTTGATAAACTTTTTTAAAATTATAAGATCTTGGATGCTTCCTAATATTGTGAGCTTGAACCTGGCATGACATCTATCTTAAAAAATGAATAAAAATCTCATTCCCCCTCATTTTTGACAGGTTTTCTACTAGTATCAATTATATTACAATATCCAAAATTAATTTTCTTATTTGATTTATTTTTAAATCATTTAAATTTCAAGATTTTTTTTTTTTATAAAAAAAATATTTTATAAATTTATAAAATAAAATTTAATTATAACCTTGATCATAATTAGCGTACGCAGCGGGGAGGGGCAGGGGGACAGATCCCCCCCTCCCCCAAAGCCAAAAAATGCAGACGCCGGATTATATTTTTCAAAAATATTATTGTTAATATTAATTTATATTTGTTAATATTTATTTCTATCTCATATATATATATATATATATATATATATATATATATATATATATTTAATTACATTTATTTATCACATTCATCTACTAAGTTATTTTATCAATCAATTTCGATTTCAAGTTTTCCTTGGCGTAATTTACCTATTATTTTCAAATTTTAGTGGCGTAATATTTATCTAAATTTCGAGTCAAATAATAATTATCTCTGAAACTCCTTGTCCAAAAGGGAGAAAGAAATTGCAAGCTTGTCCAACGAGATCGATTCTCCGCCACAGTAACAGCTTTTATGGAGTTAGAAGAGCCGATTATTAATGCTATTACTGAAATATCAATGGCTTGAAAGAAATATTTCCTCAGAAGCAAGAAAATTATTGTATTCAATACTTATTCCAAATTTTTTTTCTCATTAGAATGTATTATTTAATTATACAACTATTTTATGTAATACTTTTCAAAAACATGACATTGACTTGATTAAGAAGATGAGAATAGCTGAGAGCATTTTATTAGAACTCAAGGAAATTAGAGCTAATGTTGATGAAGAATTTCATATTTTATATGTTATTGTTGAGTCAAAAGCAGAGCTATACGTGTTTAATATTTGTCCCCCTCGACTTGCAACAAGCAAGCTCATCGTCAAAACATTAATATAGGATCAGTAGAAGAGTATTATAAAACAAATGTCCCCTCTCCCAACCTTTTTCATATGGCGATAGAAAAAAAATATAAATATTTGTTAGATTTTTATCATGAAGATGTTTAAATATCTTATGAT
Source organism: Gordionus sp. m RMFG-2023 (assembly GCF_954871325.1). Classification (NCBI taxonomy): domain Eukaryota; kingdom Metazoa; phylum Nematomorpha; class Gordioida; order Chordodea; family Parachordodidae; genus Gordionus; species Gordionus sp. m RMFG-2023. The sequence goes on from NC_088777.1 coordinate 21,743,059, forward strand.
GCCTTATTAGCTGAATAACTATCATTAAAAGATTAACTATGGTTGACACAGTCCCAAAAAATGCTATGGATGCTTTTTATTTCAAACACATTTTAGATTATATTCCCAATTATTAAAATGGTTATATATATATTAGCAGCTCTTTAGTAAACTAATGAGAGAACATTCACTTTTTTAAGAAGAATAACAGAGCCTTGCAGAGGTACCATTTACAGGACATGGCCCAGATTTTTTTTAAAAATTTTTCCTGCCCGGGTTTTTTTTAAAAAAATTTTCAGGCACGGCCCGGCTGGCCTGGATCAAATTTTTTTAAAATAAATTATATTTATTTTTGATTTTTATAGCTAATAATGGCTTCAAATATTTGGTTTTAAAATATACAGCTCGGCCCGGATATTTTTTCTAAAAAAATTTCAGGCCTAGCCCGGGTGTTTTTTTTAAAAAAATTTACGGGCCCGGCCCGGGTATATTTAAAAAAATTAAAATACGGTCAGGCTCGGGGGCCGGGCCTGCAAGTCTGTGAAAAACATACCTATGAAATACAACATCTGAAAGTAGATTGAATGATTTGGATCTTTTGAATATTTATAGACATTTAACGCCAAGCAAGGATTGATAATTGAAAAATTAGCTCAAAACATACAAAATACAATTATTCCTAATAAACTTTTTGTGTATTAATTTATATTTCCAACATTTAAATTTTTTATACTTTATATATTTTATAAGCTCAAAAAATTCAAATTTCAATTTTGGGTCATTTAAGTGATTCATATCGTGGGTTACATTCACTTTATATTTTATAATTCACATTTATTTTATAGTTTTTCAATGCCGGTTTATATATATAATTTTTTTAATTCACATTAGTTTAAAATTGTGTATTAGAAAAGTTATTAATCCTAATAAATTTATGCTTAGTATTTTTAATTAACAATATTATTTCTTAAAAAAAATTATTATCCCCCCCCCCCCCCCAGACCAAATTCCTACGTACGTGTCTGTTGATCATAGTACAAAAAGTTATAAGAAACATTTATTTTTATTTCATGGATAACAAATAATGGTGCAATCATTAAGCATTATAAAAAATAAATTGTTAGAATTGTTGCAGTGAACACAATTTCAATTCATATTTTTCTCTATAACTTAATTTTTATAGTTATCTCCTATAATATGAGGTAAGATTTGTTATTTCATATAATAACATTAGGGCAGACTCGATTTTATCATGATTCTCTAATTAGTGGTTTGCCCAGGCTATCCCAGTTTCCCTTATTACGGAATTCATGTGCATATATGACTAAGAATTTACCCGTAGACTAATTGATAAATCAGAGATTTTTCCTTCATGTGATGATAAATTAATTTGAAATTTAACTATCTCCGGGCTTGGGAAAAAATTAACAAAATTATTATGGGTTGGACTGGGCTTGGAAAATATTCCTCAAAGTTAATATTGGCTTGCACTTGACTTGGGAATATCTTTTACAAATTATTATGGGCCAGGTTAGGAAAATTTTTTTAGAATTATTATGGCTTGTGCTGGACTTGAGAAAATTTTTTAAAATTATAAGGTCTTGGGCGCTTGAAAATTTTTTCCAAATATTGTGAGCTTGGATTTTTTTTGAAATTTTTTAATGTTAAATGTTAATCTTATGTAATCAGTAATATTTTTACAAAGAATTTTGATATGGGGTAAAAGCTCATTTAAATATATTTTGTCTCAAAAAATAGTTTCCACTCTTAGTCCTAATGGTTTGACTCAATGACATTGGTTGAACTTGACTTGAATGGGGGGGGGGATAAAAATATAAATAGGATATTTTTAAATAAAAGGCAACATCTATCGTAAAAAAACAAATAAAATTCTCATTCCCCGTCATTTTTGACAGGCTTTCTACTAGTAATATTAAAACTTTTAAAAATGGCTTTAAATAATTTCAAGTTTTGTGAGCCACTTATTAATTCAATCCTGGAAGGCATAGATCAGTTCAAATATTGCTTACAATTTATATTTTGATTATCTTTTATTTTCAATACATTCAAACACATCTATAAAAATGAATATATACTACCTGCAATTATTCATCCGCTATTTGAATTGGCCCTGGATAAAATGAGAGGTCAACAAAGGAAATGCTAGAACTTATTTCCAGTTTGAGAAAAAATCCTGATAAGGAAAGAGTAGACTTAATTCTTTTATCCAACACACATACTAAAATATTTTCTGATAAAGATAAAAAAATTTTTGATGAGGAAATGAATGAAGATCCTTATGAAGATGATCTATTTAGCTTTTTTCAAAAGATAAAATATTTTTAATAAATTTCCCGAATTAAAATTTTTATTTATTAAATATAATACAACTCTCCCATCCTCTGAGCAAATTGATCGTGTGAACACTAAGCGCTCTTGTTTGTCTGATCAAAATTTTGAAAATCAATTGTTGCTAAAAATAAATAAAAAATTGTTAAAATGTTATCTAATATATAATAATAATTTTATTTATATTATAATTATATACGTGAAAATTCTTTTTATAAAAAGATCTTATCTTATTATACATTCCTTTTGTAGGAGAAAAATAAATATTTTTTTTGTATATAATATTTAATTTTTTAAGTAACGAGTAACCTGTTACTTTTTAGAACAGCCAGAAACGCGCGTTCTTTTTAAAAAAGATAACGAGAAACTGTAACGCATTACTTTTTTCAGACGTAACGAGTAATGGTAACACTTTTTTTGTAGTAACGTTTATAGCACTACTATTTAGTTATAATCAACTAGTTGTTACTATTCATATTCTAAATATTAGCCACAAATATGTATAACTTAAGACTGTATTATAATTTTATCTGTGAATGAATGAAAAATAAATATTTATTAATTAATTAAATATTTTATTAGCTATTTTACTTTACCCTATCCTCCTTCAAAAAAATTGAAGTAAATCGCCCCACTCCCTCTTTCATGTAGATGCTATATGTAGGTAAATATTTACAAATATCGCTCGATTAAGAAATGATAGTTAATTTATATGTTATAATATAATTAAAAGATGTCATTAGTTATATTAACTGTCAATGCTGTTAAATCTGATAGGACAAAGAGTGATTTCCTTATGATTTCGTCAAGTTCATTTTAGAATGACGGAGTATGGTTATATAGATAATAGATATGAATATTTGTTGATTTATAATATTCCAAGGCAAATAAGAACACCTCAACTTAGATTATATTTTTCAAATTACATTGAGACCAATGCATTCCTCTGTTTTCATTATAAACATAGAAATAATTTAGTGAAAAACTTAACTAATACAAAAAACGTATGCTGTTGTTTTATTAAATTAAGATTAACTTTTATTGCACAATTTATTAATGATTTTCATAACCATAATTGGATTGATAGATATGGTAACATATTAGATAAAAGATGTCAAATCATGCCAATTAATGAAAAAAGTATATATTGTTCAACAAATATTAATTTTTTTTAAGCTATGAAGAATTTAAGTGATGATAGTATTATTAAGCTCCAAGATATTTCCAATCTTCCTGAAATGAATCCCCCCTTCATTATCCCATTTGGGAATGTAGGAACACCCACAGAATATTTATACAAAAAAATAGAAGAATGTAAGATGCCAACACAACTTATTTCAAGATTAGGTTTAAAGTTTTCAGTTAAAGATGATTATATATAAAAATTAGGCTTAAAGTTTTCAGTTAAAGATGATTATATAAAAGAATATGGAAATGTTGGGATGACTTATAAAGGTAGGAAATTAAAAACTATATAAATCAGAGACATGCAGATGCACCATTTGCCTTGTCCAGATTTTTTTTTCAAAATTTTTTTTTTAGTCCCAACCCATGTTTTATATTTTCAAGCATGGCCCGGTTTTTTTAAAATAATTTGGTTTTAAAATATACTGATCAGCCCAGGTAATTTTTTTAAAAAAATTTTCAGGCCTTGGTGTTTTAAAAATAAAATTTAGGATTGCCTCACGATATATTAAAAAAAATTAAAATACAGTTTGGCCCATGTATTCTGGCTTAGGACTGGGCCTGTATATCTCTGTTATTAATCATTGAAATTATTTTCTTTTTAATTTATAGATTTTCAAATAACTAAATTTATACAATATATGCCCCTTATATTTTATATATTTATTTCAGATAATCTTAAATCTCACTATACTAAAGAATCTGAAATATGTAGAAACCTAAAAATATCGGTAATATATTATTAATAATTTTTTTGAAGCCTTTTTAAAATGATTTATTTACACATGCCATGCCAATGACTTATTATTTTGTTCTTCATAAACAATAATACTTAGTTTTAAAAAAAATTCTATTTGTGTATTAATTTGAATATGTAATTAAAATTATAATTTTTTTTGGAGGGGGGGGGTAATAACAATGTTGGCCTGTGTGTAATTTTTTTTTCAATATGGCCAAAAGTTATAAAGGCTATGCCTATCATAAAAAATTTATAAATCTGATTTAGGCCCTGTAATGAATTATTTTTTTATTCAATTTGTATAGCACAATTCGAATGAAAAAATATTGTTAATAAGCTTTTTGTTATTCAAAATTATTTGTATTCATACTATTCTTATTTATATATATCCTGGATTTTTAATAAATATATTTTTTCATTTGTATTCATAAGTAAAAATAAAAATTAAATTACCAAATTTCTTAGTGTATTATTTTTTTACTCTATTTCCTTTGCCTGCTTTTTTACTTAATTACATTTTAAGAAAACCTTTACAACATAAGTTTATCACAAAAAAATTTAAAAAGTTCAAATTTGATATATATTTTTGTTTACCCTTTCGTACTCTACTTTTTTCCCTCGATGTATTACTTATAATTATAGCAAGATTTGATAACCATAAATATGAATTAAAATTTTGGCACGAAAATGGTATGAAATATTGATTTTATAACTATAATATGATATAATAACATGAAACAAAGCTAGTTATTGATAAAATACCAAACAGCAAATATTAAGGATTAAAAATATGACATCAAAAGTTATCAATGGCCATTTTTAATGCATTAAAAATACTATTGAAAAATTATGATTCCATGAAAGGTTATTTTCTGTAGCCAATCTCTTACTAGAGGAAAGGCGTACACAATTGAAATAAAAAAAGATGGACATTCTTCTTTTTCCAAATAAATTTCGATTTATAGAATATATTTATTTTTTTGTTATTAATATGGATTATGAAATTAGAAAAATAAATAGAATGAATTCAAAAAAGGGTAAAATTATAGCAATAGTTTCGAAAAATTTAAAAACACCGTGAATTTTCGGGCGTAACGGGCGTGAATCAAAATATTCCTTGTCGTGAGCGGACGGGTCGGGTCGAAAATTTTTTAGTGTTAAAGCGTGAATGAGCGTGATATTTTTTATTACCACCGTGAGCGGGCGGGCCGTGAATAAAAAATTAGGCCCGCGCCCACCTCTAGTCTAATCGCTTAAATATTGATGCATCTACGATTGAGGATTTTTATAAAATAAATATTTTTACCCCCCTTATTGAGACATTTTTATTTCAATTAAATGAAAGATTAATTAGTCACAATTTTATTTTAAATCGCTTAAATATTGATGAATCTACGATTGAGGATTTTTATAAAATAAATATTTTTACCCCCCTTATTGAGACATTTTTATTTCAATTAAATGAAAGATTTATTAGTCACAATTTTATTTTAAACAGCTTTTATTTTCTTTTACCGGTTGAGTCTAAATACACTTGAAACGCGAGAGGATATTAAGAAAATATCAGAGTTTTATTCTGATGAATTATCAGGATCGTATGATAAATTACTTTAATGTCGAATTTTAATATAAAAATTTTGACAGAATAGAATACTCTTTGAGACCAAAATATGCTTTGCAGGCCGTTTCCATCTATAATTGCACTTTAGATTCCCTGCCTAATATCAAAACTTTGCTTTTTATCTTAGCTACCTTACCGATTAGCACCTGAACTAATGAAAGGTCTTTTTTAACTTTGAAAAGGTTAAAAACCTATTTAAGAAATAGCATCGGTGAAAGCCGTTTAAATGAATTCGCAATATTAAATATTTATAAGGAGATTATTCTAGATAAAAATTTGATTAGATGAATTAGTCAAATCTCAGAGAAAAGTAGACCTAAATTATAAAATTGCTATACTATTATAATATGATCTTTGTCATAAAATTTTTATATTCAAGAATTCTTAGTCATGAAGCCGAACTTGCAGCTGACAAAATTTTACTCGATGGTTTTCCCAAAAAAGGAAATGAATATTCCTGCTTCCAAAACTTCAAAATATTGTCTTGTTATTTATCTTATATTAATCTTAAGTTCATCCTCACAGCTTTCATGGGTGATGTTGATGCTTCATCATAATCATCTAGAAATATACGGTCTTTTATGAGTGTAGGATGAATTAGGAAAGTGGTAGTTGGTATTGATCATTTAGAATATACATTTTTTTATGAGTTTGGGATAAGTTAGGAAAGTTATAAATGGTAGTTGGCATCGACTTATGCATATCATCTAATTTTATATCATTTAGCATTTTTAAGATTGTTTTATATATATCGTTTTCTTCTTTTATTAAAAACTTAAGTCTTTTGAAATTCGGATCTAGAATTAAGCCTACCTTGCTGCATAATAATCTTTTAAAATAAATCTTGTTCTGTATTTTAAGGTTTTAATTATTATTGTATCACGTTCAGAAGGTTAACAAGAATTTATTAATTTTTGTTTCCATAGACAAATTTCATTTATTGTGGGACGGGAATCTGCTCTCAGATTGTCCGAGCATTCTTATATTAATAAAAATTTATCTAACTCACGTATGATGCTGATATCAATTTTGGCTAATCCATTTAATTCTTGCTTGCTAAACAAGTACACCTGTATTTCAGAATATGATTTTAAGAAACTCTGTATCATGATATATACAGAGTTCCATCTTGTTATTCTCGCTATTACATATTGTTTAAGGGTGTGGCTTAGTTTGCTAATAGCTGTGTTTGAAATATTGTACCATTTTTTTGCACCATTTATATTTAAGGCTATTTCAGTTAAACAATTGTCAAAAATTTAATGCATAATATTATTTAGTATATGGCATATACATACTAGCGTTTCGTCATCTTTGAATGCACTTATAAGATTTGCTCCGTTATCACTCACAACTATAATTTATTTAAGTAATATTCTATTTCTGTATATTCTCCTAATTGAATTGACTACACTTTTAATTTTAACGTTTTTTTCATCCATTGCCCTTGTGGCTAAAACTAATGTTTTTAATTAAAATTCTTAATGATAATATGTCCTATAATGGTTAAAAAACTTAGATTTTTATAGTCATCCGTCCAAATATCAGTGATTATGGACAACGATCATGCTTTTAATCTTAAATTTTATTTCATGGTATATTTTTGGCCCTATAGTATTCATGAGAGTTTTCCGGTTCACAACTTTTATATTTTGTTATCCATATGTAACACCAACATTTATCTCTTGGCCTAGCTTGTAAAATCCCTCACTTTCTGTTGCATTTAAAGATTAAAGATCTTTACAAATAAAATATAACTGACTTTTCTGTAAAAAGTTTAAGCAAAATTTAGAATAAAGTCTCGCGATAAAAAACACTTAAACATAAAAAGAAAATAGAACTAATAAAATGATACCGGATGTTAATTATAAAATGCTGAAGATTTTTTAGTTTTTATTCTTTATTAAAAAAGAACTAAATTGAATAAGAAAATATATAATATAATTATAAAATTGCAAATTTATATTTATAAAAAACAATTTGCCCGGGGAAAATTTTGAAAAGGCATATCACGCCCAGTCACGCCTTGGAATTTAAAATTTATTCACACTAACGCCGTGACCTACCGTGACACGATGGGTCACGCCTAATTTCACGGCCCGCTCCCACCTCTAGATTGGACTATCTAGAAACTATTCTAGGTTCAAAATATTTCCCAAACATATTAGCACCTTTACTTTTTCATTACATTTACCAACTTAAATGATTTTTCTTTTATTTAAAAATTATAAAAAATTAATTAAAATTTTTAAAACTATCTAATTAGTTTAACATTATAAATTTTATTATTAAATTTATAAATATCTAATTTAACTATGCGAGAAAAAATTTACAATATATTTTTATTTAATATTTTACATATAATTTTTAATATATATTTTTAAACCATGTTATCATTTAAAATTAAAAATTCTTATTTTTTTTTTAATATTTCATTTTCATATCGCATATAATTTTATTTATAAATTGAAACCATTTTTTAAATAAAATTATTTGCAATAAGAAAAAAATTAAAAAAAAAAATTTTTTTAATAAAATTTACTAAAAATTTTTTTAGAAAGTTTTTTTTTAATTAAAATTTTTTTTTCGGACGTCATGGGGGGGGGCTTCAACCCCCCCTGCCCCCTTCTTTACGCAACTTGTACTAATTGATGTTTCTTGAAAGAGTACCACAATTAATCTTAATCCTCTTTCGCCTTAACAATCACATAAATGTCTTGATATTCTTGGTCGATATTATCTCTTAGTTTACTTGTAAAATAATAATATTAGCGAGCCAAATCCTCATTTTTGTGAAAAATATTGAATAAAATTGTTGTGTAATTAAATAATTTATATTAATGCATTTCAATACAATAATATCGGCTGTCATATTTTAGGCCATTATGGTATTTCTTCAAAAGCACTCAAAATAGGCTTTTCTACATCCAAAAATTCTGTAAAAGTTTTATGTCAAAGTCTATATCTCGTCGAATATGCTTTTATAGTTTCTTTCTTCTTGTAGCACAGGAAGTCCTGGAAATCATTCTATTGATCAAATTCCTTCTCTTTGGATATTTAAACTTTTTATACACTAGTAATTTTGCTTAAATATAGTTACTAGAAAAAAGAAATAGAATTTTTTTTGGTTAAAAAATTTTCTTATATACATCAGTGTTTAAGGTTTAAAAAATATAAGCAGATAATACTTTAAATTTTCATGGGATAAAATTTTAATACACAAGTAAAAATATTTCGATTAATTTTAAATTTTTTGCTCATATTAAAATTAAATACAATTTATTTGAAATAAAATACTTTGATATTCACAAAAACCTTTTATATTTTTTCAAAATTTTTTGCTAAGTCTTCGCTGACTACCTGTTTGCCAAGTCCTATTGCAGTGCATCCCCTGCTATTCTGTTTATGCCACTGAATTTATGTAAATTTTTAAACCAACTATTTATTATTTCCTTGGTATCATTAATATTATATACAAGTATTAAATTTATTTATCTTTATCCTTTAGTTACTAGACACTTTTGGTAATAACCTTGCAGATACAAATATATACCCAAAAAAGACCTTGTTTCATAGAAAAATGGCTTATTCAAACAATATTTATGACTCAAATTCAAACAATGGCAATATGGATAATAAAAATTCTGAATCGGAAGAAGAATGGGATAGACATTGTAGCCTTCGTGATGATGTTGACAAACAAGACAGAATTAAGGAAAGATTATTTGAAACAGATAAAGAAATAACTTGGGAAAAGGGTGGTTCCGGTTTAGTTTGGTACACTGATGCAGCTTATTGGGATGCACTAGAAGGCAAAGGAAATGGTAATAAAATTATATTTCTTAATTTAATCTAAGATTAAATCGGAAATTTTCATGTAGTTAAAAATTGAGTGGATAAAAACAAATAAATATTTTTAGATTTTATTAATTTTCTATCATGAATGACATTAGTGACGTCAGTAGTTTTGTTGAAGTCGTTCCTGGTTAACAAACAAGATTCAATTTGTTTCTCAAACAAAGATATAGGAACTAAATGCATACCTTATTTTTTCAAAAGTGAAATGATGAAGAATAAAATATATTAAACAAAATTTTAACAACTGATCAAATCCTCAAAAATTTTAACTCTACCTACATATTGCAGATTTATACATTCGGAAAAAGATTTTTAATTGTTGTTAAATGTTACTAATTACATCAAAAAGATTTAGCTACCTCCGTTATATTCCTAAATAATTAGTTACATTGTAAATTATTTATAATACGTGAAATGACTGATTAGTTATTTGACTTTATCATATTATATCTCATTCATTATTTTCATATGATGATTTCGGGCTCTTCCATGTCAAATCAATCAAAGACACATTTTCAGCCGACCCCTTTTAAATTGTTAAAATTTTTTGGAATTGTTTAGATAGTTAAAAATGAGAAAGCCGTTTATTTTATCTCATTTAGACACCTGATTCTCGAGAGATAGGGCCTCAAAGGTGCAAAAAATACTTTCGAATCTGTAAAAATTTTTAAATGCTTATATCTTAGAAACTATTAATAGTAAAATTAAATGTAATGTATTAAATTGTAAATAAAATCTCTAAAAGTCTATCATAAAAAAATTGGCACTAATTTGAGTCTCTAACTTCCGGTTTACCTATATTGAATTACCCTTGTTTTTAAGCAATAGAGTTAGTTTTTGAAATTTTTTTTGCCTTTCATTTAGACAACGTTTATAAATATATATACATGTGAAAACTTTGCCGACGCTATTGGCTCTTCCGAAATATGCATTTTTATCAAAAATAGAAATTTTTATTTGCATAGAATAGATGGCGTTATATGAAATTACAAATTATGGTTAAAATTTTGTTGCTAAATTAATTTTATTTCGCTTCACGGTACATAATAATATCATAATCAATGATATATAATAATACCTAGACCGATGATTTATACATAATAATGTATTTTAAAGCGTCGTTGAATGCAAATCAGCTGGAGACCACATGACATTCCATTTTATCCAGTATACTTTAAATTATTTGAATTTGGTCTGCTTAATACATATTTTCTTGTAATAATTGTGAGGTAGTATATACTACCTTACTCATACATTAAAATTTAAAAATTTTTATATATACTATACATAACCAAAATGTCATTATAATAGCAGCCTCAGCTGTTTTTCATGGATGTACACTTTTTGTGAATACACGTCAGTCTAGGTATTATTATATCTCTTTGATCATAATATATAAAAATAATAATAACATTAAATAAATACATAACAATTATCATAATTTCTACCAGGAAAAGAATCATGTGAGGTTTAAGTTCCTTAAAATTGTTTTTATTATACCATATAATTGCTGCAATTGATATCTCCATTTTAATTACTTTTTTAAATTTTATGAATTTATTATAGTATTCGAAGAACGTTGTCCTGACGATTGGGATATTGATATGTCTGTTTACGATAATCCAAGTATAGATTTTTTTAAAACATTTAAGTGTCACGAATTTCGATTATTATATTATATAATATAGATTTTGTTATCCAATATCTCAAACAACGATTTTTATTAATTTTTGATTGGATATAAAATAATAGATTTTTTTTGTATTTATTGTTCAAGTACAAAATATACATCATTAAATTACAGAGTCGGTAATCTAGATAAAAAAATGTCGTATCTGTATCTAGGTACACTTTTATAAAAAAGCATATGTATCTGGATCCTATTTTAGAGGTATCTATATCTGTTTTTAAATATTTTTAAGATACATTTTGATTTTTTATCTTAAAAATAAAAATAATTGAATGCAAAATTATTTTATTCCATATGAGCAAATATTTTCAATAAATATATATTAAAAAATATTAAAACTTATATATAAAAAGAATATATAAATTCATTTAATAATTTTTTCCCCATTTAAATTTATAGATATCAGTTCAAGATTGTGAAGAATATTTTTTAAAAAGGAATATATAAATCCTTGCTTAGTAACGCCCATTGTTAAAAACAATCCATTGATGTACTAAATTATTTAAATTATCTTAAGCAAATAAATTTATTTAGAATTCTTAAAAATAATTTTATTGATATTCCGCAAACTTTTACTGAATAAATTATAAGTTTAATGTAATTTTTTTAATATGCTAGTTTTAAATGAGAATTTTCTCGAAAGAATGATAAAAATAGTGGTATTTTTTTTATATGGTGTTCGAATTGAATGAGGACAAAATATAAAAATGTTGCTTACGTATTTTATGCTTTCATAATAAGAGCTTCTCTTCGACAACAGGGAACCCTGTATATAAGTATAATAAAAAAATTGTTTTTGTATCTAGATTCATTTGCAAAGTTTCTTTAAACAAATCTGTTAAGTTATAATGAATAAAGAGAATAAAATCAATTTCTTAGTCTTACTTTTTATAGTAGGAATTATTTTTTTCTTATTGGCCCTTGATCAAATTTCATATTTTATAATCTAGGAAAAATTTTATTCACCTTATTTATAAATTTACAATAATTTCTATAATTTTTTAAAATTTATTCACAATAATTTTTTCATTTTCGACTATAAAAGTCAAAAGTGACGTTTATTTTTTCGTATAAAATTTGAAACATTACAAGTAAAAAAATAATAATATGATTTCTCATCAGTATGTGTTGATATAAATAATATAGTATAGTATTACATTTATTGAAAACATTTGAATAGTGTTGTTAATCGACTGAGTCGATGAGTTATGAACTCGGGTCATGAACTCAAGTGAGTCGTAAACTTAAGTCGACTAGAGGACGAATATTTCAGATTTATTATTATTAATTAAGATATTTGTTCTGTTTTTTTCATTTTTTTACTTTAGACTTTTAACTTGAGTCGTGAATAAGAAATATATAATTGAGTCGACTAGAGGACGAATAGTTCTATAAACTAGAGTCGACTAGAGGACGAATATTCTATAAACTTGAGTCGACTAGAGGACGAGTATTTCAAATTAGATACTATTAATTAAGATATTTTTTCTGCTTTTACATTTTTTACTTTAGACTTTTAACTTGAGTCGACTAGAGGACGAATATTTTAAATTTATTATTATTATACCTCAAACGAATTAGTTGTTATTCGATATTCGACTCGATTCGATTCATATTTTACGAATACGAATAACACAACTATTCGAATCGAATTCGAATAAGGAAGATATATTATTCGTCAAATAATTTTTTATCTATTATTCGATCGAATTATTCGAGATTATTCGATTAAAATAATAATATTGAAAAATAATCATATATTATTAGTAGGAATTATTTGCAATTATTCCTATTTATTAAAATTTCCTGGTGGAATAATGAAGAAACATTTTATATTTCTAAATTTGTTGTTAACGGCTGTTTTTATTCGAATAACTTCATAATATAAAATTAACTTCCGAAAATTGTTTTATGATGAACGAAGAAAGTATTTATTTTTATATGCAATTTATAACACATATACAATTATAATAAACTAGTAGCCATCCCATCAAGAATGACGGGCGAACCAGATATTTCACCCTCGTTTGATGATGGAGAAATCATATATTTTACTTTTTGCAAAAACTTTTTGTTTAAAAAATTTGTTGTTGGTATATTTGTCTTCTACATGATATGAATATTATATTGATTTTACTACATTATATATAAAAATACTATATATATATATGCTTCTATATTATCTTACTATTAAAATTTGTTTGTCTTTTATCCAGTTATATTTTACAAAATAAATTTAATATTCTATCTTTTTTAATTTATGGTTATATAAAATTTTCTAATTGAATTGAATCGAATAATCATTTTATTATTCTTACGAATATGAATAATAAATTATTCGATTTAAACGAATACGAATAATTTTATTATTTGATTCGATTCGTATTTTTGTAGGTATAATTATTATCAAGATATTTGTTATGTTTTTACATTTTTTTTACTTTAACTTCTAACTTGAGTCGTGAATAAGAATTATATTATGAGTCGACTAGTAGACGAATATTTCTATGAGCTTGATTCGACTAGAGGACGAATAGTTTTATGATCTTGAGTCGACTAGAGAAGAATATTTCAAATTAGTTATTATTAGCTAAGATATTTGTTGTTTTTTACATTTTTACTCGAGACTTTTAACTTGAGTCGTGAATAATTATATAATTGAGTCGACTAGAGGACGAATAATTCAAATTAGTTATTATTAATTAAGATATTTGTTCTCTTTTTTACATTTTTTTACTTTAGACTTCCTACTTGAGTCGCGAATACCAACTATATACTTCATTATCTTATTCCTCATTTTATTTGATCAAATAAATTTTTATTTATATTTTTTTTTGAATACTATTCTCAAATAATAAAATATTTTGCAGGTATCTGAATATTTTGAGACTAAGCCTCTAAATTTCGATACTATATGTCTAGACCTTTGCTCCTTCTATGAACAAAATTTTCAAGCTTGCGTAATATTTCTGGATAAAATACTGAGTTAGCCATTTTTAAAAATCGGCTCAAAACGAGCCTTTAACTACACTACATATTACATATTTTATTTTTTTTATTCTAAACAGATATTTAGTATATTACAAATTGATACTATAAAAAATTTGTGTAAATAATTTTGAGAATATACTATATTAATTGTATTTATAAAAAAAATAAAACTTATATTTTAATTAATAAAAAATATAACATATATTATATAATAATGTATTTATTACCTATTATCCTTTGCGTATTTATTCCATGGCAGGAAAACTATAATTATATTATGTAATAGATATTATGAGTGTTAGCTAGTGATAACTTTCACCCAACAGTATATTAATCTAACTATATATAATCATTATAACCATATCTAATTAACGAATATAATAATTCATGTTGTATAAATTTGTAAAAAAAAATTTACGGCCCGGCCCGGATATTTAAAAAAAAATTTACAGGCACGACCCGGGTATATTTTAAAAATTTAAAATACTGCCCGAGCCGGGCTTAGGGCCGGGCCTGCAGGTCTCTGATAATTAGTAAAAATTATCCAAATATCATATTTTTACCACCTTATTCGCCACTATTAAATTCGATTGAAAAATTTTTCGGAGTTATTAAAAATCAATACCGATCGAATTCTCCTAAACCCATTAACCGAATAGAAGTTATTGCAATTGTTAAGAGTATTTTGAGCAGTTATTTTACATTAAATTTTTCAAATTTTTATTCTCACACCATAAAGTTAATTGAAGATGGAATTCTTCGCTTTTTTATATGATTAATTTATAATTGATTTGTTATATTTTATTTATATTAATAAATAATAAATGGTTTTTTTTTATTTTGGTGTCTCGAATTGATCATAAAATAAATCTAAACAAATAAGAATTATCTGAAAACCCTAAATTCGAATTTTCACTCATTTATTAAGAAATTATTCAAATTTCTTATCCTGATTTTTATTCTTTAGATAACGAAAAGTAAAAATTAATATATTGTAGTACTTCAAATTTAATTTAAAAATATTTATAAGTATTTTTTAAAAAAAGTTATGTAAAAATCTTGAAAATTTTTTTAAAAATTCTCATTCATAACTTTGAGTTTAGTCTTCATTATAGTTTAAAAACTTTTATTATTACATTTTTTTTAAAATTATATCAAAAATATATTTTTTTAAATTTTATCAAAATGTTTTTTACAATAATTATGGAAAGTTATTTAACTATATAAAGAATGTTTTTTCACATTATGGAAATGAAATGTGTTACAATCATATTATTATTGTATTACATTTTTTTAAAAAGAATTTTAAATATAAAAATAAACAAAAATATATAACTTAATTAATTGTGTTGTGAAGTGATACGTTAAAAAAAATTTGTTTGTATTTATTTTTCTATCTTTTATTTAATTTTATATTTGATATGTTAATTTTCATATAATTTTATTTGATAGATTATAATAAAGAAGTTCAACAATTTAAAAAAAAAAAATAGTAACAATTTAAATTTTTCTTTAATTCATATTAGAAATTATTATCTTCTTTTTGTAATTTTTAAATCAAAATATAAATCATTTTTTTGGCGTTTTAAAATAATTTCCGTTTAAAAAAAAGAGGATTAAAAACAACAGACCGGTCAGGAAACTTTCTTGTGGCAGCATGCCCAGTTTTAATAATAAATTAGTATCGTTATGCCCCATCATATATAAGAATTTGGTACGAACTTTCTGGCCAATTTGTTTAATTTCATCGCTATTTTTTAAACACGTATACTGTTTTTTTTCTCTAATGTTAAAAATGTATCTTGCACAAGTACATTTGATATTTTTTAAATATTTTAATAGTTATATTAATGACTAAATAAAATAATTACAAGAACTATAAAAATACTAAATTTATATATAGATTAGGAGGAGTGCTACGGTAAATTAACCCGCCATCTCAAAGTTTTCATTATTATCACAAGTCTATCTTTCCTATATAAAATTCAAATAATGGTTGAAATATAATTTTAATATATTCAGATACCTGCAAAATATTTTATTATTTGAGAATATAGTATTCAATCAAAAAATGTAAATAAGAATTTATTTGATCAAATAAAATGAGGATTGAGGAATAAGATAATGAAGTATATAATTGGTATTCACGACTCAAGTTGGAATTCTAAATAGAAATTAACTTATTTGAAATATTAGTCCTCTAGTCGACTCAAGTTCATAGAACTATTCGTCCTCTAGTCGACTCAATTATATAATTCTTATTCACGACTCAAGTTAGAAGTCTAAAGTAAAAAAATGTTAAAAAAAACAAATATCTTAACTAATAATAACTAATTTGAAATATTCGTCCTCTAGTCGACTCAAATTTATAAAACTATTCGTCCTCTAGTTGAATCAAGTTCATAGAGATATTCGTCCTCTAGTCGACTCAAATATAATTCTTATTCACGACTCAAATTAGAAGTCTAAAGTAAAAAACAGAACAAATTAATTAATTAATAATAATAAATCTGAAATATTCGTCCTCTAGTCGACTCAAGTATATAATACTTATTCACGACTGATGTTAAAAATCTAAAGTAAAAAAATATAAAAAACAACGAATATCTTAACTAATAATAACTAATTTGAAATATTCGTCCTCTAGTCGACTCAATTATGTAAAACTATTCGTCCTCTAGTCGACTCAGTTTTATAATTCTTATTTACGACTCAAGTTAGAAATCTAAAGTAAAAAACAGAACAAATGTCTTAATTAATAATAATAAATCTGAAACTAGAGGACACGAATATTTTGTGAACTTGAGTTCATGACTCGAGAGTCGGAGTTGGATGAACTCAACTTTTTAGCAACACTACATTTGAATAATAAAGAAAAATAACAAAAAAAGTAAATGGATCGATTGAAACACATTAGCGATAATAAACACATTCATAATAAATAACACATTCATAACAAATATAATGATATATTTTGTACTTTAACAATAATTACAAAATCGATATTTGTTATTATTTAATATTCAATCAAAATTAAAAAAGTTGATTGACGTATTGGATAAACAAAATCTATATTATATAATAATCGAAATTCCGTTATGCTTAAATTAATTAATTTTTTTCCTATTGGCCTGTGATTCAATTTAATTTCATATTTTATAATCTAGGAATATTTTATTCTCTTTATTCATAAATTCACAATAATTTCTATAAGTTTCAAAATATTCACAATAAATACAAAAAATCTTTTTTTGTTATTTTATATCCAATCAAAAATTAATAAAAATATTGATTGACATATTGGATAAACGAAATCAATATTATACATATAATAATATAATAAATGAAATTTGGTTACATGCCACCCCTTTATGGGCCAGCATGCACATATGAATATATTATTAACAAATATTTTTTATAAAAATATATGCTAAGTTATAAAAGGGTTAAGAAAAGTTTTTAAAAAAATTTTCGTTATGGTTTCCATTCCAGGTGATATATATTTTACCCTATATGGAATATCTATTGAAGTAACAAATCCTCCCATAGCATGTCGGTTCTATTTATTATGAGCGTGATTGATACCATCGGAGTGGTTACTCCCATTCCTTCCTGTTCTCTCACTGAAGGATTTGTCGAGCCACACTCGCTGGTATACGATTAAGATGTTGAAAGTTCTAGCATGTTTACCACAAATTCTCGGGCTAGGCCTATATGCGATGGTGGATTATCACCATTCAGGACAATTGAGTATGGTTTTCTTTGTTCTTCCAATTCTTAGGAGGACCATCGCATTAAGTCATCACATATTTCTTAGATTAGCACTTTTTCTTCACGGCAATCGGTGCCGCATTTTTTAAAGGTTAAATCTCTATGGTATTCTTAGGAATTATTGTCAATTGAATATAATGTTATACAAAATCAACAAGCTACGACTGTGTCTGCATTGTAGTAGTGGCACAAAATGACAAATGTATGTTATAACCACAAGTTGTAAAATTTTATTACTACAATGTAAATTTACATTAATTTTACTTTACAAAAAAATAAATGAATTAATATCACAAATTATGAGTTGGGAATAATTAGTATCAACAATTTGCACTTTAATTATATTAACATATGTGTTCATAATAACATTATTTAATGCGAAATAGAAAGCAAAAAACTTTTACGATCTTAATTATTGATCTTATTAACAATAATAATACATTTTAGAAATAATTAACAATTTTTATTATTTATTCCTAATCAGTAACATTTATTAAAATCTTATTAACCGGAATATAATAAAATTATAATTTTTCCCATTGCATTCGCGTCAACAATACTATATCAAAACAAAAGCCAATTAAACAAATTAAGTTGGTATTAACACATATTTGTTATTTAACCCATTTTCAATAAGGGAAAATTAAAATATTAAGTTAAACATTATACACATTTGTTACTTAACATCATTTTCAATAAATAATAATTAAAATATTATATGCACCAAAAAATGAACTAATTAAGAATTCACTTAGAAATTTAAAAATTATATAGGCATTATATCTCATGTTGTTTAGCTTGATCGTCATGTCTAACAATTTGGACTCTCGTTTTCAAAATTATTCGATTTAATTTAGAGCCCACATGGTCTATTATCGAATAAACGGGCTCAAATTATTTTTCCCATAATAAACTGTTTTTTTCCCTATCGAATGCATAACATCGGTGTTCTTTGGTTTAAAAAAAATCAAATGGAACGACCCAAAATACCAAAGGCGTTATACCTTCTGAAATGAAGTGATTTATTTATGTATAAAAATATATTATATGTTTACAATAAGAAAATATATATCCATATATACTTTTACAAAATCGTTTATCTATTTAATCTATTATAATAATTTATAGCCTCTAAATTAACAAAATACAATTTATATTAATATATTACAGTTCTCCCCACTACAAATTGAATCATGATAACGTAATTTCGAAACTCATTTTTTAAGAGTTGTATTTCCATTATGTTCTGCATTGTCCAAATCCTCAGTCATTGTTATGGGTATTTCTTTAGTTTGTACATGAACATCCCTCAGTTGGTCGGCATGCTTGTTTTTAGCAATACCCTCAGATTTAACATCATACAATATCTCACTTTTCGTTGAACCACAGTACCTTCATGCCACCCCCCAGTCCTTTCGTTTTCTAACCAAACCTTTTGTTTCTCTTCAAATTCACGGGGCTCAACGTTCCTATCTTTATAATATTTTTGTTTCCATAATGCGTTTTCAGTCCTTTCCCTCGTACATAATTTCCATTGATCTAACGTCATCCAGAGCTGCCTTCCAAACATCATTTCGGCATGGAATTTACCCGTAGTTGCATTTGGAGTATTTCGGTTAGTAATTACAACATTCGCTAAATTTAATTGGTCCGGAGTCCCACCTCTCCTTCCACACCATAGAAACGCGTCTTTATCTTACGTATATAACACTCAGCCAAATCATTCGATTTGGGACAATAAGGGGCCGATCTAAAATGTTTTATGTTGTTTTTAAAAAGAAACGCTTTGAATTTAGCAGTAAACTGAGTACCGTTATCTGAGACAATGTAGCGAGGTAACTTAAATCTAGCAAAATAATTACGCAGATTATTTATTACACTCGTCGATTAATATGTGTTAAAATTGCAACTTCAACCCATTTGGTGAAAACGTGTACGCAAATAAACCAATACCTTTCAAATAAGGGGCCTGTCAAATCAATATATATTCGTTCCCAAGGTCGGGTATAAATTTTCCAATTGTATAACGGCACTTCTCTGGCTCCCGGTCTTCTTTCCTGGCAACTCTTGCAGCTTTTAACGAACTCTTCAACATCACGATCAAGATTTGTCCAAAAAACATAGTAACTACATAATGATTTCATCCCCACTACCCAGGATGTCCTTGATGAATAACAGTCAAAACCTCCTTCTTTAGATTATCGGGAATAATAATTCTATCATTATAAAATAATAATCCTTAACGAAATCTTCTCCGTTTTATGGCGATTTCCAGGTTTACCCTGGTAAGCCAGTTTTCCCTCTGGTTTTTCTTTTCCATTTTTTACGGTCATGAGCATCAATATTTGTAAGATTCATGCTTTTCATATCCTCCGCTATCACATTTGTCCACGTCATCTTGGGCTTCCTCTAGGTTTTGATCTTCCTACTTCCATCAAGGTGCATCTCTTTACCCAGTCATCTTTTGTCATACGTTCCACATGCCAAAATCATCTTAGTCTATTTCTTCGCATTACCACTCCAATCATTTCTATACCCAATCTTTGCAATTTGCTAGTTTTTCTCTCTCTCAAAGAAACCCCATACATCCATCTAATTATTCTCATCTCTGTTCATTCTAATTTGGCTTCGTGAGTTGTTTTCATTGCCCATGTTTCTCCGCCATAAACTAAACAACTCCTCACACAGCTTACGTAAACTTTCCCCTTTAATTTCAGAGAGACTTTTTTACTTGTTAGAATAGACGACATCTCTCTGAACTTCTTCCATGCTTGTCTAACCCTTGCAACAACGGCAGAATCTACACCACCATCTGCGCTTAGCATATCACCCAAATAACAAAACTTATCCACTTTTTCTAGGGTTAACCCATTGCTAATATTCAGACCACCATTTTCTAGATTATCATTATTATGTATCCCTTTCATGCATGTTCTACAAATAAAGATCATTCTTCCTAACATCAAAATTCCTTTTTTCCCGCTTATCTATTATGTAGCCATTTCTGGCATCAGGTGCATTGGATTGAATTTCTAGCAACTCCTTTCCCACACACACCACAAGGCCACTTACCGGATTTCTCCATCTTTAGATTTTCCCCACCAATCATCACCTTTATCTTTGATACATTCATTTTCAGGCCAGTCATCTTCCATTTACTAATTTTATCCCTCATATCTTCCTCACTGTTTGCCATTAATACAGGGTATGACTAAATACTGAATTGCTAAAATGAATTGCTAAAAAGCAATTAATCATAATCAATCAAAATTTTATTATGTATATTTTATTTAATGAAAATTTTTAAAACTTTTTTTAAAATATACTTAAATTATTTTTTTATTAAATGAAGGATACAGATTAAATATCATATAATATATAATTTTATTTTGAGTTAATATTATTATAAAAGAAATATTTTCATAGCTTATTAAAACATAAATAAATTTTTTTCAATTTTAAAAATACAAATATATATCCGTAAGAGGGCGTTATATGCGTAAATATGTAAGTATCATTTTAGGAAACCGGAATGATGATTGGATAGCGCTTTTTATATATTTGGGTATATATACATATGAAAAACCTAAAAATTAAAAAAAAATTTAGGTTTCTTTGATGTTTAATTTATGAGTAGGTTTAGAATAGTAAAATAATGGAAATTTTCTAAGGTAAATATTGCTGGCGTTATTTATCAAAATCTCTTAATTTTGGTTTTATATGTGTATATTTACGTGCTAAGCATTATCCTAAAAAATATTTTGATTTGACCGATTGCCGAGCTCAAAACCGACCACTTACTAAATATTCGATTGACCAAATTTACTAGTAATATAATTTGAAAAATGTTGATTTTCGTATTATATATCTATAAATACGTGTAAAACATAATTCTAAAAAATATTTTTAAAATATCGCTATTTGGCGGATAACCGACTCGTAGCCCACCCAATGACTAAATAATGAATTGCTGGCGTTTTAAATCAAAATATCTTAATTTTTGTTATATACGTGTATATTTACGTGCTAAGCATTATCCTAAAAAATTTTTTGAAAATAATTTGATTTGACCGATTGCCGAGCTTAAAACCGACCATTTACTAAATATTCGATTGACCAAATTTACTAGTAATACAATTTGAAAAATGTTGATTTTCGTTTTATATATCTATAAATACGTGTAAAACATAATCCCAAAAAATATTTTTAAAATATAGCTATTTGGCGGATAACCGACTCGTAGCCCACCCAATGACTAAATAATGAATTGCTGGCGTTATTTATCGAAATATCTTAATTTTTGTTTTATACGTGTATATTTACGTGCTAAGCATTATCCTAAAAAATTTTTTGAAAATAATTTGATTTGACCGATTGCCGAGCTTAAAACCGACCATTTACTAAATATTCGATTGACCAAATTTACTAGTAATACAATTTGAAAAATGTTGATTTTCGTTTTATATATCTATAAATACGTGTAAAACATAATCCCAAAAAATATTTTTAAAATATAGCTATTTGGCGGATAACCGACTCGTAGCCCACCCAATGACTAAATAATGAATTGCTGGCGTTATTTATCAAAATATCTTAATTTTTGTTTTATACGTGTATATTTACGTGCTAAGCATTATCCTAAAAAATTTTTTGAAAATAATTTGATTTGACCGATTGCCGAGCTTAAAACCGACCATTTACTAAACATTCGATTGACCAAATTTACTAGTAATACAATTTAAAAAATGTTGATTTTCGTTTTATGTATCTATAAATACGTGTAAAACATAATCCCAAAAAATATTTTTAAAATATCGCTATTTGGCGGATAACCGACTCGTAGCCCACCCAATGACTAAATAATGAATTGCTGGCGTTATTTATCAAAATATCTTAATTTTTGTTTTATACGTGTATATTTACGTGCTAAGCATTATCCTAAAAAATTTTTTGAAAATAATTTGATTTGACCGATTGCCGAGCTTAAAACCGACCATTTACTAAATATTCGATTGACCAAATTTACTATAAATTCTTAGTTATAACATTTATATAATTTTTGTATTAACACTTAAAATTTATGCATCTTAAATTATGTTTTATACGTATTTATAGATACATAAAACGAAAATCAACATTTTTCAAATTGTATTACTAGTAAATTTGGTCAATCGAATATTTAGTAAATGGTCGGTTTTAAGCTGGGCAATCGGTCAAATCAAATTATTTTCAAAAAATTTTTTAGGATAATGCTTAGCACGTAAATATACACATATAAAACAAAAATTAAGAGATTTTGATAAATAACGCCAGCAATTCATTATTTAGTCATTGGGTGGGCTACGAGTCGGTTATCCGCCAAATAGCGATATTTTAAAAATATTTTTTGGGATTATGTTTTACACGTATTTATAGATACATAAAACGAAAATCAACATTTTTCAAATTGTATTACTAGTAAATTTGGTCAATCGAATATTTAGTAAATGGTCGGTTTTAAGCTCGGCAATCGGTCAAATCAAATTATTTTCAAAAAATTTTTTAGGATAATGCTTAGCACGTAAATATACACGTATAAAACAAAAATTAAGATATTTTGATTTAAAACGCCAGCAATTCATTATTTAGTCATTGGGTGGGCTACGAGTCGGTTATCCGCCAAATAGCGATATTTTAAAAATATTTTTTGGGATTATGTTTTACACGTATTTATAGATATATAAAACGAAAATCAACATTTTTCAAATTGTATTACTAGTAAATTTGGTCAATCGAATATTTAGTAAATGGTCGGTTTTAAGCTCGGCAATCGGTCAAATCAAATTATTTTCAAAAAATTTTTTAGGATAATGCTTAGCACGTAAATATACACGTATAAAACAAAAATTAAGATATTTTGATAAATAACGCCAGCAATTCATTATTTAGTCATTGGGTGGGCTACGAGTCGGTTATCCGCCAAATAGCGATATTTTAAAAATATTTTTTAGAATTATGTTTTACACGTATTTATAGATATATAATACGAAAATCAACATTTTTCAAATTATATTACTAGTAAATTTGGTCAATCGAATATTTAGTAAGTGGTCGGTTTTGAGCTCGGCAATCGGTCAAATCAAAATATTTTCAAAAAATTTTTTAGGATAATGCTTAGCACGTAAATATACACAGATAAAACCAAAATTAAGAGATTTTGATAAATAACGCCAGCAATATTTACCTTAGAAAATTTCCATTATTTTACTATTCTAAACCTACTCATAAATTAAACATCAAAGAAACCTAAATTTTTTTTTTAATTTTTAGGTTTTTCATATGTATATATACCCAAATATAAAAAAAGCGCTATTCAATCATCATTCCGGTTTCCTAAAATGATACTTACATATTTACGCATATAACGCCCTTTTACGGATATATATTTGTTAATTTTTAAAATTGAAAAAAATTTATTTATGTTTTAATAAGCTATGAAAATATTTCTTTTATAATAATATTAACTCAAAATAAAATTATATATTATATGATATTTAATCTGTATCCTTCATTTAATAAAAAAATAATTTAAGTATATTTTAAAAAAAGTTTTAAAAATTTTCATTAAATAAATTATACATAATAAAATTTTGATTGATTATGATTAATTGCTTTTTAGCAATTCATTTTAGCAATTCAGTATTTAGTCATACCGATTAATACAAGGTCATCTGCATATAATAGCTCCCAGGGAAGTCCTTCACGCATTTTTCAGATACCACATCCATTACTAAGATAAATAATAATGGACTCAGCACAGATCCTTGATGAAGTCCTACCTTCACCTCAAAGCTTTCACTATCACCATAATCCGTCCGTATAGCTGTTTGTGCTCCCATATACATTGCCATCACTGCGATAACCAACCATTCATCCACACCTGATTTTCTCGAGGCCTATCTAGTAACCTCACGCGGCACCCTGTCAAATGCTTTCTCCAAATCAACAAACGCATAATAGAGTTTCTTTTCCTTCTCAAGATATTTCTCCTGTATTTGTCTCACCACAAAAATTACATCTGTCGTGCCTTTTCCCGATGTAAAGCCAAACTGCATTTCATCAATTTTAGTTTGTTCCCGCATTCGCTTCTCTAACACCCTCTCAAATACTTTAATTGCATGTTCCAAGAGTTTAATAGCTCTGTAAGACCCGCAATCTAAAGGATCACCTTCCCCCTTGTATACTGGGATAATTATACTTCTTCACGTCCTCGGGAATAGTTTCTTCTGTGACAATTTGATTGGCTAAATTCATTAACCATTCAATCCCTAAATCATCAAAAACTTTAAACATCTCTGATACCACCATCGTTAAACCCGATGCTTTCCCTTTTTTCATCTTTTTCACTGCTCTCTTTATCTCGTCCTTTCCAAATTTACACCCTGGACCTTATACCTGTGCACAACTAACATTATTATCCCATTCATTTTCTTCGTTCAAAAGTCCTTCCATGTAGATCTTCCAGGTGTTCTTAATATCACTACTATTAATCACCATTTTTCCTTGCATATTCAAACATTTAACATCTGCCACATCCTACCTCTTTTTTGCCATCTGCTTTGCCATTCGAACCACATTTCCCATTCCATCAGCGCATTCCATTTCTTCAGCAAACTCCTGCCTTTTTTCTTCTTGCGCCTTCGCTATTAATTTCTTAGCATTTCTTTTCGTCATCTTGTAAATATCGTTATCACTATTTTTTTTACTGTTATAACATTCTTTGAAGCACCTCCGTTTCTCGTCCACAGCTTTCGCTACCTCCGGGTTCCACCACCAAGTCTCCTTATGTCTAGGCGTCCATCCACATACCTCCTCAGTTGTCATCACCCAGGCTTTCTTCATGGCTTCCCACTTCTCATTTACCCCAGATGCTTGTGCCACCTCCGCCTTACTAATCGTCAATGTCATATTTAATTGACGTCTAGCATTCTCTTCCTTCAATTTCCAAACCTTCAGCCTTGGCACAAACTTTCTTTTAGTGATTCTGGCATCCTTAAAAATGAGATCTCCTATAACTAGTAGATGCTTATTAATGCATTCCTCTCCCGGTATCACTTTTACATTTTTTACTGTACATCTATCACATCTCCTTAATAACAAATAATCCACTGCACTTTTGGTATTACCCGACTTATAAGTCACCAGCTTCTCTGATTCTTTCTTAAACATTATATTACAGACAATCTTATCCATAGCATCACTAAAATCGAAGATCCTCTCCCCTTTAAGTTTTTTCATGCCGTAAATGAACCCTCCATGCGCTCCTTCATAACCCTCACTACTCGCTCCCACATATGCATTCAGATCACAAGCCAGGATAACCCCCTCTTCATTTGCCAGTCTCGATGTCACCCCCGACTGTCCCAAAATAATCTTTCTCTTCTTCACTTCTTCCAACCTGAGGAACATTTGCCGAGATAATATTATGCAGCTTTCTACCAAAAATCATCTTGATAACCATTATCTTGTTATCTAGCCTTCTCATTTCAACTACTTTGTCTACCAATCTCTCCGCAACCAATACTCCAACTCCAGCCTTACCATCATTACTTCCTTGCCAAAAGAATTTATACTTTTCACTAGTCTTGCCAATCATTCTTGTCCCATTTCCTCATCTGGTCTCCTGTATGCAACACACATCTATATGCCTTCTATGCAGTACATCGACCACTTCTCCCTCTCTTCCCGTCATACTCCCAAAATTCCATGTCGCAATCCGTACTCGATCCCCCGTAAACTGGTTTCTCCACTTTTTATCAAGTCGTTTATGGCCGTCATATGTTTCATTTTCATGAATCGTGGTTCCACCAGGTTTTCCATCCTTCTTTTTGTCGTAGGCTGATGAGGAGGCCCACGGGGTACTTTGGACTGTACCCCGCCCATGCTTTGTTGTAACCATAATCTTTAATTAAAATAAATGATTTTTAAAATCTCTGAATAATTATTTATATTATCAATATACCAATGATTTTTAATTAATTTAATAATCTCTTTCAGATTGATATCATTGCTCGTTTCATTTACAACTTTACTATGAGTGAAAGGTAAATCTATATTAAATTTATTTTTAATTCTCTAATTTCATCTTAAAAATATTTTGTAACTTAATTGGTTTTTTAACTCTACCCCCAAACGGGACAGAGCGTCAGCACATTTGTTTTGATTACCAGGTCTATGAATTATCTCATAGTCATAATTTAATAGCTTCGTCGCCCACCGTATTAAACGGTTATTTGTTATTTTATTTAGGTCTCTTTTATCACCTAAGCTATATTTTAAAGGTTTATGATCCATAACCAAAATAAAATGTCTTCTATAAATACATTGATGAAACTTCTCGATAGCGAACATGATCGCCGAAGCCTCCCGATCAATGGTGGCGTAATTATTTTCAACCGCCGAAAGTGTCCTCGATGCTTAAGCAATCGGTTTCTTTTGACCAGTAAGAAATCGGTGTTCAATAACAGCTCCTAGACCATCTTTGGAAGCGTCACAAGAAAACTACAGGAATATCAGCTGAATAAGGAATGTATCTTCTATTGATAATATTTTTTCAACTCTATTAAATATTTCATTTTCTTTAGCTGACCAAAACCAACTCACATTTTTACTCGTTAGTCGGTGTAAGTCGCACAAATAAAATGTAAATTTTTTATGGCATTAATCTTATCTTCTATAGGGTGAATTCCGAATTCGTCAATAACATGACTTAAATAAGTAACTGACTTTTCTCCAATTGTAATTTTATCGGTCGTCATTGTCAGTTCAGCCTTATCAAATCTTCTTAATACTTCTTTAAGATTAACTATATGATCAAAATTATTGTCGCCCACACGTCGTCTAAAAATACGCCATAGGAATTCCCTTTAATAGGGTTTGCATAAAGCGTTGAAATATTATCGGAGCGCTAGTCAACCAAAAGGGATTCTTTGGTATCGGTACATGAGGTCCCATTCTGGATTAACTCCGAATTGTAAAAATGCATCTCTTAAATTTATTTTAGAAAATATTTTACTACCAGCGATCCTATTTGTCAGGTCGACGAAAGTTGTTAGTAGATCGTTATCTATCGTTAAATATTTGTTGATTGTTAAACGAAAATCTCCGCATGTCCGCACGGCACAGATTTCTTTAAAATATTAACCGTTGGCGTAGCCCAAATGATTGGAATTGAGTTCTAGACGGTAGGGCAATTGGCATTGTGTTTAGTTGTATCTTGATGATGGCTTCCTTGGATTTTATTTGTCCTAATTTTTTTTAAAAAACTTTCGAAAATTTTGAAACAATAGTATTTAAACTGGAAAATTTCATATTTATATTATTAATCCGAAATTCTTCCGGAAGTTTTATATCAAATTCTTTAAGAAAAAGCATTCCGAATATAATTGAATTCTCACCTTTAACTAGGTATAAATTTTGAAATATTCTTTACTTCGACTTCCACTAAACATTTACCCAAATTTCAATTTGATATGGTTATATTCCTCTGGTTTATATGCACGCAATAATGATGGTTTGCCTATGCGACTCCAGGTAACCTCATCTATCACACTACACGCAGCACCGGTATCAAATTCCATAGGCTGCACCCCATTTATCTTCGGATCGATTGTAGCTTTATTAGCAAATGACAGACGAAGTGTCCGTGGTAGAATTATTTGTATAGCATGCGTTCTACTATCTTTCGCTATGTGGTTTGCCTTAGCATATTACTTTCTTTTGGTTGAAATTAAGTTTAAAACTTGATTTATAATTATTAGGAGTATAATTATTATGGTTGAATTTGTTAGCATTATAATTATTATTATTGAATTTATTAACGTTATTATATTTATTATTTCTAAAGTAAGTATTTTTGGAACCTTGTGTAGGCTTATGTTTAATTATTTTATTAACTTCTGCCTGGGTTTCCTTCTCCAATGAATACAGCCGATCACTAAACACACAGTATCTTCAAAAATTATATTTCCTTCAATATATTTTGACCGAAGTTCTTTGTTCAGCTCAGGCAACCCTACTCCTAAGATAAAAAATATTTCTTAAAAGTTCCTCAACCGGCTATTTAAAATTACATACAGTGCAAATACTTTTCAATTTGATCGAAAAATGGACAATAGTTTCACCACCTCTTTTTAAAGTATAAAAATTTTTGCGATGTAGGAAAATACTAGATATATTCTTAAATATTTTCTCTAAACTATCAAGTAAAGTTATATAATTAATGCTCTAAATTATTTGGGTAGTGAAAATTTTTTATTTTAATTAAATTATCGGTACCTATGTATTCTAATAACATTTTTTTTGATCAACTTTATTTTTTACTTTGAAGATAGTTCTTAATTATATCAATAATCCTGAATATTCACTTTTTCTTTGACGGTTTCTGGAATATGGAATTGAGTAGAAGTTTGTGTTTCTTCGTTTTTCTTCAAAAATATCTTCTTTGAGTCTTCGTGCATAGTTTAATTTTACCTTTTTATTTAATATGTCTTTTTTTTAAATAAAAATAATCGTCGCCAAATGAAATGAAGTGATTTATTTATGTATAAATATATTATATGTTTACAATAAGAAAATATATATCCATATATACTTTTACAAAATCGTTTATCTATTTAATCTATTATTATAAATTGTAACTTAAAACCAAATTAACAAAATACAATTTATATTTATAATACATTACACTTCTTTACTGCTTGAATTATTATAATGAAGTTGTGCCACCCAACAACATCTTTGTATTTAATTTATAATACCCTAATCCTGATTTAGCGTCAGAACTTTTTCCTTCTACTGGCACAGGTTGAAGAATACCTTTATTTTCATTTCCCAAACCTGTCCATTTTCCAGCCCATACCTTTAAATTTGATTAAAAAATAGTTAAAATTTAGTTGGGTAGCACAATAGTAATTCAAAGTAAAGAAGGTATGACGCCTTCAGAATTATTTCTGGATCGAAGGACCAAGGTTCCATTTGTTTTTTTAAACCAAACAATGGCAATATTATACATTCGGTGGGAGAGAGTTAAATAATTTGGGTCCGTTTATTCGATAATAAAGAAAAAAAATGGGGTCTTAAATCGAATAATTTAAACGAGAGTCCAAAATGTTAGCATGACGATCATGCTATACAACATTAAATTTTATACTTCTTTAGGTGGATATGGGTTCATTCCTAGTGAATATAATACTTTAATTTTTCCTTAATGAAAATGATGTTAAGTAACAAATGTAGGCGTTTATGGTATATTGGATTATTACCATTCATGGACAATTGAGTATGGTTTTGTTTTTTCTTCCAATTCCTGGGAGGGTGTATAGTGTTTAACAGAATATTTTAATTTTCCCTGATTAAAAATGGTGTTAAGTAACAAATGTGTGAGAACTTGTGGCCAACATGCTAGGACCCTCGACATATTTATCTTATATCACTGGTGACCCGACTAATCCTTCAGTGAGGGAGCAGGAAGGAACGGGAGTAACCACTGATGTTGTCAATCACGCCCATAATAAATACAACCGACATGATAAGAAAGAAAGAAACAATTCTTACTATAAAAACTAAAAAGCGAGACATAGAAAATAAGATTATAAAAATGTATTCTAATTGTATACATTTTTCAAAGATTATTAAACATCGGATCTAAATTTTACTCGGGGAAATTTTTAGGTCCGGTGCGTAATTATATTGTTGATCATTTTGGTCCGGAATTTTTAATAATTTTAAAAGGAAATTTAAAATGTGAGTAGTAAATATATTAAACGCGCAATTGTATGATTTTTTTTTTATATATTAATTGATAAAATTTAAATTTATTTTTAAAAATCGACCTAGTCAGGATTTTTAAATTTTTAAGCCCTGTAATTTTAATAAATTAATATTATTTTTTTCTTATTGCTGGCCTGCAGATCTCTGATAATTATAATATAATTATTTAATTTGAGTTTAATTACTATCTAAAAACTTTTTTACTACAAAGGAATTGTAAAAGCATTTATAAAGTAAACAGACAAATAATATGCACTAATTATATTCTTTCACTACTTGGTAAACGAAAAACTAGATACCAGCGATAAAGACGCTAGAGATCTTTTATCAATCCGCATAAAAGATAATGGCGGTGTTGATTGTTGGGCCCCTGAGCGGTATAATTTACCCCCTGATTACCGTTTCGATAAGCGGAAGAATTACGAAAATCGTTTTCCTAAAACGTCAAAGCCTAAATACATTGAAGAGACATACGAATCGCACGTAAATCTGAATCTGTTTATTTTATTCTTCGTTTCTTAATCATTTTGCATCCTAAAACTACCGAAATGGTCAATTAACGTCTATAATTATTAATTTTTCGAATTTTTCGGGCTTAATTTGTGAATTCTATTTAAGAAAAATATTTTATTTTATTTATAAAAGCATTTTATTTTATTTTATTGAATTTAAAAATAAAAATAAAAATTATTATTAATTCCACCAATTTTAGACATTTGATATCTGTTTATTTGTTTGACTCTTTCCTCATATACGTTTAATTTACATTTAGAAACTTATTCGTAATTCGATTCTTATTCCATAGACCGCTACTATATTTGGGATTTTATTTTTAACTTGTATTTATTTATAATATTCTGATTTGTACCAACTTTTATCTAATCCAAGTTAATAATATTTTCGATCATTGTGTGAAATTTCTTTAGAAATATTTGTTTTATTTTTGTAAATGATTCAATAAATAATTATTAGATGTATAATTTTATAAATATGACATAGTTAACCGATATATAAAAAAATTGCAATCACTACTTACCCTGATAGAATAAAAATTTTCAAACTGCCAATATTATTTTTTATTCTATCCAATTCTTCAGTCTGATGACAGACTTTGAGTATATGAATTAAAATCACTCTTAAGTTTTTACACTCTTTGTGAGCACAAATTAAACGTTGCAACGCAGCGTTTCAAAAGGCATATAAAAAACGTAAACGCAGCCATGTTTAAATTGATGCGTTAAGTTTTATTTTTTCTATATGAAGCATTTAAATTTAAAACATTAAAACAAAAAAATCACTACAAAACCTTTCTTGCCTAGCAGGGAAAATAATTCTACTTCAATGGAATCAAAAATTTTTAGAGACAAACTTAAAATTTTACAAATTATTAAATTTTTATATTTATATTTTATTAAATTTATTTATGAAAATATTTTATATTAAACTATGTTACATATTTAATTTTTATATACAATGATATTATTAAATTGAATATTAAGAAAAATTTAATTGGTATATCCCTTAATTTCTATCATGTTAATTTGCACACTATTTTAGATGTAGCCAATTGCGCTATTTTAAAACTTGAGGAATGAACCTCAAACTTAAAATAATATTAATTCTATTCTCTTACAACATGATAAAATTGAAATTTCCATATAATTTAAGACATATAATTCAATTTTATAGTGTTATACTAAATAAGATTTATCTGTTGCTTCTATAAATAGATTTTCAATATCAACCATACTAATTAAATGATATAACTAAATTAAATGAATATTAAGAAAAATTTAATTGATATATCCCTTAATTTATATGTTAATTTGGACATTAATATAATTTGAATGTTAAGAAAAATTAAATTGATATATCATTTAACTTATATTAAATGGGCCATTCCATGTCAAATCGATCAAAAAAGGCACTTTTTCGGCCGAACCCTTTTAAAATTGTTAAAATTTTCTGGAATTATTTAAATAGGTAAAAAAATGAGAAAGCCGTTTATTTTAGCTCGCTAGCACACCTGGTTCTCGAAATATAGGGGCTCAAAAATACAAAAAAGAGCCACTTTGGAATCTGTAAAATTTTTAAAATGCATTTATCTCAAAAAATATTTATAGTAAAAAGAATTATAATATATCATTTTGTAGGTAAAGAAATTCTCTAATGGGCTAAAAAAATAATATATATTGGCGCCATTATAGGCTTTTAACATCCGGTTTACCTATATTGCTTTACCTGTATTTTTAAACAAAATAGTGAGTTTGTTTTCGAATTTTGTTTTGCTTTTTATTTAGACACCTTTTATAAATATTTATACAATGTCAAAACCTTGGCGACGCTATCGACATTTCTGAAATATACATTTTTACCAAAAATTGAAGAAAAAAGTAGATGGCGCTAATGGTTGAAAAATATTATTCTTAAGGAAAATGAAAATATTGATACGTTTATAAGAATTGTGATAAAATTTTCCAGTTATGCCCCCCCCCCTCCCACTATCCTTAAAATGTTTTACATTTTTTAGATCTCTACTTTGCTACTATAGCGAGCGAATGACTTATTAGCTCGATAATATATAACAGCTGAAAAACGAATATTTTATTAGTCATATATTCGATTATATTTTACAAAATAAATTGTTTAAAACGATCTCTCTTTCTGCGAAATAATTTTAACCTGTCCGTTCAGATTAATTTTATCGTCTGTCTACCAATAACAATCTGGATTTGGAGAGTGCAAAAACATGTATTCTAGGTGTAGATCAATTAAAATTTTATTCTATATCACAGATGGACGTACCAAATATTAAAATGTTGCAACCCATTTAATCTACAGGGACATGCTTATTATCGCGAGAATCTAAGAAAGATTCTACCCTGGATGACCCAAAAAAATTTACCATTCAATTTAGATATGTTAATATGTTTTTCATGGCAACAAAATTAGCAAACATTCCTTATACTTCAAATGACAATGTAGATATTGATTCTCCCCTTCATAAAATTAATCAAGAGGCTATTGATAACATTAATATATCCCTACAATCAAATGGGGAATCTCTCATTAAAAGAAAACGCTTATGTAAAAAGAAATATTCGAAGAAAAAATTATCTAGAGTAAAAAAAAGTATTAACGATTAAAATTATACCATTATCTTCATCAAATGATGAAAAATTCGATGAAATTGTAGATACCTTAAAAATTAAAAAAAATTATATGAAAGATATTTATTATTGGAAATTTGTTACATTATTAAGTGTCTAATGGGCATATGCCCACTCTTCTCCTCAATTAATTAGTATATTTAATAGAAAATCAAAATTTTTTAGTATATAAAGTGAAAATATCTGGTTATTGATAAGTTAGCAGCAAAATTTTAACCATAATCCGTAATTTTATAAAGCGCCATCTATTTTTTTATCAATTTTTGAAGTCGATAGCGTCGTCAAGGTTTTGATATTGTATATATATTTAGCAAAGGTGTCTAAA
Organism: Gordionus sp. m RMFG-2023; assembly: GCF_954871325.1. NCBI lineage: Eukaryota > Metazoa > Nematomorpha > Gordioida > Chordodea > Parachordodidae > Gordionus > Gordionus sp. m RMFG-2023. The sequence continues at coordinate 21,777,547 of NC_088777.1, forward strand.
TAAAAAGCAATAAAAAAAATTCGAAAACAAACTCACTATTTTGCTTAAAAACACAGGTAAAGCAATTTAGGTAAACCGGATGTTAAAAGCCTATAATGGCGCCAATATTTATTATTCTTTGTTAGCCCATTAGAGAATTTCTTTACCTACAAAATGATATATTATAATTTTTTTTACTATAAATAGTTTTTGAGATAGATATAAGCATTTTAAAAATTTTACAGATTCCAAAGTGGCTCTTTTTTGTATCTTTGAGCCCCTATATCTCGAGAACCATATGTGCTAGCGAGCTAAAATAAACGGCTTTCTCACTCTTTTACCTATCTAAATAATTCCAGAAATTTTTAACAATTTTAAAAAAGGTCGGCCATGCCAAATATGAAAAGAGACAAATAAAAATATATAAAAATTTTATTAAAAGAATATAATGTCAATATAAATATTAATAAAATGCATAATATATTTTTATGATAAATAAATAATTTATATAATGCTATTATATATGTCAATGCAGATTCATATGTAGGTTTTGGTAAGGTATCATTTATCTTCAGATAGTGTAGAAATTTTAAAACCTCAGTTTTAAACACTTGGTTGTCCAAATTCTACAAGGTTATCTATAAAAAGTCTAAATAAAATATAAATAAATTATAGATAAAAATTAGCTTTACTGCATCTCAGATGGGTTTTCTTCCAAAATTTAATAACCTATTAAATTCAGACAGATGCCTTTGCAATCAATGCAAACATTGAAACAATAGATTCCTCACAAGTCAGTGAAAAGATGTGGACAGACCTTTCATCCAGATTAATAGACACTGCCAAATCGACACTAGGCTTGACAAGAGGAGGCAACAAATCATACAAAGAACTATGGTGGTGGAATGAAGAGGTACAAACCACTATACAGGAGAAGAAAACCCTTTATAAAATATGCTACAAATCCAAAAACGTAGATGACAAGACAAGATACAAAAAATTCAAGAGATTAGCTACAAAGGCGGTGGCTAGAGCCAAATCTATGGCATACGATGACATGTACGAAGAAACATACCAAAGAAGGGCAAAATAAAATATACAGATTAGCCAAACAGCTAGAAAAGAACTCTAGGGATATAAACGGAGCTCCGAAAGTAATCAAAAATAAAGATGGGAAATTGATAATAAAGGAAAAAGAAATAATGAGTAGATGGAGAGAATATTTTCAGGAGCTTCTCAACTTTAATCCGCACATACTGCATCTAGACGAACACTCCCCATGTCAAAACCTTGTACAATCTATAACACAACAAGAAATAATCACATGCCTCAAGCATATGAAAAACAACAAAGCTAAGGGTCCAGACGATATTCCAATAGAAAGCCTTAAAGCACTAGGAGATGATGGAATACATCTCCTCACAAATCTATACAATAAGATACTTGGAAATGAAGAGGTTCCCCAAAAATGGAGGCAGAGCTATCTAGTTCCTATCTTCAAAAATAAAGGGGATCCATATAATTGTCAAAATTACAGGGGTATAAAACTAATGTCACACTGTCTAAAACTATACGAAAAAATAATAGAAAAAAGATTAAGAGATATAATCGAAATAGGAGAGACTCAGTTTGGCTTTATGCCTGGAAGATCAACAACCGATGCTATCCACGCAATTAGGCAAATGAGTGAGAAATACAGGGAAAAGAACAAAAAGCTACACATGGTCTTTCTCGATCTAGAAAAGGCCTTTGATAGAATCCCAAGAAAACTTATCTGGTGGGCGCTACGCCACAAAAATGTTCCTGAAAAATATATAAGAATAATACAGGATATGTATATGGGCCATACAACAATGGTCCGTAGCACAACAGGTACTTCAGCAGGCTTCACAATAGCCGAAGGAGTTCATCAAGGGTCGGCTCTCAGCCCACTTCTCTTCATTACAGTAATAGATGTATTAGCACAATACCTCAAGCAGTCCCGTGGAATATGATATTTGCAGATGATATTGTGATACTTGCCGAATCTAAGGATGAAATGAAAGAAAGACTAGTGAGTTGGCTAAATATCGTAGAAACTCACGGATTAAAATTAAATAGAGAAAAGACGGAGTATATGGTGATAGGAGATGAAACAGAGAGTAATGATATAAATGAATGGCAGATATCTGCAATTGAAAGCTGCAAATATTTGGGCTCCACTATACAAACAAACGGCACAATAGAAAAAGAGATAAAGAGTAAGATTAATCAAGGGTGGCTAAAGTGGAGATCTTTATCTGGAGTGCTATTTGATAAAAGAATCCCACACAAATTAAAGGGAAAAATTTACAGTTTTATAATACAACCAACTATTCTATATAGTTCGGAAACATGGCCAACCAAAGAATCAGATGAGAGAAGTCTACAAACCATGGAGATGAGAATGCTGAGGATGATTGCTGGGGTAACAAGAAAGGATAAAGTGCGCAGTAAAAGAATACTAAGTAGTTTAAAGGTAGTGCCCATTAAGACTAAGTTAATGGTAAACAGACTTAGGTGGTATGGGCACACGATGAGAAGGCCTATGAACTACATAGGAAATAAAGTTAAGAGTTTGGAAGTGATGGGCAAACGTAAAAGAGGAAGGCCAAAACTTCAATGGGGCCATAAAGTTAGAGCCAATATAAAGAAGTATAAAATAGATAAAAGAGATTGTATTAATAACATAAAGTGGAGAGAGATGTTTAAGGAGCTTACCACCAGAAAAGGTGAAAGCTAAAGAGGAAAAAAAAATTTATTCAGTACTTTAGGTTTTTTTGTTGTTGAGAGTTCCACAAAAATTAACATTTTAAGTGAGGAAATTAACTTTTTGAGAATAGAAAACAAAATACACTATAATTTTTTATGAATAGTAAAATATTTTGTGGGATTTATTCAAATATAGATGGTAAATAAAATCAATATAAATTGTGGATCAGTATTGGATTGACTGTATTATTATCAGAATTTAAGGATTGGCTCAGCCCTACTCTTTATTTTCCAGGTAGTTATTCAACTTACCAATAAAATAAATAACATGAATATTTAATTAAGTAGGTTTTCCTATTTTCTCCTTATTCAGCTGATCCTTGAAGTTTCTCAATCTCTTCTTGAGATAAATAGGACTGTTATCAAAACCAGGGAATTCCAATGCCAAGCTAATTATATTTAATATTCTTATATATTTATACCTGAAACCAATAACTGATAAATGTTCCATAACAATGAAACTTTTTTTATGGTCTTCCAGCATTTCTGCAAACCTTTTGTTAATTTCATCGTTCCTATCCTAAAAATATTATTATATTATTTGAAAATAATTATTCTTACAATTTATAAGTTTTATCACTTCAAAATTTAAAAAGTTTTGAAAAACGCAAGCAAGTTTGTCTTTTAAAAAATAATTTAAAATTAAAAATGGAAATGTTCTCAATTTGAACAAATGCATTGTTTGCGTTTTGAAACGCTGCGTTGCAACTTTCAATTTGTGCGCACTATTATGGTTACCTTTGGTTTACACTAAATCTTTTAAAAAACAAATATGAATCCAATAGTGCATTATTCGTGAATAGAAAAATTTACTATTTGTATTCATGCGACTGCAAATAATTGCTATTTATATTCATTTTAAAAATTCTTTTTTGAAATATTATATAATAATTCATATGAAAATATATTGACAGAATTTTTTAATTTTTTTATTGCACATCTAATTTTAAACTGATACAAACCAATAACATGAGATGATATTATTAACGATTAAAATACATATTAATTTAATTAATACCAAGCCAATTCTTAACAGAAATTAATTCTAACTAGGCCTATTCAGATACGAATCGAATAATTTACTATTCGTATTCGTTACAATTTTATTTAAATTATTCGAAACCCCCTGTAAAAAGGGCAATGAAATAATACTTTATATTCCATATAATATAATATTTTTATTTATTAATTTTACAGTCTAATAATTGGATTAATTAATATTTCTATTCCAGCATATATACTTATTTTAAAATCGTATTAATAAAGTCATTACACTGAATCATTTATAAAGAACATATTGTATTTCTATGTAAACCCACTAGTTTAAATACCATTTTCAACATTTGAATCCATTCTTTAATCAATTTAAAGGTTGTTAAAGGTAAAGGAAGGGAACTTATTGAAAAAATAGGCTGGAAACATGGACAGGGATTGGGAAAAGATAACAAGGGTATTCTTCAACCTGTACCAATTGAAGGAAAAGGTTCCGACGCTAAATCAGGATTAGGGTATTATAAATACATATATTCCATGATATTAATGTATTTTTGACAAAATTTGATTCATTTAATAATTTACGAAAATCACTCAAAAATTATTTTTGAATACTATAAATTAATGGTTTTTTTTTTATCTTTAATATTTAAGTGATTTTTATCAAATCATAAATTACTTTTTTCATAATGATATTGTATAAAATAAACAATTACATATTTTTTTATCTCCCAAAACTGCTCCAAGTCCAAATTAAGATGCATAATAAGGTATAGCTTTTTAACAAAATCTGCCTCATTTATTTTAATTATTCCTGAATACTCTTACTTATATTATTAAATTAAGTTAATAGTGGAGTTCAAAGTTTCTTATAAAATCCTTTAATTGTTTTACTTTACATGACAAACATTATTTCAATCAAAATAGAATTTAAACTTTGTTCTAATATCTGGAAAAATTTATAATCATAACATGTTTTAATATATTTTAAGCTTTAAATATTTTTCCCATGATTCGCATTTGAACGAATATTTGGTAAGATGTAATTTCCAAGGGCTTTTTATTTGTTATGATCAGTGTTCTGAACCGGACCCTGGTTCCTTCAAAGCAGGCTAAATCAATTATAAATGTAACCCAAAAAGGAAATTTTCGGCCAACCCCCGTCGATTTTAAGCAAAGAAAGGCAAATACAACTAAGAAATAGCCTAAATTTTAGTCTCCATATATTTATATTTTTGAAGATATTAGGGAGTCAAAGTGAAAAAATGACGAATTTTCACTAGTGGCAAACATTACTCTTTTTCTCTTTACCTTGAAAAAAAGTGACCCGTTATAATAATTTATTACTCGAAAAGTAACTCGTTACTTAAAAAATGCAGATTATATATATATAAATTTCCCCATACATTATAAAATTAATATCATACATAAATATTATATTATAAGATAAGTTTTTTTATAATAATTTTTTTAAATATTTTTAACATTTTGACCCTCAAACTGGCACAGAGGTTTGGGAGAGTATTATATTAAAAATTTTAATTGGGGGAATTTAGTTAAAGAATGATCATATTTTTCAAAAAATTTATTAGATCATCACCAAAAAAATTGTTTTTAATCTTATCAGAAGTTACCTGGTGTGTATTTGTTATTTAAAAAAACCAAGTCTGATATTTGTTGTGTCAAAATTTATTTCAAGCTGATAAGTTCATGCTTTTTTCCTTCATTGAATCTAACTTAATCCATGGAAAATTCAATTTAAATAACGGGTTAATGATAGCTAGTAGTAGTCTATATTCATACTCTTAATTAATTTTTCTCATCCTTAAAGAATGTACAGTATAATTTTGAATATAATTTGCAGAGGCACCATTTGTACGGCCCGGCCCAGATTAAAAAATTTTCGACCCGGTCCGGATTTTTTTTTCAAAATTTTTTTACGGCCCGGTCCGGGTTTAAAAATTTTAGGCCCGGCCCGGATATTTTTTAATAAAAATTTTTACGGCCCGGCCCGGATTTAAAAATTTTAGGCCCGGCTTGGATTTTTTTAAAAATTATATTCGACCTGGTAGTGTTGTTAATCTACTGAGTCGAGTCGACTTAGTCGAAAACTGAGTTTAAGTTTTGGGTCGAAAAAATCGACCCAAACTGACTTGAGTTATGAACTCGAGTCGGTCGACTCAAAAAAATTCACCTATGAGGTATTTTACCATATTTTTCAGCGAATATTACATATTTTATTCAGATATTTAATTACAAATAAAAAATTTGTGCAAATAATATTTTTGAACATAAAAGATTGTATTTGTGATATTTGTATTTAAAAAATACATGGTAAAAAGCTAATATTTTAAGAATGTTATATTGAATAATGAATTATAAAACTGATATTTATAAAAAAATATATTTTGAGCATATACAATATTTAGTATTGCATTTATAAAAATAAAACCATTTTTAAACAAATAAAACGAATATTTAATTTATAAAAATGGAAAATATATTGTATTTACTATTTACTATTTAATTTATAAAATAAAAATAAATCGCTATTTAAAAAAATGCATGTATATAATAAATAGTATTTTGAAAATATAATATAATTGCACAATATTTATATAATTTATTTTATAATATAAATTTCTAACAAAAGAAGATAATTGTATTATATAATATTGTAAAAAAATATAATGAAAAATGTTGGATTAAAAACTTTCAGGACTCAAGGTAAAATATAATAAATGCAATAAATATTTGACAGTTTGCAAAGTAAAAACCAGCATGAATGACGAAACTCTATACTCAATGATATTAAAAATTCACAAATTATCATGAAGAAAGAGAAGCATATCTACCTTTTCAGGTTGAAGATTACTTCTTCTTTCTTCAAAAATTCTCCCAGTAGTGAAAAATTCCGCTCACAGCTTGCACTTGAAGCAGGAATTGCCAATACCCGTTTTGCCAATTTTGCCAAAATTGGAAATTCGCTTTGATGAGCTGCCCACCACTCTAACAAATTATCCACCTTAAATCTTTAATCTATTTTTTTATTTATGTAATTATTATATTCATCATCGGGTATTAACTTATTACCTGAATTACCATCGCCCCATTTGTCATAAAACGATTCAGTTTGTTTAACAACAGTCGTAATTCGACTGGTCGATGGTATTTCATTAACTTCCTGAGCCTCTTGTAATTTAATATAATCTTTTATATTTCTCCCTTTTCGCTTTGAAAGGTATTACAAACTTCAAGAAGTTCATAATTCTAAATTACCACTTTAAAAAGAGTATAAGAGTCCGACTGTAACTCAACAATAGCTCTGTGAAAATTCTCAAGAATATTGACTAGATCCTGAAGGATCGGAAAGTATATAATATAATACTTTTCCGATCCCCCATGTTCTTGAAGAACTTTTATAATTTCTTCATTTTGAGAATAAACACAATTGAGCATATTGTATTTAGAGTTCCAGCGGACTTCTATATCTTGATAAAGGGCTTTCAAATGCTGGCATTTATTACTTTGTTTTAAATGCCCCACTAATATTTTAGTATTATCTTGTTGATTTTATTAATGGGGCATTACTTTCCAAATATTTGAAGTTAAATGAATTTCTTAAAATTGTGTTTAATATATAACAACAACAATTTAATCGTTCATTTAACTCCAATGCTTTTATAATATTTTTACCTAGGTCTGTAACAAATATTATATTAATAAAATCATTAGTGTTAAAATTAAAATTGTGAAATTTTTTTAATAGTTCATCCTTAACTACCTTGCTAATCTTTACACTTCTTTAAATTTAGCAGTAAATAGATTTCTCTTCACTAACCTCCAGTCATTTGATATATAATGCATGTTAACCGTTATTTCGAAAGGCCTAATATCTTTTGCGCAAAGAGTTAAGAAATGATCTATAAATTTTTCTTTGAAATATTTTAGATTACATTTATAGGTCTGTTTTTCAGGTGTAAAAATTTTATTAATTTTCATGGATTTACCATCACATTTATGTCTTCTTAAATGAGATGTACCATGATTATAATTATAAGATAATAAATTGGTACAATTCTTACATTGTACATATCCAATATTTTTTTTATATTCATCTACAATGATATGAAATTTGGTCCAAATTTCGCTTTTTAGATTATTAGTTTTAAAAGAATATACATTATTTTTAATTTTATTGATTATATCATTTGTATTATTTAGTGTCATAATCTATGAAATAATAAATTAATTAATTAGTTACTTTGTATTTTGAGTAAATTTGATTGTTTAAAATGGAGTAATATGTAAGCTAAAGATTTAGATGTTGAATTAAATAAATTAATTAATTAATTTAAATTTGATTGTTTAAAATGGAGTAATATGTAAGCTAAAGATTTAGATGTTGAATTAAATTAATTAATTACTTTGATTTTGAGTAAATTTGATTGTTTAAAATGGAGTAATATGTAAGCTGAAGATTTTGATGTTGAATTAAATTAATAAATTAGTTACTAGGATTTTGAGCAAATTTGATTGTTTAAAATGGAGTAATATGTAAGCTAAAGATTTAGATGTTGAATTAAATAAATAAATTAATTAGTTACTTTGGATTTTGAGTAAATTTGATTGTTTAAAATGGAGTAATATGTAAGCTAAAGATTTAGATGTTGAATTAAATAAATAAATTAATTAGTTACTTTGGATTTTGAGTAAATTTGATTGTTTAAAATGGAGTAATATGTAAGCTAAAGATTTAGATGTTGAATTAAATAAATAAATTAATTAGTTACTTTGGATTTTGAGTAAATTTGATTGTTTAAAATGAAGTAATATGTAAGCTAAAGATTTAGATGTTGAATTAAATAAATTAATTTAAATTTGATTGTTTAAAATGGAGTAATATGTAAGCTAAAGATTTAGATGTTGAATTAAATTAATTAATTACTTTGATTTTGAGTAAATTTGATTGTTTAAAATGGAGTAATATGTAAGCTAAAGATTTAGATGTTGAATTAAATAAATAAATTAATTAGTTACTTTGGATTTTGAGTAAATTTGATTGTTTAAAATGGAGTAATATGTAAGCTAAAGATTTAGATGTTGAATTAAATAAATAAATTAATTAGTTACTTTGGATTTTGAGTAAATTTTATTGTTTAAAATGGAGTAATATGTAAGCTAAAGATTTAGATGTTGAATTAAATAAATTAATTAATTAGTTACTTTGGATTTTGAGTAAATTTGATTGTTTAAAATGGAGTAATATGTAAGCTAAAGATTTAGATGTTGAATTAAATAAATTAATTAGTTACTTTGGATTTTGAGTAAATTTGATTGTTTAAAATGGAGTAATATGTAAGCTATAGATTTAGATGTTGAATTAAATAAATAAATTAATTAGTTACTTTGGATTTTGAGTAAATTTGATTGTTTAAAATGGAGTAATATGTAAGCTAAAGATTTAGATGTTGAATTAAATTAATTAATTAGTTACTTTGGATTTTGAGTAAATTTGATTTTGATTTGATTATTTAAAATGGAGTAATATGTAAGCAAGATTTAGATGTTGAATTAAATAAATTAATTAACTAGTTACTTTGGATTTTGAGCAACAATTCTTAATGCGTAATTTAAATGACAGAAAAACAATAATTTGATCGATCTGTGGGTGTTAGGTAGTGTTCACCATATTAATTAATCATAACTACTATAATATAATCTTATAACAATTAATTCATAATGTATAAATTTTTATAAAAAATATTAAAGCCCGGCCCGGGTTCAACACTCTTCTCTTCTCTTTAGGCCCGGCCCGGATATATTATAAAAAAAATTTTAAACTCGGCCCGGATATATTTAAAATTTTTAGGCCCGGCCCGGGTATATTTAAAAAAATTTAAATACGGGCCGGGCTTAGGGCCGGGCCTGCAGGTCTCTGAAATTATTAATAATGTTAAAATTCTAAGAATAATTTTTTTATAATGAATAAATTTAATACCGTAGGGCAGTTTTCCCAAGCCCCCGAAATTAGACCATTTTAAGGACCGTCATATTCTGTTTTTCTATGACAACTTTTAATCTAAAACAGTTTATTTTAACCTCTCACCTTAATTTACCTAACATTCATTTATAAAACCCATATTGTTTTGAAAATCTTTGATATGAACTATTTCCCATCATCCGCATATGCAATTTTTAAAATATAAGTATTATTTTACTCGTTATTTAAAAGGGCAAAAAAATTGCAATAAAATTATTTTCTAGATATATAAAATAAAATCTAAGTTTATCTTAATCATTTAATATTTTTAACGAAAGAAGGCCAACAAACTATTCCCTCGCCCATTCTTACCAACCCTGATTCCTCCATGCAATAATTCGAATACCTAAGGACGTAATCTCCATAGTATCACCAATCTAGCCCTCTACAATACATTCATCTACCACATGGACCATTATATTTTGATGCGCACACATACCCTGCTTAACTTCACGTTGTCCTCGTTAAGGGTCCTTCCACCTCCATTTGTATTCACACTGCCATCTCTCCCATCCTTCTTTGATCTCGTTTCCTGGACATCTAAACCCTCTTTACTATTATCCTCTTTCATCGTTTATCCTCATTTCCTTAAAGATTCGTTTATCCTCCTTTCCTTAAAGATTCGACCATTGAGTGTTTCTCTTCACTCAAAACATTCTAGATAATACATTAAGCAAATTTTTATATCTTCTCTTCTTATATTTAAACCTTTAATTAAAACTTTCCATTAGCAGTATCTCGCATTATTCTGGGTGATCCCATCAAATATTTGTCTTCCTTTCTAAATGAGTGCAACGGTGATCTTGGTCCCTTCATTCTATCTCCTTACCTCAATATCAAATTCTATTATTGCTTAAATAAAATAAATTAAATCATAGTTTCAAATATCTTGTGACCATTTCTAAATTTGCCTATGAAAAACTCTTGGGAATTACGGCTGCTCATCAATATAAGGTTTTAACATAGCAGACAAATTAAATTAACCAACGAGAAGTAAGGTCTAGTTGTACCACCTTTGATTGCCCACTGCTATTGGCTTAAATTGAAATTTAGATCGACACTATGAGTATCGGGCGTCTGAATATAATATAGACATGACAATTTTGCCACACTTTTTGCAAAAAAAAACTTAATTTTATAATAAATTCCAAATGATTATTGATTTAATCAATTTAAGATCTAACCATTCTTGTTTTTTTTTATTAAGCCTTTCGATCTTAAAGGAAGAGTTTTACTACCTATGTGTTAATTTAAAATTGAAATATATATTCTTTTTAGCTATACTGGGACCGTTATCAATAGAAATAGAAATGTCTACAGTTATAATGATAATACTATCGAAACAAAGCCCGTAATACAGAGATACCATACCAAAAAACATATCAATATAATATCAACTATCTATGACCAAAAACCAAAATATCCATCGCCAATTGAGTTATCATATAAATCACAGAATAATTATATCAAATATATCGATTAGCTATTATTAATAGCTGTAATAATCTTAATATATTATATGTAATGTTAAAAATGTATGTAGCTATATTTATACTATGTGCCATTTTTTAATATATAATTAAAATTGTAACAATTTATGTTTAATTAATACTTCTAATAAGGTGTACATTTTAATCATTTTTACGAAAGATCCGCTCCTATAGTTTATACCCGTTCGAGAATTATGAAACCACTAATTGTAAGCACTATCGTTCGTAATGATTTGGAACACTACGCTAGTCAAAATTTGATATTGCAGAATCACTATTGTAATGGGAGGCCGGGCCACATAGGTCCGCATGTGATACCATCTCATTTATTTAAAACTTATAGTGGTTAAGGTCTGAAATTTAATCCTAAGAATATGTTTTATGCTCATAAAGTTTCAAAATATATTTTTAACCTTTTGATATATAGATTCGATAAGGTTTCAGGAAGAAAAAATTATAAAGATTTAGGCTCGGGTTAGAAATTTAATTTTATCAAAAACCTTTAATGAAGGTTCAGTTATTATTTAAAGGGTATCCATATATAATTCGATAAACAATTCTAATCTTATTTTATGATAAATATGGGGAATCTTATTTAATTGGCAATTTTTATTTTATATCCTGAAAATATTCTCTCGACTGAAACCTTATTAGCTGGGATAGAATAGTGTTGCTAATAGAGTTCGGGTTTCTCTAACTTTCAACCTAATATGCAAGAATATCGATGTTCTTATTAATCCGTTCAACGACATTAAAAGAATTTATAATTATACCTATTAATGGCTTTTATTTTGTATCATGATATATTTTGACTTCAACTAATGGAAGAAATCAATTTGCATGTCAAGTTTGTACAAGATGTTTTCTACTTCTATTATTTTCTTCATCTGATAATTATATTTGATTTTGGGTACCTTGTCAAGATGTAGACACAGAATTCGTCATTTTTTTCTCTTATCTCCTTTGATTTTATGGAAGAATTTAGCAAATGTTGTATTAAATTACTTTATCTCAATCGTGTATTTTAATAGATAAATAAAATCGCCTAAAATTCATCTTCCTTTTATTTTAAACAATTGCTATATTTTTTATAATTTATAATAGTTTAAAATAAATATAAAAAAAGCGCATAGAGATAAATTTAAGAAATATGTATAATTTTAATATTAAATAAAAACCTTATATGAACCGGTTTATAGAGGTGTTATATAAAAATTTGGTTAGCTATTTTAAAAGGTTCGATTAATTAAAAAATATAATCGAATTTAAAGTAAAAAGTTTAAAAAGGTAAGGTAAAAGTTCAATTGAATTAAAATTTAAACTTAATTAAAATTAAAAAATCAAGTTGAAATCTCTTCAAAAACTTTGCATCATTTTTTAAATATTATAATTCTCCTTTTTTTTCCATTTCTACACGCAAAATAATAAAATAAATCGTCATAGGCCAATCCCAGGCAAGTCGTTTTTTTTTCAAAGTGGTTTCCTAGGCATGTTGTTCCCATCAATTTATTTTTATTTTAAGCAGGATAATAATTTGTTGAATTAATTATTCTTGCATAGAAGCGATGTCGGTACTAGCTTTTTTAAAATAGTTTGTTAAAAAATTTAATTTGACTATATCCTACTAAGTCTGGAAATAAAAGATGCTTAACCATGAGTTCAGATCGCCAATTTGCGGCGAATTATACAAAAGATGATATAAATATAATATTTTTTTATAGTTCTCCGCTAATTCACGCTAACTGAATGCAGGGTAGACGTACCTAAATTTGCTTTGAAAAAATGACTTGTCTAGAAATGCCTTATACATTTTTGTAATTAAGAATTCACGCCACATTTATTTTATAAATCGAAATTTTTATTTAAAAGTGAATACCGATATTTTATATTTGTAACGCTCTCCTTTCATGTACTAAACGATTATTAGCTAGAAAATAATTCACTGGAAACCTTGCTAATTTTCCTAAAGAAAATTTTAATTACAATTTGAAAACAGAAATAAACTTTTTCCAAAAAATAAACCAATTTTTGAAACTTTTAAAAATTCTAAGGTCGCGTTGGTTCATCTTATTTCTAACCTGATATCTGTTTAGCCATCTATATGGCTTCCTCTAAACTGTGTAAAAAGAAAGAATTTATTTGTCCCGGAAAAATATATAAATAACAAATAATATTTATTTAATGTACAATAAAACAAATCATAATAGGATGTCCTTCAAAATCTGTTAAGCATAGGCTAAACAGAAATAAGTTACAAAAATCAGACTAATCAGGACACGGCTTAATTATTTATTAAAATTATTTGTGAAAGTTCTTGAATTAAAAAAAAAATTAAATGTGGAAGGTCTCCCTAAGATAGTTTCTTGGGGGAAAATGATATATTCATAAAAGATGTTTAGTTTCGGACGAAGTTCGTTTTTTTGAAAAAAATCGTTCCTTCTATTTTTGACTAACTTTGAATGTGAACACGTTCCTTTTTTATGAACGCGTTTGAATTTAACGTTCGTTCTTTAAAAATATTTTTATTTATTTGAAATTAATATTTCCGAATTTATAAAAAAAATGTATTATTTATATTTTTTAATCGGCTGTGTATTTCCTTTTCACATTTCAATTTTTTTAACACAGTTTATTAATTTGAATATTATTGTTTATATTTTAATTTAATAGATTAGCATAAGCATGGATATTATTATTTAATCCTCATCATCTGATTCTGAAAATCCAAAATCTGATGAATTATCATTACTATGGCCAAATATGATAAATTTTTTACATTAACATCCTATATATTGAAGGAACTAATCCAATGCTTACCAAGTGTAAAATGTGGCCAAAAAGTATTATGTCAAAATCTTCAGGTTCCAATTTAAAACGACATTTGATTTTAATATTAATTATTTGATTTTAATATTAATTATTTGATTTTAATATTAATTATTTGATTTTAATATTAATTATTTGATTTTATATGATATAACTAAGTTAAATCATTAAATTTGAAGAAATAATGCATTTTGGATATTTGACCCCAACAATAACGGTAGTTATTTTAAAAATTAAAAAATTAGTGGCCTCAAATATGGTCAACCATTGATAGACGCCGTATTAAATGGGATTAATAAAAGGTATTAAACCTATCACTCTCAATTAATTACATATTTTTATTTTTTTAAAGATTTGAACATATATATATAAGGATCAATATTTTCTTTCTGCAATTATACATCCAGCATTCAAACTTCAATGGCCATGGATAAAACTTCCACAGAACGAACCTATTAAAAATAAACTTTAGCGTTATTGAAAAAAATGCTTTGAAAACCCTAGAGAACTGTTAATTTCGAGATATCCTTTTTTTTGTCGAGAGTAGAGAATGGATTGGAGGAGGATAACTTATCTCAATTTTTTGCAAATAACAAAACAATAAGTTTTTAATTAATTCTCCACGTTAAAAGAGCTGTTTATTAAGTATAATACCGCAATCCCCTCATCTGATATTAACTGCCAAATGTTCCTGTCTATCAGATAAATATTTTGAAAACAATTGTTATTAAAATAATAAGAAAAGTTTTTTATAAATAAAAATATCTTTTTATTTGCTATATTATATTATATTTTATTTATAATTATATTATCAAAATAAAATTATATTATTTTTAACATGGCTAAAATATATTGTATTAAAAAATATAAGTTTATTTATATTAAATAAAATTTAAAATAATTTATCATAAAATTTTGAACGGTTTTATGAACGTGAACGCGTTCCTTTTTTTTTGAATATGAACTTGAACGTGAACGCGTTCGATTTTTGTCAATGAACGTTGAACGCGTTCGATTTTTTTAGAAATGTTTACAGCACTAGTTTCAAGGATATTATTAAATTAAAAGATTTTATTCCTTAAAATATTTATACAGTCTAATCATGCCTGGTGATTTTTTGGCCTGTCAAAAATCACGATTCGAAATTGATCTACACTCACGAGACCTATCAGACATGGGGATTTTCATGGTCAGCGCCCATCTCTAGGTGATCTTTTCCATTGTTCAATCTAGTGTGAAAAACTTGCATTTCCAATGAGATAATTAACAAATTTATTCGTCATATAAGTCTTAAAGATTTGTAGCCACTTTAATTAAATTGTTAATTGTATTAAAATATATTATTGTTACATTTGAATGTTTGTATATATTTTAAAATGTTACTCTATTTGAATTATATATTATTATAACTTTCTTACATTTTATAATATCTTATGGAGGTCAATGTAATTGCATATTAGTAGAAGTTAAATGACATAATTATAAAAGACTATATATAGGAAACAATTTTATAATAAAGAATCTATTGTTTTGAATATAAAAAATGGCGACGAAATAAAAAAAAATCTAAGTCGCGCGGTTTTCGGTCAAGTTTCATAATATATATAATTATAAAAAAAATTTCTATTTATAAAAAAATAATAATATATATTTAGAAATTATGGATAAAATTATTCTCCAGGACTTTAAGGACTACGTTGATTATATCAAATATATACCAATATTCCTCAAACTGACGCCACTTTAAAAAAATTATTTATAGCTTATGGAGGAATAAACATTATAACTGATATCAAAAAATTACTCTATCCTAGGAATATAGAGGAGGTAGGATGGATTGACATATATAAAATAGCAAAACAACTATATAAAGATGAAAGAACTATTTTGGCATCAAGAATTGATTTCATTAGATTAAGTCGCGGGGCTACTGAATCCGTAATGAGCTATTTAAGGAATATAAAGGAGCTAGCCCGAAGATGCGAATTTGAAGACAATGTAGAAATGAGAATTCGAGATCAATTAATCGCCGGACTAAAGATGTCACAACTGGATAAAGAACTACGATTAAGATATCCAGATACTAAAGACGAAGACCAACCGTTAAGCTTAAACAAAGTGGTAGAATTGGCTTTAGCGATGGAACGAGCTGACTTAGAAATAAATGATACTGCTAAAATGGTATATAAAATCAAAGAGCCGAATAAACATGATAATAATAATCGGATAAATCAACATGATAAAAATAATCGGCAGTATAATATTAATGATAATGATAAACGGCACTATCAAAAGGATAATAAAGCATATGTAAAAAAAGAACTAGGGCCTAGGTATAATAACTACCATACAAATAATAATAGTAATTGGAGAAAACCATGTTATTTCTGTAATCGGTTTCATGCTATTAGAAATTGTCCCACCTACGGAAAATTGTGCAGCAAATGTAGGAAACCAAACCACTTCACCGTATGTTGTAAAGCTAAAGAAAAGATTTACGGAACAAATTACAATAATAAAAAAGACGATTCGGATGTCTCAATAAGAAAAATATACAAATATGGGCAACATCCAACAATTGAGGTATTAATAAACAACCAAAAAATTAAAATGGAATATGATATTGGCTCGGCAGTAACCATTATTAATGAAATAATATGGAATAAAATCGGAAGGCCAAATCTTAAAAGAGCTAAAGCACCAACTACATATGGAAATAATAGAATAAAAATTATGGGTAAGTATAATTAAATAATAACATAAAATGGCTTCCATTATTAGTCACACAAACAAATGATGCAGCTCTATTTGGATTTCCATGGATTATCGAATTTGACTTATCGTTACCAAAAAATGTAAAAATCAATATGATCTACAATAGATATAAATACAATGATAATGGTAACTTAAATATGGACAAACTATATAAAGAATTTGCTACGGTGTTTGATAATAAATTAGAATTAATAAAAAATGTCGAACCAGTAAAACTACAATTGGAAGAAAATACAAAACCAATTGTACTGCTAGCGAGAAGAGTACCGTTGCCTTTATAAGTAGAAATTGAAAATGAACCTAAACGTTTGGAAGAAAATAATATAATCAAGAAAATAGATCCATCAACAACAAGAGTAACCTGGAGTACTCCAATGGTAGTGGTACGTAAAACTTCAGGTGAACTACGATTATGTGGAGATTTCAAAGTAACATTAAATAAATTTCTACTAAAAGACTATCACATTCTACCAACGTTTGAAGAATTAATAGCAAAAATAGCGAATGGAAATAAATATACAACATTAGATCTCAAAGATGCATACCTACAAATGAGCATTGACGATGAATCGCAAGAATTATTAACAATGGTAACACCAAATGGATACTACCGCTATTTACGATTACCATTTGGTATAGTTACAGCACCAATAATATTTAAACAATATATGGACGATTTACTGGCTGACTGTAAAGATACAGCATTTTATTTAGATGATGTTATAATCACAGGAAAAAATGATACTGAACATATCGAGAATATAAAACAAGTCCTTAAAAAATTACAAAATGCGGGATTAAAAGTCAAAACAAGCAAAATAAATTTTATGAAAGAAAAAGTATCATATTTAGGATACATAATAGATCAAAATAGAATACACCCTGATAAAAATAAAATAATAGCAATACAAAAATATCCAACGCCAAAAGATAGACATGACATAAAATCATTTTTAGGTATATTAAACTATTATACACGGTTCATATCAAACTTACACGGAATCATAGCCGAATTACATAATAAAACTAGTAAAAATGTTAAATGGAATTGGACTAAAAAAGATGATGCATTATTTGAAAAAGCAAAAGGAATAGTAACAGAACACAATACTATATAATTTTATAAACCGGATCTTGAGCTAATACTAGAAACAGATGCATCAAACCAAGGATTTGGAGCTGTATTCTTGCAAAAATATAATAATGGTAACGAATACCCTATAGCTTACACCTCGAGAACTTTACAAGATGCTGAAAATAATTATTCAACAATCGACAAAGAAGCCAAAGCCATAGTAAACGGCGTAGAAAAATTTCATAACTATTTGTATGAACGAAAATTTAAAATACGAACGGACCAATAAACCTTTAATAAAAATATATGGGGATAACAGAGATTTAAACGCCTTAACAAACCAAAGATTGTTACGTTGGCTTATAAATTATCTGCATATGATTATGAAATAATGTATAAGAATGGCACAAGTAATATAATTGCAGATGCTTTATCGCTAAACCCAATAGAGAAAAATGATAATAAAATAACAAGTGAAAATAAAACAGTAAAATATATACGAAATCTTACTTATGACACATTAACTCTATCAAGAAAAGAACTTAGAGATGAAACTGCTAAAGATCCAATTTTAAGAAGAGTAAAAATATTATTAAATGGTACAAATATACAAAATCAAGCACCAGAATTACAAGCTTTTAGAACAAGAATAGATGAAATAGTAAATGATGACGGTATCCTATTTTGGAATGGTCGCTTAATAATTTCATATTCACTACAAAAAGGAGTTTTACAGATATTACATACAGGTCATCCCGGTATTACATCGATGAAATCCATTACGAGACATTATATATGGTGGGAAAATTAAATAAGATGTCGAAAAATTAGTCAACCGCTGTATTGGGTGTCAAAAACATCGCAGAGATATATCAGAAGTTGCCATATACCCATGAAATCCGCCAGCACAACCCTGGGAAAGGGTACATTTAGATTTTGCCGGACCATTAGACGGATTTTATTGGCTGGTAGGAATCGATGCTTATTCAAAATGGATAGAGATCGATAGAATCAAAGATACCACAAGTAAAAATTTAATAAATAGATTAGAAAAATGGCTTACACGATATGGTGTTCCACGTCAAATTGTCACAGACAATGGTCCACAATTCATTTCAAATGAATTTTACAAATGGTGCAAAAATAAGAATATACAACACATAAAAACTACACTATACCATCCGAGAAGTAACGGATTAGTTGAAAGATGCATACAAACTATAAAAAATCTGTATTTTGCTAATAGAGAACAAACAAATGATGGGGAAAAATGCCTTAATGAAGTATTAGTTACATGTAGAAATTCCGAACATTCCTCAACGGGCCGAATACCTGCCAAACTATTTATGGGGAGAAGACTAAATACTTTATTAGACTGGGTGAAACCATCAATTACTGAAAAATTAGAAACCTCTGTAGTAAAACACAACCAGTTAAACAAAGGCATACATAGAGATTTTGGAAAAAACGAATTAGTTTGGACAAAAAATCCACTTGAAAAAGGATGGCATGAAGGAAAAATAATAAATCAAAAAGTAAAATTCTCGTATAACGTAGAAGAAAAAGATAAAATAGTACGAAAACACGCAGATCAACTACGAATAAGGGAAGAACCAGACGAAACCAAATCAATAATACCAATTGAACTAAGTCAAAAAGGAAGGCAACCGCGTTATCCAACAAAGGAACGAAAGCCAACAAAAAGATTAATAGATGAACTTGATCTTGGTAATAAAAAGATTGATAGACGATCTTAACTTGGTGGGAAAGAAGATATGTTATATTTGAATGTTTATTATTTTAAAAGGTTACGCTATTAGAATTATATATTATCATAACTTTCTTACATTTTATATTATCTTATGGAGGTCAATGTAATTGCATATTAGTAGAAGTTAAATGACATAATTATAAAAGACTATATATGGGAAACAATTTTATAATAAAGAATCTATTGTTTTGACTATAAAAATTATATACCAGAAGATAACTAGTCAAAGAATGACGGTTTAATGAGAAGTTCCACCTTTATTTTATGAGTTATGAATAGGAAATATACCTATATTTTGATAGGGGTGGTTAAGAATATTTTCTTTATTTTTAAAGTATTTAGTAAAATATTTGATTTTTTTATGGATTTGCATTAAATAAAAATAACTATTAAATAAACATTGATAAAAATTTAATTACAAACATAAAATATTAGTATGCAACTTTTTAGTTAGGCTTCCAAGGAGTCGTAATTATATTTGAAGATATCTACATTTTTTGGCAATATAGAAATTCTCTTGGTTCATTTGAAAACTACTCGATTTATTATTTAGAAGTTTTAATAATTTATAAGGGGATAAAAATGTCTAATTGTAAATAGAACGAGAGGAGTGAACCAGCGTCTATAAGATCGGGCGAGGTACAGTTTGCCTCCAATTTTTTAAGAGAGGTAGGATAAATTTATAAAGGGGGGGGGGGTTATCAATTAAATTTTTAGATGAAATATAGCAAATATATTGCTGTAAAAAATTATTTAATACTTTTATTATATACCTATTGTGATACAATTATATTGATAAACATCGACCAAATCGATATATTGCATATCATAATCATTATTCAAATAAAACTTATTTCCAGATATTTTTCTATTTTTTTAATTTAAAAGGGCTAAGCAATGCAGTGGCGTATCCAGGATTTTCTTATGGGGGGGGGGGGTAGTTTTGGGGGCTTCGCCCCCAAACCCCTTTTACCTGGCCTTCGGCCAGCTTTCCCCGGCCTTCGTCCGGGTCTTATGTTTTGCTATTCTATTAAATTATTCATAATTTAATAATAATTATATTTCTATTTTTAACTATTATTTACTAATTCTTACTTATGGATATTACAAGCCTATTTTTTATTATTTCAAGTTATGTATATTATATTTATTAAAGTTTTTTTAAATGTAAAGTTTAAATAAAGTGTAATGTCATTTTTTTTTATAAAATTTGCTTTAAAAACTAGCCTCAGCTTAAATTCTCATACAATATAAGTAGAATATAATTTTTTTATTGAAAATACTTTTAACTTCTTATCAAATATAATATTATACAAAATATTTTCTATAATTATAATTTGATTTTTAATTTTCGTGGGATTGTTGCCAATTCATCAAGAATTTCGTTTGTCGTTGGAACCAAATCTCTGTTCGTAAATATGTTTTCAACCTTCTCAAGTTGGAAAAAGTCCTTTCATTCGTACATGTTGTAATATGCAAACATGCAAGAATAAAAAACAACTTCAAAATATTAAGAAATTGAGTCAAAGTTTCTTTACACCGATTGAGCGCATCAATAGCATGCTCAGGTAAAATAGCTAAACGTAGTAAATATTTATACCACAGTTCGAATTCACTGATTAAATTTATTTCAGTATCAATCTCATAGGAATAAAATTTTGCTAAATATTTAATTTTACCAATAGTGGCATTAGAAAACGAAGAAGGATCTTTGGGTAATAAAACTTGAAGATTACTAAAGACTTGTTTTTTATCTAAAAACTGTACTTTTATTTGCGATAAAAAAGTATCTAAGAATGGGATGAAAATGGATATTTTATAATATTCTTCAGTTGAGCCAATATTTATTTTACATCTCAATAATGGCCTAGGTGCTAGACGAGGTTTAATTAGTGTTATATCATAAAATTTAGCCTTCGATTCAACGTCTAGATAAATATTATGAAAATATTTATCTACATTCATTCTTATTGTATCTAACTGTTCTTATATATTTTCCGCCAAATCAATAACCTGAACCAAATCTAAATTTGGTTTTTGTAAATTTCTACAAAGTAATGAGCTAAAAATAATTTATTGATGCAACTAGCAGCAATGATAAACACTGATTGATCAATTGAATTCAATAATGATATCGCTTCTGACGACACATTACTTTTTTTCATGCTCAGCCTTATTTAACTTTTGTATTTCTATTTCTTCTGTTCTACAAAATGGAAGTAAAAATGAAAAATATAAAAAATTATAGATATTTATTAATAATTAAAATATTATTAAAAAAACTTATTAATTCTAACTCACTAATAATTTTGAATTTAATAAAATAAATATATATAATAATAAAATAAATTATCGTTTGATTTCAATCTCTTTGACTAAATATTTTTCCATTTTATTAATATTTTTGAATAATATGTTAAAAAATGATATTCAAATATTTGTAAAATTTTAATTGGGGGGGGGGGGGGGGTAAAATTTTTATTAGCTTAAAATGATATTTATGAAAGCAGTCAAATTTGCGATGGGGGGAAGGGAAATTTTTTGATAATCGAGTATTGATAATTTAAGTTATTCTTTTAAAATATATGAAGAGAGTACAATTATAATTAAAAACCTATAAAAAAACTTGGATGGGAGGAGGGAGGGGGGTAGGTCTAGTTTTTGAGGGGGTTTGTTTCCAATGAGTATCCTGTCTTGTAGATGCTGCATCGTCTCAAAAAATTATGAATTTAAGAGATTTTTGTTTAATCAATCAGATCGGTCTACACAGGGCTCTAATATTAATAAATCAGAAAAATCATATAATGGAGTGTTTAATATGCATTGAATGCTCAATTTCATTTGAAACAATTTTGCAAGATTAGGCCAAAATTATTTAAAATCTAAAAATTTACTAGGCGTAAATGGTTGGGCCAAATATTTACCAAATAATTCAAGGCTCTCTTCGTTTGCAAATCGGTTTTCACTTTTTCTATTTAACAATAAAAAAAATTATTGCCTGTCCCGATTATTCTTCCTACTACCAAAATAGTGTTTTTTAGTTCTTCTAAATAGATGAGATTCGCCTATCTCAATTAACGACATTGGTTGACTATGGTAGCAAACCTTTCCAAAAGCTGCATTCCTTAAATTCATAAATATATTTTACCATTTTAATTTTAAATAGAAATATGAGCATTGATTTTCACCTGCACAAAATATTTACCAATTAATATATAAAGAATAAGCTTATAAAAAGAGTTAATCAACCTCAGAAGATATGGGCTTTAATTTTTATATTTATTTCCTTTATATTTTTACTTAGCTCAATTATTAGAATCAGATAAGAATGATTAAGTAATATAATCATCTAAATCAAATCCCAGAAAAACCCCCGGAATTTTTTTTTCATATTTATAAAATTTATTTAAGTCTAATAATATTGGTATATTTTTTTTTGAATTATAATGGATATACTCATATTTATAAGGTATTATAATTAGTATTTAGAAAAAAATATTATAAAAAATATAATTTATTAATAAGCTAAAATTTTTTAGGTCCTAATTCATTATTTAAAGATTACTCATATACCCTCCATAAAAAATTGCTTAAACAAGATAATGCTGATGTTTAAATTTACTGGGAAAAAATAACCCATGTATTTTATTTTCGTAAAAATTATTTGCTATAGAAGTAAATAAAATATCCATCCTTAATTATGATATAAAATAGATTAATTTTACAGAATTTTGTAATAAGATATATTTATTTTATTGATAAATCATGATTATGTATATACATATTTAATAATTTAAAAATGATAATTAAATGGGTTAAAATCGAATATTGAAGGAAATCGCTCTTATAAAATCTGGAAGGCTTCGTACCCCATCACAGTACTCCTCGCAAAGTTTCTTTAACCTATTCTGGGTATTATAACTCTGTACTATTAGCCATCATTCAAGTTTGGTTTCATCGGTAGCCACCTGGAATATCATTTTTTTGGTAACTTACTGAAAACTCGGGAAAATTTTTATTTTTTTTAAAATTTTTTTTTTATTTAAAGAGGATAAATATGCGATCATGAGGATATGGGTGGAAATTTTTTGATGTAATAATAATTCAAAGTTTCATTACTCAAAAGTTTTAAGAATTTCATATTTTTTTCTTGTAAAAATTTTCACAATTCTTTAATTTTACATTAAAAATAGAGTATATTATTTAAAAAATTTAAAAAGGCGTGTGCTATATTGGATGCTACTAAGCTAGGACTATTAAATCAAATACTAGATAATTGATCAATTTTATTTTGTGAAAATTTTCATAATTCTTTAATTTTACAATAAAAACAGATGGTGTATATTTAAAAATTTTAAAAAGGCATGTGCAATGATGATACTAAGTTAGGACTAGTAAATCAAATACTATCAATTTATTCGAATAAATATATGATAATATACGTGATATATAGCGTTTATGTCCTCTAGTGTTGAAATGCAACAGAGCTACGCTAGGTTTTCCTCATTTCCATCTTATTGGATCAATTTAATTTGGGTATAAAAGTCAAAATATAAGGAGCCCTCCACACGTTTGTGGGCAAGCCGCACGTACTTGTAGGCGCAAAATTTCTAAAAATATTACTTAAACCTCTATAGGCTTATTTAAAAGAGAGTTGGACAAAAAAAATATATAATTTTAAAGTAAAAAAAATAGTTCAATATAAATCACTCAAAATTTAATTTATTTATTAAAATTTGACATATTTTTAATATTACGAAAATAGGAATATTCACCTATTTATGTATAAATGTGAGGAAGATTTTCTTCCATTTCTGGATGCTTGCCTTAAAATCCCTCCATAAACGTTCAATACATTGAACATGGGTCGATATATCATTTGGGTCTATAAAGTTTCTGCTATGATTAACCGAGTAATGATCATATTCATTTTAATTAAGAATGTTATAACTTGAAAAAATATTATATTTTAAGATTTGTGCGATCGCATATTTATTATTTTTTAAATAAATAAAAAAAAATTTATTAAAAATTTCCCTTTGTTTCAGTGAGTTATCGATTTTTTTAATTAATACTCAGATTGATGCGTGTTTATTCCCAGCCAGATTAGAAAAACGATGGTTCTATCCTCATTTTTTTGTGCCTTATTCATTGGATAGTGCTTTCATTCACGTTCCAAGTTTCTGGAAGAATCGAGGCTCAATTCGACGTGTCTGGGATTAAGAATTGCTTCTTGTGACTCCCTTGTCCATTGATAATTTTTATCGTAATTACGAATATCCTTACCAATGTTCGGAGTAACCGATCTTAGGATGTCATTGCATTGCCCATATTACCTAAAGGAACAAATACTAAGCCGTCCATTATGCCATAAAAGAAGCTTAGAGTTTTATCGGCCCTGTCTTGGCTTTCGACACCTAGCTTTTAGTTTTAACCGCGGTCATAGCAGACATTTTGAAATCCATGTATATAAAAAATGGGTCAGGAAATAAATCCCTTCCCTGACATTTAGATATTATTAATTCGAATATACTTTCGTAAGTATTTTGCATTTTTTTTTTGGAGTACACAATAAACAGTGGTGATAAAAATAGTGTTTATAGATACTCTAATGACATAGAAAATTTTTTGGGGATATGGGAAAATTTCCAATATGCCATATAGCTGTCAATGATTGTGGCACTCGCTTTTAAAATTATTTATCAATATAATATATTGAGCAATAGCTTATAAATTTATTTATAAATATAAATTATTGCTAGGTTACAACTAAAATATAAGAGTGCATAAAAACAATAAAAATTAGCAAAAAAGTAAAAACAAAAAATGCCCAACCAGGGGTTCGAACCAAACCCGAATTCGGAGAAGAAAACCCGGGTTTTGGGGGAAAAAATTTGAATCCGAACAGAATCTGAACCCCATTTATAAAATTTTTAAAACTACAAACCGAACCCGGGAATTTTATTTGAACCCGGGTTCAACCGGGTTCAGTGTATTGTTTAAATTAATATAAGATATTTGTATAATTGTAAATACAAATATTAATAATTTACTTGCCATTTTATAATATTTTTAAATTTCCATTTAAGTGAAGTGTTAATTAATTTTAAACAACTTAATTCATTTACTCCATTTTAAATTTTAACTTTATTCTCAAAGATTCCTATTGGATTGTTAATAAATTTTAAACAATTAAATTCATTTACGCCATTTATTTTTAATTTTTAACTTATTCTCAAAAATTATTAATTAGAGGAAAATGAAAGTGAACAAGTCAAAAAGTAAAAATTATTATATTGGATATTGTTAATTTAAAGAAATACGTCTAAATATTTTCTAAATCTATACATGACTATGCTTTGTATTTTTAACTATATTTTGCCTATAAATAAAATAAAAAATTTATTTTTTATACCAAATTTATGTCTAGTTTTTTAATTATGATTTAAATATAGTATTTTTTTTATCAATTCAAAAATTCTAAAACCCGAGCTGAACCCGGAACCAAACCCGGGTAAATATTTCCCTAAACCGAACCCGAACCGAACCCACCTATTTTTGTTAACCTTAAACCGAACCCGGGCAAAAAATTTGTCGGGTTCGCATTCTTGTACCCAACCCTCATATATTAATATAATAAATCCTATGTTATATGTGAGAATTTTAAAAAGTGTTATTATAAACGTCAAATTTGATAAGAAAATATTATTTTAATTTGAAATTTTTAATTATTTATTTCCAGGGGTTTTCCATGGGGTTTTTTACCACCAGATTTTTCCTCTATTATCATCATAAAAATCAACTAATAAAATTACGGGGTAAAAATGTTAAGAAGATTTTTTAATTGGATAAAACAATTTAAAATTAATCAAGTATCTGAATTAATAATCAGGTTTAAACGTTAGAGAGAAAGGGTTAGGTTAATTAAAGGTTTGAGATATGTATTTATCATTTTTATTTTAATAACTTGTCAATTCTAACAGGCCAAGGTGATTATAAATAAAGGAACAGAAATTCAGATGTATCAGTTGTTTTAACGGAAATTTCCTTGAGTTTAATTTAAATCCAAATTTTTATACCATACCAAATTGTAATAAACATAATAGCGCCACCTCCAAGCTGCTTCTGAAACGAAAGGTCACAAGTTCAAATCTAGGAGTTGGCAAAATTTTAAATAAATTTTAATTTAACTCCTACTTAGAATTGATTAGGCCGGATCGGACCTGGTGGGCTTGATAGAATTTAATCGATTTAAAAAAGAGAATATAAAATAAATACATTTAACATTATTCAAAAAAGTAGCTCGCTATTAGCTACTATTTTTTAAAAGTAGTTCTGGCAAACTTTTAGGCTACTTTTTATAAAAAAAAAATAGAAATAATTTGTTTTATTTTTTGCTTATAATATAATTGTATCGTATATAATACATAAAATCGTTATTTATAAATATTTAAATAGAAGCGTCACTAGGGATGGGGGGGGGAACGCGCAGTGGCTATAGCCCACTGAAAAATTAAAGCCCCCTGAAGCGGAAAAAATTATTTCTTAATGGCTCCCTAATATCCCCCTGAACTAAAAATAAATTTTTTGATAGCCACCTGAACGATTTCTTTTATAGTTCTATTATGATTATATATAGATTTGATTTTATTATTTAAAAATTAATTAGACTATCTATATTTTTATTAAATGAGTGCTATTTTAATTATTAGATTAGATTAATACATATATAAATTATATTTAATTATTTAAAAATTAATAAGACTATTTGAATTTCTATTAAATGATTGCAATTTTATTTATTATAATAGATTAATATAAATTATATTTTCACTATGACAGCTTGCAATCAAATTCTGTATTAAAAATGGAATATCAATATCACTCATATTGTCTAAATATGAATTTAGCATTAACAGTTGAAGCTTAATTGATTTTTATTATTTAATTTATTTTATCCCTAATTAAATAAATATAATTATTTATTAATTGAAAATTAAATAATTTAATATTGTAATTAACCGAGTTCAAAATCACTAATCAATTATATTATTCATTTTTAAATTTAATAATCATGCCTCTTTCTAAAAATATTTTCAAGGTCCAAATAAGTATAAGAGATTTTCTATAAAAGGTCAGTAGATATATATTGATAATCCTCTATTATATAAAATTGATTATAAAATATTAGGTAAAATGCCACTTTTACAGGCGTATTTGACAGTTATAGAATATATTAATAAATGCAGTAACAATTTATTCTATTCTTTAACGCCATCTATTTATTTATAAATATTATTAAAAATTAAACATCTTATTATTCATCCCACAATGGATGCAATCTTATTAGATATATTTTTTTCCGTCTGTTTTTTTATTTTTAAGAAAGCTATTCTTCTTCTTCTTTGAAAAATATTCTTGAGTTAAATTATTAATACGAGTATATTTTTGATATTATTACAAACTACTATTATTAAGATATAATATACCAACTAGAGGTGGTGCGATAATAATATATAAATTTAATTGCTTTCGTAATATCACTCTGGACTTTATTTTTTAATAACTAAATGACTCATTTCTAAAATAGGCGTAGCCAGGATTTTTCTATTAGAGGGGGATTTTTAGGGAGGGGCCACTGGCCAACTTTTGCCCGACCTTCAGCCGGGTTTTCTTAGTCTATATATAGTCATAAAATATTTTCATAAGATAGGAGGTTAATTTTAATAGTAAAAATAAGCCTGGAACAAATTTTTTAATAGTTTATATAAAATATAATAAATTACTTATACATACATTAATACAAAAGGATGGTAATAATTTATTCCAAACCGTGGTTTCCGAGCAATTTACCTCCAGGATCTAATAAAGCCATCCATTCCTTACCACCAAAGCCTTATATCAGCCTTTACCATACTTCTTAATAACATCTTTAATAACCTTGTTCCTTCATGTATTCTACCCTTAATTTTTGTGCTCGACTCATTGCGCTATCCAAAAAGGATGGAGGCATTTGTCCCATTGCTATTGGGTCCATCTTCCGAAGAATCATATCCAAAATCATTTGTTGGCGATTAAAGGCAAACTTTCAAATATTTTACTTCCTCACCAATTAGGTTTTAGTATTCCTGCAGGGTGTGAAGCTGCTTCACACATCCCACGCCATCTACTCCACAAATCAAACAATATTTTTTAAAAAAAAATAGATTTTAACAATGCATTTAACTCCCTTAAGAGAGAATATTTCATTCCTTCTTTTTGTAACACATTCCCAGAATATTCAACGCATATATCGGCTTGCTATGGTCATGTGTCGTTTTTAAAATTTCATGAAACGACTATAGAATCCTGTCAAGGAATACAACAAGGGGACCCTTAGGCCCAGCTATCTTCTGTGAAGTTATTCGCACCACCATAGACAATATCAACAACAAATGTAATTTTAAACATATGATATTTAGATGAAGTTGCAGGACCATACGATGAATTAATTAAAATTCCATCTATCATTTCTGATCTCAGTCCCACTACTGGGCTTTCCTTCAATCATAAAAAATGTGAATTTTATATGCCCAACAACTTATATTCTTTTCCAGATAACTTTTCCATAATCGAGAAATCAAACTTTACTCATTTAGGCTCACCTCTTGGAGGCAAAGCAGCAATGTCCAAATTTACGGAAGACTTCCTGATTAAATTTGACAGACTTAAGAAAATTTTAGGATTTTTACCAACTCAT
The DNA here is from genome assembly GCF_954871325.1 of Gordionus sp. m RMFG-2023. NCBI lineage: Eukaryota > Metazoa > Nematomorpha > Gordioida > Chordodea > Parachordodidae > Gordionus > Gordionus sp. m RMFG-2023. The sequence continues at coordinate 21,807,028 of NC_088777.1, forward strand.
CATGCATTCTTTCTCCTAAAGAATTTCCTGTATATCCCAAAAATATTGCATGCCTTCCGTTCTACTCCTCTTTTCCAATTCCCAGACATGCTACTAGATTTAGAACTTAAAATCTCTCTTAAATCAATACTCAACCTCAAATTCTCGCCCATTTGCTGGATGCAGGCCGCTCTTCCATGTAAATTTGGGGGTATAGGCTTTCGATCTCCGCCCTAGCGTCTACATGAGCGGGTAGGATAGGAACAGTTTGCATCCTATTTTTTTGAGGGGGTAAGCTGCTTTAATGTGGGTAAAATAAATTTTTTGGGGGGTTATCTATTAAATTTTGAGATGAAATAGGACAAAATTTATTGCTGTAAAAATTAATACTTTTATTATAGTATTATTATAATACAATTCATCGACCAAATCTATATCTTGCAAACAATCATACACATTGTTTTCCAAATAAACTATCCTTTTAAATGTAATTTATAAAGTTTAGATATTTCAGCAAGCTCATAATGACATAATAATTAATTCAATGTAAATAATGGAGGTTTTAATTGAATTTATTATCTAAAAAATAAATTCTTCATATTCACAAAATATCGCTAGTTGGTAGTAGAGATAGATTAATTTAAGTTATCCTTTATACTTTGAAAAGAGTATCAATAAATAGGTGAAAATAACGATAAAGAGACACCGCCGCCGAAGCCGGAGGGGATTTTTTATGGGGGTAGGCAAAGGTTTTTGAAGGGGGTTTGCATCCAGTGAAAATCCTGTCATGTAGACGCTGCTCCGGCCTTACTGAGTATTGCAACTTTTCTCTCATCATTCACCAAAATTCAAATTTTTTTTAACAAATACAAATCCCCATCTGGGGTTAAAATTAAAGATAAAATAACGATTATGACCAGGGATGCGAACCCGACAAAATTTTTGCCCGGGTTCGGTTCGGGGTATAAAAAAAAGGTGGGTTCGGTTCGGGTTCGGTTCAGGGAAATATTTTTGAACCCGGGTTTGGTTCGGTTCGTGTTCAAGAATTTTTGAGATGATAAAAAAAATTATATATTTAAATCATAATAAAAAACTAGACATAAATTTGAAATAAAAAATAAATTTTATTTTATTTATAGGCAAATATAGTTAAAAATACAAAACATATAGTCATGTATCAATTTTAAAAATTTTATTTAGACGTATTAGCATAATATCTTCCAAGAGTTGTTCACTCATCCTCGATCTATGTGGTGAAAGAATGAATTTCAAATGTGAAAAAGATCTTTCAACGCTAACCTATGTTAAATGTATTTATATGTGAAAATATGATAAATTAACTTGGGTTGCAGGAACAGCAAATAAGATTTTAGATAAAATATATAATTCAGGGTGTTCCAGCTTAGCAGACTCCCAAAAATGCAAAATATTTTCCTTCTTATCTAATCTTTTATAATCGCTAAATCCAGTAATTATTGTTCCAATACTTTTCTCAGCAATCGTTGGCCCTCTTTTAAGTATTTTCTCCTGCCTTTCTTTAAGTTGTATCAATTTCTCTAAATCATCTTCTTGTTCAATAACTTCATCGGAACTAATATCATCAGATAAAATCGGCGTTGTTAAGCTTTTAATTCGTCTCCATAAATTGACAAGATGCCTTTTTGCACAAATCTTATCATCATCACCAAGTAATACCTGTAATATTTAAGGATTTATATTTAAATATTCCATAAAATAACAATTTTAATATAAATCTAAAATAATTAATTTACTAAGCTTTTAATTAACCTTGTATCTTGGGTCCAGGTATATGGCAGCTAAGAGAATTTCGTTCTTTATAAACCTTTCTTCTCTATTCTTAAGACTAGAATATAGTAATTGAGCAAAATGGTTTGGATTTTTTTGCAGTTCGATGCAGCATCTTAACTATGCTGCATAAAAATCTGTCAGTGTTAACTGTTCAGATTGGAATTGTTTGGTTGCGATTTTTAGCGGTTTAAAATTTCAACAATCGTTATTATCTCTTTCCAATCTTCAGTCAATAAATAATCAGATTGCTCTGAAAAAAATCTTCGATATTGGGTTTTAGTAAAATCAGCCTTTCTAACATATCATGGGTTGAATGCCATTTGTGGCAATCTAACACAGGCTTAGGGAGTTTCATATTTTTTAATAACTTTTGGTAAGTGGGATGTCTTAATTTTAAATTTAGGCTCCTAGATTTTGCATTGGTTTCCACAATAGGTGATAATTTTATAGCATCTTGAAGTGCCAGGTGAAGTGTGTGAGCTGCACACCGTACACTATAAATCGGATGATATAATAGTTGATAAAAAAGTATTTTGTATATCATCAATATCATATTTATATATATTTACATCCATATTTTCCTCATCTGCTGATTCACTCCTTATATCATAATCAGTTTCAGGTTGCAGGAGCTTTATAGCTCTTAAAAAATTACAACCATTATCAGAAGTAATTGTGTATATTTGTTCAATATTAATTTTAAATTTTAGTAAAGTTTTTAATATATTCTCCTGTACATCTCTCTTTCAGCTCTACAATTCCAAGAGCCCTCAAATTTATAATGGACTTTGATATAAATTGAATATTTACACCAAGAATTGATTTATCTAGTCGTTGAACTGCATCAACTTTTAAACTTATTAATTTTCCTTTTACCTCTCTCGATATTTTGTCTCTAATTGATTGGGCTGTTTAATTAATAGTTCTGGATAAATTTTCTTTGTTTATAATTAAATTGAGCCCAGATAGGAGTGGATTTATAATTCTTTGAAATCCCGAATCTTCAATAATTGATAAAGGCCGGCCATTTACAGTAACAAGTTCTAGTATAGAACTCATCAAATCATTAGATGATATATTAATTTTAGTTTTTTTTTGCCAATAACAATTCCTGATATTTGGTTTTTTCATTAAATATTTATTGTTGTGATCTCTTTCCAGGTGTCTTTCTAAATTTGACAAGTGATTACCAGACATTTTTACTTTGCAATATGAACATATTGATTTTTTTTCTATTGTATTAAGGGTAAATGCTTTTCAAATATGACTTTATCTTTAATCTATAAAAAGAGAACAATTTTTTTAAATAGCAATAATTTCAGAATTAAAAAAGAGATATTTATAAATTTAATTTATAATATGCACTTCATTAATATCTTGTAAAAATTAATCTGAACCAAAAATAAATGATTAGCATATATAAATTTTAAAATCATTTTAATAAGTTCACAAAAACTGCCCTACATCTAACAATATTTAAGTTAGATGTTTAGAAATTTTTAAATTAACAATATAATAATTTTTACTTTGATTTGTTAACCATTTTCTTCTAATTTATAATCTTTAAGAATAATAAGATAAAAATTTAAAAATAAATGGCGTAAATTAATTCAATTGTTTAAAATTTTTTAACACTCCAATAGGAATCGAGAATAAATTTAAAAATGGCGTAAATGAATTAAGTTGTTTAAAATTTATTAACACTTCATTTAATTGGAAATTTGAAAATATAATATTTGTATTTACATATATTAATATATGATTTTAAATAATACACTGAACCCGGGTTCAAATAAAATTCTTGGGTTCGGTTCGGGGTTTTGAAAATTTTATAAATGGGGTTCAGGTTCGGTTCAGAGTTTTTTTCTAAAAACCCGGGTTCACTTCTCCGGGATCGGGTTCGAATCAATAAATAGGTGAAAATAACGATAAAGAGACACCGCCACCGAAGCTGGAGGGGATTTTTTATGGGGGTAGGCAAAGGTTTTTGAAGGGGGTTTGCATCCAGTGAAAATCCTGTCATGTAGACGCTGCTCCGGCCTTACTGAGTATTGCAACTTTTCTCTCATCATTCACCAAAATTAAAAATTTTTTTAACAAATACAAATCCCCATCTGGGGTTAAAATTAAAGTTGTAAAATAACGATTATGACAATTGTCACTTTTTTATGGTACATCTTCATGAAATTCTAATTTAACATGTTTACAATCTATATTTTTACCCATTTGCGTTAAAAAAATAAAAAAACTTAAAAATAACGATTATGACAATTGTCACATATCTAGGGTATATATTCACTGAAGTTTTATTTAAATATGTTATCAATACTTATTTTGGCCCATTTACGTCAAAAAAGGTTTAAAAATAATGATTATGACAATTGTCACTTTTCAACAATGACATATAATTATAGATCTTCATTAAATTTTAATTAAGCATGTTTACAATCTACAGCGTCTACATGACAGTATATTCCCTGGATGCAAACCCCCCTCAAAAATACTAAAATGTTATCCAATTTAAAAATGTAATGGAATTTTCTAGATTATTAAAACCTACCCCTACCACATACCCCTTTATAGATATTAGGATGCAAACTGTTCCTACCCCCCCCCCCCCCCGCTCATGTAGACACTCACAATTTATATTTTTACCCATTTACAACAAAAAAGTTCAAAAAACTTTATAAACAACGATTATGACAATTTTAACTTATATCTATGATACATCTTCACTGAAATTTTATTTTAACATGTAACAACTATTACTCGGGCTAAAAAAATAAATAATTTGAAATAAAGTAGCGCGGATGGCACGCTACTTTAACAACTCTGATTATTAGTCTATATAGTCTTCTAGATTGTAATACATTAAAATATAAATAAATTAATTCATGTTTCACAGTTGCATAATAATGTTTTTCGAATCCAATGAAAAATTTTGTGCAATAAAATTCATATTAATAAGTGTTAAGCAAATAAAAGATTCAAGCAGATTTAGTATATCTTGAAACAGTTGATCCCCCTTCAACAAGCGCAGTTTTGAATAAAACGTTAGCATTTTGAAACATACCATCTTTCAATGAGACCACTATAAACTATATTTATTAAAAACATAATCGTTATCATTATTCAAATTGCTTTATATTTCAAAAATCTAAGAGAGGCAAAAGATCAGATAAATATAATTTACATATTTTTAGAATGCCGCTTAAATATAGTATTATTTTTTACAAAGATAGGACTCAGCTATCTTTTATTTTGGGTTGAACTAAACAAGGTTTAAAAAAAATGTTTCATACTTTGGTAGGCTTGTATTAAATGTTAAAAAATAATAGAAATAAAATTGATGAATAAATTTAAATTATTGCTAAACCTATTTACAATGTTCGTAATTAAAAACTAAATACAGTAAATCAAATGTTATTATTTCTTGCACTTGCAGTATTAAATTTTTTATTGTGACTTCTTGTTCAAAATTTCCTTAAATCAAATCAAATATAAATAAAATATGCCTGAAATAATAATCTTTTGTAAATTTATTATAAAAATGATTTTTTATGTTAATTGTATCTTAAATGATTATCAAAATCAATCTTAATATAACTCTAAATTCCATGAAAAATTAAATGAACAATGTTTTTGCCCTCAGGTTAAATTAAGGATTGATCATTGCGGATAGCATCCGAAATAAAATTCAAGAAAAAGAAATGTCTAATTTATTGAACTAAGGAAAGAAGCCTGTCGTTAGTAATCATATTAATGAGTCTAAAAAATTATTGAGAGAGTAGAGTAACTATAAAGCAAATAGTGAAATTGATAAAGATAAAATGATAAATTTTGAAAATAATGAATTAAATAAAGTTAATAAAGCTACACCTATTTTAGTTAAAAAATATGGTATAATTTTAAAGAAGTTATGACGTCTAAATGATTATCAAGTAGATGTTAAACTTAAAGAAGGTTTTTCACTTTTCTTGGCATGTCGAGTTCCTTTTGAATGAAAAAATGAAATAGAAGAATTAGACAAATGGGTGAATGATGGAATTATTATTCAGATTGAATATAGTAAATGAGCCACACCATTGGTTTCATTAAAAAAATCTAATGGAAAATTGAGGCTGTGTTCTGATTTCCGAGTTACTATAAATCCAGGGGTTGTGGAAGTGAAATATCTATTGCCTGGAATTGAGGTAATTTTTGCAAAATATATTTCCAAAATTGATTTTTTTTTCTGCGTATTTACAATTACCTTTAAATGAGGAAATTCATAAATTGTTTACGATAACGACTCGTAAAGGATTATTTGCCTTTTGTAGAATACCGTTTCGATTAAGTGCCATCGCAGATTTTTCAGCGTAATATGGCATCAGTTTTTCAGAGCCTAAAGGGAGTTTTTTATATGGATGATGTGTTAATTACTGGTGTAACACCGTAACAACATAATCAACGTTTGGAAGAAGTTTTCAAAAGAATTCGTGATGTCTGAGGGCCAACAGAGAAAAAAGTGTTCTTGGGGTAACAGAAGTTATCTCTATTTGGGACATCAAATTAATTGGGATGGAGGTGAAACCGCTTGATAAAAATTTGGAAAATATATCAAATATGAAGCCGCCAACTAATAAAGGGAAGATTCAATCATTTTAGATTTTATCATAGATTTTTGAATGATTTTGAACGGGTTGCAGTAATTTCATATAAGCTATTATAAAAGAGGGTTCATTTTGAAAGGGCTAATGAACAACAAATGGCATTTGAAATGTTAAAACGTGTGTTTAAACAATGATTTAGAAGTAATATTAGCTATTGATGCATCTAGCAAGAATTTTATTTTTTTCAAGAGTTTTCCGAGAAGCGGAAACGCGATATTCTGTTATTAAACAGAAGACTTTAGCGGCTATGATTTAGCCAATGTCGGGAATATTTAATTGGAAAAAAAATTGTAATGTATACCGATCATAAACCAATAATTCATTTATTCAAAAAGGATAATATTAATATTATCTCTACGATACAACGTTGGTCGTTATTAGTGGGAAGTTTCAATATATAAATTAGATATCGTCGAGGCAAAGAAAATTTTTTGCTTTATTCAGGTTGGGATCAAGTGAGGATCTCGATTTTAATAAAAATAAAGTAATGGATAAGGAGAAAGCAATGGTTTGTTATTTCACATATGTTAAGAGGTGTTCTACTAATTGGGAAGATTTTAAATTCAATGTAAAAGATAAAGAATTGAGCCAGGTAAGATTATTTTTAAAGGGGAAAAACCTGTGAAAAAATAATCGTCCCTGGTGGATGATTGTCTAATGCGGGGAAATAGGATTGTAATTCCTTTTAAATTACTTAGTAAAATTGTAGATTTATTACATGCCGGATATCAGGGTTAGGATAAAATGAAATCTTGGGCTCGTGAATTATGTATGGTGGCTTGGTATGGGTAATGCTATTGAAAAAATAACAAATAAATGTATTCCCTGTAATAACATGTAAATAATAAAAAATTTGTCTCTATCTTCTCAATGTGTCCATGAAAAAAATTGCAAATAATTAAATGTATTTCCTGTATTAATATTTAATTAATAAAAAATTTGTTTCTATCTTCTCAATGTAGCCTGGGATGGGTAAAGATATTGAAATTTGTGTTGGGCTATAAATGGAATGTGACACTAGAAAATTAAGGAATTTAAAATGTTGCTGATTTAAAAATTTTTTAACACATGGTTAATTAAAGAAAGTCATTTTTATAGTAATATATGCCATTTTGTTAATTTAAAATATTGTGGATAAAAAATTTGATATATTCATATTAATTGTATTTTTTAAAAAATTTTGTTAGACACTATAAATTAAAAATTAGAAAATAGTTTTGATAGAAAAAATTCTTTTTTATAGTTGACCATGTGCAATTTGTATTTGACGGTCCAACAAAACAGTGAATCTTTTGTTTAAATAATGGTAAATGACTGTCAAGTGGGAAAAAAAAAATTTTTTCCCAAAGTTTTTATGCATCAAATTTATAAATTTACAACTAATATATAAATATTTTTTTTGATTAAATTGTTAGTTTATTTAGTCTTGTATACAAGGTTGCCTTTTCACTTGAAAACGTGAGTTTTTCTTTTGAGCCCCCATACCCCCAATTTACGAGCCTTCGCGCTTTTGCATCGGCCGGGTTAATCGATATAGCATACTCATAGTTAATATGTTATATTTTATGTAACAAGATTTTTAAGACAATATTAAATTTAATATTTTTTTAAGACAATATTAAATTTAATATTTTTTTAAGACAATATTAAATTTAATATTTTTTATTGATTTACTAATAACAATTATGATGTATTATTTTCCCATGTTTATAAATATAGTATATTAATTATTATATTTTATGGATGATTTTACAAGAGGCAATAAAGATCTTCCATCAGCATGATAGAGTTAGGCTGAAAACTCTTTGCATGAATAGTTATAATTTAGTTTAACCATAAGTTCAGCTTCCAATGATGATAAATGTAATCTATAAGTTCTTTTCACCAAGCAGTAGTAATTAGACTGAATATTCTCTCTGATGATTGAATGAATAAAAAATATAGAATTGTATATTTTCTCTATCAGAGGTGAGTTTTATTAGAAAGGAAATCCATCCATTTTTCTTGTGTATTCACTTGATTTTTTTCGATAATTTATCTTCATAATAGGATAAATGTGAATATTCCTCAAAAAGAATATCTGTATCATATTTGATATTTTATAATTAATAATAATTTTTTGAAATTGTTCAAATGCTGGACATTTTTTTAATGTCATAGGGCTAAGATATTTCCTTATATTATTATCATACCGTTTTTCTATATATTCTATAATATTTTATAAACCTCTTTGATTCAATTTAGCTTTTTCTTCGACATTTTGGAAATGTTCCATAAAAATTTTGTTGAATTTTTAAATTTAACGAATTCTTAGTTTCTAGATAAGAGTGATTATATATTGCTAAGACATCTTTCGATTGTAATTGTAAATTTATGTTATTGGCAAAAGTGCTAACGTTAAGGACATCACCTAAATATGCCTCTGCAAATCATCTTCAAGAAAAAATTTATAAAATTGGTGGGGTTGCTGATAATGATAAAAAATATTCTTTATGGGGTTGATAATACTTAAGCAACCGCTCAATCGTTGGGATTAAAGTAAGCCAGCGTGTCGGGTGGCTAAGTAATTCTTATTCTATCAATTCCTTTAAAATTGTAACTATTTTTGTTGAGTTTTTAAATTGATTAGAGCATTTAATTACTTACTCTCAATAACATATTTGAGAAAAATTATGATTTTTTTAAACGAATTATGAAGAATGTGGCATATACAACCTAATGGTATAATGTTGTTATTATGGCTTTTCAATTCCGATACTTTGATTTTTCTCAAAGCTAACAGATGCTATATCTGCACAATAGGCCGTTACATTTAGCTATATTAATAAAACTTTAGCTTTTAACAACCAAATAAAATAAACTGATTTTAAACCCAACTTCAACCTATCTGGGATAAGATATTGTCATTCAGTAAAATGTGCGATTACCTTACAAAAATATAATAAATAATTCATAATATATCTCTAAATTATATTAAAACGTCAGATAATAATATTTGAAAGCAAAATTCATAATATTAAAATATTTTTATTTATTGAACTTTGATTTCGCCCATATTTTTTTTCCTAAATTGCTCAGAAAAAATTACTTCAGAATTTTGACTAAATTTCAGATATTTTTCTTAAAATCTAAGACTATTTTATAAGCGTTTCATGCATTCTGAGCAATCTATTTTTAATCTGAGCGCTTCAGTTTTATACCTAAGCGATTACTATATTTTTCTGGGCATTTGTGTTTTCAATTTGAGCATTCGTTATTTATTTTGAGCGTATTTTATTTCTGATCATTTTATTTTTAATTCTGAGCGAGTAAATAGGAGCCTTTAACTTTGCCTTAATTCTTTTAAGAGTTCAAATCAAAGATTCACACCTTGTAGGTTATTCCAATAAGGCAAGAGGCTGTCTGATAACAATTTCTTAGTCTATTTATAAAAATGAGATGGTGTATTGCGTTGAGAAATAAAATCTCTTCGTGAAAATTACACGTTCGTCAATTAAATGAGCTTTTCGACAAAATATCTTTGTAATTCGATGAATTTTTAATTGCTTCAACAAATCACATGTTGCATCAGCCGTTTTCTCGTCAAACATCCCCATAACATAACTCCTATAGAAATGTTTGAGGATTGTTTTAAGATATCAAATTTAAAAGCTTCATCATACTGTGGTTAAAATTCTTTACCTATGAGTATTCAAGCTTAAATTTGCATCCATTAGTATTCACCCGAGGATTGATGTTCTTTAGCCCATTTGAGTCTCTTTCACTGTGTCAAGAAGAACTTTTTCTTTGCTTCAAAAATAGCAGATTTAGATAAAGATCATTTACGATATTATAATCTACCTTATAAAATAAAAACCCCCATAGAATGTAACTTTCTATTGCAGGTACTAATAGAGTAATTCTTTGAGCAATAATTCGATTCAGTATATGACTTGTAGATAAAAGTCTATTTTCCCTCATTAAAGTTTTCTAACATCTCAAATTTAGTTGAGTTATAAAATCTTTCACTTCCTCTTTTTAGCTAAAACTAAATTATTTTTGCATCTATAATGATATCACGCGCAGTTTCACGATTATTCATCGATTTTTCAAAAAATTCGTCATAGGGATCCCATCTATATAAATTTTAGTTTTTTGATCCCTATGAGTTGGATCGTGCATTATTTAGTCAAAATGTAACTTCCAAAAATATTTTAACCATGAAAATTAGCAGACGATAAATATAAAAACAGCTGATACAACTTATTTGAAAAATTAGTAAATTAAGTATGATTAATTTGATTCTTGAAATGTCGTTCAATTTGATTTATATACTATTAACATATCTTAATATATAGGTCAAGTAAACCTCTATATATTTATTTTCTCTATATAAAATTTTATCTTGAATTTAATATAGTAAATCCTCCAAATAGTGAAAATTCAGGGCAGTTAATTATCTGGTCACTTTATAGAGGTGGTGTTAAAGAATTGTTTTAAGTATTACTTTTTCAAAAGATAAAAACAATTTTTTAATATAATCAACCACAATTATTATCTTTCTGTGTAATCTATCATGTTTGTATTTTTTAACTATTTTGTGGATTTAGAAAAGCGATAGCCATAGAGATGATTACAATAAAATGTTGTATTATATGATTCGGACAGACTGCAGTCGCTGATACCAACGGTATCAGCAGTGGCAATCTATATAAAAACGTTTAAAATAAATATTACAGGGGTAGGTAAGACCCTTAAGGATAAGATTATGTTGGCCCCCAATTTCTACCAAAAATAAATTTAGAATCTAATAATAATCAAGCGACAAATTCGAACTTTTATATATCTATTATACAATTAAAAATATAATTAAATGTAAAAACTTGCGATTTTTTAAAATGGCGACTTAGCATAATCCCAATATTTTGGGTGTGGGAAGCATCTAAAGCGGCGTCTATTTCATCTAATATGTAAATAGGAGCAGGCTTGAATAAGAGTAGAGCCAAAATTAAGGATAGAGCTATCAATGATCTGTATATATTTGATATATGTCAAAACATTAAATATGTAATGATGAAAAAAATACCTTTGTCCTCCACTCAATTCAGTTAAAGATTCTATCCAGATATCGTTAAAACTAACTTTAATCTCTAAGCCCTGCAGAATAGTTTGACCTTCTGATGCCGTGAGTTTGACATATGAACCAGGAAGCAGGGTCGAAAATATAGAACCAAAATCCTAAACCAGTTAATTTGAATGAATATCAAATTTAAGTTTATAAATAATAATTATATCTTTCGTTTAATAATCCAAATATGTTATAATCAAGATATAAGGAATTATATTAAAATTTCTTTAAAAAAATTGATCAATTAACTAAAAATATAGCCTTATAACTTTAATTTATCGTTCCATGATTTCTAAAAAATATTTAATCTTCTAATCAACAAATTATATACTAAATTTTCTTATAAAATCCTTTCCTTTCCATAGAGGTAAGCAGATTTTATATCCATATGGGTAATCCCGGGGCAATTTATATTAGTCAAATCTATTGTGTAAAGATCTTGAATATCCCAAGAGAAAATTAATATTTCTTAGATAAAACTGGAATAAACTTGCATGTTATACCAATCTACGCCTGGGCTTCATACAATGTCCGTCCAATAATAAAAATCCCATCCTCTAAGGGTAAAAATGTAAGCATACTTTGTACAATTTGAACTGAAGGGGTAGTCCATTATAAAATAATCGAAAATGGGTTATTATCTCTTGATTTTATGACAGAGCTTATCAGTGTCTTACCACCAGATGCAATAATTGTAATGGATAATGCATCCATCCATAGAAGCCATCTTATCGATGCTCATAAAGATAGGAATGAATACTTACCACCATATTCACCTGAGCTAATTCCATCGAAGCATTCAATCCTAGCCCTAATTCAAGAGATGAAATTATTGGGAATATTATCCAGCTCTTACACGGATTTATTCCTTATGATTTTATTAACTTTTACAAATACATGCAAAGCTATTTGATGTTGGGTTATCGCGGACAACTGATTAATTAGGTAATCCTTATAATTGATTTGTATTAATAATTATAATAACTATTTTAATTTCTAAACATTATAAAATTCATTATATTTTTTATGTATTAATTATTTTGTCGAAGTTATTAAAAATTTATAGTATTATCATATTTTAATCGAAATAAATGGATACACAATTACAAAATAATTATATTTAAGAAATTATAAAATATTTTCAAATATTTAAAAGACTTTTTACAAAAAATAATTTAGAATTTTTAAGATAAAATTTAATCAAAAATCTTACTTTAGCATTCTCAAAGAAGATCAAAAATTATTTTTCATTTTTCATCAAAAATTATATATTTACCTTTCTTTTTATTAAAAAACGATTAATCTTGTTAATTAATTGCTTGTCCATTTATTTAATTTCAATATGTATTAAATTAAAATATCTTATTATCTTTACCCCCTTTTATTGTTAATTATAAACACTCGTTTCACTGTATACAGATTTATATATAAGCTTTAATATTTTATATAACTATGTATAATATGTAATATAAATAGAGGTCACAACATCGGAAGTTATTCTAGAGGAAACAGAATGGGATTCAATAGATGACATAAGTGTAATTTTGAAACCACTTAAGGTAACAATCGGAGCAAATGTGCCTCTCCGATTTGGCAGTTGGATAAATACACTTTAGAAATTGGAAATAAAATATTTCCAATGATTTATTAGGGCATATGAGATTAAGAGAGGATACTCATTTAAATAATAATATTCTATATGCATCACTATATTTAGACCCCAGATATCAAATCCTATTAACCATTGATCAGGAAGAGGTTGCTAGAGCTCATTTAACGGAATTATGGGGAAAACATAAATCATTAAATTGTAAATTATTGAATGCATCAACATTAATTTCAACTACAAATGATCTTGATGATGATTTTGAAAATTGTTATTATATAAAGGAATTAAATTAACAGAGCATCAAAGTGAACATATTCCAATTGGTTCATTATTAGAAATTTTTTCACTCATTAGAATTAATAAGGATGCAAATATTTTAACTTCTAGGAAGATAATAGTTTAATTTATCCAGAATTATACACGCTGGCGAAAATTGTTGTAGGCGCCCCAGCAACAAAAGTATATTATATTAAAGTAAATTAATTACTAGGTTAGCGTTGAACGATCATTCTCATCCTTAAAATTTATATTGTTGGACCTAAGGGGAAATTTTAATGACAATATTTTAGAAGATATTATGATAAATAGCATAAATAAAATTTTTCAAGTAGAAATATGTTATTTTTTAAATTGTATTATAGTATTATATCATATATAATAATTATGATGATAAAGTATTTTTGGCAAAACTAATTAAGCTAAATCGAAAAAAATGATGTTTCTATTATTTTAACTAATTTTAATATAAGTCATTATCCAAACCCACTTTTTTAGAAGGAGGGTTCACATACCAGGTTCAGAGCGTACTTGTTAAAAATGAAAGGAGAGTTCGTGTCCAGACAAGAAAAATTTCCATATCATGGAATTCGTGTGATTGCATTAAGACGCCTGCCATCGGAAAAGAGATCAGAAGGCTTTAATGAGGTAGGAAAACCAGTTGACCTAAGTGCTTTTGATAAGATTTGATTGCACCTCGAGTATCGGGTTTGCCGACCGGGATTACAATTGCAATGTAAATGATGCAAAGCCATATTGTCATCATCAGTATGACATTTGCTGCATATTATGGTAAGAGCCTGTTACAAGAGATCATAGCCGAGCTCGTGGTTGTCGAATTCAAGTTTGAGATTGTTAGATGGAATAATTTTTAAAAATTCATATCCCCGATCCTTGATAAATTCAATGAATATAGATCTAGCTAAGTAATCAACGGAGTTTTTCATAAGTGATAGATCAAAATCCTTATGTTTTACAGAGTTCGGTTGTGACGGATTTTGTCTACTCCGTTCTAGTTGTATTCAAAAAAAGATCGTGGACTGACAGATGTTTGTCAATTAATCTACGTGCCTGAAGGTGGCTAGCAATGAACGTACATATTGAAATTGACAGTGGGGATCTACCAAGACCGCCATGGAAGGAAGACTTGATGTTTAAAAATTATTATGGCTCTTATTCTGGTTTCAATCTTACTAGATGTACCCTCTCTAAAAATAATGGGCCCGATCGTAGGGAGTAAAGGATTTTAGGGATGTTGAAAAAATTCTTAATTAAAAAGGCCATGTGAACAGAGAGACAGGGAAGAATGCGTTTTAAATTTTCAAAAATATCGTCTATATCATTAAATAAAAAAAATTACTGACTCCTCACCAATGGGAGAGCCCAAATGAAATAAATTTTTCAAGGGGATTGGTTAAAACCAAAAACGCTCAATGGAATAGTATTTTCGCAATATTCGGTTTTGATGGTTAATTAAAGTCCAAGACTGTCAGTGGAAGCCTTAATAATATTAACAGCCTTTTCCACCTCAGCGGAATCGTCAAAGATGACCCCATCAACAATATAACATAAATGTAGGGGCAGCGAGTAATCATTTTTTATTTTAGTTATCAAATCATGGATTCCCATAAATAAAACTATGGAACCCAGGGGGTCACCCTACTGAATACCTTAGAAGGGGATAAGACATAATTGCCAAGTATCAAATGGGATGGTTTCTTATAGGATGAAAGGATATAGTTTCTAAAAACTGGGAAATGTTTTATGATTGATATTTCGCAATTATTTTTAAGTTTTTTTCTAATATTTGAACACAATTTAAAGCATAATAAATTATGTATTTTATAAATATTTTAATTTTTTATCATATATAAAAGTTTATATATATCTATAATTAGGAAGATAATTTATTTTTAATAAATAAAAATATATTTTTATTCACTTAAAATTATTATTTTAGACATGGCTAATATATTGTGTATATGGTATTTATTTATATTAAACGAAATAAAAAAAAAAATTATTCATAAAGTTTTGAACGAATAGAAATGTTTACAGCACTAGCAATTAATGAAGAACTAACAAATCTATAATTAATTTACTAAAAGTTCTAAAGTATGTATAAAAATAATATCTAAAATAATAATCATGTATAAAATATTTTTATAACCTTATTAACTTGAACGTACGCTTTTTGAATTGTTTGACATTTTTTGGAATCCAATTGTTTGATGAGCTCCTCAATTTTACGCTTGTCGGCTAGAAGCGTCATTTTTTTATTCATCAACTCTTTATACTTTGATAATATTTGAAATTGAGTTTAAAAAATTATAACTTTAAAATTTAAATGAAAGCACAAATTCAAGTAAAAAAACTAGTGAAAGATATAATAATCTATAGTACTCAGTTACTAGTTTACAATGCGGGTTTGTCATAGAAATACCAAACAATGCATTGCGCAATTCACTGAGTAGTAATCCTTTATTTTTAATTTTTGTGCCCCACTTATGAGATTTAGAGAGGATACTCATTTATATAATAATATTCTATATATATCACTTTATTTAGACCCCAGATATCAAATCCTAATAACCATTGATCAGGAAGAAGTTGCTGGAGCTCATTTAACGGAATTATGGTGCCAAAGTGGTTTTAGATATTATTTTTTCCTCTTTTCCTCAAAAGATGCGTAAAAATTATCATCTCTTCCATATATACTTTTTATCATTCAAAATTTTTATTCTTGTTAACATAAAAATATGCAATAACGAATGGATGTAATTGTATTTAAAAATTCTTTAAATTTATAAAAAAAATGATCCAAAATACGGAATAATATGATTGTGTATTTTATTTTTCATAAGTTACAATGTTTATGGGTGAATGTAGTGTTGTTAAACAGTTCCATTTAGCCGAATTTTTAAAAGGGCCAAATCAAAATTTTAACCAAAATATTATTACCTATACCTCAAACGGAATGTGACTCGTTAGATATTTTAAAATCCTTTTATTCTTACCAACCTTCATTATGTATAACTCCATGTGATATACAGATTAAGATATCAGTATTTTTGGATGCAGTCATTCTTCTAACCTTAATGCATTCTTGTTTTGTTCTAACAAGGTCATTCCTAGGGATGTAAATTTCCCGGAAACAAAATGAGTATAAAATTTTAAACTATTTTACAACAAATATGTATATTGGTTCCTTTCATTAATTTATTATTATGAAATTATTTATAAAATAAAAAATATTATATGATTTTATGTACAATTATAAAATAACCCAAAACAATAAAAAATATAGGATCGGATTGGGTTTTTAAAAAAGATCGACCCAATCCGATATTTGAAAAGGCTAAATATCGGTGCCGATCCTTATATTTTTGGAATTAATATTGGGTTTTTTTAATGTAAATACTAGAAGTAATGCTAGGTGAAATAGGCTGATTATATGTGGATAGAAAAATTATTTATTTTATTAATGATAATAGCAGCTAGTTGTTAACTAAGTACGCTTTTTTGGCAATATATATTTTTTGCAAAATAGCGAGCTACCTTTTTGAAAGTAGTGAGTAGCGATTTCCCTACTTTTCATAATAAATATTAACTCTTTAAAAATGTATTTTAATTAAATTTTACTTTAACAATAAAGATGAATTTCGAAAAAAATAATTTATAATTACAATTTACAAAAAATCATGGTACACCAATTACTAATACAGTTGTTTATCTTTTGTGTTAGCTTCGAAAATTTGCTTAAGTGCCAATAATATAATAAAGATGGTTAAACTTCCATCATAGATTTAACTGAGGAAAAAAATTGAATATTAAATGATCTAAAATATTAATTTCGACTTAAATGAAATCCCAATAGATTAAAAAAATTTAATCTACAACCCAATGTTTTTTAAATTACAGCCCGCTAGACCATTTGCACCTGTTCGATGTTTAAAAATTATATGAATGGTCTGTTCTTTATTTATATTATTTTTATATAATTATAAGAGACCTAAATTTACAAAACCGGGCAGGGCGGTTTATAAAAAATTAATTCAAATATATGAATTAATTGATTGATAAATAATACAATGGAGTGTTAAATATTAATTTGCTGCTAATATTTTCAATTTTCCTTTGAAGCAATTTACAAAATTCCAGGCCGGTCAATATATGAAAAAAAAATATGGGTCGAATACACAGGTAGTGTTGTTAATTTGCTTGGTCGTAAATTTTACGACCCTCTTATGTTCTCAGGCCGACCCGGAGTCCAGATGAATAATGTTCTTTCAAATATTTCAAATAAAAAATATTTATCAATAATATCGAACTTAGTAAAATCCTGCAAGCAACTCAGCTTATGGTTAAGAATTTTTTAATCGGGACCACTTAGGGCTTATAAATATCAAATAGGATTAAAATTAGGTTAGCTGAGAGTTTATCTCCAGCTATACCATCCTGATCCTAGTTAGATAGATACGAAGTGGGATTTGTTTAATTTCATCAACTAGAGGACGAATATTTCATAATATAATTATTAAAAAATAATTTTTATTTTCGGTTTTTTTAATAATAAAATTAAGTATCTGTAGCTAATTTATTGAATAAAATACCATGTTTTCTTATGTGATAAAAAAATTAAATTATATATTTTCACATGATTTTAAAATCTAAAATATAGATGTGATATTAAAGCCTCTAGTTTCTATAAACATAATCAAATATTTTTATTTTACATTAAAAATTCAACATAAAATTGTTAAATTTAGATATATTTAAAAAAATTTCGTGGCTCAACCAGGGTTGCCAGATATTCTTCTATTGAAAACGTGAGTTTTTATTTTAGAAGGGACTTCGCCCCCTCCCCATACCCACCAATTTGCCCGCTTTTAACCGGACTTCGGCCGGAGTAATTGATTTAGCATACTCATCTAAGTTAATATGTTATATTTAATATAACAAGATTTTAAAAACAATGAAAATTCTTTATCTAATAACAATTATGATATATAATTTTCTCATGTTTATAAATATAGCATAATATTAATTATTATATTTTATGGATGATTTTAAAGAGGCAATAAAGATTTCCCATCGGATTGAAAACTCTTTGCATGAATAGTTATATTTTATTTAACCTGACGTTCTTTTCGCCAAGCAGTAGTCATTAGACTGAATATTCTCTCTGATGAAGCATTTGAATGTGGAATAGAAAATATAAAATTGCATATTTTCTCTATCAATGGTAAGTTTTTATTAGAAAGAAAATCCATCCATTTTTCTTGGGTATTCATGTGATTGTTTTTTGATTATTTTTCTTCATAATAGGAATAAAATTGTGAATATTCCTCAAAGATAATTTCTGTATCTATGTTTAGCATTTTATAATTACTAATAATTTTTTGTAATGTTCAAATTCTGGACATTGTATTAATGTCATAGGGCTAAGATATTTTCATATATTATCTATAATATCATAACGTTTTTCTACATATTCTATAATATTTTTTATAAATATCTTTAATTCATTTTTGAAATTTATTGCCTTTTCTACATCATTATTATGTTGTAAAATATTTTTAGAAACGCTCCCATAAAAATTTTGTTAAATTTTTGAATTTAATAAATTCTTTAGTTTTTGGATAAGATCATGTATATATATTGCTAATACATCTTCAGTTTGCAATTGTAAATTTATGTTATTGACTAAAGTGCCAACGTTTAGGACAACACCTAAATATGCCTCTGCAAAATCATCTCCAAAAATTATTTTCAAAATTGGTGTGGTTGCTGATAATGATAAAAAATATTCTTTAAGGGGTTGAAAATACTTAAGCATCCGCTTAATCGCTGGGATTAATGTAAGCCAGCGTGTTGGAACATGGCAAAGTCACTGACCATTTTAAATTGCACCATTCTACCAATTCTTTTAAAATTGTAACTCTTTTTTGTCGAGTTGCTAAATTCATTATAGCATTTAATAACTATACTCTTAATATCATATTTAAGAAAAATTATGGCCTTTTTAAACGAATTGTGAAGAATGTGGCATATACAACCCATTGGTATAATATTATTACTAAGGCTTTTCAATTCTGTCTAAATCCTTTAATTTTTCCCAAAGTTTACAGATGCGTTATCTGCACAATAGGCCGTTATAGCAATTTCAAGTTCAGCGAATTTTAAATTTTCTAGCAAGCATCTAGATATTTCTTTAGGGGTTTCACTGTCAGACGAAAAAATTTTAAGTAATTAAACATTTATTCCATTCTTTTTGTTGAAGTATCTAAGTAATAAGGGAAATGTTTTTATATTACCTTTATTCTATATGCACCCGTTAGTATTGAAAACGGATGATGTTTTTTAGATCTTTTATAATATTTGCCCTTAATTTATTTCACGAGTTTTAATAAAAGATTTATAAAATCCAGAGTTGTTAAAGTAGCGCGCTATCTTTTTTGATAGCTATAGCTAATAGCCGCTACTTTTTTTAAAATTATTTAATTTTTTAGCGCGCTACTTCGCTACTTTTAAAAAATATAATGAATGTAAGTATAAATATGAAAATTTAAATATAATATCATAATTAAATATATTTTTTATAATTTATTATTTAATTTTGAAATTTAAATATATTTTCAATTTTTAATTTATATTTTCAATCTGTGTTAATAATCTAAAATGGCATCGCCCATGGATATCCAAATCCTTGAAAGTGATTCAGACATGGAAGAAAATGTACTTAATAGCTCTAATAACGATTTCCCATTCCCTAGATTTAAAATAAATATTAAAATAAATATTAAAACAAAATCTGGATTCAAATTCCTGTGCTTAAAATGTAAAAAAAATATATCATCAAATCAATCGAGTAGCTATAACCTGAAGAAACACCTAAAGGTAAATTGTTATTTTTACATTATAATATTATTTATTTTATTAGAATGTTCACACCAATTGCTATAAGGAAATAGAGAAAAAATGGTATAGGAGAATCTTCATTAAAAAAGACAAATACTATTCAAACCAAATTAATGATAATAAACATGCCAATATTTCACAAAAATTGGCTGATAAAGTAATTATTGACACAGTTCAGCCATTGTCCTTGGTTGATAATCCATCATTTACTATGATGATTAAAACTTTATCCCCTGGCACAACAGTTAAATTGATCTGACTAAATATTTTTAGAGCTTATTTGGGAATCACAGGCCATTGGTTAAACCCTAGGACTTTAAAAAGAAGATCTGTGCCTTAACCCTTAAAGGAATATAGGATGCCAGACATATGACGTACTTGCAAATAAAATTATTGACATCCACAAGTCTTTTAGGATTCATAATAAAGTTTAAGATGGTTACTGATAATGGGTCTAACTACCAGAAGGCATTTAGGTTATATCACAAATTTATTTATAATATTTATTTTAAGTTATGATTTTTTGGGCAGTAAATTAATCAGAATGGAATGATTATTATTTAATCTATAAAATATTTAGTATTTTAATATTTCACATTATTTATAGAATTTTTATTAACTAAATACACACATATTTTAGTAATATTAGGATTATCATAATTTATATCAAATTATAAATAAAATTAGTGAAATTAACTAATAAAATATAAAACAGAGGTGAATTATTTCATTAATTTTTATTGTACAGTGTCATTGATCTAATCTAACATTTATTAAGATATGGTTATTGAGTATTTCATGGATGATTAGATTTTTACTATATTTATTTCTTATTGATTAATTGCCATCAATTTATATACAGTACAGGGAATTCATTCAATGTATTCATTTGATAAAATACTTTTGCTTAGTTACATTATAATTCCTGAGGTTCAAAATTTAGAATACTAAGAAATGATTTTTCCACTCCATTTTTGATAAATATTACTAGACATTTCTATTAAAACTGGATGAATAATTTAATTTGTCCTATTTAATATGAATATAGAATATTTGGTTAGGATAATGCTGAAGATGAGATATAGAATGATAGTCAACATGTATTGGAAGAGGAGGAAATAGGTGTTGATGCCGGTTTAAATTATTTTATAATACATGATAATCTAATCAATATTCTATAGGATCTTCAACTAACTCCACAATGTTACCCAGCCATCAGAGATGCTCCTGTCATAATTTAAATTTGATAGCAACATT
Source organism: Gordionus sp. m RMFG-2023 (assembly GCF_954871325.1). Classification (NCBI taxonomy): domain Eukaryota; kingdom Metazoa; phylum Nematomorpha; class Gordioida; order Chordodea; family Parachordodidae; genus Gordionus; species Gordionus sp. m RMFG-2023. Next base: position 21,828,638 of record NC_088777.1, read on the forward strand.
AGATGCTGAAGGAGTTTTAAATGATGAAGATTTTAAAAGGGTGTCAAGATCGACATTTTATAAATGTCAAACTTTATGGAATAAGCAGAACAAATCTCCTAAAAGTTCTGACATGTTTAAAAAAAAATTAGGGAGGTATTTATTAACCCCTAATCGTACAAGATGGAATTCTCTATACCAAGCAATAAAACTAATCGCTTTTTTTCTGGAGGAAAGAAGATTAGAGATTAATTATCTCTGTGATCTTGTTGAAATTGAATATATTAACGATGAAGAGCATACTTTTATAAAAGAGTATACAGAAGTAATTCTAATTAATAATGATTCATTTCCATATCATTTTAATTTTTTAGGTTATGCAATAAGTTGCTGTTTCCCTTGAAATTTTGTAGGTGAGGATAATATGGAGATGGGGTATTATGTTCCCACTTTAAGTATCCTAAATACCAAATTAAAGAGATTGAATAATCTAATCTTATGCCAGCCCCTAGTAGACTCTCTGTTAAAAGGCATTGAGAGAAGGTAAATAAAATTTATATTGTTTTGATTTTGACTGAAGATTTATTCTAACTTAATGTTTAAAGCTAAAAAATTTATAAAATTTTATGATTAAGATATATTTAAAATACTCTATTTTTGTAACTTCCCAAACTTATACAATGATGACAATGTCTTAGCGGCAATGATTCATCCAAAGTTTAAACTAAACTGGCCATATATAAATTCCGATGATGCCAAACATCAACGCGATAGGCTAATGGCGAAGCTGAATAATCTTACTCCAACAAACATAGATTGCCGAGTATCTACCACGAAGACATCCTCAAATAATTTTTTGGAAATTAAAGATGATTTAATAGAAAATCCAATTGATCTTTTTTTCAATCAAAAAATAGTGAAATGAATATTTTTGATAATTTTTCATATATTAAAAATTTAAATATAAAATTAAATACCCCCTTGCCCTCAAGTGCTAGTGTCGAGAGATTATTTAGTAAAGCAAAGCTTATACTTTCTGATCGTCGCTCTAGACGGGGATGATAATATTGAAATGATATTATTATTAAAATGCAACAAATTAAAATAAATATTTATTTATATTGCTTTTTTTTTTAATCTAAACTAACTATATTTTTATATTTATAAATGTTGATTTTTATATATTATTTATTATACATTTACATTATAAGCAAAAAAAAATTGTTTCTAAATTTTTTTTATAAAAAGTAGCTAATAGCGCGCTACTTTTTTGAAAAATAGCGAAAGGGGTAGCGCGCTACTTTTTTTGACAAATAGCTATAGCGGTAGCGCGCTACTTTTAAAAATAGCGTTTAACAACTCTGATAAAATCAATAAAAGAAATGTATAGTTATTTAAATTCACTTAACCAGAGCAAATCTGAATTCTCACATTTAAATTCTAATGCTCCCAACACTCACGATTTCAAATTCACATCAAGCGTTGAATTAACACATCTAGGATCGCCTGTAGGAGGACACGAGGCAATAAGCACCTTTCTTCATTCCACACTTGACATACTCCTTAAACTGGAGGACATCTTTACACTACTTCCATCACACAAGTCCCTTTTTTTGCTAAAAAATTTCTTTTTCATACCAAGGATTCTTTATGCACTTCGGTCAACACCAATTTTTAAATATCCTATTCCTCTCCAAACTTACGAAAAAGGAATAAAGGACTTAACCGAAAAAATAGTAAATATCAGATTCAACGAAACCGCTTGGGCCCAAGCAACTCTTCCAACCAAATTTGGTGGTCTCGGCATCAGATCTCCACATGACTTAGCAATAACTATTTTCATATCGAGTAGTCTCTTGACAAAGCCAATAACCACCGCTCATAATTCTAAAGAAGACCTTTCCTTAATCGTGGCTATGGATATTTGGAAAACAAGGATCAATGCTGATTCTCATCCCCCCACAACCCATAGACAGAAAGATTGGGATGCACCAGTGGTTGCTCGCTGCGTTGAAACTCTCTTATCTAGCATGCAATCTACCGACCGCACCCTATTCTCTTCCCTGCTCAATGGTACGGGACATTAGTTTCTTGAGGCCATCCCATCTACCAATCTTCAGCTTCAACTATCCAACAATGAATTTACCCACGCCATCGGCATTCGTCTAAATTGTTCCATCACTCACCCTCACATCTGCTCAGGGTGCAACTCGCCAGTTGACTCGAAGGGTAGACATAGTTTACATTGTCGCTCCTGCAATAGACGATTCATCAGACACAAGCAATGTAATACAATCATCCAACATGCACTGAAATCCGCCCAAATTCCTTCCACTCTAGAACTACAGGGTCTTTTTAGATCTGACAATAAACGTCCTGACCTCAAATCCCATGGAGGAGAGGCCAACTTTTGGTATGAGACTATTCCTGTATTGACCCCTTGGCCCCATCCAACCACGCCATCAACATCCTTGACCAGAAGGAACAACTTAAAACTTCTAAATACACAGAAATAATAAACGATCATTGCTTCATCCCAATCATATCAACCACTCTTGGCACCTTCGGCAAACTCGCCTTAGCATTTTTCAAAAACTTAGGATCACAAATCAGCAAACTCTCAGAAGAACCTCGAGAGGGTTTTTTTCTTCGTCAACGATTATCCATAGCGAATCTCAAAGCTAATTATATCAGTTTCAATGGTAGTCTTCTAGCCAAAGAGCTATCCTAGACAACACTTAGTCCCTTTTTCATTTTTGTTTCCCTGCGTCACACCATCTCCGTTCTTTTTTTTATAGTATTATTATATATTTTTCAAACATTTTTAAATATATTAAAACATAAAATATTATATTTTCGTTTTTTTTAATATTTTATATTATTTATTATTTGAAAATTGAAAATAAAGGATTTTGAATATTAAACTTTATTAAAATTAAAAAATAAAATATTATAATTATACTTGATAACCTTTCTAAAAATTTAATTTCTGTTGTGTCAATGAATATGATTAGTTAGTAGAACTATTAACAAATACTACAATTTTTTTAAATATTTTAAAATAAAATTAAAATTTTATATTTGTTTTTAAATATTTTAAAAAAATATAAAAATATTTTGAAAAAATTTAAAAACGACTAAGAGTGATTATTTTAATTTACTCAAAAAACGTGAGAAAAGCGTGAAGTGTGAGAAAACGTGGGTAAGTAAAAAATTAGGTATGAAATCGTGAGAATCACGGCTAAATCGTGACATCTGGCAACCCTGGGCTCAACCCGACCAGGCTGAATTTTTTTTAAAAGATATTAGGCCCGACCTAGCCTGAAGCTAATTTTTTTTAAAAAAATGTCCAGTCTCTAATGTATTATTCCAACATTCTCGTTGAAAACAGGTATAATTATGAAAATTATATTTTTTCCTTCTTTTAAAAAAATTTCGGAAGAAAAGGAAAACACATTGGTTTTTAATTATGATGTTCAAAACTCTTATTCTAATATCAAAAAAATATTCGTAATCGTAAATAACATCAGCATCGCTTTTCTTATAATTATATAAATAACCACATTAAAACTGAAACAGAATATAAAAATTAAATCAAAAACATAATATAATACTTAATATTATATAATCATTTATTTTTAATTCTCAAAGATATTACATAATTAGAGGAAAATAGAAGTGAACAAGTCAAAGTAAAAATTATTATATTGAATATTTTTTAAAAACAAATTTTATTATTTTACAGTGAATGAAGTGAAACGAAACGCAACAAACGAGTATTATTATTATTAAATATAAAATAAAAGGGGGTAAACAAAATATTACATATTGAAATTTAAAAAAAATAAAGATTCATGTTTAAATAATAAAAAGATATTTATTTTGTAAATTTACAATTTGTGATGAAAATATCAAAGTACATCTCACATGCGTTTTTTTAATATTAATATATTTTATAAAAATATTAAAATTTAGGAGAAAATGGTAAACCTCATAAGATATTCTTAATTTCTGATTCATCTATCAGCATTGCTGAGATCGTTAAAAATGAAGGGGAATGAGAATTTTCTCCTTACTTTTATAATAGTTGTTACTGGATATTTGAAAATAATAACCAAAATACCATTTAATTTCTATATCAATATTTTGTGTTATTCCTGACTAACTAAGACATCCCTACTACTTAGAGTATAATTATTACAATCGATATTTATACTAGCTTTTATTTGATATCCACATCGATATTTTGTGTTGATAAAAATATTCCTGACCCCCCCCCCCCCAAGACCTAGACCCGCCCTCTATGAGTGATTATTATTATTACTATAAAAAAATATTTTAATTACCTTTTATTTGATATCCATATCAAAAAAAATATTTTTTTTACACCCCCCCCCCTAGACCAAGTCACACCCATCAAGATAAAAAATGAATACTTTCAATCTAAAGATATTTAAATTAAATTTTATTTGATACCCATATCGATATTTTGTGCTGATAAAAATATTCCTGACCCCCCAAGACCTAGATTTGCCCTCTATGAGTGATTATTATTATTACATTAAAAAATATTTTAATTACCTTTTATTTGATACCCATATCAAAAAAAATTATTTTATACCCCCCCCCCCCCGGGTATCCGGAGTTCAGACCCGAATCTGTGCTCGGGGTTCGTGCTCAGAGCTGGTTTGGTCGATTTTTTAGACCCAAACCACGGGTCTGGGTTTTACACAACCAACCAATTAACAACACTATACACAGGGTCTGAGCTAAAAAAAACTCTTACGCCGTTAGCGGGAGAGCTAAAACCTACAGGTTGGTCTCTAAGATAATGTGCAATTATATTGCTTTCATTAAATGGCATTCACCCATTTTACCACTTCGTAAAATCTCATAAAGGTTGCCAATTTAGCACATTGAAATAACATAAAATGTTAATTAAAATGAGTTTTTAATAACTTTTTCCTCCACCGATTCCAACATAACGAGGGCTTTATTGTTAACAATTCTGGATAATTGTTGTTTTTTATCCTTCAAGCTAACCAATTTGACTTCCATCTCCTTAATATTCATAGAATTGAAATCGTAGATGGTGTTTGGTTTGGCAAAAAATATGGATTCTTGTTTAATCCATTTGTTTTCGTTCATCAACTTGTTGACCTGTGATAAAAGTTAAATAATAATTAAAAATTCACATAATTTTAGATAATTATTGTTTTAATTATATTTTTAAGAAAGAGACAAAATTAATTTATTCGCTTTCTTTACACGTTGGACCAGTTCCATATATGGCCTATTTGGAATATGTGCCGTCCTAAAAATAAAAGAACAGATTTGACTAAGCCTTACTCGGCGCAAAGTTTGGTTAGAGCCATAAAAACTATAGAACAGAACTTAACAAATATTTTAAAAAATAACATGTAAAAGATGTTATCGCTTCTTTTATCAAAAGTTGTCGATTCGAGCCGGAAAGCTGAAATAATATAATTTTCATAACCGTAACCAAATCGTTATAAAAAATTGAAAGGAAAAAACTAAACCGATAAATATTTTAGAACTGTTTTAAATCGGTAATAACAGTTTTGAAATTATATTTATATATTCTATAAGACTGGCATTAAATAAAATATTTTTAGTGCACAATTATATGTGGCTATATTATATCTATGTTTTAAAATAAAATAATTTAACTTATTTTCTTAATCATTTATTTGGTTTTAATTTTTAAAATATTTTTATTACCGAAACGAACCATGATATAAATCATTTAAAAAATAACAGGAATGGAACTAAACCGTTTTAAAAATTTAAAAGCGAGATGAAACTGAACCGTTATAACTACTGGTTCAATATCCTGACAAGGGCGATACAATTAATAATTTTTATTTCATTTAACTTCATAATAATGTTATGAGTGGGCGCAGAGAGAATAATTTCCTGTAAACTTTGGGAATTCTCCTGAAAAATATTAGCTTTATTTAGTTATGGTCCTTTTCCCAGATTTTAGGTAGAAAAATATTTTTGTTGCCGTTTAAGATAGGATTATCATTTTTTAGAATAATGAGCTTCCTCAAATTAAAAAAACTAGCAACGTCGGCGGTTAAATAAATATTTTTGGATTAAATCTGACCAAGCTAGCCTCAAATAAAAATTAAGGCCAAGCTTAGAAATCCGAATTTCGGGCCTGGCCTAGGTCAAAAAATTAAATTAGCAATGTTCTATTTTGACCTTCTATTGCTCTATGATCTATACCATCAATCTTTATTTTTATCTCAAAATCGAATATGGGTAAACTTATGCCCTGGGCGATTTTCAAGGTATCAGGAAAAATAGATAACCATCTTGTCTGAAGATATCTTAAGTCATTTGCTCTAACAAGCCCAACTTGTACGAAATACCCACCTCCTCTGAAGTGTCTTTTTTCTAAAAATTATTCTGATTATCAAAAGGAAGTCCAATACTACCAATTTAAAACTTAGAGACTAAAAATACAGAATATTACGTTGAAAGGAGTAATAACCTTGATTGAATTACTTTCTGAAAAAGTAAATCCCAGATGACTTGAAAACAAATAAAGTTTAAAATATACTTTTATACAATGAATGAGTGTACTCAATATTCTTAACTATTACTATCTAATCCTATATCCCTACAAACCAAATCATTGAATAAAGTGGAGGAATACATAGTAATCCAAATATCGAAAATGATGATGATTGCCAGCTAATAGATAATATTTTCATGTAACAGATCGAGCAGACAAGATTTAATATTATTAATAATTTTAGAATATTAAACAATATTTTATAAAAAAATGGTACTATTTTATCTAGGCCAACAGTAGAACCTCTATTCAGTATTGCAATACTGGTAGGAAGGAGGGGAATGATGTTTTTATTAAATATTAGCGATTAATAAAAAAAATTATATCGGAAATGGATTATCTTATGTATCGGTATCGAACACATTTGGGGAAAACGTGTTTCTACAAAGGACCTTTTTAAAATTTTTATTATAACTTTTTTGAAAGTATGTTGATTAGTATTTAATGATTTCGAGAGATCTGCTGTAAGTAGAGATATAAAGGTAGAGAAATTTCCTGGGAAATAACGAAAAATTTCCCGAATTTTCCATTAATATAAATATTATATTTTATTCAAAAATTATGATTTATATTTTATAAAATATAATATTTTATCAAAAATTATGATTTATAATTTCATTTATTATATCATAAATTTTAAAATAATTTTCTCGTGATTCTCTTTAGACTTATTTTATTAGTGCAACCATAAAGTACAAAGACAAAGGTAAAATGTAAATATTCTCATACATAATATTGATATGATATATTATAGAATTATTAATAATTAATGATATATTTAGATTTGATATATAAGTATCATTATATTTTAATTATACTATATAATTAAATTAATAAGATTGCAATATTTTATATGACTCGGAAAACTTCCAACATCTGGAAACATTTTATTAAAAATACAGCTAATAACAAGAAAGTGTCTATATAAATATGCAAAAGCCAAACAAATAATTAAATATTTAAAATTTAATAGTATTTTATTGGTAATCTTTAAAGAAAGGCAAATAGTGAAAGGATACAAATCTTCCTTAAAATTCCAAGACCGACAAGATGGGAAGGTTTTGTTATAAAGTTACAAAGTGTTGTAAAAAATAAGGAGGCTTTGCAAAAAATTGCAATTTCAAGTTTATTTAGAGACAAACAAAGAAGGCGTATTATATTAAACAAAGAAGGCTACTATAAATTAGAGTCAGTACTGACTTTTTTGGAATTTATTTATAATAAAATTATAATTGTAGAATCGGATACAATGGTATTATCTGACGCACCAGAAATATTTTGGGATATAAAAGATAAACTCAATTCATCAACTTTTATTTTTAACGAAAATGATTTGAAAAATGTTAATGGTGTGAAATTAATAGACCGCGAATTAACTGTAGCTTTAAATTTAATAAATATTATTTCAGGCCAAATTAATTCCGAATTATGGGTAATTTAGCAGAATATCGTTCAAAATAAGATTTCTATAAAGGAGCTGGAATATGGGAGAGCTCGATCCATACCAAATCACTCATATGGTAGAAAGGGTTGTGTACAAATCAACCTCTTTGTCAAGTGGCGCTAAGATGCCTTTCGATAACACCCTCAAGTGCCGAGTGATAGAGACTAATTAGCATTTGGAAAAATTCATTCAAGAACGAGAAATAGCATAAAGAATGAAAGAGTCTAAAAATTAATATCAATCATAACATATATTTAAAGGATCACACAAATACATAATGTTCGGGATATTATCAAGTTATAATGATGATATTTCAATTGCATCCTATGAAGATGTTTATGATATTTTATTAGAATCCCATGAATTTTAAATAAAATTTATATGCTTTTTGTAATTAATAAAGTTACAATAAAAAAATGAAATGTTTACAATGTATTTTGTGATTATTTTTTTTCCCATTTTTCACCAATTTTCCTGGGGGAAATTTACATCTCCTGGAAGCCAATTTTTTAAACTCAAACCGTAAGATGAGGCATCCCGACTCTGCATAACCTGGAAAAATAAATATTCCCAACCCAGCTCAATCCGAATAAAAAATGAATTCCTTTATGGATTCCACCAGAAAATCAAATAAGAAATCTTAAACCAAAAAAATGATTTTTTTTCAGTATGTCATAAGAAATAATCTAAAATTATAAAATAGATATAAATAATCTAAAAGCATTTTTAATATTAAATCTCATTTGCAATACATTTCGGTTAGTCTTACCCTTTTAAAAAACTGATTATTATATATTTTATTTAGTACACAATAATAAGATAATATTCAAACATTTTATTGGGTAATTAATAAATTGAACGTAAGATGCAATTATCTTTTAGAAACATGCAATCTTTGACAATCATATTTGTGCATATAAAAATAACTCACAAAATGTAGAACAGCCCTATTCCTCACCTGATCGCATAATTCTACCATTTATAAATATTTATTTTTAGTTTAGGAAATTTCCAAAAAGTCACTCTCATAATCCAAAAGATAATATTGCAAATTCCATTAAAAAAAATAACTCGATTACAGTGGCTTATAATTAAAAAATAATAATAATTACAAATATTTGTATATTTCTAAAATCACATATAATTCAAATATTTACTAAAATTTATGATTTTTTAAAAATTTAAATTTTAGATAGACATATGCTCATATAATACTAACATATAGTAGTCCTAAAAAATAATTCAATTATAAACCATATAACATAATTTTTTGTATATGTTTTCATAAGCCTGCTAAGGTCAAAACATAACGTTTTTTCAAAGCGGGTTTTGAGACATGCTTCTGGTAATTTATTTTTATTTCCAAATAGAGGATAGTAATTTGTTGAATTAATTTTTTTTTCGTTTGTTTTTTATTAACGATTAAATGACCCATGAAATCCGAATCCGGAAACTCTTTTAAAAAAAAAATTATATTATATAAAATAAATAATTCGACAAATTCTTATCCTTTGTTTGAAAATAAATAAAAAATTATCTGAACCTGGAACATGCCTCTAAAACGGCTTTGAAAAAAGGTTGACTATAAATGGCCTAACTCTACGAATTATTATCTTTATTAGTAAGAATTGTAATATTATCTTTAATTTTTCAAGTTAAATAAGAAATATATAATTATGAATATGATGTAAACATATAATTTACCCATTCCAAACATTAAAAAAAATTATCACAATTTTTTGACCCGACCCATGCGATGGTTGAATGACTTTTCTGGTGGGTTGTGTTTTGGAGATCTCTCATTTGCATAATTTACAATGGAGTTTTCAGTAAATAATAAAGTTTTTAAAAAAAAAAATAATTTACCTGAGATTATAATAAATAATAACAAAAACAAACCATTTCTTGATTTGTTTTAAGGTTGTGGTTGATTGTTTGTAGATCTTGATTAAGTTTTTGAAGGCTTAAAGATTTTTCATTCTTATCCTTAATAAGAGCCCTTTTTTCATTTTGTTTATCATTGATATCCTTGTTGTTGGTTTGTATAGTAAGTTTTTCTTGAACCAATTGTTGCTTTATAACTTCCTCTTCGTCCTAAGGTTTCAAAAAAATTTCCTTTATATAGCCTATATATATATATCGTAACTTTTTAATTTTGAAAGACCTGATTATGCTGATCGTATTCCAACATGTATAGTGGTGACAAATCAATTAAGCGCACGATAATTCAGTGCTGAAAACTCGGCGTAATGACAATTCGACGCCCGTCTAATTAAACTGCGATTTATTTAAAAATTATCATTTTTTTATCAAATTAAAGGCAGCGTTGATGATTGAATGATCAACCTATTATAAAATCAGGGCTTAAATGTCTGACAAAAATAAAATCGGGCATATACCGGACATAAATACTCCAAGTTAATAAAAATTTTAAATGTTTATTAGCAGTTATTAAAGTATCTAGATATAAAAATGTCTTATCTGTATCAAGGTATACTTTAATAAAAAGTAAATTGTATCTAAATACTATTTTTGAGGTCTCTGTATCTGTTTTATGATACATTTATACTTATTAAACCCTTTTTTATCTTAAAATATAAAAATTTGAATACAATATTCATTTTATCTCATGAGCATATAATTTAAATAAATATCAGAGACCAGCAGGCCCGGCCCTGATTTTATATTTTTTAAATATACCCGGGCCGAAACCCTTTTTTATCTTAAAATATAAAAATTTGAATACAATATTCATTTTATCTCATGAGCATATAATTTAAATATATATCAGAGACCAGCAGGCCCGGCCCTGATTTTAAATTTTTCAAATATACCCGGGCCGGGCCTGAAATTTTTTTTTTAAATACCCGGGCCTGGCCATAAAATTTTTTTAAAAAATTTTAAAATACCAATAGGTAAATTTTTTGTATATACTAGGTCGAATATAATTTTTAAAAATTCCGAGCCGGGCCTAAAAAAAATTTTTTTTTAATCCGGGCTGGGCAGTGCAAATGATACCTCTGCAGGTCTCTAATAAATATATTAAAGAATATTAAGACTAATATAATAAAAAATATATAAAATATTAAAACTTATATATGAAAAAATAAATATTCATTAAATATTATTTTTTTTCCCCATATAAATTTATAGATATCCATTCAAGATTGTGAAGGATATTTTTATTATGTAAAGATATATATAAATCCTTGATTAGCCATAATGCCATTAATTAAAAACAATACTATTGATGCACAAAATTATTTTAGCAAATAAATTTATTTAAAATTTTTTTAATTTTATAGATATTCCGCTAACTTTTAATGAATAAATTATAAATTTAATGTAAAAAATATTTTTTAAAATAAATGCTCGTTTTAAATGAGAATTTGTCGAAAAAAAGATAAAAAGGAATTTTTTATATGGCGTTTAAATTGAATGAGAACAAAATATAAAAATAGTTTACGTATTTTGTGCTGACATAATAAAAGTTTCTGTTCGAGAACAACGAACCCTGTATAAGTATGTTAAAAATTGTATCTATATCTTACGGTTTTAGAAAATGTATCTGTATCTAGATCATTTCAAAAGTATCGTTCTGCTTATAAGAAAGGGAATTTTTTAAAAAAGAATATTAATTTATTCTACAGTTAGTATGTGTTAGATTTTACCGGTATTTTTCCTCATCTAATACAAATACTAACCCGTCTCTTTAATGCATACCTCCAGGGAAACCGCTAACGCGGTCCACGAGCTTAGCATTATTCTTAGCTAAACAGCGTAGTTCGGTAAAAACATGTTATGAATTCATCTGGTCCTAAAAGGAAATTAAAATGTAGTGGTTAATTATTAATTAATAAAGTTTAAGATAAAAGAATTAAGCATATATAATAAGCCTATTAAAATTAAGCTAATAACTAATCATAATAGAAAGAAAATAATTATCATATTTGTTATATTTTAATATCTTATATATTTTAAAGGTTACGTTATTTGAATATTATATTATTATAACTTTCTTCCATTTAATATAATATTATGGAGGTCAATATAATTGCATAATATTAGAAGTTAAATTACATAATTATAAAACACTATATATAGAACAGAATTTAAAATAAAGATACCGATTGTTTTTGACTATAAAAAATGGCGACGAGGATAGAATTATAATTTTTTATCTGTTTATAAAAAAAATAATAATAAATCTGTTTAGAAATTATGGATAAAATAATATTACAGGAACTTAAAAAAGATGAATGTTCCATTGACGATTATATTGACTATATAAAATACATACTGAATGTTAAAAATATTCCGCAAACTGACGCCACTTTGAAAAAATTATTTATAGCTTATGGAGGAATAAATATTATAACTGATATAAAAAAATTACTCTTTCCAAGAAAAATTGCTGATGTAGTATGGGCAGATATATACAAAATTGCAAAACAACTTTATAAATATGGAAGAACTGTTCTGGCATCTAAAATTGATTTCATTAGATTAAGTCGCGGCCTGCAGAATCCTTTTTGAGTTATTTAAAAACTATAAAGGAGCTAGCCCGAAGTTAATGTAGAACTAAGAATTTGAGATCATTAATCGCAGGACTAGATAAAGAACTACGTTTACGATACCCAGATATTAAAGACGAAGACCAACAGTTAAGCTTAAACAAATGAAAAATAAATAATACTACTAAAATGGTTTATAAAATCAAAGAGACGAACAAATATAATTAAAATAAACGATTAAATTTAAATGATAATGATAATCGACACTATCAAAATGACAATAAAACATACGTAAAAAGAGAACCAATGCAAGGTTATAATAACTACCACATAAATAATAATACAAGAAAACCGTGTTATTTTTGTAATTTTTCATGCTATTCGGAATTGTCCAACATATGGAAAAACATGCAACTAATGTAAGAAACCAAACCAATTTGCCGTGTGTTGTAAAACTAGAGGAATTTACGGTACAAATTACAATAATAACGACGACGATTCAGATTTCTCAATAAGAAAAGTCTACAAATATGGAGAGCACCCAACAATTACGGTATTAATAAACACGAAATTAAAATGGAATGATACAGGTTTAGCAGTGACCATCATTAATGCAATTTATGTAATAAATTGGGAGGCGAAAACTTAGAATGGCTAGAGCTCCAGCTACATATAGAAACAATACAATAAAAATTATAGGAAAGTGCAATTAGATGATAAAATAAAATGGCTCCTGTTATTAGTTACAAAAACAAATGATGCAGCACTATTTGGATTTCCATGGACTATAGAATTTGATTTATAGTTACCAACATATTTAAAAATCAATATGATCAACAATAAATATAATAATAATGAATGGTAACGTGAATATTGACAAACTATATAAAGAATTGGCTACGGTGTTTGATAATAAATTAGGATTAATAAAAAATGTCGAACCAGTAAAACTACAATTGGAAGAAAATACAAAACCAATTGCACTGCCAGCTAGAAGAGTACCGTTGCCTTTAAAAGTAGAAATTGAAAATGAACTGAAACGTTTGGAAGAAAATAATATAATCAAGAAAATAGATCCATCAACAACAAGAGTAACCTGGAGAACTCCAATGGTAGTGGTACGTAAAACTTCAGGTGAACTACGATTATGTGGAGATTTCAAAGTAACATTAAATAAATTTCTACTAAAAGACTATCAGATTCTACCAACGTTTGAAGAATTAATAGCAAAAATAGCGAATGGAAATAAATATACAACATTAGATCTCAAAGATGCATACCTACAAATGAGCATTGACGATGAATCGCAAGAATTATTAACAATGGTAACACCAAATGGATACTACCGCTATTTACGATTACCATTTGGTATAGCTACAGCACCAATAATATTTCAACAATATATGGACGATTTACTGGCTGATTGTAAAGTACAGCAGTTAATTTAGATGATGTTATAATCAGAGGAAAAAATGATACTGAACATATCGAGAATATAAAACAAGTCCTTAAAAAATTACAAAATGCGAGATTAAAAGTCAAAACAAGCAAAATAAATTTTATGAAAGAAAAAATATCATATTTAGGATACATAATAGATCAAAATGGAATACACCCTGATATAAATAAAATAATAGCAACAAAAATATCCAACGCCAAAAGATAGACATGACATAAAATCATTTTTAGGTGTATTAAACTATTATACACGGTTCATAACAAACTTACACGGAATCATAGCCGAATTACATAATAAAACTAGTAAAAATGTTAAATGGAATTGGACTAAAAAAGATGATGCATTATTTTAAAAGCAAAAGGAATAGTTAACTGTAACAGAACAAAATACTATACAGTTTTATAAACAGGACCTCAGTTAATATTAGAAGCAGATGCATCTAACCAAGGATTTGGAGCTGTATTCATGTAAAAATATGATAATGATAACGAATTCTCAAAGAACTAAAGAATTATTCAACAATCGACAAAGAGGCCAAAGCCATAATAAACGGCGTAGAAAAATTTCATAACTATTTGTATGAACGAAAATTTAAAATACGAACGGACCACAAACCTTTAAAAAAATATATGATAACAGAGATTTAAGCTCATTAACAAACCAAATATAATTACGTTGGGCTTATAAATTATCTGCATATGATTATGAATAATGTAAAAGAATGGCGCTAATAATATAATTGCAGATGCTTTATCGCGAAACCCAATAGAGAAAAATATTGATAAAATAACAAGCGAAAATAAAACAGTGAAATATATAAGAAATCTTACTTATGACACATTAACTCTATCAAAAAAAGAACTTAGAAATGAAACCGCGAAAGATCCAATTTTAAGAAGAGTTAAAATATTAATAAATGGTACAAATATACAAAATCAAGCACCAGAATTACAAGCTTTTAGAACAAGAATAGATGAAATAGAAAATGATGACGGTATTTTATTTTGGAATGGTAGATTAATCATTCCGTACTCACTACAAAAAAGAGTTTCACATATTGCATAAGGGACATCCAAGTATTACATCAATGAAATCCATTACGAGACATTATATATGGCGAGAACAATTAGATAAAGATGTCGAAAAACTAATAAACAGCTATAGTGGATGTCAAAACAAAGCAGAGATATACCAGAAGTTGCCATATACCAAGGGAATCCACCATCACAATCCTGGAAAAGGGAAGAAGAAAAAGAGAAAAAACGTAAACATCCTGACCAACTACAAATAAAGGAAGAACCAGTTGAAAAATCAATAAAAACAAATGACATTATAAAGTTAGGAGATGATAAAACAGTAGAAATTAATAGATGAACTTGAACTTGTAAATAAAAAGATTGGTAGACGATCTTAACTTGGTGGGAAAGAAGATATGTTATATTTTAATATCTTATATATTTTAAAGGTTACGTTATTTGAATATTATATTATTATAACTTTCCTACATTTAATATTATATTATGTAGGGCAATATAATTGCATAATATTAGAAGTTAAATTACATAATTATAAAACACTATATATAGAAAAGAATTTAAAAAAAGATATCGATTGTTTTTGACTATAAAAATAATCTTCTTTGCTTAGATTAACCCTAGCCTAATCAGACCTTGCCATGAACCGCGTAACAATACATTTAGCCAACATCTAAATATTTCCCCAGTACTCCATATATCCGCGTCGAATTGATGTGATACCATATAAGGTAGCTACGTGAATATCACAAAATTTTGCCCAAACTTTTGAACTATTAATATATATATTTTAATATTTTTCTAATTAATTTTAAAAAATTATGGTGAAATTGTAAATTCACATTACACACACACTCTATACATGCTGGTATATTATTCCTTGTAAAATCAGGTCTTTTACAATTAAAAGCGGGAGCTGTAAATTGAGTTTTCAAGATTTGATAAAAACACGGGTCTCTATAAAGCAAAGCCCCAAATTTCTAAACCCTTACAATATATATATATAGAAGAATAATTTATATGATTATTATGCCCATTTTAATTAGCTATAAAAAGAGGGAATCGAAATTTAAAATGATATAGTGAAATATTTTTAAAAGTAAGATGATAGCTAGATGAACCTTAATTTTCTGATGTTCAAGCTTTAGGTTAATAAAATCTGTTTCGGCTTTAATTATATTTGTTTGTACTTCAGTAATCGATATTTTATAATTTTCGATATATTTGTCGTTTTCCATGATAGCCACCTTTAATTTCTCGTATTCCTTAAATATAAATTTATTAATAACACTAATTTAATTTCCAAAAAAACTTCAAGGCATTTCAATAATAATCTGATCTAAAATTTCTAGAGAACATATAAATGAGAAATGGCAATAAATTCCTTATAAACCCAATATCTATTAGTGATCTGCATCGGGCCTAATTCATTCGGCCCGAAAATATTTAAATATAGAAATTAATTTTTATAATTACTCAAAATCAGATATATGTTATATGGCGTCTAGTTTTTATAAATAAAATCAACTATTTTTATATTACAGAAAATTTCAACATAAAATTGATAAATTTAGATATATTTAAAAAATTTCCAAGGAACGACCGGATCCTGCCCGAACACAATTTTTCGAACCTAGCCTACTTTTGCAGATCTCTATATCTATAATGGTTTAAGAAAATCTATTTAGGCTATTAAGGCAACAATAATAGAATAGTTTTAAACCATGTTAGAATCCTTGAGTTGATTTTGAAGGTCATCGAGATGAGTCTTAGATTTTTCAACTTGCAATTTGGCCAATTTGATTTGATTTTCTTGAAAACTATCAACATCGCTTAGCTTAAGTTTTATATCAGCTATATTAGATTCTGTCTCCGATATTTGACAAATCACAGCTTTTAATTTTAGGCCCTCATCGTCTAATTTGTTAAATTAATTATAGTATTATAAATATTTATATATTTTTAGACAATTAACTAGTGGCGTAACTAGATTTATTCCTTTTGTAGGGCCAATTATAAATGTAAAATTAAATTTTAGCAAAAAAATAGATAGTGTTAATGGCATTCATAATATTTTAAAAATTTTAAGGGCAATAAAATTAATCTATAAATATATAATGTAATAGTTGATATGACTGATTAATACTAACCTTTAAATTGTTTTTTTTATGTTTATATAAATTGATTTTTTTTATATATTAATATGAAAATTGTTATATAAGCCTGATTTTTTAGTTTGATAAAAAAATGTAAAATTTTAAAATATATTATATAAAAATTAAATTATTAATTTAAAATAAAATAAATAATCTCATAACAATCATTTATTTTAGAAAACTTTATGGTGGCAGTTCCTCTACATATTCGAGGAAATCGTAAATAAATAAATAAATATTAAACAGATTCCCAATAATAATGTTAATATAAATATTGAATTTTCAATATACTCAGGCAATGGCGATAATTTTTTGAGTAGATTCGAAGACATCTTCAAGGACACTCAGATTCGGACATTGAAAAAGCAGGTTCCTTTACGAGAAGACTACCAGATGAGGTATATATCAAATTAGACGAACTAAACAAAATTGGGCTATAATGACTTATAATATATTCTAAAATCCACAGACAATATGATTTTAGCTACTGGAACATAGACAACTAGATAAAAAAGTTCTGGAATGTAATATTTATATCATTCTAAAAACACGTAAGAAATGATTTATTTGAAAAAGTGAAGAATAATTAAAAAAATTTTAACGTTAAATCTCTAAATTATGAATAAACTTATTTGGGACAATAATAATAAAATAAAATCCATTGACAAGTTAGAAGATTATTTAAAATTTCATGGTAGTAAGAATACTCTAAGCTTAATAGGTTATTTACCAGATGAATTATATTTAGTCATGAAAGCAGTGTTTCCAAGAGAGTTAAATTCAAGTTATGATGAAACATTATATACATTAAAGTGTTTATGTAATTAAATCGGCTACAGAAATAAAAGAAAATTGTTCTAATAAAAATTTTAGTAAGTCTAATAATGAGAATTATTATAAAAATAGAAAATTAGATAAAGAAACACATTATTATAAAAGAAAATATCATTATAATTGTAAATCTTTTCATATCAAAAAATTGAATTAAAACCCAATATTCAAAAGGAAAGAGATTCTTATAAACTAAAAGAAATAAATTATATAATAAAATTTGAAACATTTGTGATAATAGAAAATAAACTTTAAAGAAAATAAGGAAATAATCATTAAAGAAAATATTGAAATAAAAAAAACTCTTATAAGTAACACTAAATGCGATAAAAAAAATCGAGACTTATAAATTTGAAGACAATTAAAAGTAATATTCCGAAATCCTATTTAATAATGATAATTTTACAAATGGTGATAACAATTTTGTAAAATTGACAATGATAACGACGGAGCTTAACGACGAGCCAGCGTACTCAGAACAATATAAACAAATCAACGTGATAGAATCAAGCCAAGGATTACAATGACTTATGAACGGCTTGAACAATCATATGAACAACCAAAATAAATATCATTTTCCAAGACTATGTATGACAGACTGCACGATAAGATTCACATGCAATAAAAACCTGAGTGGAGAACATTATTTTTTAAAGGGTGAAATTTTGATATGAACCCTTAATACTAACCTTTAGATTGTTTTTTTTTATGTTTATATAAATTGATTTTTTTTATATAAATTGTGTAGATTAATTTTTTTTTATATATTAATATGAAAATTGTTATATAAGCCTGATTTTTTATTATGATAAAAAGATGTAAAATTTTAAAATATATTATATAAAATTAAATTATTAATTTAAAATAAAATAAATAATCTCGTAACATTTATTTTAGAAAACTTTAGTAATCAATATAACTAATAGTATAAATAAAATGATAAAAAATGGTATCACATATAATTTTAATAGTAAAGTAATTTTGATAAATGATTACAGAATATTGTACATGGAAAGTTGTTCAAGGAAAATAAATAATCATATGTATAATACCAAATTGACCAAGTTTGGTGTATTTAATATTTTTATATAGGTTCAATATCCATACATTAAAATTTATTCAGTTTAAATCGATAACTTTGAAAGCATCGAATCCAAAATTTTAGTAGTACTATTGGTTCTTGAAATATTAATTGTCAAAAGGGCCAAAAATGATCTTATTTTAAAAATACGATTTTAAAAAATTGAGATAAGTTAAAAAGATTGTTGTTAAAAATCTATTAAAAGTCTTTTAGTAAATATTAAAGGTTTGAATACAAATAAAGAATTATTCGATTGAATAAAATCAATAATTCGAATATTTAACGAATTAATATAATAATTCATTTATTCGTTCGTTGTATTCTAATCGAATTATTCGAATATTTTGATCGAATATTAGATATTCAAATTATTTTTATAATTTAGTATATATAGATATAAAGCAATCGAAAAATATATTTTTTAAAAAACTTCATTTTGTATTTAAGAAATTTTTATATTATTTTATAACTTCTGTTAAAAGAATAATTTAATATATTATATTAATACTTTTTATATTAAATAAAATTGATTAAATTTGCTTATTGTCTCTAATTAGTAACCACTTCTCAAAATATATATCATCTTTGTAATCGAGGAATATAGTTGTTAAATAATCTAAAGAAAAGAATAGTTTGAGGATACCTATGAGTTTTTTCGTATCCTCCATTTCTTGTTGTAGCAGATAAAAATGGTTGTTTTTAATTTTGAAATTCAACATATTCATATCTCGGCTCTTTAACTCTATAAGTCTATTGATTTCTTGATACCTATGTGTATAAACGTATAGGGAAAGAAAAATTTGGAATTGACGATTCAATAATTATTAAAACTTCGTTTATTCCAAATTATTCCTATATTTGTTACATTTTTCAAATTATTTATAAAAACTAGGCTAATAGATTTATGATATCAGATTAGTTAAAAATTCAGTCTTTAAATAGTTATAAAGATAAACTTCTAACTATTTTTTAATATATTATTATCTTAATTTAAGATATTTGATGTCAACGGTAAGAGAAAAATCTTTACATATCAATTCGGTGCAGAAATTTGGTGCAATGACAATTCATAGAGGATCTAATTAAGTTGCAATTTATTTTAAAATATTAATACAATTGGATTATTATTTGGAATTAATAAAATTAAAGGGCATGTTGATGGTAATTCGCAGAGCGTTGGTTTTATTCAGGGTTATGTATTCGACCGGTCAAATAAATTCGGTTTGATTGGTCAAATATGGTCAATTCAAATAAATGTTTTTTAAGAAAATATTAACTTTATTCTGAATATAATAGTAAAACGAATCTATAATATTAATTTTATAATAATATTTTTAAATCAATGTCATTCAATAACCAATGGTTAACTCTCCGTGGTAGAGTCTTGTTCTGATTCATATTCAGTATTATTATCTTCTTTAATATTTTTTAACTATTTATGTTGTCGAAATCTTCAATGGATTTCTGTTTTAGTAAGAATATTAACCCAAATCAACCGATGTAGTAAGGAATTGTTAGTAAAATGCCACTTAATGGGTATGGTGAGCAAGCCCATTCCACCAACTTGAGGTCAGAACTGATTGTTTTTTATGAAAGTTACTGCTTTCCATATAATTTGCTATTAAACACGCTGCTTTTACTTCTGAAATTTATGATATCACTTGAAATATTTTTATTCTCCTCATCTTATAAAATGACTAATTCTTGTATTATATCTAGTGTTGTTAAACGGCTAACTCAGTATTTTATCCAGAAGAATATTATTCAAGCCTGGAGATTTTGCTCATAGATGGCACAAAGTTCTAGATATCTATTATCGAAAACGAACCTAGGCAATATTTTTTGGCTAAAGCCGTTTTTAAAAATCGGATAAAGGTGAGCCGACAACACTAATTATATCACATGCAACATTAAATTCATTATTAGTAAGATGCTCTCATTTATATTAGGGACCCAATAAATAAGCAGCGTTGTGATCACACATATTTATATCGTTTTTTCTTAACTCAAACATTTTTTTTTCATCAGATTTTTTTCAAGTAATTGACCAGGTCAAATACTTTATCGTTCAATTGACCAATTTGCCAACTCTGGTTCTATTAATTATGACATATTTATATGATATTTTGATTAAAATGATATTTCATTAAATGTGATATATATTTTAATACTAATATCAAATAAAAATTTAATTTTATATGTATACCTGATTTATTTGGTATACCAGAGTTGGGCAGGTCCTCCGGAAATAAATCTAGATAAAGATTCTTTATAAAAAAATCAATCTTATATATAGATACAAGTATCTTATTTAAAATATCAAAAAGATACAAGATAAAAGATACTTGTATCTTTTCCTAAATTGGAATATCTTAAAAAAAAGATACTTTCAAATTATCATTACCAATTAAATTAGAATAGTTTATAAAATAGTTTTTATTATTTATTTGTGAAGATAACGATTTCCATCTGCAGTTTTGTCGAGGGTTCATCAGCATATGACTATTTATAATAATTATTAAAATATTTAATGATGAATTAATTATAATAATCAGGAGGGAGGGAGACTAGTATTTTTAATAGGAGTTGAAATATTAATTTGTAGAAGAGTATTTAAAATAGATTAATTATTTTATAAATCAAATTTTTCAAATGATTTATCATTAGACCTTTGCCGTTTCGGCGAACCTTGTAACAATAAATAACCTTTCAATTGGAGCTGAAAGGTATTGCAGTTTGTATTAAGAAAATATTGTAATATAATAATCGATGGTCTTATAAAATATGAAACATCAAAAATTAAAAGAATAAAATATATAATAATATTTCGATACCTTTTCTGTAAATTACTAGTCTTATAATAACATATCATCTTGTTACAAATCTAATGTTTTTAGCAAATAATATTTATTAATTTTAAAAAATAAAATCGCATTTTTTAATAATTTAAAAAATATTTAATTCATAAATAATATATAAATAAATATTATTTTTAATAGAGGTGGGCCCGGGCCGTGAAATTACGCGTGACCCAGCGTGTCATGGTGGGTCACGGCGTGAGTGTGAATAAATATTAAATTTAGGCGTGACGGGCCTTCCCAAAATTTTTCCCGGGCGTGAACATAAATTTCTCATGAATCAAGAAAATTTTAATTTTTAAAATTGTTTTTTTATAAATATAAATTTGCAATAATTATAATATATATTTTCTAATTTAATTTAGTTTTAACAATAATTTTTGAAAACAAAAAATCTTCTCCATTTTATAAACAACATCTGGTATCATGCCATTATTTCTATTTTCTTTTTATGTTTAGGTGTTTTATCGCGAGACTTTTTGCTAAATTTTGCTTAAATTTTTTACAGAAAAGTATATTTTATTTGTAAAGATCTTCGATCTGTAAATGCAACAGAAAGTGAAGGGTTTTTACAAGCTAGGCCAAGAGTTAATAAATGTTGGTGTTAAATATGGACAACAAAATATAAAAGATTTACTTGTGAACCGGAAAACTCTCATGAATACTAATAGCTCCAAAAATATACGATAAAATTAAAATTAAAAGTGCGATCAATAATAATTACTTGTTCCATAACCATGGATTCTTGGACGGATGACTATAAATCGAAGTTTTTAACCATTACAGGACATATTATCTTTAAGGATTTAGAATTGAAAACATTTATTTTGGCCACAAGGGAAATGAAAACAGGCGTCAATATTAAAAGTGTAGTCAATTCAATTTTAGAAGAATACACAGAAGTAGAAAATTATTAAAATAAATGTATAGTTGTGTGACTGCTAGCGGAGCAAATCTATAAGTGCATTCAAAGATGACGAAACGTTAGCATATATGTGCCATATATTAAATATGCATTATATTAAGACAATTGTTTAACTAAAATAGCCTTAAATATAAATGGGGTAAAAAAAATAGTACGATATTTCAAATAATCTACAGCTTGCAAAGCAAATTAAAGCATACCCTTAAACAAGATGTAATAACTAGAAGGAACTATGCATATATCATGATACAGAGTTTCTTAAAATCATATTCTGAAATGCAAGTGTCGTTTAGCAAGCAAGAATTAAATAGCCACAATTAATATTATCATCCTACGTGAGTTAGATAAATTTTTATCAATATTTTAAGAATGTTCAGATAATCTGAGTGCAGATTCTCGTCCCCAATAAATGAAGTTAATCTATGGAAACAAAAATTAGTAAAATTTTGTTAACCTTCTGAACGTGATACAATAATAATCAAAACCTTAAAAAACAGAACAATATTTCTTTTAAAAGAAAGATTTATTATGCAGCAACTACATAAGGTAGGCTTATTTCTGGATCCGAATTTCAGAGGTCTTGTTTAGAAAAGGATGATATATATATCAAAGACCTGCAAAGGTACCATTTGTATGGACCAGCCTGGCCCGGATTTTTTTAAAATATATTTTATTTATTTTTTACAACTAATAATGGCGATTTCAAATATTTGGTTTTAAAATATACAACCCGGCCAGGATATTTTTTTTAAAAAATTTTCAGGCCTGGCCCGGGTAAATTTATAAAAATTAAAATTTGAGGAATATTCATTTCCTTTTTTGAGAAAATTAGCGAGTAAAATTTTGTCAGTCAAGGTAAGTTCGGCTTCTAGTGAAAGGTTATTTTCTGTAGCCAATCTCTTATTAGTGGAAAGGCGGAAAAATTAAAATAGATGGACATTCTTCTTTTCCTAAATAAAAATTTCGATTTATAGATTGTATTTATTTTTTCTTATTAAAATGGATTATGAAATTAGAGAAATAAATAGAATAAATCAGGGATCCAAACCGAACAGTTAAACTGCTAAAACCCGGTATTTTTTATCAAACCTGAACCGAACCTAAACCGCTAAAAAAATTCAAACCGAACCTGAACCAAACTGCTAAAATGCCTCTGAACCTGTTCGAGTGTCATGATTTTATGTTTATAAAATAATATGTAAGTTATTAGATTTCAATTTTATTCGATTATTTTATAGATTATCATCAATCACATTTGATTGATAAGTGTCGGTCATAATTTTTATAGACTTTAGTATATTGTCATTTTATAACATTTTCTAAATATTTTAAGCTTATAAACATATTGGCAGTGCCGGCTACCCAAGTTAGTGTGGAAAGATGTTTCAACAATTAAATTTATGCTATCTCATTATAGATGTAATTTGAGTGAGCCGATTGAAAATATATTAATTGTGCGGCTTAATAAAAAAAATTTAAGTAAAAAAAGGAAAATATTGTTCATGTTAAAATTAATCATTGATATATATTTTTATTTTTATATTTATAAATTAAATATTATTTTATAATGTGCAATTAATAAAAATGAAAGCTTTATATATGTGTTTTTTAAATTAATGATAAAATAAAAAAAATATTTTCCCTATACAAAATTCTAATGCCGGTTTTTAGAAGTTCGAACCCAAGGATATTTTAATTTTTTACGAACCGAACCTGAACCTCAAAGCGTTATTTTTATCAGAACCTGAACCCGAACCGATATTCGTTTCGGTTTGGATCCTTGGAATAAATTCAAAAAAGTGTAAAATTATAGTAATAGTTTTGAAAAATTTAAAAGCAGTGAATTTTCGGGCGTGAATCAAAATATTGTCTTTCGTGAGTGGGCAAGTCGGGTCGAAAATTTTTTAATGATAAGGATGAATGGGTGTGAATTTTTTTATTTCCACCATGAGTGGGTGGGTTGTGAATAAAATATTAGACCCAGGCCAACCTCTATTTGTCGTTAGCTAATTTGCCACTGGGCAGAATTATCCCACCGATTTGTGGTTGCATCAAGTTTTCTGCCCCGAATTGACGTGATTAGAAAATAATAAACGTTTGTCGTTCAATTTTTCTTGATTTTCTACTTTCCAATTTATGGCAATTTTTAAAAAAAAATTAATTTATCATTTAATAATTAAATACAATGCATAAAGATTTAGGACTTATTTTGGTTTTCTTTGATTTTATCAAATTGCGATGCCAACCCATCTGTGTCCATGATCAAATCTGCCAACTTGTTTTTGAGCTCATTAATTTCGAGGCTTTTCGAGAGTGCTGAAAAACTAGATGGATTGTGGTAACCTGGTTTAAAAAAACTATATGAGTAATTACAAACATAATGACTAAAGCAATCACTAAGGTGATCAGGAGCCATTTGTCTCCAACTTCTAAAGAGGTAAGCTAGAGGGTTGTTGAAAATAAAAATAAACAATATTTGTAGATTGATATTTAAATAATTGTTATAAAATTCTAATTTATTAATAGATATTTATTTCGATTTTAGTGCTAAATTAAATTTTAAATCATTAATTATAGATAACATTCTAACAGTTTAATTTATATATATAACATAACTAATTTTTAGATTACAGTTAGTGACACATAATGTTTAATTCCTCCTGTCCTAAATTATGAGAAATAATTTTGATTTTGTTGGGTGGAGGTTATAAAGAATGGCTCAATTAATTTGGACATTTATAAAATAATAATATCCTAATCCTATGTATTTTTTTAATTAACAACATCGATTTACTATGGTATAGATTTTGGAGGGGATTTGCCTCTATCAATTTTTTTATTATGTTGATGTTAATCATTAATGTTCCTTAGCAATTTAAGCAAACTTTCTGGAGCTCAAAGGATTTGTAAAAAGGACAAAAAGTTGTTGAAATTTTTTATAGAATTCTAATTTAAAAAATTGGACATGTTTTGAACTACTTTTTATTGTCTCATCATAATTTTAACTAGTATTGACTGTTTTACAGTGGCATCAACTAAAAATCTTGTAAAAAGTTTCATTTATTTTGGCACACTCAATTTTTTTTGCTCAAAGAGAAAATATTTCAGGCATACTCAGAAATTTAGATGGCCTACGTTTTCACCCATTACTGGTAATAGAGCTAGTTTTTTTAATCAAAGATAGGTTATTTTTACAATCACTACTATTAATTATTTATATAACTTGTTAATAAATATAAAATTAGTGTTATTTTTTTATCAAAATTGTTTAAAAATTTTTTTGACTTTGGTTTGTGTTAATAATGAATAGTAACTTCAATATTTTCGACTGTAGCAGTAGAGTAAGCCATACTAAAAATCTGCAAAGCCTGGCTAACATGCCTGGCAAAAATATTTTCGGGATGGGCAAAAAAATTATATAAAAACAATTCTAGCTAATATTTTTAATAAATTACTTAAATTTATTTTCTCAATATTTATGTTCTTTCCATTCTCTCTTTTTTCTAATATTACCAGGGGCGTAGCCATGGAGTGCCAAAAACAAAGCATATATGGTAGTCATATTTACCTGATATTCGATCTGGCATCCATGACCAATAAAAAATTTTTAAACCTAAAATTAATTGATTATGGGCTTAAGGGCCCCATAAAGAAAAAATCTAAATGTATATATAATTATATAAAACTCATATTAAAATGTTTAACTTATTGTTTATTGGGAACAAATTCATATTTTACAGAAATATATGCAGTCCAGCATTTTTATATGATTTTGGGTTATATTATATATAGTATTGTACAATGTAACCTCCAGATACAGTCCCATATGGCTCCAGAATATCACCATCCAAAGTTACACATCGTAGTTTGATTTGGGGATGAAAAGCTATTTTTTTGGCTGTGTCGATATCCTTGCAAAAAAGTGTATTACCAAATACAAATTGCATGGCTAGTCTTATGTTTTCGTCTGTATATTTGATTATATCTATCATTGGTATCACGTTTTCTGAGCCTCCACCCTTTATTAAATGAAGTAAATAAATGTGGAAGTAATGTCGTTAAATGGCTAAACCGTGGTTATCTACAACTCGAGTCAATTTTAGTCAACGAATTAACTACTACTTGAGCCAATTCATCAACTCGCATGAGTTGGTTCATTTGCTTCGATTTTATTTGTGCTCAAATTAATTATGCATTTTCACTAAAATATTAGTTTAATTTACCCAATTAGGTTATTTGCTATTCGATTCCTGATCAAATTAACTTGGCCCAATTTGGCATGACCAATCTGATACTGTGGTCGAAAGATTTAAGAAAAAATAATTAAAAATATTTATTGGCTTAAGCATTTTTTTAATTATAACCTTCATTCAAAACCTGGCTAAGCCAGCTGACTTATCCGTTTAACAATTCTTATTCTACCCTTCTCTCTTAAATATTAGGATTAAAAATGAATTTAAATAAAAGCTTAAATTCAGAGTCACATGGCATTGAGGGGTCAAATTTTTTATAAAATAGTCAGCTAAATTTTTTAAAAATTATCGCTTTTAATGTTTTACAGTTTGTGTCCAATGATAAAAGAGAATTCATTTATCAAATAATATAAAATGATTTTGATTGAATAAGCAATATAAATGTATTTGTATTTTTTTAAATACAATTTGAGTCGCTAATTCGATGATGCTATTTTTGATATATTTGGGCGTTATTTTGTTGAGTGGAATGAAAGTGGTTCGATTAACTAATTTTCCATGCATCAAAATTTGCTTGGCAGTCTGTTCAGTGTCAACTACTACGTTATTAAGCTTCATTTTTATATGCCAAAAAAAGTAAAATACAATGAAATTGAATTTGATGTGTCAAAATATTATAAAAAATTGTGGGCCTCATACAAAATTATACTTTGACAGAGTTAGGTAGTAGTGAATACGTGTATTTAAAATTAAGTATTTGTATATAATTGACTAATTTAGAGTATTTAGTATTGTAAATACTAAAAATTAGAGCATCTTTTATCTATTATGATTTTAATCAAAATATAAATTATATTTTTAGATATTAATTGTGATCTGAGTTAGAGAAGAGAATCAAGATATTATTTATTTCATTCTATTTTATTAAAATGATTAACATTCATACTAATTAATGAAATAGAAAAAAATACTTTTTTTCTAGATTTTATAGAATAAATTCTAGTCCACTGATTTAGGATAATTCATGAAGTGTTGTTTAATAGCATGGCTGGTTTAAATTTTAAAAACGGCTAACTTAATATTTTAGCCTAAAAAATATTGTCTAAAACTCGAGATTTTACTAATTGATAAGGCTTGCGTAATATTTTTCTGGATAAAGGCCTTAACATTCCCTACATATCATTTAGCCAAATTAGACAGAAGTTGCTTCCAAATATCCTCCAAAATCAATCTAGATCTTAGTGTAAAATGGAATTCCCATATACCCAGTGTAGTTCAAATAAAAACCCTGTGGTTTTATTGCAAAAGTAATTCATAATTGAATAAATTATAGATAAACGGTATAAAGTTAATAATATTACCCTACCACCAGCCGCTACCTCTATAGCACGACAATATTTCTGATTGGTCAACGCATTTATAAGGTTTAGGATTTTCCCCTTAACCTTTTCGCTTGATTTCATGTTTGCGAAATCACTGAAATCGAATTTCAATTCAGGGTAATTGCCTTCTTTCAGGCCAATTTCATTTTGAATGTTCGCGATCAACTGATTCCTTGATTGTAGTTGAACCTTTAATAGTTTATCGGCATCCATTTCATCCGGGTTTATATGGTACGCATGACTTTTTAGCTCGTTCTTTGTAAAATTCAAGAAAAATTATTAAACTAATAAATCATATTAGAATGGCAAGTCTAAATATCAATTCTTAACTAATTACTAAACTGCTAATTTTAAAAAGCAACAGCAAAATAAATATGGAAATTGAATAAATGGTTCAAGTGATATGAATTAATAATGAAAATGTTGCATAAATTGCTAATAATTAGCAACTTCCTAACATGATTACTTGAAGAGTATCGAGAGTTTTCTCGATGGAATGCAACAATTTTATGTTATCTTTGAATTCTTTTTCTTGAACGGGAAGATCAATTTTTTCGTGTCTAGAGAAGTTGTTTGATTTTTCGAGTTCGCCCCTCAAATTGGATTGTGCATGAGTTAATTTCATCTGAATTTGTTCTTTTTCCGTTTGCAACTCTGCAAGCTTTGATTGTAATTCTAAAATACAATAATATTTTTGATTTAGTAGTAATTTATTTCAATGAAATTAATGACAAGTTAATATTGAGCCAGAATTAGCGTGATCATTCTGACACACCAAAAATTCAATGCAGTCAATTGGGTGCAGCCAATTTGCTCAGCGATAATTCGGCGCGGTTAATTTACCGCCCCCTAACAATATTTTATCACGCGACACTTTATCACGACAACACTTACTCAGTCATTTGATTGTAATGATCGATAAAGGGCTTACTAATTTGGCGTAACCATTAATGTATTATTATCATAATTTAGTAATGTGACCAACGAAGGACTAGAATACTCACTTAATTTTGATTTCATCTCTGAAATAGCTTTTCTGGCATTAGATTTGGAAATAGCACCTACATGAGTTGCTATATTTTATAAGGTTATTCAAATGTTTTTGAATAATATATTTGTCATAAAATAATATATTGTATTTATATTTAATATTATTTAAAAGGTCAGTGTAATTGAATACTTATAGAAGTTAAATTTAATAATTATAAAATAGTATATATAGTAAAATAAAGATACTAATTGTTTTGATTATAAAATTAGTGACGAGATAAAAAAAAATGCGGTCTTCAGTCAAGTTAAATATTAAATAGAATTGTATATATCTTTTTAGAAATTATGGGTGATATTTCAAAAATTACATTTAAATCAATTCCAAAAAGAAGATTGTTCTCTTGATGATTATGTAGATTATATAAAATATATATTGAATGTAAAGAATATTCCAAAATGACGCAACTTTGAAAAAATTATTCATAGCATATAGAGGAATAAATATAATAACCAAAATAAAAAAATTATTATTTCTAAGAAAAATTGATGATGTTGTATGGGCACATCTATACAAAGTTGCAAAACAACTTAAAGATGAAAGAACTGTTTAGTCGCGGACCAACAAATCCATATTGAGTTATTTAAAAACTAAAAAGGAACTAGCCCGTAGATGCTAATTTGAAGATAATATTGAACTAAGAATTCGTGATTAATTAATCGCAGGATTATTGATGTCATAACTAGATAAAGAACTACGTCTAAGATATCCAGATACTAGAGGCAAAGACTAACCGTTAAGAACAAGGTTATAGAAATAGCTTTAAATAAATGATATTAATAAAATGGTTTATAAAATCAAAGAGACGACCAAAAATAATGATAATAATAAACGATTAAATCTAAATGATAATAATCGACGATATAATGATAATGATAATAGGCACTATCAAAATGATAATAAAATATACGTAAAAAGAGAACCAGTTCAAAGTTATAACTACTAGACAAATAATATTATAAGAAAACCCTGATATTTTTGTAATAGTTTTCATGCTATTCGAAATTGTCCAGCATACGGAAAAGCGTTCAGCAAATGTAAGAAATTAAGCAACTTAAAGTTTATGGTACAAATTACAATAGTAACGATGACGATTTAGATTTCTCAATAAGAAAAGTCTACAAATATGGACAGCACTCAACAATTACTATATTAATAAACAACCCCGAAATTAAAATAGAATATGATCAAATTCAGCAGTAACCATCATTAATGCAACAATATGGAATAAAATTGGGAGGCCAAAAATTAGATGGTTAGAGTCCAACTACATATGGAAATAATACAATAAAAATTATGGGCGAAGCTTATGTAAAAGTTCAACTAGATGATAAGATAAAATGGATTTAGACCTAGATAAAAATAAAATAATAGCAATACAAAAAAATCCAACTCCAAAAGATAAACATGATATAAAATCCTTTTCAGTTATATTAAACTATCATACAACACGGTTCATACCAAACTTACATAAAATTATAGCCGAATTACATAAAAAAACTAGTAAAAATGTTAAATGGAATTAGACTAAAAAAGATGATACATTATTTGAAAGAGCAAAAGAAATATAGTTTTATAAACTGGACCTCGAGTTAATATTAGAAACAGATGCTTCTAACCAAGCCAAGAAAAATATGATAACTGAAACGAATTTTCAAGAAGCTAAAGCAATAACAGGCGTAGTATGGCAATAACAGAGATTAGATTATTACGTTGGGCCTACAAATTATCTGAAAAAACATTTTTATAAAAAAATGAAATTCCATTATAAATCAAATATAGCTGAAGACAATAAGTGGGCATAAAAGCCATATGATTACGATATTATGTACAATGGCGCTAATAATATAATATGCTTTATCGCCAAATCCAATAGAGAAAAATGATGATAGATTAACAAGCGAAAATACAGTAAATTATATAATAAATCTTACGTATGACACATTAACTCTATCTAGAAAAGAACTGAGAGAAGAAACTGCAAAAGATCCAATCTTAAAAAGAGTAAAAATATTAATAAATGGTACAAATATACAAAATCAAGCACCAGAATTACAAACTTTTATAACAAAAATAGATGAAATATGACGACGGTATTTTATTTTGGAATGGCAGATTAATCATTCCGTACTCACTACAAAAAAGAGATTTACATGTATTGCATAAGGGACATCCGGGTATTATATCAATGAAATCCATCATGAGACATTATAAGGTGGGAACAATTAGATAAAGATGTTGAAAAACACTGTATCAAAAACAACGCAGAGATATA
The DNA here is from genome assembly GCF_954871325.1 of Gordionus sp. m RMFG-2023. Lineage (NCBI taxonomy): Eukaryota > Metazoa > Nematomorpha > Gordioida > Chordodea > Parachordodidae > Gordionus > Gordionus sp. m RMFG-2023. Next base: position 21,860,421 of record NC_088777.1, read on the forward strand.
CCAGATTGCCATATATCAGTAGAATCCGCCATCACAACCCTGGAAAAGTGAAGAAGAAAAAGAAAAAATCGCGAAAACACGCCGACGAAATACGAACAAGAGAAGAACTAATTGAACCCGATACAATAAAAATAGATGACAATATAACGTTAAAAGAAGATAAAATAAAGCCAAGTCAAGAAAGAATTCAAAACCGTCGAAAGAGGGAATGAAAGCTAACAAAATGATTAATAGACTAACTTGAACTCGGTAAATAAAAAAGATTAGTAGACGAACTTGAACTTGGTGTATTTATATTTAATATTATATAGATGAATGTAATTGAATACTTATAGAAGTTAAATTAATTATAAAATAGTATATATAGATAAAAATTTTAAATAAAGATACCAATTGTTTTGACTATTAAAAGTATGATCAAGGCGACTTCTTATAATATCATTAAATTTTGTAGTTATAAATGAATTGCATTTTTGAGATTTATTTTTAGCGCACTTCCTGGATATTGATTTATTTCTATTTGTTCTAAATTTCGTATATTCATAATTTTGATATAAGAGGGTAGGTTTATTTTTTGATATAAGTCCAAATTCATAAAAATATATTCCTTAACATATAATAATATAGAAAATTGAGCTATATATAAAGAAAAAAATATTATTATGTTTATGGGTAAATTCAAAACCTTAATTTTTAAAAATTATAAATCTTTGTGAAAAAACGATTGACTTAAAAAATATCAAAATATAAATACATTATTTTCAAGAATTTTAAGAGATAAGAATTTTATTAGTTAATAATAAACATAACAAAAACACCACACTTAAATTTTGTTATTTATAATTAGGGCTGTGCCGATCCACATATTTTTCGCCGATGCGATCGATCCGATATGGTTCACCCGATAAGATATTTATATTGATTTTTCACCACCCCCACCCCCTTGAACCAAATGTAATTAAGAAATCAATATTTTTATGCAAAAAATCTAATTATGCATTTAATTTAATTTTTTTACTTCAATAATTAAAAAAATTTTACGGATATTGGTAGTATTAAATGAATTTTTCTTTATTCCACCCTATGAAATTAGTATTTCGTAGATAACGCATTTTGAAAAATTAACTTTGTCTTTTGAAAAATATTTCCATAATTCAGATACCATATTTTAAAAAATTCTTTTATTTAAAGTATAAATAATAAAATTGGCGTTATTATTTAAAAAGATTTAAAATACCTTGGGTGTTCCTTTCTATTTTATAAAAAAAAACTTTTAAAATACTATAAATCTATTTTAAAAAATAAATAAAATTTAAGGGGTGTTGTGTATTTGCATTGTTTAAAAAATAATTATTTAGAAAATATTACTAATGTAAAATAAATATATATAAAATAATAAAAAAAGATAAGATCGGTTTTTTACAGGCATCGGCTCGATCCTATATTTTTGAAAAAGGCTAAATATCGGTGCCGATCTGATATTTAATATCGGCACAGCCCTATTTATAATTTTTAAGTGTCGCATGATAAAGTGCCACAAGATAAAGTGACGCGTGATATAGTAACTGAGTGATAAAATGTCGTCATGATAGTCCTCATGATAGTGTCGCCGTGATAAAATGTCGACGTGACGCGTGATAAAGTGACTCCAAATTGACCACATAGGCAATTCTGATCAGTGATAGTTTGGCTAGTCAATATGGCGTGGATTAATAGCAGCAACAATTCGCCGAAATAAAAATGATAAAATAAAACTTAAAATGAGCAAAACAATATGACACTTAGGATGCCACGACAAATCTGCACAATTATTAAGCGTAATAAATAGATATATTTGGTGTCACGTCAATTAAATGCAGAAAATTTGATGTGATGAATTAAGAGGGGTATAATTCAGCGCGCAAAATAATCAAATTGCTGTTTTTTTTAAATATACAAGATTTATAAATAAAAAAAATAGCAATATCTATGGTAGGGTAATAAAATTTTATTTATTTACTAAAATAATCTTTATTATCTAAAAAATAAGCCTAGACCAATTCTCAACAAATTTCCAATAATATAGGAATAATAAGCACTAGACACAGTTTATAATTTAAGAAAATTTTCTTGAAATAGTTATCTTAACCTGATTGCATCTTATTTGATTATTTATAAAAAGAAATACATGATTTTTATAAATTATGTACTTCATAGGCGTTAATATAAAATTTATATTAAATGTTAGTTTTGTAATAACAACAAACGACCAATCTTTTTATAACATAATTAATATGGCAATGATAAAAAATATTTTAGACATCAACTAATAAATTACCTAAAGATAACTATTGTAAGGATTATTATGTAAAGAAATGCTATCTTAAAAATACAAAATATAAAATTTGAATTAATATTGTTATATAAATTTATGTTTTTTTTTTAATTTTAAGAAAACTCATAAAGGAAACCATTTAAAGGTTACGAGTAATTGATAAAAAGTGCTAATAAAAAGTTTATACACCTAAGTTATCGTGACAATGTTCTGGTAGAGCTAAGATATCATTAAAGGACATAATAATTACCATAAAACATATAGCTATGTGTAAATGTAATAAAATAAATATTAAATATATTTTAACATAGTTTTTCACAAATTAAAAATTTTGTTTATAATCTAGGTTCATCCAATGCTTTTCCATATAACAAGATTCTGTGATTTTGCCTATTAACTCAATAAATTAAAAATTTTATAAATTCTCAAATTAAGAATTTTGTTTACTGCAAATTCTCAAACTACACAAATCTAGATTCCTTTCTTGACATAGCAGAAGCTTTATTAGACTTAAATTCAAATATTCATGGTAAAAATAAATAGAGGCTAGTTTTGTCAAAAGCCAAAAGGGGAAAATGTTACTTTTCTTTCAAAACTATCCCTATAGATTTTACTCCCAAAATGGGGATATTGCAAAATATCGCTATAGAGTAGCATATTGTTATGCCAAATGTATATATGAGGTGTATACATAGCCTCTGGTAAACATGATCATCTATTTGAAACTGGGACATTCGAGATGCTTAAAACTAAAGAAGCACTCGAAAACATAATAGCTCACAATCCTCTTGAGATACGGTTAAATATTTATCAACAAACTATGGAAAAGATGTCTGGAGGACCCAGAAATAGAAAACTATCCTGAGGCCATACCAACATTTATATTCTTTAGGAGTCACATAGACAGACTCCTTATAAAATACCGGCCCCTATGCCTCAATCGATATAGAGTTATCAGCAAGTATTCTACAACTTGCTAAAATATATTTTTAAAAAATCCGGACTGGGCCTGATAATTTTTTATAAAAAAAATCCGGGCTAGGCAAGACCGAAAAAAATCCTAGCCAGGACGTACAAAGTAGAGATCTGCAAAGTTAGGTCAGGCTCATATCCGGCCTGAACGGGCTTCGGGCCTAATTCTATTTAAAATAATCGGGTTTGGGCCGGGCCTAATATTTAAAAAAAATTAAGGCCGGGTCGGGTTCGACTTTGGAAATTTTTTTAAAATATATCTAAATTTATAAATTTTATATTATTGAATTTTTTATGTAAAATATATTATTTTATTTTATTTATTGAAACTAAGCGACATATAACATATGTCTTTATTTTAAGTAATTATAAAAATTAATTTCTATATTTAAATAAATTCATGCCGTCGATAAATTTTTTTAAAAAAAATTTCAGGCCGAGCTCGAAAAATTAAGCCCAATGCAGATCACTAGTATAAATGGTACCTCTGCAGTCTCTGATTAAAACTAACAATAGATTTCTACATTTTAATTATATTACAGTTTTATCTTAAAATAATAAATTTATAAATGTTGAATTTTTATATATACATAGACCTGTGCACCGGCTGGCCATACACCGAAAACGCTGCCGTTTAGAAAAATCTCGCTGGCACGCCACTGATTTTCATATCGGCGGCGAACGGCCGGTGTAAAAATTACTTCCATATTTTATACCTTTTTATTCTAATAATTGGTCAACATCACTATTGTAATTTTTTTAATGTCAATCAGGATTTTGATGAATTTTTATTTTCTACTATTTTAAAATCATAATTATATTGACGTCATTATAGATTCAATCAATCAAAAATTCCAAAAGTTACCATAATTTTACATATTTTTAAAATGGATGCATCTACATTTAATAATTCTATAAATAATTTTAATATCTGGAAAATAAAAAATCCATAGTCTAGAAATTTTTTGGATACTTACACTTAGTGTTGTTAAACGGCTCGTTTTGAGCCGATTTTTAAAAACGGCTAACTCAATATTTTAGCTAGAAAAATATTGCCTAAGTCTCGAGATTTTGCTAATAGATGTCTAAACCTTTGTTCCTTCTACAAACAAAATATTCAGGCTTGCGTAATAGTATTCTGGATAAAATATTGAGTTAGCCGTTTTTAAAATTCGGCTCAAAACGAGCCATTTAACAACACTACTTACACTTAAAAAGAGATAACAAAACAATTTCCATAAATTTTCACAAATTTTACTGCAATTGTTGCTTAGAAATGGCTATTGGAGATGATGATGATTCAAATAAGCCATTTCCACAGTATATTTTTTTAAATATTATTTTCTCATATATATCCAAAATCTTTACTAAATTAAAATATATTTTTTGTAAAATATAACCTCACTTTAAAATTCAAAACTTTTCAACAAATATTAGCACAAGAAATTTGTTAAAACACTTGACTTCTGAACATAATATTAAAGCAGATACTTCATCAAAATCGCAAGATTTAAAAAAATATTTTATATTCAAAAACAAAATTCCAGACAAATTCTAAAACCTCTAAAAAATGGCTTTTAGCAAGAAATTATGTGTTACTATGTTGTGCTGGCTTATTACCTTTTCAATCAATGGATAATATAGGAATGAAAGATTTTTTGAAGGTATCAAATTTATAGGTTAATTAGAACAAGAATGCCGCAACGATATTCACAAGATGTGGACGTTCTAAAATTTTGGAGAGAAAAGAAGAGTGAACTTCCCAATCTTTCCAAGCTCGCCAAAAAAATTCTTTGCATTCCGGCTAGCAGCACACCTAGTGAAAGAGTTTTCTCTACCACTGGATAGATGTTTAATTCAAGGATATCATCATTATGTCCCGAAAATTTAAATAATATAATTTTTATACTTGATAATTATAAAATTACGAAATCGATTTTGGATTTATAATGAGTTTTCTATTAAATAAATATTAAAAATTATGCCGAGATAACTGTAGAGTAGTGTTATTTGTTTTTTTTAAAAAAATTATTAAGCAATTAAAAAAATTTATGTTATAAAAATTTATAACTGCGCCGATTTTGTTGACGGCAGCTAAAAATCGGCTCGCCGCCGGCCGTCGATTAGATTTTTGAAAATTGCGCCGGCCGCCGATAGTTTCATCGGCGCACAGGTCTAATTAAATAATACTTCACCAATAAATCAGATTAATATAGATTCTTGTGGAAATAGGCTTTCGTAGGCGGAGATATCATAATGCTCTCACCTTGCAAACTGTCAGGTCAACATTGACAGCCTGGGTCATCATCCTTTCCACTTTTAAAAGGGCGCCATAAATGTCACCAGGAAATAAATATAATTACCAATAGAGCTTTTCACTCTAATAATAGTCCATCGAGCTTAGAACCAGCAATTTAATTGTATATAAATAAAATAATTCAATATTAGATATTTATTCATTTTTAATAAGTCTATACTAGATGCCTCAGTAATTGTTTGACACAATCTAATATGTTTGATGATTTTTTATTATCTTCAAAAGATCTTTTGAGGTTGATATATAACTTTCGGTTCAATATTTTTCAGTTTTCTTTACAAATTTTACATAGTATTATTAGTCATTGACTTCAATAGGCTTGGTTACTATGTGTTAGTGTGTTCTGCTAGTATTTAGCAATATTAAAATGATTATTTATAAGTTTTTAATATTTGTTTTTATACATCTTTTACCTATAATTACTTATGGATTCAATATCTGCAAAATTAGAATTTATACTTAACTTATCTTATTTCTCATAATCAACATGTTTTATGTATTATCAGTAATTACGCTTGTTATTAATACAATAAAATTAGTGTAACTATATTTTTAGGAAAGTGTGAAATCTTAATAAGATTAGTTAAATACGATTCTTATGTAAAGCATATATAAATATTTTAAAAAAATGATGTATAAAACTTATGAATTGTTGGGTGAGTGTAGTTGATTCACCCCCCTCTTGGACTTCGAACATACCCGTGTTGCATGCTTGCAACCTTGTTTGTGCATTACTGCAATCAACTTGAGCATCTTTAAAATTTTGTTCCAATTTTTGAAGAGGTATTTCGTAATCGTTCATAATCTTTGCGTTTGTTTTCTTTTGTTTTTCCTCCTATAGATGATTACATACAATAAATATAATATCTATGATTTAAATGTATGTGTCAATAAGATATTTTGGGAATACACTATTGTTTTGTTAATGTTTGCAAATAAGATAAAATATAATAACTACAAATACTACCCTATGTTATTAATGCTCATTCACTCATATTTTTTCTCATGCCTAAATTTCTAAAATACAAAAAAAATATGTTAATATTAATTTTTTTATAACCAAATAGACAATATTCTTGGTTAAATACAAATGCAAAATTTAATAAATTATCTGTAAGAAAAAAAATTAGTTAAAAAATAGATTAAGTGAAATAGCAGACAATAATATAAAAAAAATTTAAAAATAAAAAAAATTGAAGGCAACCACATTTATTTGGTACAAGCAGCCATTTATAATGTTTAAAATAGTCACTAATCTATTCTAGATAATGCTGTAAAGTAACGGCGTTACCTTTTTTGAAGAAAAGGAACGCCATTCGTTACCTTCTTCTAGAGGAGTAACGATAACGCGTTTCTTTTTTTTAGTAACGGTAAACGTTACTCGTTAACTTTAAATTTTTTCTTAAAAAAAATTAAAAAAAGAAAAACATGTTTTATTGTACTATAAAATTACTTTTATTTAAATATGAATAATTTAAACCAAGTTTAACCCATATCAACAAACATTCCTTCATTTTTATTTTAAATTCTCGTTGTTAAATTTTTAGTCGAATGTTAACCTAATTAATATTCAATCATAAATCAAAGTAAATGTTAATAATAGTATTATTATTTTATTTTATAATTTATTTTAAGAATATTATGTCCATAATATACTTACTTTTTCAGATGAAGATGATTTAACCCCAATTTGAAACATATTTTAAACCAATAAAGAAAATTAAGGGTACAAAGTCTACACTTAAATGTAAATTGTGTCGCAAAGTAAATATTTCAAACTCAAATCATCTATTAATATTATTGATTAAAAATTATAACAAAAATATTTCCTAACCCAACCTCATTGAAAAAGATTTCCCAGCACGGCCCAACCCAAAATAAAAATTAAACACAATCTGGTTTTGCAGACATTTACTATATAAATTATGTCGAAATATGGTGCAGGCATAATGAGATTTTTTAAACTAAAAAAACTTATGCTTAAATTGCTAAACCTCCATAACTATATATTTAATCATATATATAATTAATAAGGTCTGTTAAAAAGTTTTTATATATAAATAAGAAGTTGGAACCTGAACGAAAAAAAAAGGTTAAAAGTGATTCTAGTTCCAGTGAATCAAATTTTGAAAAGTAGGTTCAGGTTCCTAAACTACATTTATAAAGGTTCCTGGTTTCAGATATTGTTAAAGCAATCAAAAAAAAATTAAAAAAATGTAAACAATAAATATACTCTCTAAAATACATCATGCAATATTTTAAACAAATAGGTTCTAGTTCCATTTCTTATCAATTTCAAAATAGGGTTCCAGGTTATGGTTCTTAGATTTGTCAAGATTCTCAGGGTTCTGGTTCCAAAGTCTGATATTAAATTTGGGGGGCCACCTCGCCAGTCAGTCCATGGGATCGGATATGAGTCATTATAGATTATTTAAGAAACTAAAACGCTCGTATATACAAAAGATAAGTAAAACTTTTTTATTAAAAATAAAAATTAATTAATTATAACAATTTATAAACCAAAAATTTGTTAATTTATAAACATAAAAATTAGTCTTTTTTATAGAGAAAATAAAAAGCGCAATTATAAATTAAAATATAATTGCAAAGTAAGAAAAAGAACTTTTTTTACGAGGAGTTGTGTTAGTTTTATCTTACATAATTGGGTATAAAACCTACCATTCCCTATACTTTTCGGAACTCAAATTATACCTCTGGATTCAGGGCGATCTCCGAGACCTAAATATCTAATTTATATTTACCGAACACCTTACTAAGGAATCCAAAAGTACGAAAAACCCCTGATTAAAAGAAAACATAAAAACCATATGTTTTATTTTTAATGTGATTAAATCAAACAAAAGAGAGACCTAAAATACTTTATTTAATTTTTATGTATTTCCCCTCAATATTTATTTACATAAATAGTTATTATTACGCTAATTATATTCATTGTTTATTTTCTATTGCTATACTGTAAATTTTATTTGTATACACAACTAATCCGAAATCATGGTTAGACCTCGTATTATTCAAGGAACTTTTGCAGGGAATAGACCCCCTCTTGATACCGCTAACCTACCGCTAGGACAGAACCCGAATCTGGACGGCATTAACCTCATTCTCACGCCGGACAATTCAATGGACGCTGTCCCCGTCGATCCCAGTACCCGTGCTATTATCCTAGCGATGAACGCCATTTCCGATCGCATGGCAGCACTTTCTACACAAGTAAACCAGGACCGACAGCGACAACGTACCCCGTCACCTATACCCCGAGGGAAAGAGCCCCACAAGTGATTGGTACACAGACTAGCGAGGCGCCGCCACCGCCATCTACACCAGGAGCACCGCCCACGTTGCCCTTGGTCCAGCTCGAACCGCCAGCGACATCCGCTGAGGCTTACGATAGACTCATGAAAGTTTGGGCTGGCTTGCAGCAAGATCTCCTAGAGCCCAGATGCAAGGCCAATGACAGAGATCGTCACGAGATCAAGCACATCGCCGAGGTGTTGGAGCTCCTGTCGCCGGAATCCGACATCAGAATGCTGAAAGTTCAAGCCAAAAGAATTCGAGTGTTAGCGCTAGCCATCCACTGGAACTGGAAGACCGCTAGAAACAACGATGCCTCGTATCAAGAAAAATTTTTATGAGGGGAAAACATCACCGTTTACCAGGACCCTTTGCCCTTTCGAGATAGGGGCCGAACAGGCCCCGCTACCTCCAGTTACCGTAAGCGCCCCGAAAGGAAGGACACGGCCCCCGCCAGGGGCAAGAAAAGGAAGTAGCGACTCCGTCGTACTCCCGATTCCCCTTCTATCATCTCCCTCCTCTTCTCTACCACTATCTCTTCTACCTCCTACTATCAACCCACCGGTACATCCAGGGGTTACCGGTCCGAGCAACGGCCCACCGGCTCGAAGGGCGGGAACATCGCAGCCCCCTAGCTGGCTAACTATAGTAAATAAATTTCTTAGGGAGCTGAGGCATCAGATGTTTTCGCCGACAGACACTGACAGGGACAGTGATGCATCGGATTCCGCAATAGACAGCAATCATACCCCTGCGTGCAACATCCCTGAAGTTAGCCCTCCGTCAGTATCGGATATTCCCTCATTCCTATCGGAGGACTCTGGAATACTCGAATGGTGGACACCTAGTCCCCTTTCTGACTCACTACCATCGAGTAGCTCGGCGGACAGCAGCGCAGCTCGGTCAATCATCTCGGAACTACAAGACTCCGTCTATAGCACCGACGATGAACCTGGTATGCCCCAGGGAGGCGCCTCAAGCACACCCAACATTCCCGGTATCCTCAATGGTATCGTTGTCGGGGGTCCTAGGAGTACCTTTTCAGACGAACAGCTAGCCGCTCGCCCTAGCCTCAATATCAGCAACGCAAGACTTACAGTGGGACCACTTATATCTCCCTTCACGGGAAGAGTTGCTGAGAGAGGATTTCGCCCGCGCATTGATCACCTCAAAATAAACAATAATAATAACATATACTTCAAACACAATACCCGCGCGGGCGTACACAATAAATACCATGACATCGTAAGACAACTCATTGTCGCCAATGTCATCGAGCCGGCTGACGAGGACCAAATCTGTTCCCCGCTTTTCGTGATTCCCAAAGGAAATGGAGCGCCCAGAGTCATCAGCGACTTTTCCGAAGTCTCTAAAAACTTTTTGCACTACCCCTTTCGTTTGAGATCAATCCCGCTCATGTCAGCCAAGCTCGAACAGGCATCGTACGCCTGCAAGATTGACATCAGATCCGCCTTCTTTTCCATCCCCCTAGCTAGCGGCGTAAGGAAATTTTTTGGATTCAAATTCAACGACAGTAACTACCGGTACAAGGTGCTACCCATGGGAGCATTCTTCAGCCCCTACTGCCTCCAATCCATCATCCTAGATGCATGCGCTAAAACCGTCAAGAAAGCCAATTACAACGTCTATCTGGACGACATTCTGATCTATGGACCCAACGAAAATGACGTTAAGTGGTCAACTCGATCGTTACGCTGCACCCTCGAAGGCTGGGGTTTGCAGAAAGCGCCAGAGAAATCAGTGTTGGATCCCACACCGCTAATCACCTACCTAGGTGTTCCCATTGACTTAACCAACAAAACTGTCTCCGCGGATACTGGTACGAGAAGAAGACTACTCAAGTGTCTAGAAGTCTTCCGGCGACACTCCTACCAGCACCTTGACATAGGGATCGAGCTTGCAGCCAGGGTCCTAGGGGTTGTCAACCACTACGCCTACACCATAACGGGTATGTCAAGACTATTTTCACCCTACTACGTCACTATGAATAGCGGACAACTAACCCCAGTAGTGGACACCTTCCTAGCGTTCACCAAAGCGCGCCTAATCATTGATGCGTTAGCGACACCTTTGCCCTTACATTATTATGCAAACTCACCCGTATACGTCGACGCATCTAATTCCCACATGGGTATTAACTTCTGGGAAACCGACAACCTCTCGGTAGCATACAGTGAAGCATGCCTCTTCTTCAACATTCCGATGCACGCAATATCCCATATCAATGGTAAGGAAATTTTAGCGGTCGGCATGGGAGCAATTATGGCAATACACCGTAACAATGAACACCCAATGATCTTCACGGACTCATCAGTGGCATACTATACCTTTAGAAAAGGAGGCTCGCGATCCCCATCACTAGAAATCATCATCACTCAGATTATGATAAAATTAGGATTGTCCAACTTCACTGCCATCTCCCAAAATATACAATGGATCCCCACTGAAGACAATCCAGCCGATCTACCATCAAGAACCTGGATGGCACCAAGGAGACACTTAGGACTCTTCGAGGGTCCCATACTAGAAGGAGCAATCTTACTTCAGCAAGACGACGAGTCTCTATTCGGGCCCCAGTCTAGCCAGGATACCCCTTCGCTAATCTCTAACCTATCAATACTCGAAGACGACGCAACTACCGTCTCGTACAATTGGGATCAACTATCCATTTCTTCCCAAGACATGGCCTGACATACGTCAATCAAAAATCACAGCAATAAACAACACTTAGCTAGAACGATTCATCCCTCAATATTTATTTACATAAATAGTTATTATTACGCTAATTATATTCATTGTTTATTTTCTATTGCTATACTGTAAATTTTTGATTGACTTGTTTTTAACAATAAAGGCCTTAGGGACATCAAAGCCATAAAGGCCGAGATGTCCGGTTATCTCCGGAAATAACTGCGAGAGCAAAACAAAAGTGGGATAAAAAAAAAATTTTTTAATTAAAGTGTATTTAAGGCTATGCATAAGAGGTATAAAAACTAGATTAAAATAAAATATGGAATAACATATTTAACAGATATAAATAAATTTTTTGTAGTTTTAAAACAATATATGGGAAAAAAATTTAGTTTTTTAAAAAAAATGTAGATCAATTTTAATTTGAAATAATTGGCCTATTTGTGCCCTCTCCATCCCTGTTGATTTATGACTAATTACGTCATTGTTTTAGCTACGTGAAGTTGGCCGAACGATTGGAAGCACTAACGAAGAATCATATGTCATTTTTTAGTGCTTCGTTAGTGCTTCAATCAGTATAGTAGCCGAATTTAAGGGAAAAAAGTTATAAACAAAAATAAAAATTTGTGCCAACTTCACGCTTAAAAGTCGATTGGAAGCACTAACGATGAAACTTATATCATTCTTTAGTGCTTCGTTAGTAGAGGTTAGTGCTTTAATCAGTTTTGTAGCCGAATTTAAGAATAAAAAGTTATTAGCAAAAAAATAAAAATAAACAAATAATGGCGACGTGCCAAAACAAAAACTATAGGAGTACTATACATCCGGTTTTCGCCATTATTTAGTGCTTAATTAGTATATTTCCGTAATTTATTTTGTTAACCGTCATATGAAAAAAGTGCAAGCTAAAGAAATTTTTAGAGGTCAAATTTCGGCTAGAAAATTATGAAAGCACTAACGATGAAACTTATATCATTCTTTAGTGCTTCGTTAGTAGAGGTTAGTGCTTTAATCAGTTTTGTAGCCGAATTTAAGAATAAAAAGTTATTCACGAAAAAAACAAAAATAAACAAATAATGACGACGTGCCAAAACAAAAACTATAGGAGTACTAAACATCCGGTTTTCGCCATTATTTAGTGCTTAATTAGTGTATTTAAATTCCGTTATTAATTTTGTTAACCGTCATATGAAAAAATTGTAACACGCTAAAGAAATTTTTAGAGGTCAAATTTCGGCTGGAAAATTATGAAAGCACTAACGATGAAACTTATATCATTCTTTAGTGCTTCGTTAGTAGAGGTTAGTGCTTTAATCAGTTTTGTAGCCGAATTTAAGAATAAAAAGTTATTAGCAAAAAAAATAAAAATAAAAAAATAATGGCGACGTGCCAAAACAAAAACTATAGGAGTAATAAACATCCGGTTTTCACCATTATTTAGTGCTTAATTAGTATATTTAAATTCCGAAATTTATTTTGTTAACCGTCATATGAAAAAATTGTAAAATGCTAAATAAATTTTTAGAGGTCAAATTTCGGCTAGAAAATTATGAAAGCACTAACGATAAAATATATATCCTTCCTTAGGGCTTCCTTAGTAGAGGTTAGTGGTTCAATTACTTTTGTAGCCGAATTTAAGAATAAAAAGTTATTTGCGAAAAAAACAAATAATAGCGACGTGCAAAAACAAAAACTATAGTAGTACTAAACATCCGGTTTTGCCATTATTTAGTGCTTAATTAGTAAATTTGAATTCCATAATTAATTTGGTTAACCGTCTTTATAAAAAATTGTAATATGTTAAAGAAATGTTTAGGAGGTAAAATTATGGCCAGAAAATTATGAAAGCACTAACGATGAAATTTATACACTTCTTTAGGTCCTTAGTAGAGGCTAGTGGTTCAATCACTTTTGTAGCCGAATTTAAGAATAAAAAGATTTTTGCGAAAAAAACAAAAATAAACAAATAATGGCGACGTGCCAAAACAAAAACTATAGTAGTAATAAACATCCGGTTTTGCCATTATTTAGTGCTCAATTAGTAAATTTGAATTCCATAATTAATTTGGTTAACCGTCTTTATAAAAAATTGTAATACGTTAAAGAAATGTTTAGAGGTCAAATTTTGGCCAGAAAATTATGAAAGCACTAACGATGAAATTTATATCCTTCTAGAGGTTAGTGCTTGAATCATTTTTGTAGTCGAATTTAAGAATAAAAAGTTATTTGCGAAAAATAAACAAATAATGGCGACGTGCCAAAACAAAAACTATAGGAGTACTAAACATCCGGTTTTCGCCATAATTTAGTGCTTAATTAGTGTATTTAAATTCCGTTATTAATTTTGTTAACCGTCATATGAAAAAATTGTAAAGTGCTAAAGAAATTTTTAGAGGTCAAATTTTGGCCAGAAAATTTTGAAAGCACTAACAATGAAATTTATATAATTCTTTAGAGCTTCCTTAGTAGAGGTTAGTGCTTCAATCAGTTTAATAGCCTAATTTAAAATAAAAAAGTTATTAACAAAATAAACAAAAAATCTATCAGCTACAAACATTTTATTTTTACCATTATTTAGTACTTATTTTGTAAAATTTAAACCCTAATTAGTTTGATTAAAAACCCCAAGTAATTAAAAAATGCATATTGTAACCAAGTCACAAAATATTATTTCCACTACTGTCTAAATAGGTCCATTGAACCCCATTCTTGTGTAATAATTATATAATTTTTATTATTTTATTGTAACAACTACATTTTTTCTCCAGCATCTATTATTCTGAGGTGTCATTGAATGATATAGTTTAAAACATTCTCAGAAATTTTTTATTCTTAATTCAAATTGTTCTTTTTTACTAAGTTTTATTTTATTCGAAAAATTTACGCATATATTTATTTCTATCATAAATTTTAGTTATATTAGGTTCACAATATTATAAAGTACCCGTCGAACCGTGCTCAGACCTATTTTTTTTAAAATAAATCGGGTTCGGGCCTAATATTTTTTAAAAAGGGCCGGGTAGGGATGGGCCTAGAAATTTTATTAAATATATCTAAATTTATCAATTGTATATTAAATTTTTTTTGTAAAATAAAGATATTTGATTTTATTTATAGAAACTAGACAACATATAACATATGTCTTTTATTTTGAATAATTTTAAAAATTATTTTCTAAATTTAAATAATTTCGGGCATGACCTGGCCGGGTCGGTAAATTTTTTTAAAAAAATTTCTGGTTCGGGCCAGACCGGCAAAACTTTTTTAAAAAAATTTCGGACCGCGCCGGGCTTGAAAAATTAGGCCCGATGCAGATCACTAATACTTATGTAGGAATTCTGAGAGTTCCTGATTCGATAAATTACTGACATATTAATCCTTCAAATTTTCTGACACCTTTCTCGACGCCTAAGAAAATTTTAGACCAAAACATTAAAAAATTATATTCGATTCATAAATTTGACGTTCGTCTTTATTAAAAAATTTTTTTTAAAAAATTATATCAAAATATTTTTTACAATAATTATGGAAAGTTATTTAACTATATAAGAATGTTTCACATTATGGAAATGTGTTACATACTATAAAAATTTACAAGTAATCAAAATTTTTTGAGTAATATAAAAAATTAACCACAGAATTCCCCACATGTGATTAATAAATCAACACTCCGCTGTAAACCATATAATAAATAAAAGCCTAACAGCTGCACACATTACAAACAATCTTGAACCATCAAATTTATCTCAAGTAGATGGTTTAAGACCTGATGGTATGACAACCATACCTTGGGCCCTCGGCAAATCACTCATTGGGACTACACGTGTGTCTCATCATTCCCTTCAAACATAAATTTCAATTTAATAACACAGGCAGAAATTAAAAAGACAAACAAATACAAAAATTTTAAAAACTTCATATTCACTCCAGTAGTGACTTCTACTAACGGGCATTTTTTGCCTTCAACATTTATGTTTTTAAAAAATCTGCGTAATAAAATACGACTATTTACAAATGAACCAAGAGAATTCCTTTTTAATCGACAAAAAATTAAAATAGAAATTTTTAGACACAATTATGGTTCATTTTTGAGGACTCAAGAATTTTATTTTTAATTATATAATTATAAATTATAATTTTTTAATTAGGTTTTACATATTTTATAATTTTATATATTTTCATAATCCTTATTACAATTTTTTTATAAAGACGGTTAACCAAATTAATTACGGAATTTAATTTACTAATTGAGCACTAAATAATGGCAAAACCGGATGTTTATTACTCCTATAGTTTTTGTTTTGGCACGTCGCCATTATTTTTTTATTTTTATTTTTTTTGCTAATAACTTTTTATTCTTAAATTCGGCTACAAAACTGATTAAAGCACTAACCTCTACTAACGAAGCCCTAAAGAAGGATATAAATGTCATCGTTAGTGCTTTCATAATTTTCTGGCCATAATTTTACCTCTAAACATTCCTTTAGCCTATTACAATTTTTTATAAAGACGGTTAACCAAATTAATTACGGAATTCAAATTTGCTAATTAAGCACTAAATAATGGCGAAAACCGGATGTTTAGTACTACTATAGTTTTTGTTTTTGCACGTCGCCATTATTTGTTTTTTTCGCAAATAACTTTTTATTCTTAAATTCGGCTACAAAAGTAATTGAACCACTAACCTCTACTAAGGAAGCCCTAAGAAGGATATAAATTTCATCGTTAGTGCTTTCATAATTTTCTAGCCGAAATTTGACCTCTAAAAATTTCTTTAGGATTTTACAATTTTTTCATATGACGGTTAACAAAATTAATAACGGAATTTAAATACACTAATTAAGCACTAAATAATGGCGAAAACCGGATGTTTAGTACTCCTATGGTTTTTGTTTTGGCAGGTCGCCATTATTTGTTTATTTTTGTTTTTTTCGTGAATAACTTTTTATTCTTAAATTCGGCTACAAAACTGATTAAAGCACTAACCTCTACTAACGAAGCACTAAAGAATGATATAAGTTTCATCGTTAGTGCTTTCATAATTTTCTAGCCGAAATTTGACCTCTAAAAATTTCTTTAACATTTTACAATTTTTTCATATGACGGTTAACAAAATTAATAACGGAATTTAAATACACTAATTAAGCACTAAATAATGGCGAAAACCGGATGTTTAGTACTCCTATAGTTTTTGTTTTGGCACGTCGCCATTATTTGTTTATTTTTGTTTTTTTCGTGAATAACTTTTTATTCTTAAATTCGGCTACGGAACTGATTGAAGTACTAACCTCTACTAACGAGGCACTAAAGAATGATATAAGTTTCATCGTTAGTGCTTCCAAAAGTTCGGCCAATATCACGCTTAAATCGTGACGTCATAATTTTTATTTACCTAATAACTTTTTTTCCATATGGCGGTTAACTAAATTAATAATGGAATTTAAATACATTAATTAAGCACTAAATAATGGCGAAAACCGGATGTTAAGTACTACTCTAGTTTTTGTTTTGGCACGTCGCCAATATTTGTTTATTTTTGTTTTTTTCGTGAATAACTTTTTATCCATAAATTCGGCTACAAAATGGATTGAAGCACTAACCTCTACTAACGAAGCACTAAAGAATGATATAAGTTTCATCGTTAGTGCTTCCAATCGACTTTTAAGCGTGAAGTTGGCACAAATTTTTATTTTTGCTTATAACTTTTTTTCCTTGAATTCGGCTACTATACGGATTGAAGCACTAACAAGCACTAACGAAGCA
This sequence comes from Gordionus sp. m RMFG-2023, assembly GCF_954871325.1. Taxonomy (NCBI): domain Eukaryota; kingdom Metazoa; phylum Nematomorpha; class Gordioida; order Chordodea; family Parachordodidae; genus Gordionus; species Gordionus sp. m RMFG-2023. Next base: position 21,877,811 of record NC_088777.1, read on the forward strand.
CTAAAAAATGACATATGATTCATCGTTAGTGCTTCCAATCGTTCGGCCAACTTCACGGAGCTCATTGTTTTTACAAAAAATTTCCACAAAATTGTACTTCTTTAATTATATTTTTTTTATAACATTCAAATCAATTCCCAATCCATACAAATTTAATTACAAATAAAATAATCAAAATATTAATTTTTTTACATCAATTAAAGAATTTTGAATCTCTTTGAGCTTTTGTTTTTCATGAGATAAATTTTGATCAGCATTTTTTGTTTTACTTTCCATTTTACTGTCTTCTCTTTTAAGTTCACCCAATTCTCCTTCTAGATGTTCGATGTTATTCCCCTTTTCCTAATTTTGTAATAAAATACAATATATAAAGTCTCCTATTAATTAATTAAAACGTTCAGACAGAAAAAAATATTGAATGCCAGAATCAGAAATGTACCTTTCCTTGATCCAGCATAAAATTGTCCATATTTGGATTAATCGATTTTTAAATATAATATTTTTTAAGGTAAAAAAATTCGATAAAAATAATTGTTCACATCCCCCCCCCCCATGGTGATTCGGAATCCCAATTTTAAACCATTTACTCAGACATAAATTTTGAATAATAAGATTTTACAGAAAATGAATTTTGAGATCAATATACCTACCTTGTATAAAATTTTACCGTGAACTTTTGAAAACAGCTTATTTTAATTTTTCACATAAATTCAAAAATCTATAAAAATAAATGAAGCGATAAATTTTTTGAAATTAATATAATAGGTAGGTAGTAGTGAAATGATATCCGGATAAATCAGATTATTAAAAACTAAAAATCGCCTTAAATATAATATTTATAATTGAGAGATTCCAAATCATCATGGGAAATATCGGATCAGATAGTCGCAAAGACATAATTTCCTAAAGAAAATTATAACTAGTAATTAATCATTATTTTTTTATTTAAAAAAACTTCAAGGATTGGTTATTTTTCGTAAAAATGATTTGAATCTAATTTAATAAACCATTAAATTCGTAAATTTATAAACCTTAAATTTTGATAGCTAAACTTTTTATAAATATGATAAACTTTAAGCTTAATTAAATTTATTTTATATCATTGTCCTTTTATTTATAATATATTAAAATTGATTTTAGAAAGATGAATATTGATAACTTTGAAGATATAAGGTTATCTCAATTAACATACAATTTTAAGAGTTAAAAAAATATATAAAAAGAAGAATTAATTTAGAACGAAAATAAATTAACTAATCCTTTATGCATGATCTGATTTTTCTCACTTTATTTCAAAATTGAACCTTTTTCCAAGCAATTAATCTAAAAAAGATTTGTTAATTTAAATTACTATTATAATGATTACTGATTTTTGTCATTTCATAATTTAAAATTTTGTAGATTAAGTTTTGGCTCTAAATGAGTAATTACAAATAAATTAATTAATATAATTTTTTCATATATTTAAAATAATGGAAAAGATAAAATTACTTTTCCTTTTTTAGTTTTGTTACATAAATTTTAAAAAAAAATTTTTGCTAAATTCTTTTGTATTAAATTTAGAAATAATATACTTCTCTCTAGTGTTGTTATATGACTAGATTTAGTAAGCTACAATATGACTCAAGCTAAGTCTACCAAATTAGTCAACTATTCATATGCCCATTTTGGTTTGAATAATATAACGGATTCTTTAAAAAATATTCAAAGATTTTGATTTTTAATTTCTAAAATAAAAGATATATGGCTACAAATATATCTAATTCATGTTTTTTTTTTAAAAAAATATTCTTGAAAAGTAGAAAATATGGGTGCTAGTCAACGTCGTTTTAGTTTTGCTAGGTTACTCGACTATGACTTTTAGTTGTGATCAGAAGAACTCGATTAATTGTCAACACTATTTTTCACTGTAAATATTTACTAAAACTCTTAATAATTTCTAATATCAAAATAAAGTGTATAATTTCAATTAATTTTTAATTATATTAATTTAATATAAAAGAGTCAATTTTATTTAAAAAGCAGTTTCAATTTAAAAAATTAAATACAAATGTGAACAATATCAAATCAGAAATATATTTTAAAAAATACAAATAAGAATATATTTTAAAAAAAAAATATTAAATTTTATATAGAAAAACATTTAAAAAACTTCAAAAAAAGATTCATATCATCCTAGAGAGGAGTGAATGCTTAGGAAATTAGACTGGCAGATTTCTCATCTGCTGATGAAAATAGAATTCTTTGCTGAGGTCGCCTCTATATTTTTAAAATTAATTTTAACAGGAAGGTCCATTTAATTCCATTATAAAGTTTATAATTTTTGATAAAAAAAGAATTTCTCTGAATTTTATAAAATTTTAAGCAAATGTCACTAAAACTAGCTACATCTGTAAAAAAAATGGAATGCCAAGTTTTTTCTTTTATCAGGGGATACTTAAGTTTTTTTTCTTCTGTAGGTAGCATAAGTAATTATTTGTTTTAATATTATTAAAATATATTTATTATGATATTTTTATAATAATAAAAAATATAAAATAACAAAATTTTAAATTTTACAAAAAATTCTGAGGTTGAATGGTTTAAAAAATATTTTTGGAATATAATACATGTTTAACTGCCTTTAAGTAATTTAGCAATAAAAACTAAAATATATATAAATATGTAAAGAATCTCTACAATAATGAGAATATTATATAAAAACATTTTAAACTATAGTAGGACAATTTATTGTATATTATGCTAAATAAATATTCTTTATCTCGATTTTTACTATGAAGGTGAAAACTTGGCATTCCTATTTTTTTTATATATAATATATAAAGAGATTGGTCTTAACAACGTTTTTCAAATTTTATAAAAATCAGAGAAACTCATTATTACAAGGATTTTAAACTTTAAAATGTATGCAAAAATGAAACGATTTATCAACACTTGCTAGAGCACCAAGCTGTTGCCCATAAAATGTAGGGGAAAATTTGAAAGGGGGTACTTTTTTTTGAAATATTTTTTAGAAAATATTGTACCCCCATTGTTGTAGAGTAGAACCTCAAATTAGTTATTTTTATAATATAAATTATTTTTTTTTATAAAAATGCCAATCAAAAGTTATACAATCTGGATATTGATAATTAATGAGAATATTTATTGTTGAAATACAAAAAAATATTAATTAATAAAATTAAAATATTTGATAAAAAAAATTAAGAAATAAATTGTTTGAAAGATTTAAATCCTATGTTCTAAAATCAAAAATAAAATTCTATAAGGTGCCAACCAAAAATAAAGATTTAGAAATTCCAACCCAAAAAAATTAAGATAATGATGGTGGTAAAATTTTTTTAGAAAATATTGTACCCCCCCCCTCTTCCCCTTGGATATTTGGAGGAAAATTTGTTTTACAAGTCATATATACAAAAAAAATAAAAAAAAGGAAGTGATATAAAAAAATGGATTAAAATATAAACTAGTGATCTGCATTGGGCCTAGTTTTTCAAGCCCAGCCTTGGCCCAAAATTTTTATAAAAAAAATTTTTTTGTCCAGCCTGATCCCAAACAAAAAGTTTCATCGTTAGTGCTTTCAATCGACTTTTAAGCGTGAAGTTGGCACAAATTTTTATTTTTGCTTATAACTTTTTTTCCTTGAATTCGGCTACTATATGGATTGAAGCACTAACAAGCACTAACGAAGCACTAAAAAATGACATATGATTCATCGTTAGTGCTTCCAATCGTTAGGCCAACTTCACGGAGCTCATTGTTTTTACAAAAAATTTCCACAAAATTGTACTTCTTTAATTATATTTTTTTTATAACAATCACGTCAATTCCCAATCCATACAAATTTAATTACAAATAAAATTTTATGCTGGATCAAGGAAAGGTACATTTCTGATTCTGGCATTCAATATTTTTTCCTGTCTGAACGTTTTAATTAATTAATAGGAGACTTTATATATTGTATTTTATTACAAAATTAGGAAAAGAGGAATAACATCGAACATCTAGAAGGAGAATTGGGTGAACTTAAAAGAGAAGACAGTAAAATGGAAAGTAAAACAAAATGCTGATCAAAATTTATCTCATGAAAAACAAAAGCTCAAAGAGATTCAAAATTCTTTAATTGATGTAAAAAAATTAATATTTTGATTATTTTATTTGTAATTAAATTTGTATGGATTGGGAATTGACTTGAATGTTATAAAAAAAATATATTTAAAGAAGTACAAAATTATTTTATGTATTTAAATTATGTAAATTTTAATATTATTTTTTTGTAAAAAAAATGTTCTACAAATAAAAAATATTAGCGCCTTGTTTCTTGTAAGAATTTTAAAATTTATCAATTTATTTGACAAAATGTAATGATATCTATTTAAAAATTTATGCCTGACTTGGTTCCAGCCCAAAATTTATTAAAAAATATCAGGCCCAATTTTTTTTTAAAAAATACCAAGCACATTCAAAACTTATTTGGGCTGGGTGATAATTTGTAGATCTTTAATCCATTTTATATTCCAATCTTTATTTTATAATAATATAAATACCATGAAAAATATTAAATGACTCGATTTTTAAAAATGGCTAGTCTAATTAGCCAAAAAATATTACGCAAGTTTGGAGATTTTGCTTATAGTTGGCAGAGAATTTTGGACAACTATAACAAAATTTCGAGGCTTGTGTACTATTATTTTGACAAAGATCTTAATTTAAAATTGGCTAATTTATTTAACAATGCTAAAAATATGGTTATTAAAATATTCAAAAAGAAATTAATTTTAACAGATATTTTTCAATTATAGTGATGCTACATATGATGTTCCAAAATCAGAAGTATTTGTTAGTATAATATATTGAAAATGGTGAAACGCCTAAGGTTGAAAGATTAATGGATATATATTTTAGTAACCGATAAGGGTTGGAAATTTAGTAAATATTATGTGCAAATTTAGTTCCATGATTCTACCCCTTGAATTCTTAGTTAAGCAAAGCTATGATGATGCTTCAAGCATGAGTGAAAATCGGCTTTGATTTGAGCTGAGGCCCCAAAAGATAGCTTTTTTTGGTGCTATTGTAATCGATTATATTTAATCATTGTTAAATTATGCCAATCGATAAAAGAACTAAGAAATATTTTTGAGATTTTCTACGAGATTCACGTGTATTTTATGGCGTTAAAATATATGCAAAGCTCGAAACATGTCAGGGTGATATACTGACAAAATCGCAATAATTTTTACCTATCAAAAATACTACTGGGTAATATTATCTTTTGTTTAGATTTAAAATGTGTATTTTATATTTATATGATATAATTAAATAAGGCTATTGTAAAAAAAATTTATGATGGCAGTTTTTTTCTTTTCCGTTTTATGGCGATCTCCAGGTTTACCCAGGTAGGTCAGTTTACCCTCTGATTTTTCTTTTCCATTTTTGACGGTCCTTAGCATCAATATTTGTAAGATTCGTGCTTCTCATATCCGCCGCCATAACATTTGTCCACGTCATTTGGGCCTTGCTCTAGGTCTTGATTTTACTACTTCCATCAAGGTGCATCTCTTTACCCAATCATTTGTCATGCAATCCACATGCCCAAACCATTTTAGTTGATTTCGTCGCAATACCACTCCAATAATTTCTATACCCAATTTTGCCCTCAAATTCCTTGCTAGTTTTTCTTTCTCTCAGAGATACCGCACACATCCATCTAATCATCCTCATTTCGTTTCTCTCTAATGTAGCTTCATGCGTGGCTTTCATTGCCCATGTTTCGCCGCAATAAACTAAAAACTCCTCACAAAGCTTTGGTAAACTTTCCCCGGTTTTACACCTTGTCGAGGAGAGTGTGATCCTATTCTAGACCCAGATCACAGGGAACCTTTTAAGCCTCCATTGATGCCAAAAGACGTTGCCAGTCCCCAACAACGATGAGGCTGAAGGTAAAGGATTCTGAAAATCCTGCCATTTCCACCATGGCTAGAATAGAAAAATTTTATTTTATTTTATCAGTTTGTGTTTTGGATAAAATATTGTTGATAACAAGCTTGGCTTGTAGAAAATGGCAAGAGATGTTGAATACGGTTTGCAATAAACTAAATTTAATTGGCAAAAGATTGCCTGATTAATTTGAGAAGTATAATATAAATTATTGTCTTGTATCATCTAGTAATCTTATTAGCAGAGTTGTTAAAGTAGCGAGCTATCTTTTTTGGTAGCTATAGCTAATAGCGCATTATTTTTTTTAAAATCTACTTTTTAAAAATATAAGGAATATAACTATAAACATGAAAATTTAAATATAATATCATAATTAATTATAATTTTTATGATATATTATTTAATTTTGAAATTGAAATACATTTTCAATTTGTAATTCATATTTTGAATTTGTATTATAAACCTAACTCACGTGTAAATTATTTAAAATGTCATCGCAAATGGATATCCAAATCGTTGAAAGTGAGTCAGATGATAATATTAATGAAATGGAAGATACCTGGGAAAATTTTTTTCTTAATAACAATAATAAAATTTCCCATTTCCAAAATATGTAAAATATTTTGATATTAATATAAAAACTAAAACTGGCTACAAATTTATTTGCTTAAAATGTAAAAAAAATATATTTTCAAATCAATCCAGTAGCTATAACCTCAAAAAACACCTGAAGGTAATTGTAATTTTTAAATTCTAATAGTATTTATTTTATAAAAATGTTCATGTCAACAGTTTTAAGGAAATAGAAAAACATCTAAATAATTTTCGTATAGGCGACTCTACATTCAAAAATTAATTCAATTCAAACCACATATTAATAATGCACATGCCAATATTTCTCAGAAACTGGTTGATAAAGTTATTATTGATTTTATAATTGATACAGTTCAGCCAATGTCTTTGATTGATAATCCATCATTTACCATGATGATTAAAACTCTATCTCCTGGTACATAATTTTATGTTGCCAGAAACTAATGAATCAGATAACAGATAACTTTAAAGTGATGAAAAATGCTCTGATACCTATTCATCAGAGATGCTCATAATCTAATTTTGATAACAACAGTGGATGCTGAAGGAGTCCTAAGAAATGAAAATTTTTAAAGTGTATCAAGATTCACTTTTATAAATGTCACACTATATGGAATATGCAAAACAAATCATCTAAAAGTTCAGACATATTTTTAAAAAAATTAGGCAGGTATTTATTAACACTTAACCCATTATGAACTCAATATACCACTCAATTAAATTAATAGCATTTTAAGATTAGAAATGAATTTTCTGGTGATCATGTTAATATATTAACGATGAAGAGTATACTTTTATAAAAATACAGAAGTAATTCTAATTAATAATTATTCAATTTCATATCATTTTAATTTTTTAGGTTATGTAATATGTGGCTCTTTCCCTTGAAATTTTGGAAGGTGAGGATAATATGGAGATATCATGTTCCCACTTTAAATATTCTAATTTTACAGATTAAATAATCTAATCGCCTGCCCCTAATAAACTCTATGTTAAAAGGCATTGAGAGAAGGTAAATAAAATTTAGTTATTCTAGCTTAAAGTTAAAAGCTAAAAATTTATAAAATTTTATGATTAAGATATATTTTAAATACACTATTTCAGTAACTTTTAGATTACTAAACTTATAAAATGATGATATTGTATTAATTGTAATGATTCATCCCAATTTTAAACTAAACTTAACATATATCAATTCAGATGATGCTAAAGATCAATGTAATAAGCTAATCGTAAAGTTGAATAGTCTATACCAAACAAGATGGCCTAGTTACAAGCACAAAAATGACTTCCACTGATAATTTTTTTGAAATAAAAGATAACATAATAGAAAATCACCTCGCGTTTTTTAAATCTAAAAATACTCAAATGTTAATTTTTGATAATCTTACTTATATTAAAATTATGTATATAAAATTAAATACTGCCTTGCCCTCAAGTGCTAGTGTTTGATAGATCATTTAGTAAGGCAAAATTTATACTTTCTGATCATCGATCTAGACTTGGGGATGAGATGATAATATTGAAATGATTTTATTATTAAAATGCAACAAAATAGATAAAAAATGAATATTACTATAAATATTTATTTTATTACATATATTTTTTATAATCAAAACAATCTATATTTAAATATTTATAAATGTTGATTTTTATATTATTTACTATACAATAATTATAAACAAAAAAATAAAACAAATATGTTTCTAAATTTTTTTTATAAAAGGTAGCTTAAAAAGTAGTTAAAGCTACTTTTAAAAAATGCAGCTTCCTTTATTGACAAATAGTGGTAGCGGTAATGCGCTACTTTTAAAAGTAGTGTTTTAACAACTCTGCTTATTAGATACTAAATTTTTGAATGTTTTTTTATGAAGTGTAGATATCTACCTTTTAATTTTGAAGGTTCTAGGCTGGCTTCAAACATTATGATCAAAAATGGAGAGGTATATATACTTTCTTTATTAAATATAATATTTCATTTTTTAAAACAAACTAGTATATTTTATGCTGCACTTGATTTAATAATAATGCAGTTTAATGAAATATTTAATGATGAATTAATAAAATATTTAGATATAATATTTTTCCCAAAGAGAATGACAGAAAATAAATTTCAGATGATATCTGGGAATTTTAGCATTTGAATTCGAGTCAAGAGAGTCTTTCAAAATATTTCTCCTAAAATTGAATTGACTACACTTATAATTTTGACGTTTTTTCCATCCATTGCCTTTGTGGCCAAAACAAATGTTTTTAATAAAAATTCTTTATGTCTTATAATGTTTAAAAAAAACTTAGATTTTATTCATCCGTCCAAATATCAGTGATTATAGACAAGTAATTATTATTGATCATGCTTTTAATCTTAAATTTTATTTCATGGTATATTTTTGGACCTAAAGTATTCATGAGAGTTTTCTGGTTCACAACTTTTTTATATTGTTATCCATATGTAACACCAACATTTATCTCTTGGCCTAGCTTGTAAAATTCTTCACTTTCTGTTACATTTGAAGATTGAAGTTCTTTACAAATAAAATATAACTGACTTTTCTGTAAAAAGTTTAAGCAAAATTTAGCATAAAGTCTAGCGATAAAAAACACCTAAACATAAAAAGAAAATAGATCTAACGAAATGATACCGGATGTTGTTTATAAAATGCGGAAGATTTTTAGTTTTCATAAATTATTCTTTTTTAAAAAAGAACTAAATTAAATAAGAAAATATAATTATAAAATTGCAAATTCATAATTATAAAATTGCAAATTTATATTTATAAAAAAAACAATTTTAGAAATTAAAATTTACGTGATTCATGGGAAATTTATGTTCACGCCCGGGGAAAATTTTGGGAAGGCCCATCACGCCTTGGAATTTAAAATTTATTCACACTCACGCCATGACCCTTCATGGCCCGTGCCCACCTCTAATAAATACTATTATAAATCATTTTATCAATGGAAGAAAATTTATATAAATAATTAAATATTGACAAAATTATAAATTCTTTCATTTTCACTCTCCTAATTTGTTTAAATTATTTATTTTAAAAAATATTTTCAAGATTAACTGCTTTTTTGGAATGGAATATTTTATATAAAGGTAGGTGGGGGCCGGGTATTTTTTTATAGGTGGGGGTAAGAGGAATTTTCCTTCTATCATTCAGAAATTGTAGGGGCTCATGGCCCCAAGGTTAATAATAAATAAAGTATCTAATATCTCTTTAAAAATCCATAGAATTATTAAATTTATTGTACTTTTCCTAATTTTTTTTCTAATTCGTGTATATAAGTATCAAAGCTTAATATCATCAAATCTTTTTTTGCTATATCTGATTTATTACACTGAATTTTAAGCATCACTTCCGATAATTTTGTCTGATATTTTTCAAGAGATTCCTAATGAAACTAAAATATAATTTAATTAAATATTTTGTGAAAACTTGGGCATTCCAATAAATATAGGCTTTATAAATTTTATCAAAATGATCTAAATCTTGTGTAATTTTTTGATAATCAAGATAGGATGCTTTATCCTTATTCAACTTTTCTAACAATGGCATTATTTCTTCTTTAATAACCTTAAATAAATATATGTGTGTAAATAACATAACCATTTTATAATACTTTATGAATTTCTTCTAATTTTGAATCTTTCTTCTCAATAATTTTTAATGCAGAATTCCGTTTAGTATCATATAGCTTAGTTCCAACTGTTTCTTCAATAAGAGATAGTATCTAAATCAAAATTTAATATTAAAAATCAATATTCCTGCATTTTAAGGGATTATTATATAGTTCAAAATAATTAAAATGCATATAAACTTCGATAGCTTTCATATTCAATACTTTGGTAATACGCCCTTGCATAATTAAAAAATGTGGATTATTTACATTTAAATTGACTGAACGAAATAAATCACTAACACGCTGATTTGTTGAATTATACCCATTAATTAAATATTTATTTTTACCACCAGAAATAATCTAAAAACTATATTATATCTTAGCTATTCTTAAAATTCAACCTGTCTAGTAATTATAATTTCTTCCGAGTTGTCATATCCTATTGGGGACTGTGCTTTAAATGAATTATCAAATATTAGACTAACAGTAGCTTTTGTAATTCCAGCTTGACCATTTTTATATATGAGTTCTTGTAAATTGTTTACCCTAACCTTAAAAAGCATATAAGCATTAGAATATTTTCTTTACTTGAGATAAATTAGAAATTCCCAAAACAAAGCATATAGAATCCAGGATATTGGATTTACCACTTCCATTTAATCCTGTTATAGCATTAAATTCTTGATCGAAATTTTTAATCTCCGTTCTTTGGGAATAAGATTTAAAGCCATCAATAATGATTTCTTTGATATACATATTACTAATTGATCAATTTAAAAAATTGCGCGTTACCAAAAAATTAAATATACTCTAATTATATATGACTTGACAAGGCAAATAAACATCTGACATGTATCAATCAATGACTTTATTAAATTTAATATATTAAGTTATAAAATGCATCCTTGAAATTGAGTTTTAAATATCTGATCAAAATTCTGCTGAAGCAAATTTGACTGCGAGAGCCCAGGTATAGAAGCTCCAACAATTATATTCGATGGGATTTTAAAAAATTAGAAAGAAAATATAATTGTATGATATTAGCTAATTTGTATTGATGCAAATGTCGTAGATTAGCTCTAAACGTATATTAATATTATTTAAAGATATTTTTTAAAAAAATGCCTTTCATTTATAATAATAAGAGTATATTATAAACCAAATTGGAGTGTCACCAGCTTGTTATTTTAAACGTCACTTAAAATATATTTTAATGAATCTTCAATACTCTTGTGAAAAAAAATGACGTTAGTACTATGGTTGGGTTTAATAGGCCCCAATTTCATGTATATATTAAGTAATATTCATTATTTTCATTTGATATTTGGATATAAGATAGATCTAACCTCAGAGTTGTACAAAAGATCCTCTATGAAGATTTTTGAGCGAGATCTCAAAAATTTGAGCAGGATTGAAGAAAACAAGTTAATATTTGTGTTTTAAATTACTTTTATTTCTACTTTTAAAAAATCAAATAATAATAATGATGATATGTATACAGTCAAAACCGTTTAATTGCGAAAGCTTGGGACCAAAATATTTAAAAATTTCGCAATTATCCGATTTTTCGCAATTATACGATTAAAATTCAACAATTTATTTATTAAAATCAGTTTGTGTTTTTTATAAAGATATTTATCATCTATATATATTTTAATCATATAAGCCATCAAACTTTGCAATAAATACAATTTTTAATTAATGTAACCAACTATATATTTTAATTTGAATAAGTTATGTAACGAATACAAAAACTAAATTTTAAAAATTTATATTATTTGTTGAAACATATGATCATAGCTTTTTTTTCTTCCCACCAATAATCCTATATTTTTATCGTCAATTCATCAAGTTATTATTTTATAAAAAGTATTCAATTAATTTAAATCAATCAAATAATATTAAGATATCTGAAGCACTTGAAAGTAATGTGATATATTTTGATATATATATTTATATTTTCTCTAGATCTAGACATGATTATAGACAGAAAGGAACAAAGAAAACAAGACTTAATTATAAAAAGATTGTAATTATTTATGTATTAGCGTTGTTGATAAATTATTTTTTATTGAATAAAATTATAATTAAATTTGTTTACTTGATTTTATCTCATTTTTTATTTAAGATATGTAAGAATTAAAGCAAAAAAAGCTTTTGTGAAAGATAATAACATTTTTTCCTTTACAATACCCTTATATTTATTTCCATTAATTTTAACTACTTTTGTCATTTTACCTTCATTAAATTTACTGAAATATAATTTTACACAAATATATTATCACTTTTTAAATTCTAATTTATTATTAAAGCCAAATTTTAAAATATTTTGCCTAAAAAACTGGAAACAATAAGATTAATATAAAAGAATTTAAGTTTATTAAGTGTTTTGTTTTCATTCACATGATATTTGATTTAAAATCCTATGCCTATTCAAATCTTATAAATTCTAATATTATAAATATAAATGTATTAACAGACCATGCTGGAATGAAAGTTTATTAATGCTTTATAACATAAGATTTTATTTGAACTAATTTTATTATACATGTATCACAATTATTATAAAGTAATATAAGATTTAATAAAAATATTTTGTGATAAGAGTTTGGCTAGACTCTGGAGTAAATAATTCTTTTTCCACTATATTCTCTAGCTTTCTTAGTGAATCTTGATCCCTTAGATGTTCATGAGCAGATTCAAGAAAAGTATAATAACCATTAAGAGCCTGATTTTTTGTAATTAAATGATCAGATATCTCTAGGTTCCCTTCATCATTCTCGGAGCTTTCATAACCTTCTATAAAAAATAAGATTAATTAAAATTTTAAGTAATTAAACCTTCCAACTCTAATCTTATCTGATTACAAATATCCTGATCATCTAAAATTCCATGGCAGCTAGCATCATCATCGTGTAACGCATATTCTTCAAATATGGGATCAAATTCATCTTCTTCGTTGTCAGTTAATGCTATATCATCCTCCAATTTCCAATCAAATGCCATAGACTTATCAAAAAATTTAGCTTCAATAAAACACTTTATGATTGTGGTACTTGTCACCTCACCCCATGCAAATTTTATAAGATAGAGGCTATCATAAAGTGTAAATCTTTTATAAAAAGAGGTGGTGTCATTTCCTTCCATCAATGTTATCATTTTTCTCATGATACCCTTTCTATAATGACATTTAAAGGATCTAATTGCACCCATGTCCAAAGGTTGAATTAATGATGTTGTATTTGCTGGTAAAAAAATTAATTAAATTTTCTTCTTTAATGAGGAATCTCATTCTTTAAGAATATCTTCAAAAGTTGAGGTTGTCATCCAGCTGCTTTTATTGGAGTAGTATTTAACTGGTAATTTTTTATTTTTAAAGCACCTAGGGTTTTTAAATTTCCCTACAACATATAACTTTTTATCAGATCCATCCCCATTTATGATAAATAGAACTGTGACCTTTTTCTTGTCTGGTTTGAAGCCCAGTGGTTGAGTTCCACTAAATTCCATTGTGCCCTTTGGTAATGCTAGGTAGTATAGTCCTGTCTCATCACAATTGTAAATATTACTCCTTTGATAATCTTTAATCAGAGATGGGAGTGTATTTCTGCTCCATTCATTTGCATTAATAATATCTGCACTCCCCTTTTCATTGCAAACATTATAAAAATTTATATTCTGTCTTTTCCTAAATCTCTGCAACCAGCTGCTAGTAGGAATGCCTATAATTTATATATATATATATTATAAAAACTTATAATTACCTTCATTGAATGTTTGGCTAAAAAACATAGCTTTTTCTAACATCACTGGCCCATTTAGACTGCAATTTTTACTTCGCATTTGGGTAAACCAAACCAATAAAGCTGCTTCTGTCTTTGGGTAACAACTCATTCTAACTCCTTTAGTTGTAGGATTTTTATTCCTTAGAAATTGTGAGCATAGATTTTCTTTATTCGCTATTAAACGGTAGATTGTCGAGACGTGGCAATTGTAATTTGATGCTAATTGTGTTTTTGATGTAGTGTTTAATTTATCAATTATTTCTTTTTTATGCTTCAGGGTTAATGTTTGGAATGATTTTTTTACCATTTTTATATTAATTTCTGGCGTGGTAATGAATGAATGAATGAATGAATAAATGAATGGAAAAAGGTTAAATAAAAAAAATGATGAATAATTTTTTTCGATAAATTTTTTTATTTTTTCACTTATCCGATTAAATTAACGTTATTGTTATATAAATGGGACCTGAAAAATTTTGTAATTATCCGATATTTCGCAATTAACCGATTCGCAATTATAAATGTAATTTAACATTATACCATAGTAATTATTATCAAAATCGCGGGGTTTTTTCGCATTTAAAAGTTTTTGCACTTAAGCGATATGCAATTAAACGGTTTTGACTGTAACAATCAACTGGTATATAAACTAAACATTTCAATAGATATTCAAATTAATACTCAATTAACATTAAAATAAATTATTTCAACTGATCACAAATTTAAATAAACAACACAATTAACATTCCCCTCTTCGACAAAGTATCAAGTTGCTGCTCGGTGGGCGCATAAGTCTGTTTGAGTCGCGTGAGTTCATACGTTTAGGTTTGTTAAAATTGTTGTACGTTATCATTATCATAAGGAATAATTGATCAAATTTGAATATATGGAATACGGAATAAAATTTTATAATTGAAAAAAAGAATTTGGAATAAAAATTTTGGAAGATGGAATGATAAATATGTAGAATTCCGTAAGAATGATAAATCAAAAAAGATTATTATATAAAATTTCGCGTTTTTTTAAATTTTGCTTTTATATATTTTATTTTAAAAATTTAAGTAGCGTTTTATTTTAATATTTTATTTTAATAATTTAAGTTGTGTTTTAATATTTAATTTATTTTTATTTATTTTCAATCTCCGAGGTTTAAAATATGCAAATAAAATATTATTCATATTTCCCTCTCTTTAAATAAAAAATTTAAATTTCACACCCTAGTTTTAATTTATAAAGTGTTATTTTTAATAAAAATTCTTCATAAGATAATTTTTAGAAAATGATCTCATCACATCATTTAAATACTTATCTAAAATGAAGATGTTACATAACTTGTCTTCAAAAGCTTTATTTCAAAAACATTTTTATCATATTAAGTATTACTTATAAGGGTTATTTAAATCAATCATGTGATTTAAACCTTTTAATTCATGTTTTAATTACATTTTAATATATTTAAAATTAAAGTTTTATCTTCTTGTTTAGGATTTTTAATGGTTTATTTTTAATTATATCTAAAAATTCATCTTTAGGTTTAGTTAATTTACAACAATTGGTCATCATATAAGAAATCAAAAAAATATCAATATTTCACTAAGAAATTAAGTAAATAATTTTTTAAGGCTTTTTATGTGTTCAAATATGTCCATTATTGATTTACATTTAAGTTATTTTAATAAGTAAATTAACAACATGCCTTTATCTCGGCATAAAATTTTAATTTATAATAACTTTTCTTCTTATGTGTATTAGAATAATAAGTAATCATCATTGGTCTCACAATATAGAATTCATAACCTAACGTCCAACTTCCATATCGGTTCTTTCTAGGTTGTCACATTAGATTAGGTGTTGGTCATCATATTCCAGTCCAACATCCAGAGCCAGGACACCCTGAAGAAAGAAGCTTTTTGCATGAAAGAACGTGCTAAGGTTTGATTATTGGTCATCTCAATAAATTAGGTAGTCATCTCAATAGATTAGGTAGTCATCTCAATAGATTAGGCATTGGTCATATCAATAGATTAGGTAGTCATCTCAATAGATTAGGCATTGGTCATATCAATAGATTAGGTAGCCATCTCAATAGGTAGTCATCTCAATAGATTAGGTAGTCATCTCGGTAACAGATTAAATCATGGGGAAATATATTATTTTTTTTTTATTATTTTTTTATAATATTTTTTTTTTATTTATTTTTTTTTAAATTTTTTATTTTTTTTTTTTAGATTGTCTGGATTTTGGTAGAAATTTTTGAATGTTACCTTTTTCTTTCATTAGTGTTGTTAAAAAACTGAGACAAGCCGGCTTAGCCCTAAACTCAGCCAGTTTTTGAGCCGAAAATTAGACTCAGACTCAAGCCGGCTTATTGAGCCGGCTGAGTTGGCTTGCTCGAGTCGGCTCAGGAGTTGGCTCAAGCCGGCTCAGGAGTTGGCTCAAGCCGGCTCAGTAGTTGGCTCAAGCCGGATCAGGAGTTGGCTCAAGCCGGCTCAGGAGTTGGCTCAAGCCATTAGCTCAAGCCGTAGGCTCAAGCCGTTAGCTCAAGCCGAAATTTATTTATTTGTGATTAGTCTTTTTAAACGGCTGATCCAAACCCGCTTCTTAGCTTACTAATGTTGTTAAACGGCTGAGCCAAGCCGGCTTCTTGGCTACCATGCCGGCTTATCCCTAAACTCAGTCAAATTTTGAATCGAAAATTTGTAACTCAAGCCTACTTTTAAGCCAATAATTAATTTATTTGTGATTAGTGTTGTTAAACGGTTGACCCAAGCTGGCTTCTTGGCTTATTAGTGTTGCTAAACGGTTTGGCCGTAATTTGAAGCCTTTCATTGATTTTAAATCAGTGATGTAATAATATTACTGTAAGGTATTGAATGTTTTTCCTAGGACCCTTGCAATTTATTTTACTATCTCACAGCCAATATTATCTTTAGAAATAAAATATTATGTAAAAAAAAATAATAGCATAATTTAGGATTTGATATAGAAAACTGTTTTACGCAGGCGCACCCTACCTAAGTAATAATTACACAAATTTATACAAAATAGATTAACATTTTTTATAAAATAATCATTCCTTAAATAAAATTCTTTATAAAAAATTCTCTATAAAATCATTCTCTGTAAAATAAATCTCTATAAACGACATTCTCTATAATTGTTTTCTCTGTAAAAGTTTCTCTATAATTGTTTTCTCTGTAATGGTTTCTCTGTAATTACGCGATAAATAAATTAAACATAAAATTACAAATAAAAAGAAATTATTATTATTTAAAATAAATTTTATAATGGATTCAACAACAAGTTCCTATTTTTTTTTTATCGTTGAATGAAATTTTTTAAAATTTATATTGTTCCATAAATAAAAAAGGCAAAGTTACATACATCCTGTTTTTTCAATATTTTTTGTACATATTTTATTTTTTAGGTATAAAATATAAATAATTTCTTTTAAATATCCTTTATTGACTCAACATTTTATTTCTTTATTTTTTCATAGAATTTGATGTATAAATATTTATTAAACATTAAGTTGGTTTTTATTAATATTATTAAGTATTGTTTATAAATTTTTAAATGTGGTTTATTTTAATATTAATTATTATATCCGATAGCTGCAGAGCCGTTTGTTGGCCAGTATTTCTTAAAAAATATTTAGATATACATATAGTCCGTGCTTTGTATATTCAGATTTTAGTTTTTTAAATATTATATATTTTAAGAAAATATTAAAAACAAAAAATATCTAAGATTTTTTTTTCTTTAATGCCGCTTCATCTATTTTACTTAAATACTTTTTATGTAATTTATTCAGGTAAAGAATGCATATATTTATTTATTCTAAATATAATAAGAAAGCAGCAGTTATAAACCTGGCAAGGGCAACCCATACATCATTAGTTTATCTCAAGTTAATAAAAATAGGAGGCTGACATGTTTGATATAAATAATTAATTTTCTCCTTTAAAATCATAAACTAATATAATAAATTATATTTATAGTCAACCCTTAGTAATATAGAAAGGGAGGGGGTTGGGAAGAAATTTAAATAAATAAATATTTTTGTAATTAAAATCAAGGGAAAAAAATGAGACAGATATCAGGTCACCCCAATGAAGGATTTTACCTTCGTCAGCAGATTTCGCTGGAAGGAAATCTGCAGGTCCAATTTTATAAATATTCAAGCTTCTCTCAGATGATATGTACCCGCTTTTTTTAAAATACTTTCTCAGTTCTTTTTTATGTATTAAATTTTTTTTTCCAATTCATTTTTTTAATATATATTTTTAATTATGTTGTGTATATTTCTCATTGCGATTTAATATACAAAAAATTGTTTTATTATATTTTTAAAATTCTTGTTAAATCTTTTCCATTTTTACTTATATACTTAATTTGATATCCAATTTTTAAAAAAAAATAAAAAATAGCCACTAAAGTTATCTTCACTTATTTTTAACTTGAAATATTTATTTTAATTATTATGATAAAAACTATTAGGCCAAAATAAATCTAATATATGATAATATATTTAAATAATAAAGCTAACAAATATATTATTTGACCGTTCTTATGCAATTTCCAACATACCTAAGGTCCATAAACCCTATTTGATTATTGAAATAAGATATTTTATATCAGCGCAAAGAACACATTTTTTCATAAAATTTATTGATTTATTTGTATATTATAGTATAAACAAATATATAATATACTTAAAATTTATATATAAAAATCATCTTTTAAAGTTAAAAAATTAAATTTCCATGATTTTAATGACAAACATTCATTTAATTTTGTAGAAGAAATTCGATTTCTTTTCTTTGTCAATGTGTCAACCGCACGTGAAAAGGTTCTTTCACTAGGTACAGATGTTGATTGATGGGAAAAGAAATCTCTAGCCATCATTGCTAATTTGGGAAATCTTGTGCTGTTCGAACTCCACCAATCCAAAACATGGATTTTAGGTTTAGCAACAACCTCTCCAATATAATCTTCCATCTCCTCTCTCGCTGGATCTGGATATTGATATGCTTCCCTTAAAAGCGAATTATAAAAATATATGACTAAATATAATAAATTTTTGTATTTACTTTCTAAGGTCATTAAATATCGTTACCGACATAAGATTTGATGGATTAAGCTCGTTATCGATATCATAAACATTTAAATTTTCCGGATTATATTGGTTATATAAAATTTTGAAATGATCCAAATATGTAGCTTTATTAAGAAAAGTTGGTATATATTTTTTTTTTATTCGAGGATCTAGGAATGCACAGACATAATTTGCAAAAGTTGCCATATGTTCTGAATATATTTTGCATTTTTCTTTCATTTTAGAAGCCGCTTTTTTTATTTGAGTGCTTGCATATGATTCTCTGTGCGTTCCATGGACGTCATTATTGTATTAATGTATAATACAGATAAGCCTACCATGGTTATTGTTTCGGAGCTTATTTCGTTTGTTATCTTATAAATGGATATAAAAATGATTCGAGTTCCTTGAGAAAAATACTATCCTCATTGTTGATGTGGTACTCATCATCAAATTTTTTGCAAAATTTAAAGACCGGATCAATATTCTAAAAATATAAAACATTATTAAAAAATAAAATTTATAATTAATAATTATACCTGATTGATTGAACGTATCATTAAATATTTACTGTTCCATCTGGTAGCCACATCTATTGGTATTTTCGTGCCACCACTTAAGGTTAGGAATTCTTGCATCATTTTAGGACTTCTATGTATTTTCCTGACAAATCGGTCTACATTTTCTAATAGGGAAGAGAATGAATCTAATCCCTCTTTCACTACTATATTCAAAATATGTGCCAAACATCTATGGCTGTAAAATTCTTTACTATAATTTTTCATATAATATTTTTTCATGTATTCGGATGCCAATAAAATATTGGAAGCGTTATCATGAGTAATAGATGTAATTTTATTAATAATATTAAATTTTTCTAGGGAATCTATAATTATTGCACAAATCTCCTCACTCGTATGTGGGTGAGATATTTCGATAAAATCTAATAAATAATTTTTGGGTGACCAATCATTATCTATATAATGGATTGTCAAAGCCATGTATGATATCGAATTTATACCGGTCCACAAATCAGTCGTAATAGATAGTTGGCTCTTCACCTTCTTAAGATTAGCAATCATTTGATTCTTGGCTGTTATATATATTTTAGATAAATATTTGGAAGCGCTTTGTCTACACCAAATTTTTGCGTATTTATTAATATATTTAAATATATTTTTAAATGAATCACTGTCGAATGAATTGATAGATATATTTTCATCAACAAAATATTTGAGGATTAATTTATTAAGATTTAAATTTTTACTAGGTGAAAGTATTTTAACTCCAAACAAAGATGAGGATGCATTCTGAAGACTTTCATGTAAGGCATTCGGATGAAATCTTTTCAAATGATTTTTTAAATTACTAGATGCTGTACTAACTAGGTAGTATTTATCGCAGAACCGACATTTTCGTCTGGTTTTCTTGGGAGTCATTTTATAATTATTTCCTATCATAATACTATTATCCGATCTAGATACTTTATATCCTTCTTCAATTTCCCTTATTGGACTGGACATAGGCTGCGTCTAAATATTATTCAAAAAATTAAAATTAT
This sequence comes from Gordionus sp. m RMFG-2023, assembly GCF_954871325.1. Taxonomy (NCBI): domain Eukaryota; kingdom Metazoa; phylum Nematomorpha; class Gordioida; order Chordodea; family Parachordodidae; genus Gordionus; species Gordionus sp. m RMFG-2023. Next base: position 21,898,413 of record NC_088777.1, read on the forward strand.
ACATTTACTAAAATAAATAGATGTAAAATTTAGAGATCTTTTATTTTACTTGAAAGACAATTTTATATTTATCGGTCATTTAGTTTAACGTGGAAATTAAGTTAAAGATGGACTTGGGTCTAAAAAAATTTATTTTAAGATAGGGCTAAGGCTTTTATTTTTTTGACTCAAAATATAAAAAAGGATTCTAAGCAATAAAATAGATTTCTCTAAGATTAGGGTAAAGGAATTAAATTTTTATATTAATTGATTGTTAAATAGGCGTTTAGTTATATTTTTCAATTAAATTAAATACAGGACAGGTAGTGACACTACTTTTATAAAGAAAAATAGCTAATTACTAATGTCGCTATTTTTTTTTGTGCAGCTATAGCTAAAAAAAATAGCTAATTTATTAAGCTACTTAAAAAAAATTAATTAATGTTTTAAAATGATAAATATAACTAGTCATTTTATTTAGGGCTTTGGCGATATTAAATATCAGATCGAATTTATTGTTTTTGTAAAATATTGAATTAGCCCAATATTTTTTAAAGAAACCTATCCGAACCAATATTTTTATTATTTTTTAGTCATTTTCAGAGTTGTTAAAGTAGCGCGCTATCTTTTTTGGTAGCTATAGCTAATAGCCGCTACTTTTTTTTGTAATTATTTTATTTTTTAGCGCGCTACAGCGCGCTACCTAGCTACTTTTAAAAAATATAATGAATGTAAGTATAAACATGAATTTAAATATAATATCATAATTAATTATAATTTTTATGATTTATTATTTAATTTTGAAATTGAAATATATTTTCAATTTGTAATTTATATTTTCAATCTATATTATAAACCTAAATCACGTGTTAATAATTTAAAATATCATCGCCTTGGAAATCCAAATCGTTGAAAGTGATTCAGACAATGATATTAATGAAATAGAAGATACCAGGGAAGAAAATGTTCTTTATAGCTATAATACATATTTCCCATAACCCATATACTAATTATTCTCATGTTAAAAACTATTATTAAATTGATAACTTGCTTCCTTATTCTCTCGATGATCTGGAACCATTCTTTAATCTGTTTGCCTTTTTAATAATGACATGGGTAACCAAAATAGTTTTTGCTAAAATATCGGGTTAGCCATTTTTAAAAATTAAGCCATTTAGGAATACTACCTATAAGCTAAAAAAAGTAGTCTAAAGAACAACTGTTAGATAATAAAAAAACATTAAAAATAATATATATATTTTTTTTCATCTTCTAGATCATTACCGTTTACATGAATAACGAAGATATGGACTCCTATATATTAGCTATTGGACAAAAGAAATCGATTTAGATTAATCAGATTTAAAATTAAAAAGTATCTTTTAGTTAGTTTGGATGATAGGAATTTCCGAAGATGACTTTCTCATTCGAAATCTTAAAAAACAATTTGTATATTTAATTTTAATTTGTTTTATATTCCATTTCCCTCAAATAAATGGAATTCGAAAGAAGATTTATCTACCCTAAAGCCACTCCTTCTTTTCGTGTTTTATTGCGTAGATAAAGTTCAACGTTTTCGATTAAGTAAAGATGTAATTAATAATAAAAAAAATACCTTATCTTATTTTAAAAATTGATTAGAAATCAGATCAAAAATATAATTATAATTAGTGAATTATTCTTCTTAAAAAAAACTTATATTGCGTAGTGAAGATTTCGGCTAAACGAAAAAATTGATTAAAATTCAGATCAAAAATATAATTATAATTAGTAGTAAAATAAGTCTTCTTAAAAAACTTCTATTGAGAAGTCAAGAACGATTTTAGCTAAACGATTAGCTAATATTTGAACATATAAATAGAAATATTGTAGTACTTCTATTCCACTCATTTCTTGGTGTGAGGTAGATGTAGATGGTAAATCAAAACTTGTTGAATCCATAAAATTTATTTTAGGTCTATGAAATTAGTGCCGGAAGTTTTTAAAAAGTAATGTTTCTGGCCAGCGGCCCAGAGGGCCTAATATCATATTATCTAGCTGTCATAAGTTTTTAAAACGTTTTTAATAAGCTTTGGCTTACAATTATTAAATTTAGAATATTTAAAACAATAAAATATTGCCTTTTTTCCTAATAATAGATTTCAGTATTGTAAACAAAACGATTGCCTAGATATATTTAAATATTGTTTATTTTCATTAAATAAAATCGCAAAAAAAAATTTTTTGTTTTATTTTAAAAAAATATGGGAAAAATTTTTTTGATAAAGTAAAAAATAAAATGAAGGATAAATAAAAAATTTAAAGAATAAAAATTTTTGGTTAGGGTACCTTTTCAGGGGCAATTATTTTTGTTATTTTTTTATGTTATTTTTTGTTATTTTTTTATGCGATTGTTTTTATGTAATTTTTTTATGAAAACTATTGTTTTTATGTTATTTTTTTATGATTGGTTCATTTTCTTATTGGTTAATTTTTTATTTAAGATATTTTTAAATTAATATATCTTTTTTTATTTAAGATATTTTAAAATAATTTTTTTATAGATATTTTCGAAAATATAGATTATTAAATCGTTTTGATGTTTTTATTCATTTTATTAATGATTGTAGATTATTAAATCGTTTTAATGTTTTTTATCATTTTATTAATGATTGTATAAATTTTAATAGTATATTTCAATTTAATGAATAAATTATTTCGATTGTTATGCTTAAATTTTATTTATTTTTGGAATCTTCCTTTAATTATAGTGTTATCACTAAAAAAAATCAAATTCTTTATACAAATTTTAGAAAAAATTATTCATATTAAGTTTGTATAGAAGGAATCATATTAAGTTTGTATAGAAGGAATCATATTAAGTTTGTATAAAAGGAATCATATTAAGTTTGTATAAAAGGAATCATATTAAGTTTGTATAGAGGGAATGTATAGAAAGAATCAACCAAATAAATTTTAAATAGCGAAGTTTCATCTATCAAAAATTTAACCCCAAACCTACCCGCATTGTACATAATCTAATAATTTTACCCCTTACCCCTAGCCTTCCCCCTTTGCCCCCATTCACTTCCTTTAAATAATTGTACGAATTTTAAATTTTAGAAAAAATTATTTTAAAATATCTTAAATAAAAAAAGATATATTAATTTAAAAATATCTTAAATAAAAATTAACCAATAAGAAAATGAGCCAATCATAAAAAAATAACATAAAAACAATAGCTTTCATAAAAAAATTACATAAAAAAAAAATCGCATAAAAAAATAACAAAAAATCGCATAAAAAAATTACAAAAAATAACATAAAAAAATAACAAAAATAATTGCCCCTGAAAAGGTACCCTAACCAAATTTTTGCTAAGTATTATTTTAAATTTTCCAACCCTCCTCCCCCCCCCCCCACCCCACCCTAATTTCTCTTGTTTTCTTGTTCTTTAATATTATTATTTTTTTAAATTTACCAACCCCCCTAATTTCGATTGTTCATAATTATACTCCTCTTTTTTTTTAAATTTTGAACTTTTTTCCCCCCATTTTTCTTGTTATAATTTTATCTAACTTTTTATGAGCCATATTAAGCGAAAATAATGGGGGGAGAAATTTGTTTATAAAAGAAAATATTTCTTTACATAATTACTAAAAATAAATACTTCCGATTTTTTATAAAATTATTATATGAATATTTCTAAATATAATATTTATGTAATGTGTTATTTGAATAAATATAAATATAATTATTTAAATGAAATTCGTTAAATCGATCACGATTTGGCCGACCCCTTTTCAACAGGGTTTCGAACCATTAAGTATAGAGGTTCGGTTCGTTACGGTTTTTAGTTTAAAATTTATAAAGGTTTTGTTCCATTTCGGTTTTTTTTGAAAAAATTTAAATCGGTTCGGTTTATAATTTATAACGGTTCTTTTCCGTTTGTTCCGGTTCTTATAAATTTGATTTAAAAAAAATTTAATAATAAACCATATATATTAATATTAGAGAAAAATCTTTTTATAATTTCTTATTTAATTTAACCATGATAATCTAATAGATATTTTTATTAAACTTAGTAAATATAAATTAGACAAATCAATTTTTTTTATTTTATATATAAATAAGATAACACAAACATGCGCAAATACAATGAGGAATAAAATAACACATAAATATAATGAAATTTATATTATTTATTTTTAAAAAGAGAATTAGAACGGATAACTAAAATATTTTCTAATATTTCAGGATTTAATTTTCTCTGCGCAGAGAGTATAAACTTAAGGCTAGAAAATGCTCTTTCTACGGATACCTGCGTAGCTGGAACTGTTAGCACAGTTATAGCTAACTTATAAAGTTCTGGCATACTATTCCTTACATTTTCCCAATAATTCAAAAGATTTGTATCTTTTTCTAATCTCTCTATATTATCAAATGGCCGAATTATATATTCTCTTTCTATACATTTATTATAATTTTCTTTGCCCTGCTGAGAACCGAAGCTAACTAGCTTTTGCAGGAACAGGACTATATAATAATTAAAAAATCCTCGGGTCTGAACCTCGAGCACAAACCCCGGGTCTGAACCCCGAGCACAAACCTTGAGCACAAACCCCGGGTCTGAACCCCGAGCACAAACCCCGGGTCTGAACCCCGAGCACAAACCCCGGGTCTGAACCCCGAGCACAAACCCTGGGTCTGTGCTCGGGGTTCGTGCTCAGAGCTGGTTTAGTTGATATTTTAGACCCAAAACCCGGGTCTGAGCACTACACAACCAACCAATTAACACCACTAAGCATGGCATAAATAAGCATAAAAAATATTAAATAATAATTTTAAAAAATTACATTATGCGATAAAAAAAAATAGGAACTTGTTGAAATTTATTTTTTTAAATAATAATTTCTTTTTATTTGTAATTCTATGTTTAACCCTTCACTACAAAGATGGAAAAAACTCCCTTAACTACAAAGGTGGGGTCTATTTTACCCCAAATTTTGATTAGCTATATCTCAGAACATTAAAGTTTGAGATCTAAAATTTTGAATATAGATACACCAGAGTTGCTATGATACTTTCATATTTATCTAGATAGATACATGGTCTAAAAAGCTTAATATACCAAGATTTATAAATACAATTTTTTATTTTAATCATGTAAGATGAGTGTAAAATATCAAAATAAAATTTATTCAGTTTGATATTTTATATATAAAAGAAAATTTGTTTATTAAAACAGTTTTCTATATCAAATCCTAAATTATGCTATTATTTTTTTTTACATAATATTTTATTTCTAAAGATAATATTGGCTGAGAGATAGTAAAATAAATTGCAATAGTCCTAGGAAAAACATTCAATACCTTACAGTTATATTATTACATCACTGATTTAAAATCAATGAAAGGCTTCAAATTACGGCTAAACCGTTTAACAACACTAATAAGCCAAGAAGCCAGCTTGGGTCAACCATTTAACAACACTAATCACAAATAAATTAATTATTGGCTTAAAAGTAGGCTTGAGTCAACTCTTGAGTCTAAGTCAAATTTTCGATTAAAAATTTGACTGAGTTTAGGGATAAGCCGGCATGGCAGTCAAGAAGCCGGCTTGGCTCAGCTGTTTAATAAAACTAGTAAGCCAAGAAGCGGATTTGGATCAGCCGTTTAACAACACTAATCACAAATAAATAAATTTCGGCTTGAGCTAACGGCTTGAGCCAACTCCTGAGCAGGCTTGAGCCAACTCCTGAGCCGGCTTGAGCCAACTCCTAAGCCGGCTTGAGCCAAATTCTGAGCCGGCTTGAGCCAAATTCTGAGCCGGCTTGAGCCAACTCCTGAGCCGGCTTGAGCCAACTCCTGAGCCGGCTTGAGCCAACTCCTGAGCCGGCTTGAGCCAACTCCTGAGCCGGCTTGAGCCAACTCCTGAGCCGGCTTGAGCCAACTCCTGAGCCGACTTGAGCCAACTCCTGAGCCGACTTGAGCCAACTCCTGAGCCGGCTTGAGCCAACTCCTGAGCCGGCTTGAGCCAACTCCTGAGCCGACTCGAGCAAGCCAACTCAGCCGGCTCAATGAGTCGGCTTGAGCCTGAGCGAATTTTTTGGCTACGACCTCGAGGTCGGAGCCGATAAAACTCGGCTTTTTAACAACACTACTTTCAATTGGTGTATTTTTAGATTTTTTTTTTGATAAATAAATATCGTGTGGATTTTGAAGGAAATTTTTTGATACAATATCAAAGTTTTTTAAATTAAACATTTTACATCTTTATGGATAACATAAATTTCACCAGTATTTCTTATACAAGGACCATGGCTTTTTAAGATCATGAGTTTCTTATCAATCACACATGTTGTTAAATTTATATAGAACTATTTTTGTTTTTCCTTAAAAATTTATATATCTATATTATCATTGTATATATATTATGTTTATTCAAATAAATTCATTAATTATTTAGTATACCTATTTTTATTAAATTCTTAAATATACTCTGTTTTTCTAAATTCTTAAATATACTCTTTTTTTGTAAATTCTTAAATATACTCTTTTTTTTATAAATTCTTAAATATACTCTTTTTTTCTAAATTCTTAAATATACTCTTTTTTTCTAAATTCTTAAATATACTCTTTTTTCTAAATTCTTAAATATACTCTTTTTTTCTGAATTCTTAAATATATTTAAGATTTTTTTTAAATTTAAAAAAAATAATAAATAAAAAAATATATTTTAAAAAAAAAAAATAAATAAAAAATATTAAAAAAAAATAAATAAAAAAAAATAATATATGAAAATTTTCCCATGATTTAATCTGTTACCGTCATCTCAATTCAAATTTAATTTAATTTTTACTTTTTTTTAATTTTAGGCAAATATATTTTCTTCTTTTTTTTTTTACAAAAACGTACCGGGGCGCCATGAAGAAAACAGGTTATATTTTGGTGTTTTAAATTAACTTTATTTCTACTTTTAAAAAATCAAATAATAATAATGATGATATGTATAACAATCAACTGGTATATATACTATAACATTTCAATAGATATTCAAATTAATACTCAATTAACATTAAAATAAATTATTTCAACTGATCACAAATTTAAATAAACAACACAATTAACAAAGATCTTTGAAGATCTGAAAATTTGAAGATCTTTTACTTTTAAAAAATTAAGATCGTAAAATTTGAAGATCTTATATTTTTAAAAAATTTTGAGCATTTAAAAATATTTTAGATCAACTATCTTCAAAGATCCTCATATTTTATAATGTTATAGTAAATTATTATTTTTTGAAGTAAATGGGATAGTAAGCATGTTAAATCAAAATATAAATTCAATAAAGATGTATCGACAATTTTTATAATAGTTATTTTTTTTAAACTTTTTTTGTATATGGGTAAAAAAAATTTTATATTAAAATCTATATTCTAATTTTCCGATGTCCTCACTACGTCATGTCATCGGTACGTATTTTTATTTATTTTATTTGTTGATTTTATTTATTTATTCTATACAAACAGATGATCCTAAAACTTAAGTTTTCTATGCAACTGTAGGAGGCCATATTAAAACTAATTGTCAAAGTAATACATATTTACTAAATATTACAAATTATTAATATTTTATATAGAAATTCAACTAGGAGTTAACTCATAGATTAATTGGTAAATCTGAGTGTCAAAAAAGACGAAATTATAACAAACTGAAATGACAAACTAGAAAACTAAATAAAAAGAACTATCAAAATTGAGCAGACAATCCAAACTGGCAAAGATCTAAATATAGAAATAACTTATTCAAATTACAAAAATCGCAAAGAAACGTAAGGTTTTTTTATACACTTATATTTTCTTATACAAAAAAAAATGTATATGTATATATATTTTTATTTAAAAAAAATGGTCGATATATAACGGTGTTGCATGATCAATTAATTTGTGACCGTATTTTTAAAGGTTCTGTAAAAATCCGATTATTATTTTTTAATCTTATTGGAAATTAAGCATTTTATTTTTTACAATAAGGCTATAACAGATTAGTAAAATTTTATAAAGTCCTTCGATTTTATTTGATTAATTCAATAATATCATGATTACCTTAAATATTTCAAAAAATAGCTAATTTCAATAATGATCCATTGTGATAGTAAATATAACTATGTGAAACACCAAACCCGAAAGTAACAATAGATATTTCCTAAAGCATCCAATTTCAGAATCGTCATTAATATTATTTTAAACATTAACATTAAGTTGTTTTGTCGGTAATAATAAAATCTTTGTCAAATCATCTGCTTCGTTTTCCACTTCGATTTTTTTCGTCTGCGATATCCATTCGTAATAAAGAATGTTCATTGCCTAAATTCATCATTGATAGTACTGTGGTATTCCTTCGTGGAGTTTTGGAATAATGATTGACGTTATTATTATGAGGCGAATGTTTCAAAAAGCCTGTTTCTGGCAAGATGTGAAAAGCGGCGACGTAGAGAAATGTAGCCCCACTGAATAACATGGCCATAGCGTAAAGGGATTTGATCTCTATTTGTCTACATTGACGTCATACATCGTAATCGGGTGGTTGTCATTGCTCCGAAACGTTGAGTAAACGATAATTCATGACCATTGGCTTGATAATTAACTTGACAGGAGTCTTATAATGAGTAATACGTTTCACATGTGATTTTGGCAATTTATTTATATTTATATTATTATTATTTTATAATAATTAATTTTTTTTAAAAAAAAAATCATTAAAATACAAGTGAAATACAAACACAAAAAAATAAAAGAAAATAAATTATCATATAAGTGACCGAAAAAAAAATAAATACTAATGATATTTATAACACAAAAAAATTATTTTATCCACAACTAACCCAGTCATGCGAATCCCCAGGTCAGTATTATTCATTCCTTAATATTAATTACAAAATTAGAGGTAACTTCCAATAAAAATAAGTTAGGGGAAAAAAATTTTTTTAACAAAATTTTTAAGATTCTCTTTTCAATATATATTATTAAGAACCATGATAAAAAGTCATTTACTAAATTGATACTGTATTTTCTTTCCAACAAATATATACTTTTATGTCTGGCTACAACATAAAACCAGATAAAAAAAAAATAACAAATGGCAGACACTGCCGATTGAAAAAAACTTTTTATCAATGTGAATAATCAAAACATAAACATGACCAAACAAAAACTTTTTTACTAACACAAAAATAAAACTTTTCTATTCAAATATTAGGTCAATCAGGCGAATCCCCCAATCCCTATTCATGTCTTTTCTAATTGTTATGAACATAATGGCAATTTCAAAAAAAAAATTTTTTTTAACGACCATCTACCCTGGCAACTGGCCAGACAAAAAAAAATTTTTAAAACAAAAATTTATCCACCAACCTTTACTAATACCATAAAAATCTTCCTATTCATTAAAACAGTCATCTGGTTACAAAAACAGATTACGCACGACAAACAATTTTAATAACATTAAGCAAACAAAACTTTCCATTTTTTTATACAAATATTAAAAAAATTCTATTGATCCAAACAAAAACCTTTCGACTTACTCCGAGAACAAAACTTTTTAATACCATGAAAAACTTTTCTATTCATTTGAAAAAAATGATTTTTTGCTCCTATTATCTGGCAGATACAAAAATTTGTTTCTTTTCTTTTTAACAAGCTCATACCAAACAATTTTTTTAACCCTTGTCTAATTTGAACCATAAATTAGACCGAAATTGACCATCAAAACCTTTATAAATTGAATAACATAAAAAATAATTATCCAATTTACTGAACCCTAACACGATATAAACCGTCTAATTAGTTTTAAGATTCATTCTTAAAAATAAAATCGAGTATATCTTCTCATAATATTTACCCCATCTTATTTTACATCCACTTGATAATCATTAAGACATCCTAACTTGTCTTCGAAAATTATATCATATTTCTTCATTAAAAGCGATATATCTTCAAGCATTTTATGTAATTCATTACTATCAATAGCAACCATTTGGTTTGTATCAATGCTTATATTGTTTTCAACCATTAATTCCGTGGAATTTACATACCTATCAGAATTAAGGGTTGAATTATCTTGTTTTACTATTAAATCCGTCCCTTCTATTTCATGAATTTTTTTTCGAGCATTATTAGCAATATTTTTGTTTTTAGTCTCATTTAGGGCCGAACCATTATGTATGGCAAAAATATTCCAATAATTATTGAAAGGACCTAACTGAATAATCCAATCCCACCCCATGATGGTCTCCACATCTTTTTTTACTACTCATAAATCTAGGAAAAATGTGGTATCATGGAGAATTACTCCCAACTTAGTTTTTCCCAAAACTACAATTTCAGATCCATCAAATTGTCTGACACACATAGATTTTTTTTTCAAGTTTACCCCCAGGCCAATACTTAAAATAATTTTTTCACATTATGGAAATGCTAGCCCCTGTGTCGAACAACATGTCGATGTCCCTCGAGTCAACTCTTACAGTAACTCTCGGACAAGGACAAGATTCGACTAATCTCTCAGTCATTAAAATCTCATATATTTTAATTGACTGATCAATATTTATCTCATTTGAAACCTCAGTTTCATGAAAATTCCCATTTGAACATAAATTCAACTCGGAATTCAGTGGTTCATTAACAATATTCATATATTTTTTTGCAATATCACTGGGATATTTTTCCCATCTGAAAGTATTAACACCCCTTTTATCGGAATATTTAACAATACCCTTAGGATATTTCTCCCATTTAAAATTATTAGAATCTTCATTATTTTTATTTTTATCATCAGGATGAAAAAAATTTCTGTTAAAACCACGGCTTTTACGAGAATCATATCTCATTTCAGCATGGTTATTTACTTTATTACTATTTCTACCACCCGATCTCCTACTTACTATATGATTACACTTGCAATCATATAGTCATTCGATACAATTTATGGCTACATGTCCCGGTTTGTTACATTTAAAGCACAAACGGGATTTACCATAATGCGATTGTGGCACCTCCAATTTATTTGTGTTGGTACCAGAAATTTTTCTAACATTAGAATTTTCTAATGTCAATTTCTTTAAATGAAAACCCTCACGAAAATTTTGTTCTTTGACCACACAGGTCTCTACCTTGTGGCCCCTATACCCACAGCGGGTACATTTCAAATCTTCTAAGATTTTTTTATTACCAGAAAAACCATTTTTTTCAACGGAGATATTTTTTCAATTTGACCATGTCGGACCACATATTTGGCCTTTATTACCATTACTATTCGCAATAACCAATTTATTTATATCTTGATATATAATCTTAATCACTTCTTTTATTTCTTTCAATTCTCGGAGGATAACTACAGATCTCTCCACAATATCCAAACGATCATCGTTATTACATTCCAAAGTTTCTACCACTTCTGGTCTGCCGTTCTTGATTTTATTTAAAACCACATTTAAATTACTTTTTAAGACCGAAATTTTTTTCCAACAATCAGCCGACGCTATAGCGTCTCTTTTCCAATTACCATATACTTTGGTCGCAACCAGAGTACATTTTCCAAACAAAAATTTTATTATAATAGATAACCCATATATTATGATCAATAATAAAATTGTCACTAATGCATTATTTACATTAAATTTATCAACGATAAAGATTTTGATAAGTAATACTCGGATACTCCGAAATTTTATTAAATAAGCTAGGCTCAATATCAAAATTAAACATAAAGCACATCTCATTATATGGAAAATTTATATTACTTTAAATCGGCTGTGGTAAATAAGTAATTTTAGAATATTTAAAAATACGTTCTTTTTTTAAAAACTATTTTTTTAAATTAATTAAATTTCTAAAAAAAATTAAACAAAAATGTGATTGCGTTGTGTCCTGAGGAGAGATACAAAATATAAAATAAAAATATTGTTTTTACCTTATAATAACGAATAACCTTGGTATCAAGACTATCCTGTAGTCACGGCCAACAACTGTCAAAGACTAAATTATAACAAACCTAAATGACAAACTAGAAAACTAAAAAAAAAAGAACTATCAAAATTGAGCAGACAATCCAAACTGGCAAAGATCTAAATATAGAAATAACTTATTCAAATTACAAAAATCGCGAAGAAAGGTAAGGTTTTTTTTATACACTTTTATTTTCTTTAATATTCATGAAAAAATTAATTATTATAAAAATCTTTTTTCATCAAAAACGATAAAAAAAAATAATTTGAAATGATTGACATTTCAAATATATAAAAAAAATATTATAATTTACGACTGAGATTTCTCATTCATTAATTATAAATTTAATATCTAGGCTTGGAATTTTTTTCAAAATTAATGCAACTGTAGGAGGCCATATTAAAACCAATTGTCAAAGTAATACATTATTTACTAAATATTACAAATTATTACGAAAGCCCATCAAAAATGACGGGGAATGAGATTTTTTTTCATTTTTTTACGATAGATGTCATTCCAGGTCCAAGCTCACAATATTAGGAAGCATATAATTATAAAAAAGTTTATTAAGCCCAGCTCAACCCTTAATAATTTGTAAAATATATTCCCATGTCAGGTGCAAGCTAATATTATTTTTGAGGTTCCAAGCCCAGTCGTATCCAATATAATTATGAAAATTTTTTCCCACCTCGGAGATAGTTAAATTTTTAATTTATTTATCATCGCCTGAAGGGCAAATATTTGATTTACCAATTAGTTTAAGATGTAAAAATAAACATTTTTGGAGTTATCTCCAATAATACGAGGTAATATTTTTTATTTCTTATAATAATATTAGGGCAGACCTTATTTTGTCATGATTCTCTAATAAGTGCTTTGTCCAGGCTTTCTCAGTTTCCCTTATTATCAATTCACATGTTTTTTTGCATATATAACTAGGAGTTAACTCATAGATTAATTGGTAAATCAGAGATTTCTCATTCATTAATTATAAATTTAATATCTCTAGGCTTGGGAAATTTTTTTCAAAATTAATGCAACTGTAGGAGGCTATATTAAAACCTATTGTCAAAGTAATACATTATTTACTAAATATTACAAATTATTAATATTTTATATAGAAATTCAATTTAACTGAGTTAACTTATAGATTAATTGGTAGATCAGAGATTTCTCATTCATTAATTATAAATTTAATATCTCTAGGCTTGGGAAAATTTTTTCAAAATTATTATGGGTTGGACTGGGCTTAAAAAATATTACTCAAAATTAATATTGGCTTGGTTTTCAAAAATTATTAGGGATTGAAAAGTGCTTGAGAAAACCTTTTTAAATTTTTAAGATCGATGGTTGGAAATTTTTTTCCAAATATGTAGGCTTGAACCTATATTGGGATTTTTTAATGTTAAATGTTAGTCTTATGTTAATATTTTTATAAAGAAATATATTTTACCCGTAGACTAATTGGTAAATCAGAGATTTCCACTTTATTAATTATAAATTTAATATCTCTGGGCTTGGTTTCAAAATTATTATGGGTTGGACTGGGCTTAAAAAATATTTCTCAAAATTAATATTTTCTTACTTTTCAAAATTATTAGCGATTGAGGTGGGCTTGAGAAATTTTTTTTAAATTATTAAGATTTTGGATGCTTGGAAATTTTTTGCAAATATTGTAGGCATTGGCGTACGCAGCGGGGGGGGGGGACAAATCCCCCCCAAAGCTAAAATGCAGATGCCGGACATATTTTTCAAAAATATTATTTTTTATATTTTTATATTTTATTATAATTATTCATATCTATTTCTTTTTAAAATTTTATATTATTATACCTTTTTCATTTACTAATTTACTTTATCAATTAATTTCATTTTCAAGTTTTTCTTGTGGCGTAATATTTATCTATTATTTTTAAATTTCCCCGTATTATAATTTTCAAATTTCTAGTCATGGATATTAGACTTTTTTTAAAAAACGCTGAAGGTGAAAATCATGCTAAAAAGCAAAAAAGTATAGTATGATAATTTAATAAACAAAAGCTGTGAACTGATGATTTCCTCATCAATTCAAAAGGGGGATATGATTCCCATTTCATCAATAATTGATAAAAATAGGGTTAAAATTGCAAAAGAAAATAGAGGCAAGATAAAACTAACTATTGAGGCTATTTTATATTGTGGCTTGCAAGGCCTAGCACTTCGTGGCCACAAGGATTCAGGAAGCTTAAATTTTAATAATAATGATAACGAAGGTAATTTCCGTGGACTTTTAAAATTTAAAGCATTAGGAAATCCTGTATTAATGGAGAGCCTCATTAGTACCAATAAAAATGCTACTTATCTCAGCCCTAGGATATAAAATAAATTGATTGTTGAAATCAATTCTGCCCCATGCTTCTCAATTTTGGCAGATGAGACCACGGACATTGCTGGCATTGAGCAGATGTCGTTGTGTGCGCGATATGTAGATACTCATAAAAACATTATCAAGGAAATGTTTCTCCAATTTATTCCTGTTTCAAGCATGACTGGGTCTGCTTTAGCTGATGTAATATTTGTGAATCTTAAAAAATTAAAAGTAATAATTAATCTTATTATATAATTATTTTAAAAAATATAGCTAAATATAAATATGATACGTGGGCAAGGGTATGATGGAGCACGTGCAATTAGTGGACAATTCAATGGGCTTCAGGCATTTATTAAAAAAAAATGCCCAACAGCTATATATGTCCACTGTGCTGCCCATTCACTCAACTTAGCAATATCGGATTCATGTTCTTTACCATTGATATCAAATTGCTTAGGTTTTTAATTATTAAATTAAATTTTTTATATTTATATCAGGTAAAATATCTAGCATCTATGAGATGTTTAGATACCCCAAGCGTCAAAATATTTTGAACAGAATTATATCTGAAACTCCTTGCCCAACAAGGAGAAAAAAATTGCAAAAAGCTTGTCCAACAAGATGGAGTCTTCGACATCAAGCAGTAACAGCTTTTATCGAGTTAGAAGAGCCGATTATTAATGCTCTTATAGAAATATCACAATGTCTGAAAAAGATATTTCTTCAGAAGCAAGCAAGTTACTGGATTCAATACTTATACCAATTTTTTTTTTCGCATTAGAATGTATTAATAAATTATTTAATTATACAACTATTTTATGTAATACTTTTCAAAAACCTGATATTGATTTGATTGAGATGATGAGAATAGCAGAGACAATTTTATTAGAACTCAAAGAAATTAGAGCTAATGCTGATGAGGAATTTCATATTTTATATGTTAATGTTGAATCAAAAGCAGAGCTATACGAGTTCAATATTTGTCTCCCTCGACTTACAGTAAGGCAAACTTATCATATATTAATATAGGGTCAATAGAAGAAAATTATAAAATAAATACCTCTTTTGGATACATTTATAATCCAAGTAAATGAAAGGATTTTAATTTATCAAGAAACACTTATCAATCTGCAGATATTACTTCCGCAAAAGCCCTCTGAATTTTCAGATGGTGATAGAAAAAAAATAAAATATTTGGAAGATTTTTATCATGATGCTTTATTAGCTGAATGCCAACTATGGTATAAAAGATTAACTATGGTTGATATAGTCCCAAAAAATGCTATGATGCTTTGCATCATTTCAAACATCTTTTAGATTATTTTCCCAATATATTGAAATATATATATTAGCAACTCTTCCCATTAGTACTGCAACTAATGAGAGAACATTCTCTTCTTTAAGAAGATTAAAAACGTACCTAAGAAGTACAACTTCTGAAAGTAGGTTGAATGGTCTGGCCCTTTTGAATATTCATAGGCATTTGACGCCAAACACGGATGAGATAATTGAAAAATTAGCTCCCTCCCAACGAAGATTGGATTTTACATTATAAAAATATAATGTTTCTATAATATTTTTTGTGCTATCATTTTTTAATGTCTTATATATTTTTCTTTTACATAAAAAATATAATTGTTCATATTTCCAACATTTAGATTTTTTATACTTTATATATAAATTTTAAAAGCTCAAAAAAATTTAAATTTCTATTATGGATTATTTATTTTATAGTCATCATATCCTGGTTATATCCACTTAATATTTTATAATTCAGATTTATTTAAAGTGTTTATATGCCGCCGGTTATATTCGTTTAATATTTTTTAAATCAAATTTATTTTTATATATCGGTTTATATATTTAATTTTTTATAATTCATATTAATTTAAATTTGTATATTAGAAATAATTATTAGTCCTAATAAATTTATGCTTGATATTTCCAAATAACAATAATTTTATTTTAAAAAATTTTAATTATCCCCCCCACACCAAATTCCTGCGTACACTACTGATTGTAGGCTTTAACCTTTGGAATTTTTTAATATTAAATGTTAGTCTTATATTAATATTTTTATAAAGAAATATCTTTTACCTGTAAACTAATTGGTAAATCAGAGATTTCCCCTAAAGATTATAACCAATGATAAAACAAGAACTACAACCAATGTGGTATATCGTGAGGTTATATCCGATTAATCCCGGTTTATACAAATAAGAGTGAACATTACTTAGTATGATATTATTTTATAATTTGAACAATTTTATATTATTTAAGCATCCTTTTGTCGGGCAGCACAATATGCCCTTTAATATCTGATGAATATTTTGTCTAACTGAAATTTATACAAAGTACATTTTTAAAATTTAACTAAATTAATATAGCAATTTTTAAGGATCCTACTTTTTTAAAAGCTTACCATTTTGTCGGATCCACCATTGCTCTATTATTCCTGCTGATTATTTTGTATAATGCTCAAAAAAATATACATAGTACATTATTTTTATTATTATTATTTTTATATATGATTTTATATCTATTCTAAAAAATCATTATATATTACAATATTTATTTTTATTCAATTAAAAACCTTTTTTAACAATACTCCTTTTTATTCTTTCAATAAAAAATACTAAATGGGGTTTTCTATTTATATGATTATATATTTATTCCAAAAAAAATACATATTACGGTATTTATATATTATTTAAATTATTCTATACTTATTCACAAGGATCCTATTTTTTTAAAAATGTGCCAATTGATCTCTCCGAATGTTATTTTATTTTATTCCTACCTTAGAATTATTTTTTTTTTACTTTAGAAAACTATCCCCATCTTATTTCCTCTTTATAATTGTTCAAATATTGATATATCAGCCATTAATAATGAACAAATGCAAAATAAACCTTTAGAATAAAATAATAGGCTTGATAAGTCCCCCCCTTCCCATATTTATTTGATGATATCCCTCCAACTACGAGATATATGTATCTAATATTGACCCATCTACTGTTTTACAGTATTTTAATGTTCGTTTTATTTCAATAATAATGTTTATTTATATTTTCGCCTGATTTATTTTCTAGGCTAACCCAACCTTAATCCCTCACATTGCTACAAAACATGATGAATCTATTAAAGATAAGCAAAGAAAATAATGACGAATAAACAAACGCTTTGCCCGTTCTAGAGTTATTGGTAGCCAAAATAATAAAGAACTACGCTTGAAATTAACTCATCTTGAGGTTTATTTTGTTTTTTTTATTTTATGTTTTATATTTTATGTTTATTTTATTTTCACCCAGTTGCCTCCAAATGATATTTCCATCACCACTATCACAATCCCTATGCCACCTCTGCCTATTTTTTAACAATTATAAACATTCAATTCCGTACTATCATTCACTTCACTAGGAATTATTATAAATATTACTTTATCCGATTCTCTGAGAAACTTTCATGATTATTTAGAGGAATGTTCAAACTTTAATGTGCAGTACGGCCATTTTCATCAACTTTATTAATGGAAAAATATGCAGTAGTTCTGTCGGCCTTTATAACAATTCTTACTACCTTTTTATGGTTGAGTTAACATTGTCGTTCAAGATTCTATTTTAGAGAGGGCTACCAATGCTGACATTGACAAAAATATCATTTTGCGTTCTTCTTTTACCAGTATCCCAAGCCATAAGCATATGCCTTCTTTATCAGGACGTAATGTGTTTTGTACACTGCTTGGTAACCCGTCATTACTTTCACCTACAACCCTAAATGGTATAAAATTGTACATTAATTATTTCCTCTCCAGACGACCGCCCAGATTTATTTTGTCGCTTTTTCCTTCAAAAATTAAAATGTCAATAAGGATTTGCTCTTAATTTTATCAAATACACAAAATAATAATTATTCCTCATTATTTTTAAAAAAATTAGCCTAAATTTTTATGTCAATAAAAAATATTTTCTTAAAAAATATATAAATAATTTGCATATAAGTTTCATAAGTGTTTAATGGCATTTTTGTAATTCAAATAGATAGCATTTTTTTTTTACTTAACATAAAAATATAGACAAATAATTTCGGAAATGCAAGACATACATTAAATTTATCTGAAAAGCAACAATAACCCTACAAAATAACAACAATTTATTTTTTAGATATAATTTTAATTGATCATATTACCAAAAAGTATAAGAGTCGGTTATTTTTATTTTATTTGTCATGATTCTCTAATATTTGCCCAGGCCTTCCCAGTTTCCCTTAATACAAATTCACATGTTTTTTTTACATCTTAGACTAATTGGTAAATCAGATATTTCCCCTTGATAAATCAATTAAAAATTTAACTACGAGGTAACAAAAAATTTTCAAAATTATATTGGATACGACTGGACTTGGAAACTCAAATAATATTAGCTTGCACCTGTGGGAATATCTTTTACAAATTATTAAGGGTTGAGCTGGGCTTGATGAACTTTTTTATAATTATAAGATCTTGGATGAAAAAAATGAATAAAAATCTCATTCCCCGTTATTTTTTACGGGCTTTCTACTAGTTTATATAATTTTCAGATATTTATTGAAATATTATAAACAATTTCATATCAAATAAAAACGGCCATGACTAAAATACAAATTTCTAAAAACTACGAATTGCCAAGTAAATTGCGAATTGCCGTTCAAACTAAGAATTGCGCAGATTAATGTTAAAATATGATAAAATGATGGAAAATAGGATGACTAAACTACGAATTGCCATATTTAATGTTAAAATAAAGTGACTAAACTACGAATTACCGTATATAATGTCAAATTAAAATGACTAAACTACGAATTGCCGTACTTAATGTTAAAATAAAGTGACTAAACTATGAATGCCGTTGTTGATCGATTGATTTTTTATTTAACTTAAATTGTTATTATATATTATAGCCTTTAACTATATATTTCGTTTAAATTGTTTTTTTTATAATACATATATATATATACCTTATTTTATATTTATTGTAAGTATCATTTTAGTTTTAGAATAAAATTATTATAAATAAAAATCCCCACCGTTATCTATCACCACTGTTATCACCTATGTAACATGGTGTCCCGGCCCAGGAATGGTAACTCACAATGATATATAAAAAAATCTCGTATATATTGTGCATATGCCGATAAATGACACACACAAAATTATGACACTGAAATGTACCAAATGATGATCAAATGGATGATTCAACTGGGAAGGAGAATTACTAAACTTAATATCAAACTAGACGAATCTATCATGGATAATGGAGTTGTTATAAATGGAAATGATTATTAAAATTGGGTATATGAACTTACAAGAACCAATATGATATTTAGACAATAGGTTATGAATTCTATGTAGTAAAACCAATGATGATTTATAAAATATTCTAAATCCACGTAAAAAAAATTTTATAATACTAGTGACATAGGTTATTATAATAATAATAGAAATAATAATTATAACAAAAGGAATTATAATGATTATAAACCTAATGAACCTTTTAAAAACAACTTTGGACGAAACTTTGTTAAAAGATATGATATTAATTGTAATAAAAATTGCAATATAACAATTTTAGATATTATGAAAATTATAATTGTAGAGACTACAGAAATTATAAAAATAACAACTTTAGAGGACATAACTGTGAATCCCATGATAAGAAAAATGTTCGTAATAAAAATTTTAATAAATCTAATAATGAGAATTATTATGAAAATAGAAAATTAGACAATAAATATGATGAAGAAACACATTATAATAAAAGAAATTATCATTGTAATTGTAAATCTCTTAGTAACAAAAAATTGAAAAATATTGAATTAGAACCGAATATTCAAAATGAAAGAGATTCTTATAAACTAAAAGAGATAAATTATATAATAAATTATATAATAAAATTTGAAATATTCGTGATTATAGAAAATAAGGAAATAAACATTAAAGAAAACAATGAAACAAAGATTAAAGAAAATGATAAAATTAAAAAAAACTCTTATAAGTAACAATAAATGCGATAAAAAAAACTTGAGACTTATAAATTTGAAGACAATTAAAAGTATCACTAAGAGAAGTCATATAAAAACTAAACGTCTTCATTCTAGAATAATACTCAAGGATGTGATGAAGAGATCTTTTTCTAAAAATTTGAGATAAATTATTTTTTACTAAAAGCAATCTTATGAATAATTATTATTTCAAAATACTTTTAAATTAAAAAATAAGGGCATAAAGTTTAAATTTCTGAAGAGAGAGATGGATGTACAGACGTACATATCATCTTTTATAAAAAAAAAATACATAATATAATATTGATTTTTTTTAAAAAAAAAATAAAGGGGAATTAAAAATAATATAAAATGATATATTATAAAAAACGCGGTAAAAAATAAATGATATATTATGAAATCTATTATCTAAAACGCAAAATTGAGAAACGTAAAACGCTATTATCTAAAACGCAAAATATATATAATATAAAATTAAAATAAAACGCGACCAATTATTTATTTCATTCCAAATATTCAATATTTGATAAATTTATTCTGCTTCAATTATTCTTAATCAAATTTGTTATTCGTTAAATTAATTCTATTTAGTTTACTTATTCTATAACGACGTTATTTAAATCATTCAAAATCTTCATATATATTTAATAACAAATAATGATAATAACAATATTAAAAAATTGATAATAATAATTATTGAGATATGAAGCTTACGATTTAAACAAACTAACGATTAAGACGACTTATGCAACAACTTGACAATCAAAATGATAAATCATTTGGACGACAAGCTTGCTATGACAGCTCAGATGGATTGTGGGAATGCTTTTCAGAAGAAGGGGAATGTTGATCGATTGATTTTTAATTTAACTTAAATTGTTATTATAGCCTTTAACTATATATTTCGTAAATTGTTTTTTTATAATACATATATATGCCTTATTTTATATTTATTGTAAGTATCATTTTAGTTTTAGAATAAAATTATTATAAATAAAAATCTCCACCGTTATCTATCACCACTGTTATCGCCTATATAACAGTCGTATATAATGTTAAATTAAAATAACTAAACTACGAATTGCAGTATATAATGATAAATTAAAATGACTAAACTACGAATTGCCATATATAATGCTAAAATAAAATGACTAAACTACGAATTGCGGTAATTAAAGTTAAATTATAGTAACTAAACTACGAATGCGGCAATTAATGTTAAATTATAATGACTAAACTACGAATTGCCGTATTTTATGTTAAATTGAAATAACTTGACTACGAATTGCGGTAAAATGACTAAACTACGAATCGCAGTATATAATGATAAATTAAAATGACTAAACTACGAATGCCGTATTTAATATAAAAATAAAGTGACTAAACTACGAATTGCCTTATTTTATATTAAATTAAAATGACTAAACTACGACTTGCCTTATTTTATGTTAAATTAAAATGATTAAACTATGAATTGCCTTATTTAATTTTAAATTAAATTGTTTAAACAGTAGATGATGTTAAATTATAATGACTAAACTACGAATTGCGGTAATTAATGATAAATTAAAATGACTAAATTACGAATTGCCGTATATTATGCTAAAATAAAATGACTAAACTACGAATTGCGGTAATTAAAGTTAAATTATAGTAACTAAACTACGAAATGCGGCAATTAATGTTAAATTATAATGACTAAACTACGAATTGCCGAATTTTATGTTAAATTGAAATAACTAAACTACGAATTGCGGTAAAATGACTAAACTACGAATTGCAGTATATAATGATAAATTAAAATGACTAAACTACGAATTGCCGTATTTAATATAAAAATAAAGTGATTAAACTACGAATTGCCATATATAATGTTAAATTAAATGACTAAACTACAAATAGCGGTAATTAATGTTAAATTAAAATGATTAACTACGAATTGCCGTTAAAATAAAATGACTAAACTGCGAATGGCCGTATTTAATGTTAAAATAAAGTCATTAAACTACGAAGTGCGGTAATTAATGTTAAAATAAAATGACTAAACTACGAATTGCAATTAATGTTAAATTAAAATGACTAAACTGCGAATTGCCGTATTTAATGTTAAAATAAAATGACTAAACTACTAATTGCTGTAATTAATGTTAAATTATAATGAATAAACTACGAATTGATGTATTTTATGTTAAATTAATATGAATAACTTACGAATTGAGGTAATAGTGTTAAATTATAATGACTAAACTACGAATTGCCCTATTTAATGTTAAAAAGACTAAACTACGAATTGGCGATAATATTAAATTAAATTGTTTAAATAGTATATGATGTTAAATTAAAATGACTTAACTGCGAATTGCCGTATATAATGATAAATTATAACGACTTAACTGCGAATTGCCGTATATAATGTTAAATTATAATGAAAGGAATTGCCGTAATTAATTTTAAAATATAAAGACTAATCTACGAATTGCCGTATTTTATGTTAAAATAAAATGACTAAACTACGAATTGCATTATTTGATGTTAAATTAAATTGTTTAAACAGTTATGATGTTAAATTATAATGACTAAACTACGAATTGCGGTAATTAATGTTAAATTATAATGACTAAACTACGAATTGCGGTAATTAATGTTAAATTAAAATGTCTAAACTACGAATTGCCTTATTTATGTTAAATTAAAATGACATCTACGAATTGCCGTATTTAATGTTAAATTAAATTTTTTAAACAGTATATGATGTTAAATTAAAATGAATAAACTGTGAATGCCGTAATTAATGTTAAATTATAATGACTAAACTACGAATTGCCGTATTTTATGTTAAATTAAAATGACTAAACAACGAATTGCCGTATTTTATGTTAAATTAAATTGTTTAAACAGTATATGATGTTAAATTATAATGACTAAACTTGAATAGCGGTAATTAATGTTAAATTATAATGACTAAACTACGAATTGTGGTAAATAATGTTAAATTATAATGACTAAACTACGAATTGCGGTAATTAATGTTAAATTATTATGACTAAACTACGAATTGCGGTAATTAATGTTAAATTATAATGACTAAACTACGAATTGCGGTAATTAATGTTAAATTATAATGACTAAACTGCGAATTGCCGTATATTATGTTAAATTAAAATGACTAAACTACAAATTGCCGTATTTTATGTTAAATTAAAATGACTAAACTATGAATTGCCGTATTTTATGTTATATTAAAATGACTAAACTACGAATTGACGTATTTAAAGTTAAATTTAATTGTTTAAACAGTATATGATGTTAAATTAAAATGACTAAACTGCGAATTGCCGTATATAATGTTTATAATGACTAAACTGTGAGTTGCCATATATAATGTTAAATTATAATGACTAAACTACGAATTGCCGTAATGTTAAATTATAATGACTAAACTACGAATTGCTGTAATTAATGTTTAATTATAATGATTAAACTATAAATTGCGGTAATTAATGGTAAATTATAATGACTAAACTACGAATTACGGTAATTAATGTTAAATTATAATGACTAAACTACGAATTGCGGAAATTAATGTTAAATTATAATGACTAAACTGCGAATTGCCGTATATTATGTTAAATTAAAATGACTAAACTACAAATTGCCGTATTTTATAAATTAAAATGACTAAACTATGAATTGCCGTATTTTATGTTAAATTAAAATGACTAAACTACGAATTGACGTATTTAAAGTTAAATTTAATTGTTTAAACAGTATATTATGTTAAATTAAAATGACTAAACTGCGAATTGCCGTATATAATGTTTATAATGACTAAACTACGAATTGCCTTAATGTTAAATTATAATGACTAAACTACGAATTGCTGTAATTAATGTTAAATTATAATGATTAAACTATAAATTGCGGTAATTAATGGTAAATTATAATGACTAAACTACGAATTACGGTAATTAATGTTAATATAATGACTAAACTACGAATTGCCATATTAAATGTTAAATTAAAATGACTAAACTACGAATTGTCGTATTTTATGTTAAATTAAAATAACTAAACTACGAATTGCGATAAAATGACTAAACTTCGAATTGCAGTATAGAATATTAAATTAAACCTTCAATACTCCGGTGAAAAAATGACGTTAGTACTCGGGCGGGGTTTAATGGACCCCAATTTCAAATGTATATATCTCCAGTTATATTCATTATTTTCATGTGATATTTAGATATAAGATATAAATATTTTTATTTCTTAAGCCAAGATTAAAGATTATGAGGATAATTATTATTTGTGGCAAAAATTTTTAAAAAAAGTTTACTTTTTTTAAATTTCAAATATAAAATTAAAAAAATAACTTATCCATCATATAATCATAATAAATTATAATATGGATCTTTATTCTTCAATATAAAATAAAAATTACACTAATACATTCAAATATAAAAAAAAATATAAAACAATTGAAATATGTTAAATTTGACATGCAAAACATTTATTACATAAAATATTTATGTGTTCTAATAATCAATTTATTTTCTATATTTGACAAAAATATTCTGATTTTTTATAAGGAGTATGTTTTATGCCATATTTTGATGGTTTATTTGGCATGTATTGCCTGAATAGGAATTTACCACGAAATGCTGGAAGCATTTCATCTAGGGTTGCGTATTCTGATATTGTATAAGATCTGTAGCAGTTATCAACAAATTCTTGAAAAATATTTCTAATGTGAGTTGCTTTGTCTACCACTTTTCTCTCTTCTCTTGTTAATATGTCATCAAATCTTATTGTATGAATTAGAAATCCGAATCTTTTGAGTATCATTGTTGTTCTAAATATCTCAATTCCAAATCCATCAGATTTGTATAAATCTGAGATATTTTGATTATTTAATTTGTAAATTACAGCTAAATAAAGAATCCCCAATAATGCCTTGAATTCTATTACATCAACTTCTTTAGTAGAACTTTCATATTGATCAGTGTAGTTTTTACCTATAATTTTAATTTTTTCATTTGTTTGATAAATAATTTCTTCAATCATTTTTGGTGATATAAACAAATCAAAACATTTTTCTGAAGTGTCAGCTTCTTTCCCATATTCTTTTACTCCTGGCATATGTTATAAATGAGATTTATATTATATATTATCAATGTTATAAATGTCATACATACAAATCAATCATATTAATATACATATCAGTTGTATATATCAGGTGATTTTCAGTTAATAAAGCCATCCATATTTGTGTATGCTTATTTAAGACTAATTAGTATATTGGCGACGTTGTCGATGATCTTATTATGAACAAAGAAGACAAAAATAAAGTAATTATGAATAAAGAAGAAAAAAATGATAACATTATGATCAAATTTGATAACTTTGACAAGCAAAACAATTTTGCTGATTACATTGAATATATTGATGATATGTTGGAGATAAGAGGTATATTAGTAAATAATGAAACCAAAAAAAAATATTATTTGCGTATATGGGTATTAGTAATTTAGCAAAATATTGAAAGATCTTAATTATGAAGAGATTATTGAAGTGGGTAAGAAAGTTTTTAAGCCTATTTCAACATTATTTAGCTCGAGAATTAAATTTATTCGGATAGAAAGAGGGGTTGGTGAATCAGTTGCGGAGTTTGCAGCTCGACTTAAAAAATTGGCTCAAGAATGTAAATTTGAATCTGACTTAGATGGGAGATTGAGGAATCAGATGGTGCTGTAATCAAAATGGGTGCATTGGAGAAAGATATTCGCACTAGATTTCCAGATGGAGACTTGGGAGAAAGGGTGAGTTTTCAACAGGTTTTAAATATGGCTTTGGCAATGGAAAGGGCTGAGGATGAAGTGACAAATATCATGGTAAAAAAAGTCAATAAACCTAAGGAGCAGATAGAGAATAATCAAGAAAATTTTTCTAATCAAAAGTACTCATATAATAATAATAACAAAGAAAAAGGTAATTTTAGTTATTACAATAACAATAATAATAATTTAAGTTTAGAGATAACAATAAATTTTACAATAATGATATGTATAAATTTAATAAATGTTTAAAATGTGGAAGAACTCATCCCCCTTTTCAATGTTTTGCATCAAGGGTGAAATGTTATAATTGCCAAAAGGTAGGGCATTTTGCTAAATATTGTAAGGGACAGAAGTTACAAGCTATGCATATAGATGAAAATGATTCGTCAGATTCAATTAATAATATTTCCCAAATTGGTAGAAATAGTGCAAAGATATTTGTTTGGATAAATGGAGTACCTTTTGACTATGATACGGGGGCACAGGTATCGGTGATTGGGAAACAATATTGGGATGAAATTGGCCGACCCAAACTTGGACCAACCAAACCTTTATCAGTATATGGTAACCAACCGCTAGATGTGCTTGGTGAAACTATGGTGAGGGTTCGTCTTGGAAAGATAAGCAGATCACTACTGATTGTGGTGACCCGTTCAAATGACATTCCATTATTTGGACTACCATGGATACTGGCATTTAATATGTTTATTCCACGACAAGTGACTATACGTAGTATCACAAATAAAGAGGTTATGACAACCAATAAACAAATTGCTGGCATGACAAAAGAATTTTTTAGTGTTTTTGATGACAAGCCTGGACGGGTGAATGATATAGAAGTTAGCATACATTTGAGTGACGCAGCAAAGCCGAAATCATGGCCAGCTCGTAGAGTACCTTTTCCATTACGAAAACCAATTGAAATGGAACTCGATAGATTGGTTAAATCAGGAATATTGAAGGCGATTGATCCAACACAAAAACGGTTGACATGGGCCACTCCAACGGCAAACGTACGAAAAACAAATGGAGAAATCAGGATTTGTGCGGATTTTAAGGTGACATTAAACCCATATATTTTGTACGATTATCATATTGTACCAACGGTGGATGATCTTTTAACCAAATTAAAAGATGGATTGAAATTTACGGTAATAGATTTGAAAGATGCATATTTACAATTACCAATAAAAGAAAGTTCAAAAGAATACTTAACCATATCGACCCACATTAATTATTTCCAATATCAATGTATGCCTTTCGGTCTTTCTAGTGCGCCGACCATATTTCAAAGATATATGGACAATTTATTACAAGACTGCCAAATGACCGGAGTATACCTTGACGATATTATCATAACGGGGAAAAATGATGTAGAACATTTGAATAACGTAAAAAAAGTACTAATGAAACTAAAACAGGTGGGTATGAAGGCAAAATGAGCCAAAATACGTTTTTTAAATGAATCAGTTTCTTTTTTGGGTTTCATAATAGACAAATATGGAATACATCCAGCGAAAGAAAAAATAGATGCTATTCGAGGATACCAACTCCTAATAATATACACCAATTACGATCTTTTTTAGGACTTGTAAATTATCACGAGAGATTTTTACCACATCTACATGGAATTGCCGCTCCTCTGCATAAATTAACAAGCATTAAATCTTGCTGGGGTTGGTCGGACAAGGAACAAGAGGTATTTAATAAAATAAAACAGCTTTTGTCAGCAAATAAAACGCTAATTGCATATTCGCCAAACTTGCCAATTATATTGGAATGTGACGCTTCCAAGACTGGTTTTGGAGCTGTGTTATGTCATTTAGTGAAAAAAGATATTAGCAGACCAATCGCATTTGCCTCGCGAACACTTCTAGAGTCAGAGAAAAATTATGCACTAATAGAAAAAGAGGCACGAGCACTTTTGTTTGGTATGGAAAAATTTCATACATTCATTTTTGGTCGAAAATTTTTATTACGAACAGATCACAAACCTTTGGAAAAATTATTTGGTGATAAACGGGAACTACCAAAAATATCCAATAGTCAATTAACGCGCTGGGCTTGGAAAATGTCCGCATATGATTTTGATATTGAATATGTTCCTGAAAAAGAAAATAAAGTAGCTGATACATTATCTAGACTGCCAATAGATGGCATAAAATCAAATAATGATCAAAAAAACGCGTTAAAAATTAGAGCTATAAATTTGCACGATATAAATATTAGTCAAGTTGAACTCCAAAAGGAAACAAGGAATGATAGCTTGTTTAAAAAAGTAGTTAAAAACATTGAGCATGAATGGGTGGATTTTGATGCGAAAAAAAATACAGAGTTAGTTTGTTTTTATAATCGTAGAGAGGAATGGTCAGTAGATCATGATGTTATTGAATAGAATGGGAAGTTGGTAATTCCAACCATTTTGAGGAAATCAATATTAACGATTATACACAGAGGGCATCCAGGAATAAATCTTATGAAATCAATTTTTAGAATGTATTGCTGGTGGCCGAATTACGATAAAGATATTGAACAATATGTTCGTCAATGTATGCCTTGTCAAAGTAATCGGTCGAATATTATGGAGGTTCCTTTATATTCGTGGAACATATCTAATATACCATGGGAACGAATTCATTTGGATTTCGCGGGGCCTATTGATTCGTATTCATGGTTAGTTGGAGTTGATGCACATACTAAATGGGTTGAGGTTGAGTTAATGAGAGAGACCACGTCCACGACAATGATCGGGGTTTTAAGGAAATGGTTCGCACGGTTTGTAACACCTAGACAAATCGTATCAGATAATGGACCTCAATTAATTTCTGGAGAATTTCGAAAATTTTGTTTCGAGAAAAATATTAAATTGATACATACAACACCGTACCATCCAAAAACGAACGGTTTAGCGGAAAGAACGATAAGAACCCTCAAGAGTCGATATTTTGCAACTAGGAAAGACATCAGGGAGCCCGAGGAAGCTATTGGAGAAGTTTTGCTAGCATATAGAATGGGTGAGCATCAATCAACTGGAAGTTCACCGGCTAAGTTATTATTGGGGCGAAATTTAAAAACGGGATTAAATTGGTTACGTCCTAATGTTAGTTATGAAATGGAACGATCGAATATACGACAAAAAGTAGCGCATGATGAACATAGTCATATGAGAGAATTTGAGATTGCACAACCGGTATGGGTGCATAATGAAATAAATTCAGGTTGGAGAGAAGGAGTTATAAGATCGAACTGGTAGATATTCTTATTTGGTAGAAAGCAAGGATAGAATGGTACGAAAGCATGCGGATCAACTTCGAAAAAGGGAGGTAGCTAAAGAAATGGAGAAGTCTGGGCCAGGGAAAGAAAATGGAGAAAATATGGAGTCAGAGAGAGAAGAGGGAAATATAAAAAATAAAGAGTCGGATATAGTTGAGATTTTAGAAAATGTGGAAGATAACGGAGAACTAGAAACACGGAAATCACAAAGAGCCAGGAAACCTACAAATCGGCTGATTGAGGAATTGTAAGATCATATGTGTGGGGATATGTTATAAATGAGATTTATATTATATATTATCAATGTTATAAATGTCATACATACAAATCAATCATATTAATATATATATCAGTTGTAAATATCAGGTGATTTTCAGTTAATAAAGCCATCCATATATGTGTATGCTTATTTAAGACTAATTAGTATAGCATATGAAAAAATAAATTTTGTTGACGTGTTTTCTTACTCTTTGATTTACAATCCTTTTTCCATTGAGTCACCTTATTTTTAGCTCATTTTACACAGAAATAGATATGATAAATAATTCCATATTTACCTAAATAATATTTAAGTTTATTGTCTGTTTCAACTAGCATATCTTCTTCTTCATCTAATTCAGATTGTGTATCAGATTACTATCATAAATAAAATCTTCTTCCTCACTAACAATTATATAGTCATAATCACTTCAAATAAAATGATAATATTAAATAATATTTTATTTACTATCAGAATCTGTAAAAATGATAATATACGATAAAAATAATTTGAGAAATGAGCCAGATTGTGAAAATAAGAATAAAATAACTCCACTAAAAAAAATGTTTAAGTTTTCTCTTTCATATATCTCAATCAAAATAAAAGATATTTAAATTTTGTTTTAATAAATTTTGTAATATAGTAGTATATATATTTATAATTTTTAAAAAAAAAATTTCTTAAAAAATTACAAAACTTTGGTTGGGTCTCACAAACTCTAATTAGTCACAAAATGCTTTTATCTTAAAAACTACTCAACCGAAATATATTAAATTTGGGATATATATTCTAAAATATATTTGATGAAGCTACTGAAGAATCTAGATCATAATATTTAACAGTTTTTATGTAATATAATTTCTAGCATGCCTGTGGTTTCATATCCCATCAGAATATTGAAGGGTTAAAATGACTAAACTATGAATTGCCGTATTAAATGTAAAAATAAAGTAACTAACTACGAATTGCCATATATAATGTTAAATTAAAAAGACTAAACTATGAATTGCGATAATTAATGTTAAATTAAAATGACTAAACTGCGAATTGCCGTATATAATGTTAAAATAAAATGACTAAATTGCGAATTGCGAATTGCCGTATTTAATGTTAAAATGAGGTCACTAAACTACGAATTGCGGTAATTAATGTTAAAATAAAATGACTAAGCTACGAATTGCGATAATTAATGTTAAATTAAAATGACTAAACTGCGAATAGACGTATTTAATGTTAAATAAAATGATTAAACTACGAAGTTAATATATAAATTTTGAATATTAAAACTTTTATATTTTTCTTTTTAAATTAAATGATCTTTTTGAATTCTTTCTTATACTTTTTATAAAATATAAGGAAGACCTTGTCGAAATTCTTTTTTTATATAACCTTTTAAAAAACTTATTATTTTAATATGTAATAATGTAAATTTAAAAAGTATATATATAGTGCACAAATTGTTAAATATTTTAGTGTTAATAAAAATAAAATAAAAATTTAATTATTTTAATTGCGCCTTCCATTAAATTATTATGGTGGCAGAGAATATTTGATAATTATTACGTTACCAACCGAAATATGTATAAAAAATTAATTTTAGATATGAATTTAGATACTGGAACATGGTAGAATTAGAAGAAAGAGGATTATGGAAAATGATGTTAATTTAATTCTAAAAACACGTAAGAGATGATTAAAATGTAAAATTAAAAATAAATATAATAAAATTTTAATAATAAAATATTTAAAATATGAATAAACCTATATGGGACAATAAGAATAAAACAAAATCCATAGATGAATTAGAAGAGTATTTAATATACCATAAGAGTAAATATGTTTTGAGTTTAACATTTAATCTACCAGATGATTTATATTTGCTTATGGACACAATGTTACCGATATATGGAAGTTCAAGTTATGAAGAAGCAATATCTATATTAAAATATTTTTGTAATTATAAAGAGGTAAAAGAGATAAATGAAAAATCAGATCAAATAATATATCTTATCCTAATAAAAATTTTAAAAGTCAAAATAATAAAAACTTGAATAAAATTGAATTATGTAAATTAATACCAAATGTTAAAAAAAGAAATAAATTCTTATAAATTAAAAGAAATAAATCATATGATAACAATTGAAGAAATAATAGTTATTAAAAACAATAATGAAATAAAAATTAAAGAAAATAATAAAATAAAATTTTTTTTAATTAATAAAAAATTTAAAAAAACTTTGGAAATAAAGAAAATTAAAACAAATATTAAAATAAGAGGCAAGGTGATTAAATATCTTGATGTTGAAAAAGTTTTTAAGAGTATGATATGGAGATCGTATGTTGAAGATGGAAGGAGTAAGAGAAATTTTCTTATAAAGAACAAGTTGAAGATAAATTATGATATAAAAAAATTGTTTAAATTGAAAAATAAAGGAATAAAATTTAAAAATAAAAATAATTAAATAAATAAAAAAAAAATTATTATATAAAAAGAGACAATGTCAAATATTCTATTATTCTATATTCCAAATTATGATTCTTATTCTTATGAATGTTTCTGATAAATTATTTATTCCATTATCATTTCAATTATTCCAAAATTATTTTATTTGAGATATATTGATCATAATATATATTTACAAACATTGATAAATAAATAAAAATGATAATAAATAACGAGATGAACAAGCTAATGTGAGGATGATTATAATACTTTTCTAACCCCTTTAATATTATGAATCTTTCGCAAGGAAAAAATATGAATTATTAGGAATTTTTAATCATCATGATTAAATTACAAATGACTATATAGCTTAAACATCCAAACTTAAATTTTATCTATAAAGCATTCTAGCTAAATAAATATTTGCAAAGAAAAGATTAAACCTTTATTAATAAAAACCCCAAATGTAATTTTAAACCTAAATACAATTTAAAAATCCTGACTTTTAGGCATTCTCTCACAGATATGGAGAAAATTTAAAACATTATAATTTTCATAGATAGATTACAATAATATAAAATTTTTGGTCTTCAATCTTAAAAGTATAATTCTTTATATTTTTCAAATATAAAGTAAATGTTTAGCTTTCAGATATATTCTCAATAATATAACAATTTGTTTTTTTGTGCATATAAATAAAAATATAGCATAATAAAGTGACTTAGTTATCTTGTTTAATTTTCTTAAGAGCCAATAAAAATGATTTTTATAGTTTTTCAGGCGAATGACTAGACGATAAGGATAACAAGCTACAAACAAACCAATGAAAAAGATATGACTCAGGCTAAATAACGACATAATATCAAATAAAAATTCTACCAAAAAGCAGAAAAAATTTTTAGAGGGGGAAGAAGTGAACAAGTTCAAATTCAAGTTCAAAATTCGAAAATTCAAAGTCAAGTTCAAAATTCGAAAATTCAAAGTCAAGTTCAAAATTCGAAAATTCAAAGTCAAGTTCAAAATTCGAAAATTCTAAGTCAAGTTCAAAAACGAGAATATGACTTACGACATAGAAAATGATTGTTATAAATAAATAAAAAAATTTGTAAAAAAAAATATATATATATAAATTTTGAAAGAGAAAAGGGATGATCAATACAAACAGCAAATCAACAAGCAATGTCAACCAACGACGTTTCAACAATGATGTGCAACTAACGATTTTTCAAAAAAGATGTTCAATAATCGATTCAACAAACGATAATCAGATGGTCGAACAAACAATCTCAAGATATACGAACAAATGACTAATGGAGCAAATGAGAAACAAATGACTGTAAGTGAAGATAAGAAACTGAGGAAAGAAGACAATAAAAAAGAAGAAAATGTTAATATATAAATTTTGAATATTAAAACTTTCTTTTTAAATTAAATGACCTTTTCGAATTCTTTTTTATACTTTTTATAAAATATAAGGAAGACCTTGTCGAAATTCTTTTATATAACCTTTTAAAAAACTTATTATTTTAATAAGTAAAAATGTAAATTTAAAATGTATATATATAGAGCACAAAAAGTTAAATATTTTAGTGTTAATAAAAAATAAAATAAAAATTTAATTGTTTTAGTTGCGCCTTCCATTAAATTATTAATTATAATTACTAAACTACGAATTGCCGTATTTAATGTTAAATTAAAATGATTAAACTACGAATTGCCGTATTTAATGTTAAATTAAAAGACTAAACTAAGAAATGTAGTATTTAAAATTAAATTAAATTGTTTAAACAGTATATGATGTTAAAAAATGATTAAACTGCATTGCCATATATAATGTTAAATTAAAATAACTAAACTACGAATTGCAGTATTTAATGTTAAATTAAAATAAATAAACTACGAATTGCCGTTATAATGTTAAATTAAAATGACTAAACTAAGAAATGTAGTATTTAAAATTAAATTAAATTGCGAATTGCCGTATATAATGTTACATTATAATGACTAAACTACAAATTGCCTTATTTTATGTTAAAATAAAAATGCCTAAACTACGAATTGCCTTATTTAATGTTAAATTAAATTGTTTAAACAGTATATGATGTTAAATTATAATGATTAAACTACGAATTGCGGTAATTAATGTTAAATTATAATTTTTAAACTACGAATTGCGGTAATTAATGTTAAATTATAATGACTAAACTACGAATTGCTGTAATTAATGTTAAATTAAAATGACTAAACTACGAATTGCCGTATTTTAAGTTAAATTAAAATGATTAAATTGAATTGCCGTATTTAATGTTAAATTAAAATGACAATCACGAATTGCCGTATTTAATGTTAAATTAAATTGTTTAAACAAAATTTCACAAATAATGTCTAAACCTTTGTATTATCCATGAGCAAAATTTTCAGGTGCATAATTTTCTGGCTAATATAGTTAGCCATATCGCTCAAATTGAGCCATTAACAACACTAATTTTAATTAAAATAACACATTTCGACATTATTTTTATAAATATACGTTTCAATTTATTATACTTTTATAGAAATATTTACAAATAAAAAGCGATTATTTAAATTTAAATATTATATTGCTTTAATTATAAATATTATATTGCCTTAATTATAAATGATATATAACTATTAGTATTACACATATAAATTGCTGATTATAAATGATATAAATTGCTTTGATTATAAATGATATAAATTGCTTTAATTATAAATGATATTAATTGCTTTAATTATAAATATTATATTGCCTTAATTATAAATTATATACTTTATAATTATTAGTATTCACATATAAATTGCTTTAATTATAAATGATATATTTTATAATTAGCAGAGTTGTTAAAGTATCTAGATATAAAAATGTAGTATCTGTATCTAGATAGATTTTTTAGAAAGGTATCTGTATCTAGATATTTTTTTAGAGGTATCTGTATCTGTTTTAGATACTTTTTAAGATACATTTTATATACCCCTTTTTTATTATAAATAAAAATATTTGAAAAATATTTGACTGTAAAATTTATTTTATTTCATCTGTTTACCACTCTTAAGATGCCTTACTTAAAGGGATTGAGGATAGGTAAATTAATATAATAAATTAAAAATATTTAATAATTCTAGGTTTATTGTGACCTTATTTGAAGATGATAATATTATAGCAACCATGCTCCACCCTTTTTTTAAACTTGATTAGACATGGTTGCAAATGGAAGAAAATCTTAATAAAAAACAATTGATACAAAGATAAGTTTGTGAATTATCAAAGTCATCAACTGACTGCAAGCAAATAACCTGCCAAAAAAAACAAATAATTTAATTTCAGATTTTTTTCAGTACCCTACAGCAGATATAATTTCTAATAATGATTTAAATTTTGATAATCAACAAATTTTAAATAATTTTTTCAAAAATGAATGTAGAGATTTTAGCATTTTTAAAGAATACCCTGATATAAAATTGTTATTTATAATATAACACTACAATTCCTTCAAGCGCCCCTGTGGAAAGACTATTTAGTGTTGCTAAAAATGTCCTTACAGATAAACGAGGATGCCTAAATGATCAAAATTTTGAAAATATTTTATTACTGAAATCCAGAGTTCTTAAAAGATACTTTTTAAATGGATCTAGATACAGACACATCGTCTAAAAAAATATCTAGATACCGATATTTTAATCAAAAATCTATCTAGATACATATACAGATACCACATTTTTATATCTAGATACAGGATCTAAATACTTGTATCTAGATCTTTTAACAACTCTGCTGAAATCTAATAATTATTTATAATTATTTAATCATATATTATATTAAAATCATTATTTTAGTTATATTCTGATAAATGTTATATCGCGTCAATAAATTTTTTAGCTCATATCATGAATTTTCACAATATAATATTAATTTAGCTTTATGCAAACCTATAAGAGCATAATAAAAAATGTATCTGTATAAGATACATTAAAAAATTGTATCTGTATCTTGATAACTTTTTAGACGCTGTATCTGTATCTAGATAACTTTTTAGACTATGTATCTGTATCTAGATCCATTTAAAAAGTATCTTTTAACAACTCTGATAATTAATAGTATCACATTTAAATTATAGACTAAAATATTTTAAATGTTATATATAAAATAAATGTTAATATAAACTATTGTAAAACAATTTATAAATAAGAAAATAATATTTTATGTAAACTAAACAAATTTATAATAATAAATGCTTATTTGACAAAATATTTCAATTGCTTTTGATTAAAAAAAATTATAAATACTATTAAAAAACTTTATATTTTATATATTTAATAATTCTTAGTGGCCCTTTAGCCCTTTCCTCTATGACCTCATTTGGGGTAGGATTAAGATCTCTATATATATTCAGAAGAGCCAATCCATTGGTCCTTGCCTGGCCAGAGGTTGCCCTTAAATAACTTTTAAGTCGAGTCAATGTTGAAAATGATCGCTCATTGGTGCAAGTAGTTATGGGAAGTGTTGCTAATATTATTAAAAGCATTTTGATATTTGTTCTTAAATTTAATGTTTCCTTAAATAATTGTAATGCCTCAACCGGGTTGCTGGGACGCTCTGTAGGGATGATGGTGCTTAGATCAGAATACCAAGCTTCAGTATTTGATTCTAGCTGTTCATATCCTCCAATAATGTCGGATTCATAAAAAATACTTATTTTTTTAATACTAAGCATTATATTATTGGTAATAATTAAATCTTCTGATGATGATGGCAAAAAAAAATTAAAATATTTTAATATTTTGCTATGCCCAGCAAATTTTAATTTAAAATGAGTAATAATTGTTTTTAATAATGGTAAAAAAATAACTTTTTTATAATAATCAAAAGATGATTCCAAGGCTAACATATCATCTATGATTAGCCTAGGCTTCTCAATGTTAATTTTAAGTTTTTCACCCAAATTTAAGCATCTATCATATATTGGTGGAAAAATATTGCTTGCATTTACCTCATTATCTTCAAATATTTTAAGAAGCCTCTTGGTTTCATTCATTGCCTCCACAATGTTAATATTTTCCCTCTGAAGATATCGACTTAGATTTACAGTTTTTAAAAAAAAATAATTCACACAAGAAATTGATATAATAAGCGGGGTTTGGTATATTGATGAACACAATTCTTGTGCAATATTATATGAATCTTTATCATTCCATTTACTAATCATTTTCAAAGTTTCAACGATTCCTTCCAATGCTTTAAGAAAGCCAGTAATTGAATCTTGTCTTTGAAGGAATCTTGTAGGTAAATATTTTTTTAATTTGTGAACTTTAGATCCATCTATATCTTTCAAGACATCACACAACACCTTTGATCGCTTACCAAAACTTAAAAATTCGATTATTTTGGATACAATTTCTATGAAATAAAGATTATATAAATAATGTGAATAATTATTTACTTAAACTACTATCAATCTCATGAATTCCACATGCTTTAGAGATAACTAAATTTAGAGAATGTTCTCCACAATGAACATAGAGAGCTTTTGGGCACCTTTTTTTATATATGTCTGAACCCCATTGATTTTTCCAGACATTGCTGGAGCCCCATCATATCCTTGGCCTCGAATTTTATTTATATCAATATTATTGTTTTTTAAAAAAGATATGATTTGTTTAGCTATATTTTCTCCTATACCATTATCAAGTAGAATAAATTGTAAAAAAAATTCACTAATTTTTACGGTTTCCAAGTTTAATATTCGGATAACCAACGACATCGTTGTTGATTTGAAATATCGGTTGTTTCATCTGCAAGTACAGAGAAAAAGGCAGATTTGTTAACAATTTTAACCAATTTTTCAACAATAAAATTATTACATATGTTTATAATAGCATTTTGTGTATCAGGAGTATATATAGGGCATTATTAGCCACATTGTCAAATATGATCTTGGTTTTATCACCACCTAGATGACAATATGATTTGAGCAACTCTTTAAAGTTACCCTCATTAACTGAAGTTTCATTGTAATCCAATTCACCACTCTTTTCTCTGTGGCCTCTTAATGGCATTCCCTGCCTTCCTAAGTAGGCTTGAATAATAATTTGCAAATATTTCCGATTATTTGTGACCCCTATTGCTTTTAAATCTAAAAGTTAGGTGTCAATAGCTGGAATAACACCTTTAGCAATTTGGGTTAAGTTGGTTAACATGTTTATTGAGTTTCTATGATAGTTACATTTTTGGTGAGATGAGAATCTTTCTTTTGCATTTTTGTATTTGGTAAATTCATTCAAAGCTAATTCTCCCAACTTTTGATGATTGATCCCACCATATCTAGTGTAACGATATTGGTTTTGATAATATTTATTGTAATAATCTTAAATCATATGACATATATCCCATCCTATTATACACTGGGGAGACATCCCACAATTAAGTAGGCACTTCACCCCCCCCCCTCCCATAGAGGGCGTATCCAGTGCAGTTAATTTGTATTCACTGTTTGGCAGAAAATTTACACTACTGTCTGGGTCCGTTTAATTTAAGAGGAATTACGGTACCTCTCGTGAATGAGCAGAGATTCACAAAATATTTTGATAGTAATTTACCCTACTATCAGGGCCCGTTTAATTTAAGAGAGCTTACGGTATTTCTTGTGGATAAAGCAAGTATCCACTTAATTTTTAGTAAGAAAAGAGTTTTATATATAAATTATTAATAAAAGGTAGTGGGATATATAAAGAAGGGAATTTAGTAATTTAAGAAGATGAAATAGGAGGAATAAAAAGAGAAAAGAAAGAATTGAGAATTAAATTTAGAGATTATTAGGCAAATGAGATGTAAAGAAATATTTTATTTTATTAGTTTATTAATAATTATAAATTTATGTATATTAATCTAAAGATTGTGATATTAGTTAATATGAAAAAATTAAATTATATATATAATAGTAATTAATATTAATTGGTTTGATGAAAATGAATAATCGAGGATTGCTTGATTAAGCCAAGCTTTTAAATGAAATTTATTTTGAGAAATATTTATAAGGAATAGGCCATTGACTTTGTTGATATTAAGAATATTGATGGCATGACCGTACCAAGATTTTCGATATGAGTAATAATGTTTTTTTTTTGTTCGAAGGTATATGTTTTAGGGCATCTGTTATAATGCTGTGGTATGAATGACTTAATGAATGACACAGAAGTTCGAGTTTTCTGTAGGTAAGGAGTCTGTGAAGGGGGAGAATGTTGCAGGAATTCCAAAAATTAAAATTAGAAATGATATAAGGGTATTTGATTTTTAAAATATTTTTTAAAGATTTATTAATAAAAACTTGGGTTTTATTTAAATTAGAGTTGGTAAAGTCCCAAGTTTCTATACCATAGGTTAATGAAGAAATAAGATAAGTTTTAAAAATTTGAATTTTAAATTTATTTGATAAAAATATTATGCCATAATTTATTAAGAGAAAAAAATTCTGATTTGGCTTTAGTGAGTTTAGAAGATATGTTAGGTTTAATTGAGCCTTTATAATCAAT
Organism: Gordionus sp. m RMFG-2023; assembly: GCF_954871325.1. Classification (NCBI taxonomy): domain Eukaryota; kingdom Metazoa; phylum Nematomorpha; class Gordioida; order Chordodea; family Parachordodidae; genus Gordionus; species Gordionus sp. m RMFG-2023. The sequence continues at coordinate 21,938,127 of NC_088777.1, forward strand.
AATAATGCCTAAACAATTAAGGGATTTAGTGAAAATAATATTATTGTTATTAAATTTAAGATTAAGATTAAAGGGGAGAAGTTGAAAGTATTTTAGTTTTATTAAAGTTAATTTTAAGATTCATTTTAAGGAGAACTAAAGATATTTTTGTAAATATATTATTTATATAATTTAAGTCTTCGGTAATAATACATATATCGCCTGCGTAACAAAGCCAATCAACGTTGTGAAAGTTGCAAGAATAAATGAGGTCACTAATTAATAAATTAAGAAAGGAAGGAGAGAGGGGGCATCCTTTTTTGATGCCGCATTTGATTTTGAAGTAAGGTGAAGATAGGTTATTATGTTTAATATTTAAAATACTGTTTTCATAAATATACATTATAATTTAATAATATTAATATTAATATTATATTTAAAGATGATATTCCAAAGATATTGATGCTTTATGGAATCGAATGCTTTAGAAATATCGATAAAAATTAATGTATGTGTCGGTTTTATAAATTTGTGCTTTCTCTAATCTTATTTTAAGTGAAGTAATTAATTCAATAGTGTTTGGTCCTGGTCTGAAGAATGCTATTATGAATATTTTTGTTAATGTCTTAAAGACAAGAGTTGTATTATGCAAATTTAGTTTAAAAAATAGTTGTACTTATATTTGTTATATGCAAAGATAAATTTTACATTTTTATATTTTATGGAATAACATTAATTTAAATGATGGATTTTTATTTTATATGTTTATTTCTTCAAAAAATTATTATGTTTAATATTCAAATGATTATAAAAAAAATGAACATATATATAATTCAATTATTTCAATAAAAAACGAGTTGGAATTTTATAGAAAAGGAAATTGTTTTGTGTTCATAATAGAGATAGAAAGAAAGATTCAGTGTCTTATAAAAAAAAAAAGAAGGTAATACAGTTATTTAATAAAAATAAATTAATTAAAGGAGTTTATATCATATTATTTTAGGTTCGTAGAATAGTAAGTGTTTATTAATTAAATTATTATTAAGATTAATCCTTTGTTTATTTTATATAGATTTTATTTATCTTGATTCCTGTTACGCTCTCCCAAATAACATTAAGCCCCTGAGCAAGTTCGGATTTGTAACAATAAGATTGTAAATAAATGTAATTAAAGAAACAAGAAAATAACAATTTATATTTTGTTTTAAATAAAATTTTATTTCTACTTTTAAAAATCAAATAAATATAATAATCATATGTATAATAATCAACTGGTATATATACTAAAACATTTCAATCAACTAGTATATGTAACAAAACATTTAAATTAATACTCAATAAATTATATCACAAATTTGAATAAACAACACATAATGTAAAAAAACATTTAAATAAATTATTTCACAAATTTGAATAAACAACACAATTAACATTCACTCCTCGACAAAGCATCAAGTTGCTGCTCGGTGGGCGCATAAGTCTGTATGAGTCGCGTGAGTCTATACGTTTTCGTAGGTTTGTTAAAATTGTTGTACGTTATCATAATCATAAGGAACAATTGATCAAATTTAAATATATGGAATACGGCATAAAATTTTAAATTTGGAATAAAAGAATTTGGAATAAAAATTTTGGAGTATGGAATGATAAATATGTAGAATTCCGTAAGAATGATAAATCAAAAAAAATTATTATATAATATTTCGCGTTTTTTCAAATTTTGCGTTTTATATATTTTATTTTAATAATTTAAGTTGCGTTTTAATATTTAATTTATTTTTATTTATTTTCAATCTCCGAGGTTAAAATATGCAAATAAAATATTATGCACATTTCCCTCTCTTAAAAAAAATTTAAATTTCACACAATATTTTTCTAAAATAATGTTGTTTAATTTTTACATAACCTTTTGTCTTCAAAGCTTAACATTTCCAAAACTTTTTATCACATTCGAGTTATTTTAAATTTACAATTTTCTAATATGCATTATTATATTTTTTTTTATTTAATCATATGATTTTTATCTATTAAATCTATTAATTCATATGTTTCAATTCAATTATATTTTGATAAATAATATTTCTTGTTTAGGATTTTTAATGGTTTAACTTTGTAATATTTTTAATTAAAAATTCATCTTTAGGTAATTCAGTTAATTTACAACAATTGGTCATCATCCAAGAAATCAAAAATATCAATATTTCACTAAGAAATTAAGTAAATAATTTTTTTAAGGCTTTTTATGTGTTCAAATATGTCCATTATTGATTTACATTTAAGTTATTTTAATAAGTAAATTTACAACATGCCTTTATTTCGGCATAAAATTTTAATTTATAATAACTTTTCTTCTTACGTGGATTAGAATAATAAGTAATCATCATTGGTCTCACAATATAAAATTCATAACCTAACATCCAACTTCCATATTGGTTCTTTCATCCTATTTCAATCCAACATCCAGAGCCAGGACACCATGAAGAAAGAAGCTTTTTGCATGAAAGAACGTGCTAAGGTTTGATTCTTGGTCATTTCAATAGATAAGGTAGTCATCACAATAGGTAGTCATCACAATAGGTAGTCATCACAATAGGTAGTCATCTCAATAGATAAGGTAGTCATCTCAATAGATAAGGTAGTCATCTCAATAGGTAGTCATCTCAATAGATTAAGCAATCATCACAATAGGAAGTCATATAGGTAGTCATCTCAATAGGTTAAGCAGTCATCACAATAGGTGGTCATAGTGTTGTTAAAACGCCGCGAGTCGCGACCCCGACCCAAAGCTCGGGTCGTTTTATTCGACTCCGACTCAATGTTTGGGTCGTTTTTTTCGACTTCGACCCGAGTTCAAGCCGAAAAAAACGACTTCGACCCAAAATATGGGTCGTTTTTTTCGACTCCGACCCAAGTCCAAGCCGAAAAAAACGACCTCGACCCAAAATTTGGGTCGTTTTTTACGACTCCGACTCAAAATTTGGGTCGTATTTTTCGACTCAAACTTGAAATTTGGGTCGTATTTTTTGACTTAAACTTGAAGTTTGGGTCGTATTTTTCGACTAAAACTTGAAGTTTGGGTCGTATTTTTCGACTCTAACTCAAAGTTTGGGTCGTTTTTCTGACTCAGACTCAAACATCGGGTCGTTTTATTCAATCCGACCCAAAATATGGATCTTTCTTTTTAAAGACGACTTAAAGTTAGGGTTGCTTTTTTTCACCCCTAACTCAATATCTAGATCATTTTTTTCGACCAAAAGTCAAATAACATTTAGTATATATTAATATTATAGGCGGGAATTACTTAAAGCTTCTTTAAATTATAATGCTCTGATTAACTATTCATCATAGTTATATTTTAAAATTTTTAAGTGATGTACCATAGAAAAGTGCCATTTGTCATGATAATTATTTATGAACTTTTTTAAATGAAATAGAAAAATATATATTGTAGACATGTTAAATCAAAATTTCAGTGATGATGTACCATAGATAAGTGGTAATTGTCATAATCGCTATTTTTGAACTTTTTTGAGTTTTTTTAAAGCAAATTGCTAAAAATATATATTCTAAACATGTTAAATTAAAAATTCAGTGAGGATGTATCATAGATAGGTGACAATTGTCATAATCGCTATTTTTGAACTTTTTTCAATTTTTTTAAAGGAAATAGCAAAAAATATATATTCTAACCATGTTAAATTAAAAATTCAGTGAGGATGTATCATAGATATGTGACAATTGTCATAATCGCTATTTTTGAACTTTTTCAAATTTTTTTAAAGGAAATATCTAAATATATATATTCTAAACATGTTAAATTAAAAATTCAGTGAGGATGTATCATAGATAGGTGACAATTGTCATAATCGCTATTTTTGAACTTTTTCAAATTTTTTTAAAGGAAATAGCTAAAAATATATATTCTAAACATGTTAAAATAAAATTTCAGTGAGGAGGTATCATAGATAGGTGACAATTGTCATAATCCCTATTTTTGAACTTTTTCAAATTTTTTTAAAGGAAATAGCTAAAAATATATATTGTAAAGATGTTAAAATAAAATTTCAGTGAAGATGTACCATAGAAAAGTGACAATTGTCATAATCGCTATTTTTGAACTTTTTCAAATTTTTTTAAAGGAAATAGCTAAAAATATATATTCTAAACATGTTAAATTAAAATTTCAGTGAGGATGTATCATAGATAGGTGACAATTGTCATAATCGCTATTTTTAAACTTTTTCAAATTTTTTTAAAGGAAATATCTAAAAATATATATTCTAAACATGTTAAATTAAAAATTCAGTGAGGATGTATCATAGATAGGTGACAATTGTCATAATCGCTATTTTTGAACTTTTTCAAATTTTTTTAAAGGAAATAGCTAAAAATATATATTGTAAAGATGTTAAAATAAAATTTCAGTGAAGATGTACCAAAGAAAAGTGACAATTGTCATAATCGCTATTTTTGAACTTTTTCAAATTTTTTTAAAGGAAATAGCTAAAAATATATATTTTAAACATGTTAAATTAAAATTTCAGTGAGGATGTATCATAGATAGGTGACAATTGTCATAATCGCTATTTTTAAACTTTTTCAAATTTTTTTAAAGGAAATATCTAAAAATATATATTCTAAACATGTTAAATTAAAAATTCAGTGAGGATGTATCATAGATAGGTAACAATTGTCATAATCGCTATTTTTGAACTTTTTCAAATTTTTTTAAAGGAAATAGCTAAAAATATATATTGTAAAGATGTTAAAATAAAATTTCAGTGAAGATGTACCATAGAAAAGTGACAATTGTCATAATCGCTATTTTTGAACTTTTTTCAATTATTTTAAAGGAAATAGGAAAAAATATATATTCTAAAAATGTTAAATTAAAAATTCAGTGAGGATGTATCATAGATATGTGACAATTGTCATAATCGCTATTTTTGAACTTTTTCAAATTTTTTTAAAGGAAACATCTTAAAATATATATTCTAAACATATTAAATTTAAAATTCAGTGAGGATGTATCATATATAGATGACAATTGTCATAATCACTATTTTTGAACTTTTTCAAATTTTTTTAAAGGAAATATCTAAAAATATATATTCTAAACATGTTAAATTAAAAATTCAGTGAGGATGTATCATAGATAGGTGACTTTAACATGTTTAGAATATATATTTTTAGCTATCTCCTTTAAAAAAATTTGAAAAAGTTCAAAAATAGCGATTATGACAATTGTCACCTATCTATGATACATCCTCACTGAAATTTTAATTTAACATGTTTAGAATATATATTTTTAGCTATTTCCTTTAAAAAAATTTGAAAAAGTTCAAAAATAGCGATTGTGACAATTGTCACCTATCTATGATACATCCTCACTGAATTTTTAATTTAACATGTTTAGAATATATATTTTTAGATATTTCCTTTAAAAAAATTTGAAAAAGTTCAAAAATAGCGATTATGACAATTGTCACCTATCTATGATACATCCTCACTGAATTTTTAATTTAACATGTTTAGAATATATATTTTTAGATATTTCCTTTAAAAAAATTTGAAAAAGTTTAAAAATAGCGATTATGACAATTGTCACCTATCTATGATACATCCTCACTGAAATTTTAATTTAACATGTTTAGAATATATATTTTTAGCTATTTCCTTTAAAAAAAATTGAAAAAGTTCAAAAATAGCGATTATGACAATTGTCACCTATCTATGATACATCCTCACTGAATTTTTAATTTAACATATTTAGAATATATATTTTTAGATATTTCCTTTAAAAAAATTTGAAAAAGTTCAAAAATAGCGATTATGACAATTGTCACCTATATATGATACATCCTCACTGAATTTTAAATTTAACATGTTTAGAATATATATTTTAAGATGTTTCCTTTAAAAAAATTTGAAAAAGTTTAAAAATAGCGATTATGACAATTGTCACCTATCTATGATACATCCTCACTGAAATTTTAATTTAACATGTTTAGAATATATATTTTTAGCTATTTCCTTTAAAAAAATTTGAAAAAGTTCAAAAATAGCGATTATGACAATTGTCACCTATCTATGATACATCCTCACTGAATTTTTAATTTAACATGTTTAGAATATATATTTTTAGATATTTCCTTTAAAAAAATTTGAAAAAGTTCAAAAATAGCGATTATGACAATTGTCACCTATATATGATACATCCTCACTGAATTTTAAATTTAACATGTTTAGAATATATATTTTAAGATGTTTCCTTTAAAAAAATTTGAAAAAGTTCAAAAATAGCGATTATGACAATTGTCACATATCTATGATACATCCTCACTGAATTTTTAATTTAACATGGTTAGAATATATATTTTTTGCTATTTCCTTTAAAAAAATTGAAAAAAGTTCAAAAATAGCGATTATGACAATTGTCACCTATCTATGATACATCCTCACTGAATTTTTAATTTAACATGTTTAGAATATATTTTTAGCAATTTGCTTTAAAAAACTCAAAAAAGTTCAAAAATAGCGATTATGACAATTACCACTTATCTATGGTACATCATCACTGAAATTTTGATTTAACATGTCTACAATATATATTTTTATCTATTTCATTTAAAAAAGTTCAAAAATAATTATCATGACAAATGGCACTTTTCTATGGTACATCAATTAAAAATTTTAAAATATAACTATGATGAATAGTTAATAGCATTATAATTTAAAGAAGCTTTAAGTAACTTTCCCGCCTATAATATTAATATATACTAAATGTTATTTGACTTTTGGTCGAAAAAAATGATCTAGATAATTGGGTTAGGGGTGAAAAAAAGCAACCCTAACTTTAAGTCGTCTTTAAAAAAAAAGATCCATATTTTGGGTCGGATTGAATAAAACGACCCGATGTTTGAGTCTGAGTCAGAAAAACGACCCAAACTTTGAGTTGGAGTCGAAAAATACGACCCAAACTTCAAGTTTGAGTCAAAAAATACGACCCAAACTTCATGTTTTAGTCGAAAAAAACAACCCGAACTTCAAGTTTGAGTCGAAAAATATGACCCAAACTTCAAGTTTAAGTCGAAAAATACGACCCAAATTTTGAGTCGGAGTCGTAAAAAACGACCCATATTTTGGGTCGAGGTCGTTTTTTTCGGCTTGGACTTGGGTCGGAGTCGAAAAAAACGACCCATATTTTGGGTCGAAGTCGTTTTTTTCGGCTTGAACTCTGGTCGAAGTCGTAAAAAACGACCAAAACTTTGAGTTGGAGTCGAAAAAAACGACCCAAAATTTGGGTGAGCTCTGTTCGAGCCGACTCGGCTAAGCCGATTAACAACACTAGGTGGTCATCACAATAGGTAGTCATCACAATAGGTAGTCATCACAATAGGTAGTCATCACAATAGGTAGTCATCACAATAAGTAGTCATATCAATAGATAAGGTAGTCATCTCAATAGGTAGTCATCTCAATAGGTTAAGCAGTCATCACAATAGGTTAAGCAGTCATCACAATAGGTAGTCATCACAATAGGTAGTCATCACAATAGGTAGTCATCACAATAGGTAGTCATATCAATAGATAAGGTAGTGAATAATATTTGACTATATATATTTTTTTTAAAAACAAGTCATGTCCTTCGAATTTAATTTAATTTTTTTTTAATTTTAGGCAAATTTTATATATTTTCTTCTTTTTTTTTTACAAAAACGTACATAAAAGAAACAAGAAAATAACAATTTATATTTTGTTTTAAATAAAATTTTATTTCTACTTTTAAAAATCAAATAAATATAATAATCATATGTATAATAATAACTGGTATATATACTAAAACATTTCAATCAACTGGTATATGTAACAAATTTAAATTAATACTCAATAAATTATATCACAAATTTGAATAAACAACACAATATGTAAAAAAACATTTAAATAAATTATTTCACAAATTCGAATAAACAATACAATTAACATGTAGTAAATATCTTGTAAAAAGGGGAAGAAAGAGTTATACTTCTGTAATCATGGATAGTGGAAGGATTTGGGAATTTAGGTAGGTTAATGATGGTGGTGGATTTACACCAATTGGTAGATAGGATTGTTGAATATTATATAGTATTTAAAGTAGGAAAGATAATATCGGTGATAGTATTTGGAAATATTTTTAATATTTCATTATGAATATTATCATCAGGTGATTTATGTTTTTTTAGATTTTTTATAATATTAATAAAATCATTTTTGTTGAGGGGGAAGGGGGGAGTAGTAATAAGTTGAGATGAAGATAAGGAAGAGGGACAGGGAAATTTGTTATTAAAAAGTGATCTATAATGATCTACGAAAATGTTTAATTGATCTAAAAGATTTTTTATAATAATTTTACCAATTTTCAAGTTATTATTTTTTTATCATTGGAAGAAGTGATGAATTTTAATGTTTTAAACGCATTATATAGACCGTTATTACGTTTAAATTCAGAGATATTATTAATTCTATTTTTAAGAAAATTTCTTTTATCTCTTCTTATTGATTTTTTAATAATTTTAAGTTTGGTTTTAATATGTTCCTTTTTTCTAGTTTGTTTTTTTATATTTTTATTGGGTAAAGAGTTGATTAGGTTGGAAGTATGAAGACTTAGCCAATCAGGGTAAATGGTTTTAATATTTAAGTGAAGATTTGCAGAATTGATAATGGAATTTTGAATATTGTTCCATGAATTGTTATTATTGATTGATTTGACACTTGAATGATATTTATTAGCTAATGTTTGGATATTTAAATTATTGATGTTATATTTTTTTTTTGGTTGGAAGGTATAGATTTTTTGAATTGGTAATATTAAGATTTCTTAATAATGAGGGTTTAATGAAAAGTTGTAGACCAATAGGACGATGGTCAGATAAGAAATCTATCTCATTGAGAATTATAATATTTTGAATAAAAAAATTCATTTTAATACTAGTGGGAAAAAAATAAAGTTGACTTTTGTATAATGAATTGGGTTTGAAATAAGTAAAATAATTATTGTTTTTTGTTTAAAAAAAGAATTAATAATTCTAAGGTTGAATTTTTTACAGGTTTCAATAATATTTTTACCGTTTTGATTAGTTTTTTGATCTAGTGCAGCAAAACCTATAGTATTATTTCTATATTCGTTACCTATTTCCATATTAAAGTCGCCACCTATAATGATAAAATGATTGGTATTTATTTGTTTAAGGTGGCTGTTTAGAGAATTAATGAAATTAGGATATTCTGAATAATTGGCCGGAGCATAAATATTAATAAGATGTGTGATTTTTCCTTTAGTTTTTAGTGTAATTGAAGAAATGCGATTACTGATTGGAGTGAAATTGGATGTATATTTTAGAATAAAATCTTTAATAATAAATGATACACCATTATGATAGTTGGAAGAATTAGAATTGAAGATTGTATAGCCTCTTAATTTTTTAATTAAATTATTAGTTATTAAAGTTTCTCGTGTCATTAATATAAAAATATCTTTTTCTTCCATTAAGTTTCTTAATATTGTAATTTTATTTAGTAAACCAGGTATACTATAAGATTAAATAATTAATTTTTTATTTAAAGACATAATTTTAAGAAAAAGATAATTGTAAAAAATTAAGTTTTGATTTTTATTAGATAAATTAAAAATGAAAGCTGACAATTTGATTTTATTTAGAAATGAAGAGGAAAAAAAATACAGACAATTTAATTTATATGTCATATATAAATGTACAATACCGACAATACGCGATCGATCGATATAATAAATAATAATAATATCTTTTTTTGATTGATTGAGAGACAATCTTCACATCAACTACAACACCTTCCCCTTATATCAATCCCATTATATATCATCAACAAATCAAACACCCCCCTTCTCCAACATCCATATCCAATCATCTATCTGTCCTTGAAACCATTCATCAGACATCATTCGATCTTGAACCAATTCATCTACATCATAGCAATAGCAAATCATCATTTCAGCTTGCATATTCATACCAGACATCACTCGATCCAATCGTCCTTGAAACCATTTATCAGACATCATTCGATCTTGAACCAATTCATCTACATCATAGCAAATCACCATTTCAGCTTGCATATTCATATCAGACATCACTCGATCCAATCATCCTTGAAACCATTTATCAGACATCATTCGATCAGACATCACTCGATCCAATCATCCATCTGTCCTTGAAACCAACATCATTCGATCTTGAACTAATTCATCAGACATCATTCTTATTCCATAAACTGTGTATCCTATCCTCCCGTTTGACCATTCATCATATCATTTGACCATTGACCCACAACCTTTTGACCATTCACCCTATCCTTTGCCCATTGACCAACCTCTATCCATTTGATTCCCATTTAATTGACAATTCCCATTGACCATTCCATCTTACCCCATCTCCATCTTCCATGCTATCATTTCATTTACATCTCAGTTACTCACCTGATCCACATTTCTTCCTCACATGTCATTTGATTATCCACTTGTATAATTATTACTGTATCCTTCACATTATTTATCCTACATCTAACAATTGACAATTTTCATTGACCATTTCAATCTTCCATGCTATCATTTCATTTACATCTCGTTGCTCATCTGATCCACACTAAACATCTAATTACATCATTGCCCATCTTTCCCCTTATGTTACTTTCTTCCTCACATGTCATTTGACCATTCATCATATCATTTGACCATTGTATCCTTCCATTTTATAATCCATTTGACCATTGACAATTCTTTTTCATCTAACCCTAGATATTTTGTCCCATTTTCACTACCTCCAATCTTTCTTTTTTTCTAAAATCTTTTTTCTAACATTTTTTTATCCTTTTCTTTCCTTTATATTATTTAACTTCATAATTTTTTTTTTTAATTTTTTCTTCTTCTTTTTTTTTTAATTTTTTTTTTTATTCTTCCTTTTTTTAAAAAATTTTTTTTTTAATTCTTCAATTCTTTTTTCTTTTTTAACTTCATAGTTTTTTTCAGAGTTGTACAAAAGATCTTCTTTGAAGATTTCTGAGCGAGATCTAGCTTTGAAGATCTTTTTATTTTGAGCAAATGTACAACTCTGGTTTTTTTGTTTTTTTTAAAACATAACAACATCTTGCCAATACCAATATGAATTATTTTATACATATAACATTGTTTTCCAAAAACTATACATAATATGTAATCATTAAAACAGCATCTTGCCATTACCAATATCAATTATTTTATACATATAACATTATTTTCCAAAAACTATACATAATATTTAATCATTCCCCTGTTACATTCATTCCAAAAAAATATTTAAAAACACCATATTCTAGTTGGTTACCACCAAATAAATTGTCTAAGAATATATATATTTTCAATCACTCATTAACTTTTTACATTACACATATTAATATTAAATTATATATATCTATATTATAATTTTCCGATGTCCTCACTATGTCATCGTGACGTCATGTCATCGCTACGTCATGTCATCGCTACGTCATGTCATCGCTACGTCATGTCATCGCTACGTCATGTCATCGCTACGTCATGTCATCGCTACGTCATGTCATCGCTACGTCATGTCATCGTTACGTCATGTCATCGGTACGTATTTATTTATTTATTTTTTATTTGTTGATTTTTTTATAAACAGATGTTCATACCAAATTTGAATTACTGAAATCAGAAGAAGTAATTTATTTGTTGATTTTTTATGATCATATCTATTTTTAGAGACTATCATTTTCCTTGACTGAAATCGGAGTGCCAGATACCAATTTTTAGAGATTATCATTTTATTTGAATTCCTGAAATCAGAAGAAGTAATTTATTTGTTCATTTTTTATGATCATAAAAAGATCTTAGATGCTTGGATCATTACATTTATCATGTTATTTTTTAACTTTTAGAATACCATAATAGACTTGATTAGTCCCCCAAAAATTTTATTTGATGATAGCCCTCCAACTTATTAGAAATATGCATCTAATATTGACCCTTCTATCGGTTTTACATTATTTTAATGTTTGTTTAATTTCAACAATAGTATATTTATATTTTTGCCTGATTTCTTTATTTGTCTAGGCTAACCCTAATCCCTCACATTGCTACCAAACATGTTGAATCTTTTATTAAAGATAAGCAAAGAAAAAAATGGCGATTCAACAACCGCCTTACCCGTTCTAGAGTTACTGGTGTCCAAGATAATAAGGCACTGTGAAATCCTCTGGAGGTTTATTTTGTTTTTTATCTAATGTTTTATATCTATATGTTTATTTTATACACCCAGTTACCTCCAAATGATATTTCTATCACCCCTACCACAATCCCTATGCCACCTCTACCTAATTTTTAACAAATAAAAGCATTTAATTCCACTATCATTTACCTCATTAGGAGTTATTATAAATAATACTAGATCCGATTCCCTGAAGAACTTTCATGAATATTTAGAGAGATGTTCAAACGTGAATGTGTAGTGCGGCCAATTTCATTAACATTATTAATGGGAAAATATGCTGTAGTTTTGTCATGGCATTATAACAATACTTACGACCGTTTTATGGTTGAGCTGACAATGTCGTTCATGATTCTATTTTAGAGGGGGATACCAAGACTGACACTTTGGCAGAAATATTATTTTGCGTTCTTCTTTTACCAGTAGCCCAGGGCATCAGCTTTATCAGGCCGTGGGTGTTGTACAAATCCGTCATTATTCATTACTTTCTCCTACAATCTTAAATGGGATGATATTATACCTTTATTATTTCTTCTGCAGACGACTGCCCAGATTTATTTTGTCGCTTTTTCCATCAAAAATTAAAATGTCATAAAGGATTTGCTCTTAATTTTATCAGACACACAAAATAATAATTAATCCTCATCATTTTTTTAAAAAATTACCTAAATTTATATGGCAAGAAAAATAAACTTCTTAAAAAATATATAAATAAATTGCATATAAGTTTCATTAGTATTGAATGGCATTTTTTAAATAGATAGTATTTTTTTTGTACCTAACAAAAGATATAGATAGCCCTTATCAAATTTTTTGATAAAAGGAGTTAACCCACTAATTGGTAAATCCGAGATTTCCCCATGTGTTGATAAATTATTTAGAAATTTAACTATCTCCGGGTTTGGGAAATAGTTTTGAAACTTAATATGGGATGGACTGGGCTTGAAAAATATTCCTCAAGATTAATATTTGCTTGCACCTGACTTGGGAATATCTTTACAAATTATTATGGGCCGGGCTAGGAAAAATTTTTCAAAATTATTATGGGTTGAGCTAGGCTTGAGAATTTTTTTTATAAATTATAAGGTCTTGAACGCGTGGAAATTTTTTCCAAATATTATGAGCTTGGACCTGGCTTGAAATTTTTTAATGTTAAATGTTAGTCTTATGTAACCAGTAATATATTTACAAAGAATTTTGGTATTGGGTACAAGCTCATTTAAATATATTTTGACTCAAATAATAGTTTCCACTCTTAGTCCTAATGGGTTGGACTCAATGACATTGCTTAAACTTGACATAAATGGGGAGGGGGGGGGGTTTAAAAATTATATAAATTGGATATGATTTTTAAATAAAAGGTAACATCTTTCTTAAAAAAACGAATAAAATTCTTATTCTACGTCATTTTTGACGGGCTATCTACTAGTATATATAAACATACATTCCTTCCATTTTTCTTCATCACCATCAACATCTATATAAGACAATTTACTTAACATAAATTAAAAAAAATAATCGAACAAATATCAATACAATTAATTTTCATCAATACTTCACAACACAACATTTCCAAAATATCCAATTTTAATCAAAAATAAACCAAAATTACATTTAAAATCATACACCTTTACCATAACAAAACTACAAAACAGAATTTCTTCTATATAATAATTAACTTTAATTATAATTAAATATAACCCCCACCAATTATTTATCTTTTTAACCAACTCCAACAAAATCTTATCCCTTACTAATTTCAATATAATTTCCATTTAATTATATTTTATTACGATATTATAATTACGAAATTAACATATCATCTATAAAATCTTTTCTAACATGTTATTCAAATTAACTCAAAATCAACCTTCATAAATTCATTCCAATCTCAATTGATTTAATACCCTAAACCAAAATTCTCCTTTACAATAACTTTTACTTCTCTTTTCTTTTTACACGTAATATTATATTAATAACCTAAAAAAAAAATTAATATCATTTCATCTTACCATTACATTACGAAACATATAATATAATACGTGTTACGTTACATCTTTTTTAAAAATAACATAACATTACCCCCAAATTAACACTAGTATAAAACATTTAATACTATATGTTACGTTATCTTATTTCTATTTACATAACATTCACATTTTTCCCATGAATTATTCTTTAATATTTTCTTATATTATCCACAAAAATATAAAACAGCTGTATCTTTCCTACCACTTTTTAACGTTTTTATTTACACGATAATTCTCATTCAACCTAATTATATATAAGAATTAAATAAGAATTAATTCGAAATATCACTAATGTCTTAATAAAATAAAATATTAAATTAGATCCTATAAATACTCCTTTCCTTTCTTTTTATCTAATATTTATCATACTTAGTACTAAATCAGTTACCCATTAAAATTCGTAAAAATCTATCTCCTATTAAAATTCAATCCTCACTATAATATTTCATTCAATCTCCCTATACCCAAAATTCACCTATCACAATTTACTTTTATCTCTTTAATACTTTTCCATAATAAAATATCCGCATATATCTCTTCTAAAATATCCTCACCTATTTCTTCCTATACCCATATTCTTAATTGCCTAATGTGTCTAACTACCGTATCCCCTCCCTCCTCCAATATTACCTCTACCTTTTTACATCCAATATTTTTCGTTACAACTCCTTTTACCCACTTACATGGACGATTCCAGACATACCCATACCTTCATTTTCACTTTAAACATCAACTCCTCATTCTTCTGCTTTCCCCTTCTCTTTCTCTCTTAATATATCCAATGGCCTTCTAGTTACCCTTCCCAAAAATAATTCTGATGGTGATCCATATGCCTATTGAATTATTATAAAATAACTGTGCTAGCTACACCTTTTCCTCCCCATATTTCTCCTTTTTCAACCATCCCTTTACTATCCCCACCATTCGTTCTGCTTGACCATTTGAGCGGGGATAATTAGGGGAAGACATAATATGTATTTTTCCTAACCTCCCATAGAATTCTTTGAATCCTTTACCCTGGAAAGCAGGACGTCCATCAGAAACAATTGTTTCAATAATCCCATAATTTCCACAAAAATCCTTAATCTTTCTAATAGCTATCTTCGTGGTCAATCCTGTCACATTGTGAAAATCTATCCATTTGCTATACGCATCCACCATTAAAAAACAAAATTTTCTATCCAACTCAAATAAATCGACATGTACCCTCTCACCAGCCCTCTGAGCCTTCTCCCATCTATCTCTCTTCCTACCCGGCACAGCTTTCCACTCATTACACGTTTCACACTTTTGCACTAACCATACAATCTCCGCATTAATACTGGGCCACCATATACACTCTCTCGCATCTTTCTTCATCTTACTCACCCCCTGATGCCCCATATGCAACATTTCCAATACAAACTCTCTCAAAGACATCGGTATGACCATCCGATACCCTCTTACTACATTCCCATCCACCAAACTTAACTCTTCCTTCAACAACTCATACTTCCATCTCTTATATCCCATTCACGCTCCCCCTTTAAACTGCTCACCACTCTACTTAATTCCATGTCCTGTTTCGTTGCCTCAACTAACTCATCCCACTTCACATAATTTTCTCTCTCTTAACTCCTATCACATTTATCTTTTCCTCTCTACCGTCCACATCTTCTACAATTGGCACTTCCACATATAGCCTGGACATAACATCAGGCATAAAATTCTCCTTCCCTTTCCTATACCGCAATTCCATGTTAAATGGCCCAACTAATAACAACCATTGCTGCAAACGTTCTGATAACAACAATTGTTGTCCTTCTTAATTAACCCCACCAACGGCTTATGATCAGTGTATGCTACAAAACTTCTACCTATTAAATATTCTCTACATTTTACTAACCCTACTTTTAACGCTAATGCCTCTTTCTCTATGACGGAATAATTCCTTTCTGCTTTACTTAGAGCTCTTGAAAAATACAATATTGGCCGTTCCCTCCCCTCTATTATATGCAACAATCCCCCTCCAACCCCCTCATTAGAAGCATCCGCGGTTAATATTACCTCATATTCTTCATTAAAACTCACCAGTATGGGACTCTTACTAATCTCTTGCTTCAAATTTTGAAAACTCCTTTCCTGCTTATCTCCCCATTCAAACTTACTATTCTTCTTAATTAACTCATACAATGGGATCGCCACCCTCGCAAAATCTTCAATAAAACGATGATGATAATTAATCATCCCCAGAAATGACTGCAACTCCAATTTATATTTCGGCACTCGCATCTTCAATATACTATCAATATTCTTATTCATGGGTCTAATTTCATATCCTCTTATATCATGTCCTAAATATTCTATCTCTTGTAGCTCTTAACCCTTTCTCTAAAATCCTTGATAAAGCTATTCTCAATCTATTATTATGCACTTCCTTTGTCTTGCCCACTATCAACACATCATCTAAATAATAAAATATCCCTTGGATTCTAGCAAACACTTCCGACATGGCCTTCTGAAACTGGGCCGATAAACTTAATTCAAAAGGTAATCGCAAAAAATTAAATAACTTCTTCGGTGTATTAATCGTTAACTTATCACTCATCCTTATTCACCCTTAATTGCAAATAGGCATTACTAAAATCCACCTTTGAAAACCATCTAGCCCCTCCAAAACTAGCTAGGATTTCCTCCAACCTTGGCTAAGGATATCTCACCTCAACTAAACCCGGATTCAAAGTTATCCTAAAATCAGCACACAAACGTAACTTAACATATGCCTTACAAACAGGTACTAATGGAGTAGCCCACTCACTATGTACCACAGGTATTATTATCCCTTCCTCTTTCCACCTATCTAAGTCGTTATTAATCTCCTCGCGCCATTGGAAAGGAATTCTCCTTGAAAGTAAAAATCTAGGCTTGTAATCCTTCATATTCATAGTCACTTCAAAATCTTTCAAAGTCCCTAACCCTTTCTCAAATATTATCTTATACTTCTCCAAAATCTCCTTTTCTTCTCTACTCTCCGGCCTTATATCATCCATCATCAATCCATTTTCCCCTTCATTCTGCATTACTTGAACCTTCTCTACCACCTCCTTCTTACTCATCTCTTTCTCAATCCCCTTAAATTCACCCCACCAATTATACAATGGCCCTACCCACCATAAATTATCTCACCCCAAAATAATCTCCAATTTATCTACTATACAAAATCGAATAACCCTATTAACCCCTGGTATTTTCACTGTCAACTCTCCCCTATTGTCAACTGTCTTCCCATTCAATAGATACAACACCTTATTTGATTTCTCTAACTTCTTCTCCGGCCAATACTTCAACACCTCCCCAATTGCCATTAAACTCGCTGTCGCTCCAGTATCAAAATTCTATCTGTACTCCTTCCATGTTTAAAACCCCATGTAGACATCTACTAACCTTCTCCCCAACCCCTGATCTTACACTTGACCCCTCCCCAAACACCCTTTCTGTCTCACCCACCAGATCCCCCTGTTTGAACTCCTATTGTGGACTCAAAAATAACCCTTGCAACTTACCCCCCCCCCCCAGTCAAACTACTAATGGACTTTAGACCGGACTATGCCCCTAGGATTCAATACTCTCTCCAAGACTTTGAACTCCCCAACAAGACTTAACTTCTCCCAACCCTTCCCCATTTTAACCATCCTTCCTCCATTACTTTCCGTGTCTCTATGGATTCTCATGATACCCCAAACATCCCCATCTACACAATAATCACCAATCCCATTAAATACCCCCATATATATATATATATAAAACTAGAGACAAAATAATCCCTATCTAAAAATACATGTAAAATATTCCAATTAAAATTATACATATTATTAAAAAATTAATAAAATATAAAAATTTAATCAAAATCATCCTAAAAACATTACTCACATTAAAATAATTTTTATAAATATTAATATATTATATATATTTTCCAAATAATAAATAATTTTGTTATTAAATATAAATCTATATAAATTTAAACTATAAACTATTAAATCATCTAATCTACTCCTTTCCTTCAGTCATGTCCCTACCCACTCATGAATTCCCGCACAATCCGATCCTCCTTACCACATTTAAAACATCTTCTATACCACTCCATATTTCTCACTTCACCTAATACATTGCATTCCCTACTGATATGAACCTCTCTGCTACATCTAAACAACGTATTCCCTTCACTACCTTCCTTCCCAGAACCTCCATCTCCGCCCTTCTTTCCACCCGGAATCCTACATTACAATTCCCCTCACATTTATTCTTCCCATCCAAAACCCCACATAATACACTATTAAAACTATTACTAACACAATTATTGCTAATACATGTAACTGACTAACCGTATAATAGATAAATTTTGCCATTTCCACCCTATTACTATAATAAAGAAACTAAAAACTTAATAAAATATATTCTAAAGTACTGATTTGATAATAACATAATCCCTGTTAATGCGCAAGGTCCCGGGTTTCGGCACCACTGTAACGATATTGGTTTTAATAATATTTATTGTTATAATCTTAAATCATAAGTCATATATAAATGTACAATACCGACAATACGCGATCGATATAATAAATAATAATAATATCTTTTTTGATTGATTGACAGACAATCTTCACATCAACTACAACATCTAGGACCAAAGATTACACATACTTTACAATATGCAGAATGTGTAAGATGAGAATAACTAAGCCATTTAAACTGATTTAGCCAATTATGTTGAAGTGACAACATTTTCATTTTAGAATTGAGTTGAGGGAAAATATAAGATGAGGGAGGATGCCATATTATAGAATATATGTATAATTTTTCTTTAATATGATGGGTAACAAAATTCGATACATCATATGGGAAATCTGAATTGGCATAACTGCATATCTCTATAATTATAAGAATAACTATTAAAATAAAATTATATAATACCTGATGTGGAAGGTAAATTGGAGTCTAAAGTATCAAGTTCATTTCCCCTATAAACAATAAATTAAAATAAAACAACATATTAGATAACCTTTAAATTCTAAATTGATATAGCCTATAATATTTTGTTGACTACTATCATTCTTCTTCAATGTGATACTTGATATACCTAAAATTTTGATATAAATATTAAAGATAATAGATTATATTACTTGTACTAGGGAGTGATTTCATTTGATCTAATGTACTTAGAAGTTTTCTATAATTTTCTTTGGGTATATAAATGGGTTTAATAAGATCATTTTCTTCCCTCCTACGTTTGGGTATATCTTATAAATGTCAAATATTATTTGGTTAGCCAAAATTATTTAAAATAATATATTACCCAAAGTGGTTTGTACTGGCAATTTTAATTTAGTCAAAACTATGGCTAGGTGTTTAATTTTAAATACTAAAATAAAAATAGTTAGCTATTGATTTTAAATAACTTCTTTTATATTAAATGTTATTATGACCTGGTGTATTTACATTATCTACATCATTTTCAATAGAGCCTGTAATGCATAAGATATTAATTAGTACACTATATTATTTTAACCTCGTGTATTTAGAACATGCTTATCATTTTCAACAGATGAGATATTAGGTGGTAAATTTGTTTCATTATTTTTGGCTAAAATTATATAAAAGTATCGATTAGTATGTTTTTTTATTACCTAGATATTTCCTTATATCCATACCAATTATCAATTTGAGAAAGAGTAGGAAATAACTATTTTTACTTTTTAGTCATAAAATTTAATCATTTTAATAATTTCATTTCATTTATAAAAATGCAACAAAATATAAGCCAAATATGTATTATTAGAAATATAAGCATCAGAAAGTAGATTATGCACTATTTTATTTCATATTATTATTTTCGAATCATATCTTCGATAATATATAATAAATATATTTTTAAATGCATCAATTTAGTAGATTATTATCAATAACTTTAATATAAAAATATACAGAATAATTTATATATATTTAAAAGTAATATAATTCTTCCACAAATATCAGAACCAGCAAAATTTTAAAGTTCATAATCATATTCAACAAACTTTTTATTTAAAATATTATCTTGGGGTATTTATTTAAATTAAAGTATTTTTATGAACGTATGATCCAAATTTTTTTTTGCTCTGGGGGACCATATCTTCGATAATATATTTTTTAAATGCATCAATAATATTATATTATTATTATTTAGTAGGTTATTCTCAATTACTTTATAATAATACTATCCATAATAATATCAATAGTAATATAATATCTTTCCACAAACATCAAGACTAGAAGATAATAAATATTCATGGTATTTATTTGATATAAAGTCACTTTTAGAGTCTTTTAAACGTATAAAAAAAAATTTTGCTCTGGGTGGGGGCCCCCCCCGTAGCTACGCCACTGGTTTGTTGGTATCCTTGAGAAAATAAATCGTCATAATTATATGAAGAATTTACTTTTATATAATTAACGTTCGCCCATTTGACAAGGTCTATGACCAACGTGCTGGATAAGATAAGATTAAAATGAATTGTTAGTTTTGGTAAGTATCATTATTATTGACTGACGGCATTATGAATGACCATTAAAAATTGAACATTTCCTAGATTCAAATAAAACCTATACCCCCTAAGTACAACTGCTCGAGATGTGGCGTTTGCACAACCCAGTTATGGTTAATGAGGTTCTGCAATTATTTCAACCTAAATTTAAAAAAGTTGCTTATTTTCATTATATTACTTATAGTTATAGTTATATATAGGTATTTTTAGATATGACTTTTGGAGGGGGAGGTCATTCCAAGTATTTATTGGATTCTAATCCTGAGAATATAGTATATGGATTAGATCAAGATCCTTTAGCTTATAAAATAGCCCAAAAATTTGAAAAGGATTATAAGTAATAGTTTAAATTTTAAATGGAGCTATAAAAACTGATAGTGGTAGATTCTATGCCCTTCAAGGTAAGTTTTCTAATATTGATTCTCTACTTCCTAAAAATATTAAATATGATGGTATTTTGATTGATCTTGGTTGCTCATCAATGCAATTTGATAAAGGTGAAAGAGGGTTTTCTTTAAACAAGATTGGGCCATTAAATATGAGAATGGATAATGATAAGTTATATTTAATTTTAAATGATTACATTTGAATATAGCAACTATATAACAGCTCATGATATTGTAAATTTATTGTCAGAAATTAATATTAAAGATATTTTAATTAAATATGGTGAAGAAATGAATGCATCCTTTATAGCTAAAGCTATAATTGATGCGAGAAATTTCATGAAGATCATTGAAACTACTGTTGAATTAAGTAATATAATTCAATCAGCATTTGTTAAATTAGACACCAAAGGTAATTATATATATATATATTATCAATATTTTAAACTTTCAATAATCATATTTTTTTAAAATTTTTAATAATAGCTTCTTATAGATGCCTCTAGAAAATTGCATTGAATTTTTTAATTTGAAAATTTCAAATCATATTAGTATTTGTATGATTTGAATAATGATAAAAAATAAGAAAATTTGTTTGTTTAAAAATGGGGTTGGCATATGCTCCCCCAGAAACTATCTGTCTCTACATAGGTTTTCATGGGCTGTCCCAAGGCCTGGGCTGAGTTACAACATAAAAAAAATTCCTCGGGTTCAGGTTGTGGTGTAAAATATGTCCAAACCAAAGCCCAATCTGATAAATAAATATTAAAAATTCAAATATCTTTTCTCTATATAAATAATTATATCATCTTTTTTCAACATCAATCATACAAATTATTTTTATATAATCACAATAATTTTTAAATTCGATTGTATTTTAACTTTTTATATTTTTAACTGAATAGAATTTAAATGTATACAAATAAAATAAAATGCAACTTTATATGAATATTGGTTAGAATTTTGGAGTTAAATTTATTTTTATTTAAGGTGAGAATATGTGAATAAATACATAATTTTTAATTGTTTCTTAAATAAATTTTTTTATTTGGGCATGGACAAAATTTTAAATTAGGCCATATATTTCTGTAGATCTCAACCTACTTGTCCTCTATTAAAGAGGCACTAATTTAATAATAATATAGAATCTTGTTTAACTTATTGAGCTGATTTAGAGGATGTTATTTTTAATCTTAAAAAAAACTGGTAACAATGAAATTTATAAAAAAACTTTTTTTACATGATTAATATATGCCCTATGCATCCTCATTAACTATTCACTATTTTTAAAAATTGAATGCAGAATCATATTCAGCTCTAAGGATTCAGAGAATGTTAATATTAATTTTTAAAATTTTCATAACTTAGTGGCAGGGATCCAAATCGAAACAAATATCAGTTCGGTTAGGTAAAAATAATGATTCAGGTTGGGTTTGTAAAAAAATAAAATATTGGTTTGCTCTAACTGGTTTGAACATTTTTGTATTCAAATCTACATTCAAATTATGTATATAGAGGTATAATTTTTTTATTTCATCATAAAATAAAAAACATACATAAAACCTTCATTTTTATTAATTGCACATTATAAATAATACAAATAAATATCAATGATTAATTTTAATATTAACAATATTTATCTTTATTTACTTAAAAATTTTTATTAGACCACACAATTAATATATTTTCAAGATTTGTCTCACTCAAATTACATCTATAAAGAGATGGTATAAATTTAATTGTTGAAAAACATCTTTCCACACTAAACACTAATTTGAGTAGCTGGCACTGCCAGTATGATATCAAACAATTTACATAATTCTGGGCATCAATTACTCTGATTTCTCCAATAGTTTAAAATATTCAGTTTTATTTAACCAAGGTTCTTTAGGGAAATTAACTAAAATATTTCTAATATTCTCCGATTTTTGTAACAGTTTTTGTTTAACATCTTTTTTTAAAGAAAACTTTCTACTAAATCCTTTTCAAATGAAGATACATAAACCGGGATTGATTCACCTTCCTTTAAAATCGATAACCTTTCGGCCCGACCCTTTTAATTTCGATAAATTTTACATACTGAGAGAATATCATTAGAAAGCATCAAATCCAAAATTTTAGCTTCCTAGTATTCATAGTTTCTGAGATATCAATGGTCAAAAATGACAAAAATGACCTTTTTTATAAGCTAAAAAATAATGATTTTAAAAATATAAGTTATATGTCATTTTGTAACTCTATTAAAGACCTTTTATTATTAAGGATTTTTTTAAAATAATATTGTTGCGGTTTTTATCAGGGATGTGAACCCGGACCCTGAACCCTCTGAACCTCGTATTTTGGCTGAACCCGAACCCGGACCCGAACCCTTTTAAAAAGTGGAGGGTTCAAGGGTTCAGGGTAAAAATTTTAACATATAAATTTTTTTTTTTAAATAATGTAAAAATATTATTTTTAAAAAATAATATAAAATTTTTATAATTTTATTAATTTTTTTCGTGGAATCATTTATTTTATATTCGCGCTTTTCTTTTGATTTTCTTCCTGGACTTCATTTCATTTTATTTAGAGATTGATACCATAAATTATTTTCTAGTGTAAGTAATAATATTTTATTAAATTTATTAATATGCTTTTTGCCTAAAAAAAAGCATTCATATTCAAATGTCTGAGGAGAATTTGATGAATGCTTTAGTTGAGCTTGTTACAATAAATGGAAGACCTTTCAATATTATTAAGGATTCTGGTTTAAAAAAAATTATTGATCCTATTAGTAAGGCAATTGGAACATCAATTAACCGTTTTAAAATTAAGGACTTAGTGGTTGATGAATCGAAAAAAATACAAGCAAAAATTATAAAAGAAACAAAAAACAAATTAATTTCATTAAAAATAGATTCCGCCCAAAGATTAGGGAGAAATATTTTAGGAATAAATATACAATATATTAAAGGAAATAATATAATCTTAAGAAATTAAGCAATGAAGGAGATTAAAGAAAGTTCAACTTCTGAAAATATAAAAAGAATGATAATAGAAACTTTAAATAAATTCTATATTCCTTTAAGAAACGTTTATACCATTACTACGGATAATGGTGCTAATCTAGTCAAATCTATTAAATTATTAAATGAATGTTTATTGGACGAAATGGATGATATAGATATAAATAATGATGATAATAATTTTGAGGACGTAAGTGAATTTGACATACCGGAGGAGATAATAAAAGATTTTTCCACGAAGATATATTGTATCAGATGTGCAACCCACACACTACAATTAGCTATTAATGATTCCCTCAAAAACAATATCTTTAAAACTATAATTGATAAAGCAAGGGATGTTGCTAAATATTTAAGAACTCCTACAATTGTACGAATATTAAAATCCATGAAAAGGCAAATGGCAATATTAGATTGCACAACCCGTTGGTCCTCTATCTGTATGATGCTAGAGCGATTAATAAGTTTAAAAGATTTCTGTGATGATTTTATTATAGGATCATGTGAAATCATTATGTCAGAGGATGATTGGAATCAAATCAAAGACCTTACTAGGGTGTTGGTTCCTTTGAAAATTACTACATTACGATTGCAGTCAGAACAGTTGTGTTTATCCGATTTTTATGGCATATGGGTGAGATGTCGATTAGAATTAGAAAAATTTACAAGTTCCTTTTCATACGAAATATTAGAAAACATAAAAATACGAGAGCAACAATATTTGAAAAATAGTGTTGTGTATGCCTCAATATATTTAGATCCTCGATATCAAGTTCTATTAAGTATTGAGCAAAAGCAAATGTCAATAGACCATCTCGACGATTTATGGCATAAGCATAACTCTATTAACAATATATTGGAGGCTTCAACATCTAATGGTTGTAGCGATAGTAATGATGAAAGTAATATTGACGATCTCGAAATTTTATTATTAGATAGAGAAAAAAAAATAAAATTATCATCAGGATCAGATAGAAAGGTGAAAAAAATATCGATTGTATCTTTAATTGAAAAATTCTCAGAAGTTAAGAGAATTAATAGGGATAAAAATATTTTAACATTCTGGGAGGAAAATTCTCTAATATATCCTGAATTGTATACCTTGTCTAGATTCGTCATGGCTGTACCGGCGACACAGGTACAATAATTTATATATTATAAAGATAACTATCTATTTTAGGTCAGCGTAGAACGTGGATTTTCTTCTTTGAAATACATATTGTCTAATTTACGTGGAAATCTCAAGGATGATATTTTAGAAGATATTATGATCGTTCGATTGAATAAAATATTTAAAATTTAAATTATTTCATTTTGAATTATGAATGTGTATATATATTGAAGTATAATAAAAATGAATGAAAAAAAAGTCTTATTTTGAGTCATTATTTTTATGTTCCCTGGACCCGAACCCTGGACCCGGGTCCTTTAAAAATTTATTAAAGGACCCGAACCCGGACCCTTTTTTTTTGTTGAAGGGTTCACATCCCTGGTTTTTATTTACGTTATAAATTTTAAACATTAAAACTCCAGGTGTTTTGCTTTCCAAATTTTTTTGAATTTAATATTTTCTTATTCTCTAACTTCATATCTATTCATAAAAAAAATTTAAACTTGGGACAGCCATGGGTTTTTTTAGTTATTACGATTTAAAAAATCAAAAAATTATTTCTTTTAAAAATAGATGGCCCTCCTTTATAAAATAACATGTTTTGTTATAATTATTATTTTTTTAAACTTTTTTTCATTTTTAAACATAAATAATAAGATTTTCCAGCATTAATATCATGAAATGAGATTATTTCGCTGCGGTTATAATCATTTTTTTTATAAAAAATTTTAATTTTCGAAAAATTATTTTATAAATTTTGAAGTTATTATATATAATTAAAATTCATGAAAGATATAACCTATTTTCGGTTTTTCATTAAATTTTGTTTTTTTGACGCCATGGTAATTTCGTTTTTTTGACGCCATGGTAATTTCGTTTTGCGATAAATTATAGTTGATGGGCTAACTATTGTTAATATTATTTTTTGGTATGAAAAGTATATTTTGTGCCGCTGGATAAACAAAAAAATTTGCTGGTCCTTTAGGGTGAAGAAAATTAATTTTTACTTCATCTAATTACATTTACTTATTGTACAAATCCTAACCATCAATCGTTTTCATATGCACATGTTACATATCCTCTAATCTCATCGATTAACAGATTCTCAATCAAAAGTCACGTGGATATACTATATTCTCCACAATAAATGTCTGCGAATTTGAATAAAGATTAGTGTTGAGTTTAGTTAAACCAATCGGAAACACTGCATAAATTTTTTGTGTCCCAGGTATTGAGATAGATTTACTAAATCTCTCACTTAGCCTAATCTCTTCTTCCTCATACTCTGGTATAGTGGCATAAGAAAAATTTATACCTTTTATATGCTCTTCCGCATATTTATAAAATTGTAGTGTAATTATTTGATCAGTATAAGGTCTTTGTAAGCTTGCCTTGGCAACTAACCTTTTTACTGTGCCGCCTATGCCGTCACAGGCACTTTTACTATGTGCCGTAGGAAAAAAATGTCATTCTGCTTGAACACCAAAATCAATTTCATGGTAGCAAACATTGATAAAGTTTTTCCTATTTTTATATTGCGCTGCTGAACCATCAGAAAAGTAGTGAAATTTTTCTGGTGGAGTGTAGAATTTTTTTTTTAAATGAATCAAATGCGATTGGAACAAATGGAATGAAACAATATTATGAATTAAGGATTCCGATATTACCATATAACTTAGGTTGTTTATTTGATCTCCTATATTATAATAAATTGAGAATGGATGCAACGTAACTTGCGAAGTTGTCCGATGATAACCCTGAACTTCGTCTTGGACAATAAAGGAATAATATTCTGAAAAGCAGAGTTGTTAATCGCTACTTTTAAAAGTAGCGCGCTACCGCTATCGCTATTTGTCAAAAAAATTAGCGCGCTATCTCTACACTAATTTTTTTTTATTTTGCATATAATGTAAATGTATAAATAATATATAAAAATCAATATTTATAAATATTAAAATATAGTTAATTTTGATTATAAAAAAATTTATGTAATAAATTTTAAATATTTATAGTAATTTGTTGAATTTTAATAATAAAATCATTTCAATATTATCATCCCCAAGTCTAGAGCGACGATCAGAAAGTATCAGTTTTACTAAATAATCTCTCGACACTAGCACTTGAGGGCAAGGTAGTATTTAATTTTATATACATTTTTTTAACATAAGAAAGATTATCAAAAATACTCATTTCAGTATTTTTTGACTTAAAAAAGGAATCTAGTGGATTTTCCATTATACGCTCTTCAATTTCAAAAAAATTATTGTCGGATGTCTTCGATGTTGTAATAGGTCCTTCTTTGTTTGGGTTCAGACTATTGAGCCTAGCCATGAGCCTATCACGTTGATTTATAGCATCATGGGAATTGATGTATGGCCAGTTAAGTTTAAACTTTGAATGAATCATTGCTGTCAAGACATTATCATCACTGTAAAGGTTGGGGAATCTAAAAGTTGCAAAAATAGAGTGTTTAAAATATATCTTAATCATAACATTTTATAAATTTTTTAGCTTAAAACATAAATTATTCAGTCAAAATCAAAACAATATAAATTTTATTTACTTTCTCTCAATGCCTTTTAACATGGAGTCTACTAGAGGCTGGCATAAGATTAGATTATTAAATCTCTTTAGTTTGGTGGTTAGGATACTTAATGTGGGAACATAATACCCCATTTCCATATTATCCTCACCTTCCAAAATTTTAAGGGAAACAGCCACATATTGCATAACCTAATCATTATTAATTAAAATTACTTCTGTATACTCTTTTATAAAAGTATGCTCTTCATCATTAATATATTGGATTCCAACATGATCACATAGGAAATTCATTTCTAATCTTTTTTCCTATAGAAAAAATGCTATTAATTTTATTGCCTGGTATACAGAGTTCCATCTTGTATGGTTAGGAGTTAATAAGTATCTGCCTAATTTTTTTTAAAATAAGTCTAAGCCTTTAGCAGACTTGTTCTGCTTATTCCATAAAGTTTGACATTTATGGAAAGTGGATCTTGAAACCCTTTTAAAATCTTCATTATTTAGGGCTCCTTCAGCATCCACTGTTGCTATCAAATTAAGATTATGGCAAGAGCATCTCTGATAACTGGGTAACATTGAATTGGAGTTATTTGAAGATGTTATAGAATAAGATTAACATGTATTATAAAATAATTTAAACCTTCTTCTAAGATCTCATTAATATCAACTGCATCAACACCCATTTCCTCCTCTTCCAATACATGCTGACTAAGATTCTGTATCTCACCTTCAACATTATCCTCACCAAATATTCTATATTCATATTAAATAGAATAAATTATTCATCCAGTTTTTTATATAAATGTGTAGTGATATTTATCAAAAATGGAGTGGTAAAATCATTTGGTAGCTATTCTAAATTTTGAACCTCAGGAATTATGATGTAACTAAGTAAAAATATTTTATCAAATGAATACATTGAATTCCCTGTACTGTATATAAATTGATGGATATTAATTAATAAGAAATAAATATAGTAAAAATCTAATCAAAATAACTTAAAATAAATATTAAAAATTTATAATATAACCTGAAGGCCTTCAGGTAATTGGACCCATTATCGGTCACCATCTTGCAAACTTTATTATGAATCCTAAAAGACTTGTGGACGTCAATAATTTTATTTGCAAGTACATCGTATGTCTGGCATCCTATTATCCTTTTGAGGGCTAATGCGACAGATATTTGTTTAAAGTCCTAGGGTCTAGCCAATGGCCTGTGATTCCCAAATAAGCTCTAAAAATATTTAATCAGATTAATTTATAATTATAAATAAGTGTTTACCTTCTGTTATGTGTCCAACTATCTGCCGTGGTATATATATGAGATATCTCTGATAACTCTACTATTAAAGCATCTTTCATCACTTTAAACTTATCAGCTATTTTATTCACAAGTGACTGGCGACATAAAATAGTTGTACCAGGTGATAATGTTTTAATCATCATAGAAAATGCTGGATTATCAACCAAGGACATTGGCTGCACTGTATCAATGATAAAATCCACAATAACTTTATCAACTAATTTCTGAGAGATATGAGCATTTGTATTAATTAATTTAGTCTGAAATGACTTTTTGGATGTAGATTCTCTTGTGATAAAGTTATTTAAATGTTCTTGAATTTCTTTAAAACCATTAGCATGAACAGTCTAATAAAATAAATATTATTATTTTATGTAAAAATGATAATTTACCTTTAGGTGTTTCTTTAGGTTATAGCTACTTGATTGATTTGACGAAATATTTTTTTTACATTAAATTTGAAACCAGTTTTTGTTTTAATATTTATTTTGAAAAATTTTTGAAATCTAGGGAATGGGAATGTATTTCCATGAATATCATTTTTTTCCCTGGTATTTTCCATTTCATTAACATCATTGTCTGACTCTGCATCACTTTCAACGATTTGGATATCCATAAGCGATGCCATTTTAAATTATTAACAGGTTTTAGGTTTATAATACAAATTGAAAATATAAATTAAAAATTGAAAATATATTTCAATTTCAAAATTAAATAATAAATCATTAAAATTATAATTAATTATGGTATTATATTTAAATTTTCGTGCTTACTTCTTTAAAAAGTAGCGCGCTAAAAAATTAAATATTTACAAAAAAAGTAGCCGCTATTAGCTATAGCAACCAAAAAAAGATAGCGCGCTACTTTAACAACTCTGGAAAAGTCACAAATAATTAGATAGTGATTATTTTCTAAAATATTTTCAGTGTTGTTAAACGCTACTTTTAAAAGTAGCGCGCTATCGCTACCGCTATCGTTTTCAAATGAGTAGCTCGCTATTAGCTAGCTTTAGCTACTTTTTACGCTATTTTGATTTTTTTTAAAAATATTTTTTATGTAACTTTATTTCAACAAATAAAATATTGGTATAAAACATGACTATAATTTATTTATTATTGCACTTTAATTGTCATTAATATTACAAGTATTATTATTATCTTCACCAAATATTCTATATTTATATCATATTATAAAACAATTATAATAAATTTAAAACCTGAAAGCCTTCAGGAAATTAGACCCATTATTTGTAATCATCTTACAAACCTTGTTCTGAATTTTGTAAAACATATGGATTTCTGAAAAAATATTTGCTAGAATGTCATAAGTGACAGCCAATTATTCTTTTTAGAGCTAATGCTACAGATTTACGTTTTAGATTTTTTGGATCAATCCAATATGCGGTCACTCCTAAATAAGCTCTAAAAATATGAATATTATATTATAAATCAAAAAATAAACATTTTTACCTTCTATTGTGCGTCCAGCAATCTGCTGTTGTACAGATGTAGGAGACATCTTATAGATTTAATATTAAAGATTCTTTCATTGTTTTAAAGCTATCCAAAATTTTTGCCATCAGTGTCTGCCGGCAAAATATCTTGGTATTTGGAGAAAAAGTGTTAATCATCTTTATAAAAGAACCATTATCCACCAAGGATAATGGTTGAACAGTATCTATTATAAAGTTAATTATGACTTTGTCAGCCAATTTTTGAGATACACCTGGTGTTGATGAATCCAAATTGCTTAATTTTGTTTGAATTATATTTGATTTGGAAGTGGATGTATCTTGTTCCATTACCCCAAAACTTTTGAGATATTTTTCAATCTCTTTATAATTTGAGGTGTGAACAGTCTAAATTTATAACAGTAACACTTAGAATAAAAATTATGTAAGAGATAAGTACATAAAAATGTGAAATAACTATTTTAAAATGTTTTAAATAATTTAGATAAAATTTATGAATATATAAAAATAGATTGGTCTTTGATTTAAATTTATTTTAAAAATTAAGGATTAGCCTACAAATTGATATTAAATTTGTTTAATATATTACCTTTAAATGTTTTTTTCAAATTAAAGCTGCTTGTATGATTTGAGGATAGAATTTTGCGACACATCTTGCATCGAAACCGATATCCAGTAGTAATTTTTTCTTCAAGATTAAAGTATTTTTTGAATTTTGGGAAAGGATAATCTATATTTTTCTCATTTTCCAAAGAAATTTCGCTATCTTCAACAATCTCACACATTTTTAATAACTAGATTTATAATGTATTATTTTAAATATAAATTTCAAAATTAAATTAATTATAAGGATTATAATTTTAGATTTAATAAAAAATATATTTTAATAATTTTTAAATGTAGTTATTATGTAAAATTGAAAGTAGCGAGCTACCGCTGTAGCGCGCTATTTTATCAACACTCCTATTTTTAAGGTTATTGTGAAATGAACTTTGTTCACAAATAAATGAATGGCAATATTCATTTTATCGAAAAAATAATTAATAAATTCGTCTGAAGATTGAGAAATAGTCTCCAGAGTTGTTCTATCTACCGAAACCCACTGTTTAAACGTAACAAGAGCTATATCATTTTTTATAAATAATTTTTCGATGCGTTCTTTAAGAGTGCCGAGCCAGGACACTCGTTGCAGTCACCAAAATAACAGGTGGGTAACGGTGGATTGCAAATCACTCTGCCTATAACATCTCTATAAGTTGTTAATGTATCCTCACCATTTTTAGTCAATGTTGCTAATTCACACCTAAAATCATAAGTTTAATATTCTGGTGTATGCTACAAACGCATACACTATATGTTTCGCTAGCCCCCGCTAATATACAATTTTTTGGTCTTAAGCTAGCAAATTTCGAAAATACAATTGTTATGTTTACTCGCCTTAAAATGATTATATAATTATTTTAAATTATTAAGAACTTACTTTTTTGAGTGTTCACTCGTTCCCCCTTTTCAATGATAAATATTCTTTTTTAACTGGTAATACTCTACTAATTTCATTACTGCAAAAATTTATTTTTAACAATATCAACTGTTTTTTGATTGAGATATTTTGCAGGCTTTCCATTTGGAGTTGAAAGAATCCCCTTTCTTCTAAAATGATTTTGGAATTATATGCCATATGATATGTAGCGTTGAATGTCGTTTTTATTTTATTTGCGCTTCAATTAGGAGGCAGAATGGTCAGCAATTGATATTTTTTATTTTTAGATAAATTAGTATATTATAGTATATCACTATTGTCTTTTGTATCCGATTCTGGATTGTTAATTATTATTTCTGAAATAGCTTTTGATATTTTAGCTAGATAATTTTTTTCGGTTAGTTTTTTTTCTTAATGGAGATATTCCAATTCGTTTAAAGTTATATTGATTGTATCTATTGATGTTGATGCTGTGTTGATATTAATTACATATTCGCTATCAGAATTTATATTTTCAATATTTTTTGTGATAACCGTTTACGACATTTAACACAAATATAGTGTTCCGCCTCAATGTTGGAATATTGTGTCATCCACGTCATGACTTTACGCAGGTTCTTTTTGTAATTAAAGTGTTTAGACTCTTAAAAAGGATTTACGCATTTATATTTATACATTATAAATAATTTTAAGGAAAAATTAATATCAAAATATTTTTAAAATAAAAATTAATATTAGGGCAGGTGCATGAAAACTTGCTTTTATCTTTCAACATTAATTATTATATTTTCTTGTAAGAGATATCGGAATCTTAACTATCTTTTTAGGAAATTTAATCATTAATTATAAAAACAACTAATTTTTACAAGTTATCAATATAGTAATAAGCCTATCAAACGATCTATATAATATTTTTTCATGATAGTAATGCTGGAAAATCTTATTATTTATGTTTAAAAATGAAAAAAAGTTTGAAAAAATAATAATCTTAACAAAACACGTTATTTTATAAAGGAGCGCCATCTATTTTTGAAAAAAATATTAATTTTTTGATTTTTTAAATCGTAATAACTAAAAAACTCACGGCTGTCCCAAGTTTAAATTTTTTATGAATAGATATAAGGTTAGAGAATAAGAAAATATTAATTTCAAAAAAATTTGGAAAGCGAAACACCTGGAGTTTTCATGTTTAAAATTTATAACGTAAATAAAAATCGCAACAATATTATTTCAAAAAAATCCTTAATATTTAATAAAAGGCCTTTAATAGAGTTACAAAATGACATATAACTTATATTTTTAAAATCATTATTTTTTATCTTATCTCAATTTTAGAAAATCGTATTTTTCGAAAAAAGGTCATTTTGGCACTTTTGACCATTGATATCTCAGAAACTATGAGTACTAGGAGGCTAAAATTTTGGATTCTATGCTTTCTAATGATATTCTCTCAGCATGCAAAATTTTTTCGAAAAAAAGGTCGGGTCGAAAAGTTATCGATTTGATATGGAATTACATATCCACCATTCTTATAACATAGTAAAATTCCATGTTATACCATATTTTAATAATATGCTCTCTAGACTTGGTTTTTTTTCTTATTTTTTCTTAGTCGGAAGCACTTGATATCTCTATAATAAAAATTAAAAATATCATTAAAAAAATCTTATTATTTTTTTATGAATAGATAGAAAAATATATAAAGTAAAATAAAACTAAGAATTAAATTAAATAAAATAAATTATTAATTAAATTTATATAAGATATAATATATATTATATTTTTAAAACATAGCTTAAATATAGATATAGGCATGACAAAAGGCATTGTTGTTTAAAAGTTGTTTCTCTCTAAAATTCATAGCATCTATTATTGAACCAGCAAAGGGTGAAGTAAAATATAAATGTTTAATTTAACTTTTAGACATATGCCATAAAAATCCCCTAAGATTATCTACCCAAGTTGTAAGTTCTTGGTAGCTACTTTAATTGGTTTTAGGATATTTATCAACCCTATAATTGTGTCCCATTTCAAAGATGTAAAATAAAGTTTATGTATGATATACTGATAATTCCTCACACATATCTTTTAATTCATTCAATCTCTCTTGCATGTCATAGGTTGATAACAATCTATGATAATCCAGATCTTTTTAAGTTAAATTTTTTTAGTATGATTGATATCTATTTTGTCTCCTTAGCTTCTTGAATGAAGCACGAGCATTAATAATTATATTAGAAACTGAGCAATTTTTTAATGCATGATCTACTTAAGTTATAAGGTATGAGATGCACATCTTATATTTATAATATTATATTGGTAATCATTAAGATTGATTGTTAATTCATCAGGTACGTTTGTGTTACTAGTAGAAACATCATTCAAATTATCTATATTTTGTATTTGTTGTTCTTCATCATTTTCAGACATTTGATTTTCTTCATTAGAAGCTCGGCCCGAAATTTTTTTATAAAGTTTTTCCCGGTCTGGCCCGAACCCGATTTTTTAAAAAATTTTGCCGGCCCGGCTCGATTTATTTGAATATAGAAATTAATTTTTATGATAACTCAAAATAAACGATATATGTTATTTGGCGTCCACTTTCTATAAATAAAATCACATATTTTATTTTACATAAAAAATTCAACTTAAAATTGATAAATTTAGATATATTTTAAAAAAATTCTAAGGCCCCACCCGACCCCGCCCGAATTTTCTTAAAAAATATTGGGCCCGGCCCTACTTTGCAGATCTCTAGTCTTCATCACTATTCTCTAAAAATAATTTTACTATTATAATAATATTTGTCAGTTGTTATAGTGTATATTTGTAATGTTTTGATTTCATAATCATTTAATACTTTTATTAAAAGTATTTATTGTTATATCATAATATCTTATATATTTTAAAAGGTTATAATTTGAATATTATATTTATAATAGAATATTATAACTTTCCTACATTTAATATTATATTATCGAGGTTAATCAAATTGCATATAAATTTGATAATTATATAAAAGTATATATATGCAAAAGAATTACAAATAAAATTCATTATTGTTTTTAAACGTTAATCGATATAAATATTTATAAATATTCTGCATTGGGCCGTTCAAAAATTTCTTTAATTGCTGGTGTTCTCAAAACAATTTTTGCTTTTTGAATATTTATGAAGATTAATTCAAATAATGGACCTGTCTAGATAAGTAATACATTCATTTTTTAGAGATAGTATCTTACCATTTATTTCTTTGATTATATTTTGGTTTTAAAAGTATGAGTACATCTAGCAATTACATTCTTTGACTGTCTAATATGGGAGTGTGTTTAAATCGTTACAGTGGGTCTCTGATTAGTAAATTATGTTTATAAATAGATTTGCAAAAAATGGACTTTGAATTTGGAAATTTTATTAAGTTAAAGAAGGGATGGTGAAGTATTTAAGTTTGGATAGTACAATTTTTACCTCTGATTAATAATATTAATATTAATGATTAATTTTACACTGTAATACTTGATTTATTAATAGCTTGTTTGTATTTGATTAATATTTAGATAATAAGGTAAAAAGAACACTCTTTAAATTAGACAAACTTGGAAGAAATTCTCATGTTGCCACCAAAACATTCCAAGCACTACGAGCATTTATAAATGATGAATATAATCAGATTGAAATAGGGTTATTAAAACTTAATGATTACCTTAAAACTACTCTATCTGCTAATCATTCCTTCCACAAATTTCGATCGAGTCATTTCAAGAGGCAGATATTATCCTACAATCAACAAAATATTGTATACAACGATTTACAACCAGATGAAATATTCCCACCCTTGTTGATCGTATTATCATTTCATTCTTTGGAAGATCGTTTAGTCAAACATCGTTTTCATAATCAACAATTAAGTCAAGAAAATCAGGATAAATTAAATTACCAGCCAGAATCACATAGAAAATGGGTACCTTTCAATAAATACGTCATTGAACCTAGTAAGGACGAAGTTCATAATAATCCAAGATCTAGATCTGCCAAATTGCGTTCAGCTTATTTAGTTTGATATATTTTATATTTGTTGCAACTTTTTTTGATAATCACTGCTATTGAAATAATAACAAAATTATATTTCTCGTTCTAAATTTCTAAAATATATGAAATTGGCCATGTGCTATAATATCGGTTAATGATAGATGCTGCGTGCTGCTTATATCAAATTGGTATTTTGTTTATTTTTCATTTGGCAAATTTATTTATAATATATATTTAAAAAATTGTGATTTTTGGAAATGTCTGTGTCCTAGTCGATAAGAGTCGTTTCCAATTATATTTTAACTTTCACCTGGTGGTAAGCTTCTCTAATATATCTTTCCATTTTTTGATGTCTTATTTAATTTTTATTTGGTGATTTTAGTTTTTACTTTATGGGACCATTGAAATTTTGGCTCCACTCTGCCATTTATCCATCACTTTTAAGCTCTTAACTTTATTTCCGATCCCCATATCACCGTAGTTAATTTACTATGATTTTTTTTATATGTATTACTTTTAAACTTTCTAGTATATATATATTTTTCATCTTATCGCTTTTGGTTACCCCATCATCCTCAGCATTCCTAGCTCTATTATCTGTAAGCTAATCCTTGCTTTGGTATGTTTTTTTTAAACTATACAGGATAGTTGTACTATATTATTTTATTTAAATTAATTCTTGCAATCTTTTATATACTTAAATTTATAGGTTACCGTTGTACGTAAACGTCTTTTTTTATATTTTGTTTCCATAATAATTATTAAAAAAATATTATTGCCCTTTTTTTAAACCATTTTGAACATATTCCCATTTAAAACGAACATTTATTAAAAAATATAATTTTTACTCTAAACTTATAATTTATTTAACGAATATCAGCTGAATATTGATTAAATTATTTTAAAAAATTACAAATAAATTTTTGCTTAATTTAGTGCATAAATGGCAGGGTTGTGTATTTGACCGGCCAAATACGATTCTGTCAATGGACTGACATTTACCATCAAATACGGTCTAATTCAAATACATGTTTTTTAAGACAATATTAACTTTATTTTATATATAATTGTAAAATGAATCTATAATATTAATTCCATAATATTTTTAAATTCATTGTTATTCAATAACTAATATTTCGCTCTCCTTGGCAGATCTTGTTCAATTTATATTCAATATTATCATTTTCTATAATATTTTTTAATCAATTTTCCTGTTGTCGATGTTTTATTCCCATATATATCTTTTTTAAAATATGTATATATGGTGAATTCCATATCAAATCAACCAAAGTTTCTATCCGACCCCCTCAGAAATCCCAGTCTAGGATTTTGTACAAATATAAAGCAGTCTGGTTTACATCTACAGATTTTATTTTTAAAAAAGTACCTTTTTCTATGGCTATTTTTGGTTTTGGGTATTAGTCGAGTTTCTATCACATTTATTTATATGTCAAATTAAAGAACTATTATTAATCTATATAATAAAATTTATATTATTTCTCTTTAATTTATTTTTGCGATATTTGAAAATAAATGAAATGTATTTTGTCAAAGTACCATTTTCTCGCTTTTTAAACCCCCATCTCTTAGCGAGTAAATGGTGTAATGAAGTGTAAATTTAATTATTTTCATATTTATAGCATATATTACCAATGTACATAATTTAAAAAAATTTTGAGAGGATCTGGTTGAGACCTTTTATGGTTGATTTGATATGTAATTCACCATATATATTAAATTTACTCATGTTTATGTATATCTTCTAACTCACGATGTTTTATTTCATAAACAAAGGGATGCTCAAACTAATATTGTTAAACAACTCGTTTTGAGCCTATTTTTTAAAACGGTTAACTCAATATTTCATCCAGAAAAATATTACGCAAACCTGAAGATTTTGCTCATAGAAGGAACAAAGGTCTAGACATATATTATCTATCGAGGCTTAGGCAATATTTTTTCTGGCTAACATTAAGTTAGCCGTTTTTCTTGGCTCAAAACGAGCAGTTTAACAACACTAGCTCAAACCTATTCCAAGCTCCCAGAATAAAATTGATGATTGACATTATCTTGATATTCGACATTTATCAATTATTTTATTGTCATACGATGTTTAATAAAATTAAATATAATGTAAAACTACTAATCGAGATCTTCAATCAATTGCTGAACCCAAATCGACCAATTTCTTTCTGAAGTAGTAAGGAAAAGTTATAGTAAAATATCACTTCTATTAAAGGACATTGAGAGCAAAGCTCATTCCACTAACTTGAGGTCCGAATCTTATTGTTTCTTATGGGAGTTACTGCTTTCCACATAATTTGTTATTAAACTTGCCGCTTTTACTTCTTAAATTTATGTATCATTTGAAATATTTGGATCATCACTTATTTGTTAAATGTCTAATTCTTGTATTATATCATATCCTTCAATAAATTATCTAGCAGTAAGATGCTCTCCTTGATATTGAGGACTCAATAAGTAAGCAGCATTCGACATATGCAATTTCATTGATCTGAAAAATTATTTTAGCAAATAAATTTATTTAGAATTATTTAAAATGATTTTATAGATATTCGGCTGATTTTTATTTAATAAATTATGGTTAGTGTAAAAAATTATATTTTTTAATATATGCTCGTTTTAAATGGGAATTAGATCAAAAGAATGAAAATAGGGGTAATGAATGACATTATTATTCTTTTTTCTATGATGTTCGAAATGAATGGAAACAAAATATTGTTTACATATTATATTCTCATAAGAGTTTCTGTTGGACTGTACCCATATAAAAATATTGAATATATACAAACTATTATTATATTTTTTTACAAAAGTGTCTAAGAATGAAAGAAATATATATTTGAAAGTCTAAAAAGATGGTATTAAATAAGGTGAAAATTTCATGTCAAGGATTCGTTTATAAGCATGGCAGCTAAGCAGTGTAGGCGTAGGGAAGCAACCGGCTTTGACTGCGTCCATATAATCTGCATCAAGTCCTGCCAAATATCTTTTTAAGATACGTTCGTAGTCTAGACAGGAACATATGGAAGAAAGAATTTCGAACATGTTTAAATCAAAATCGATACCTCCATGCTTTAGAAGGTATAAATATTGATCGATCAAATCTAATAGGTCAAAATCTTTGTCTTTTGTTGTGTTTTTAAAAAATATATGATTTAACTAGACAACATTGATGGTAAATAAAGTATACCTTTTAAATTATCCAGCAGCCATTTAAAAAAATTTATATACCTATATTAATTAGTAAAAAATATTTTATAATAGTATTATTCATACTTAGATTTTCTATCATCTAATTTACTATGCCTAATAAAAATTTAAAATTTTTTTTATCAATAAAATTGTTATTTTACTTTATTCGATCATCTTTATTCTTTTTAAAGCTACTAGCGTTCATTGAGAATCTTCGAGTTACATTTTCAGCATTAAGACTGAGAATTTAATATAGGAGTCATATATTTTTTTACATAATTGAAAAAGTTATTTAGATAATATGATTTATATTAATAATAGAGAAATAACAATTATCATTTATGCTACATAAAAATTTACCAAATTTAATAAACGTTTTAAACACAAACTTATAAGTAATGGTTCTCCATAAATAGTATATATCGCTATCAGATTTGCGTCTTTTTGGAGGGCTGAACATTTTTGTCGATCTTTAAAATATGAATAAAACATGTTTGTATATTTTTTAAGAATGTTTATCATATGATCAAGAATATATATTGTAAGGATATGATTTTGTTTCAATTGTAAATTTATTCGAAATTCTAGTCTAGCTTAACAATCAAATTATAAATATTGCTTTTATAAACTAATTCATTTTTTAAATATAAAAATAATATAACCTGTTAAAGCCAAATACTTTTTTGTTTATGATTCCTTCCGATGGCCAAGGTCTAAAAAAAATATTTTCGCCAAGAATTTTTTTTCTGAAAATAAAAATAAAGTTTTCATTATGTATATAATAATGTTTTATAAAATAAGAGAATATTTTAGGACAGGAGGTTGTAAAAATCCAATAACATTAAAAAAAATTTCATCTGAATTTATACTGGGATTTCTGTCATGATTATAAAGTATACATCTATTTTTATTTTCAGAAATTACACGCTACAATAAATATTATAAAGATGTTCATCACAATATTGGTTACTTTTCCTTTTTTTATTAGTTCAATCTGCCTATTAAAATACCTTATTGGCCAAAATAAATATCTCATTAAGCCCAACTTTACTTTAGCACACAAAATATATTATAACATCAGACTAATGGTATCTCATTGGGTTGTAAAACGTGCGCTTTTTTTACAAAGAACTTTTTTCTGAAAATTTTATATACATCCTCGATCATTTTGGATTTATAGTATGATTGCAAACACGTAAATTTAATCTTATATTTCTATATTATACTCTACAATTGATAAAAATTCTATTTACAAACAAGCAAAAATAAAGGTCAATTAGTAGGTTATCTAGAAGGAGCCATAATTGTAATTAAAATTTTCTATTTACTTCTTTTTTTTGGAAGAAAGAGAAATTCGATCCACTCATTTGAAAAAGCCTTGATTTTACAGTTCAATAAATGTGTTTAAGGGCAAAATTATTTATTGGTGGGCAGAACAATTGGGGTAAAAATAAAGTTAGTTTAATATATTTCTTTATCTTTCTTGATACGTCTGATATTAATGATTTTGTATTTTTCTCTAATGGAAATGAGGAAAGTGAAGTTCTAATAAGGGGGATTTTGTCTCTAGTCAATTAATCAGATCTCATATTGTCCTCTAATGATAAATTTACCCTTTTTACATATTTGGTATTCGACTGTGAACCACTTTTAGGCACCAACTAAGACATGACGTGAAAACGGCCTATAATGTGTTTACTGTTTAGTTCATGCTCCCATTAGACATAACTAATGTGTTGTAATTATGGCTGGGCAAATTTTCAGAATGATGTATTAGTATGTAAATACACCTCAAAAAAATATTTTAATATAAATATAAATACATTTAAAAAAATGTATTTGATATATATAAATTATAAATACCCTCAAAACAATTTCTAAAATGTATTTAAATATTTTAAGGAATACTTTTTGTATATGTATTTACTTGTAATAATATTTTTATTAACCACTAAAAATAAAATAATTATGTAAATAAAAGTATCGTATTAAAAAATTTACAGTTATTTTATTGCAACTTCAGTAATACAAATATTTATAAGAGGGACCTGCAGGTGCAGATCAAAGCCAGGTCCTTAACGGCCCTTGTGTATTAATTTTTTAAAAAATTAAACTCGGACCGGACTTTTTTATCAACCAGAACTGGGATGGAAATTATTTTCTATAAACCCGGACCCGGTCAAAAATAAAAAATTTGGGTGGTCGAATTAAAACTCGAATATTATGTATAATAATAATAAAAAGTTGGGTATTAATTTTTTAAAAAATTAAACTCGGACCGGACTTTTTTATCAACCAGAATTGGGATGGAAATTATTTTCTATAAACCCGGACCCGCTCAAAAATAAAAAATTTGGGTGGTCGAATTAAAACTCAACTATTATGTATAATAATAATAAAAAGTAAAAACTATATTATAGAATTTCAAAACTCTTTATATCTTTAAAAAATACTTAACTAATTTATAAAATAAAAGTAAAGTAAAATAGTTTTAAATTATTCACTAATTAAAATAATTTTTAATTTTACTTCTAATCAAAAATTATACAGACTATAACAAAGAAAGTTACTATTTAAACTAACCAAATCCAACTAATATTACTGGTAATTTTTTTTATAGAATATAAAATATTAGAAAATAATTTAAAATATAATTAACCACATTTTAAAAACAGGCCGATATATTTTTATTTAAAAACCCGAGTCGTAAATTCTTTACACGGGTTGAGTCTGAAAATTAGGTCTCTGGTTTATTACTGCTGAATGCCACATAGTATCTTGATTTTTCTCCCTTAACTCTAATCACAAAATTAATATTTAATAAATCTAATTTATAAAAATTAATCCTTTTAAGTCCTGTGAGCTAATTTGACATCATCATATTGCATGTTATTTTTTAGTGTTAAAAACCACTCAATGATTTAATTTAATTTAACATTTTAAAATAAATATAGAATGTATCCAATCATATTTTTTCAATAATCAAAAAAAATATGCTTTTGTTTTTATTTTATGATCACATAACTTTTGACTATATTTCCGTTTCGATTTTTTCTAAATTACTTGATTTTACATATTATTT
Source organism: Gordionus sp. m RMFG-2023 (assembly GCF_954871325.1). Classification (NCBI taxonomy): domain Eukaryota; kingdom Metazoa; phylum Nematomorpha; class Gordioida; order Chordodea; family Parachordodidae; genus Gordionus; species Gordionus sp. m RMFG-2023. The sequence goes on from NC_088777.1 coordinate 21,980,600, forward strand.
AAATATATTTTAATTGAAAAATTCTGAAAAGTGTTAATTTTATAAAAAAGAGAAAATATTTAAGTATATCATGAATTTATATTTTTTTTAAATTTTAATAATTTTTGTAAATATAATTTTAAAATTATGATCCCAAATTAATTCATTGGGAATTTAATAAGCTATTTTATTAATATTGAATTTATATATTTTATTTTTATAGATGTCAAATAAAATATTTATAATTGAAGGTGATATTTCGGAAACAGATATTGATGTTAGTGAGGATAATTTTAATCATCCTATTGTCAATATGGATATAGATTCGCCCACAAATGCACTTCACACCAATTGCCTAAAGGTTGCAATTTGAAAAGCGACCGCGATCTCAAGAAAAAGGTGAGAGGTAGTTTCCTACAAAACTGACATTAATAATAATATAATTGTCAAATGGTTTGACAACAAATTTGTTCATGTTATATCATCCTTCAAAAGTATAGACCCAATAGAAGATGTGAGACGATGGTTCTTGACGGAAAAAAATTTATTCAGATCCCTAGGCCTTGTATTAGGAATGAGAGAGATTTACTATGTTAGTGGAATGCTACAGCTTAGATATCAAAGGTAGAAGGTTCTATCTTCCAATAAAATTTCATTTGATACCTGCATTGTTAATGCATGGTTATTGTATTGAAGACATTTACTTCAAAAAAAATGAAAAATCTTTTATAAAACTTATTACTTTTAATTCTCAAATAGTTACTGCTTTTTTAATGGCAGGTAAAATTAGTAAAGAAAAATACAAAAAGGATCTAAGTTACCTAAGATAATATCAGAAGCTTCCAACACTCGAAAAAAATGATGTGTTAAGCGCATATTCAAAAAAAATGTGAAATTTATTTATGCTTTAACCAGGATAGAAATTGTTTTAAAACATTTCATAATAAATAAATAAATATTTTTTATACATACATTTCGCTCAATGATGTCAAATTGTATCATGATTTTTATTTACCTGTATACTATGAAATAAAAGTCGAAATAAAAATTTTACATCCTTGGTGTATATAAATTAAGATTTTTTATAAAAAATTTTTTTTAGTTTTATTTTAAAAAGTCGAGCTTTATAAAGGGTTAAAAGTATTTATAAATATATGATATCGCAATAATCGTACGATTTTTAATTTTTTAGTATTAATTCTAACAAAATCTCTCTTCAAATAAATACAAATTCCTGATAAGACCAAATCCTGGTTGCAATCTATATATTTATGCTGTTATACTATCACATCCTAGTCGTAAGCCTATGGGTGTATCGTAAACTTATTTTGCTAGCAGAAACCTTTTTTTTTGACTGATTATAGACTACCTAGTTTTCAACTAGGAAGGACCTCACCCAACCATTCATATCTTAATCTGCTATCAAAAAATGTATTGCTGGGAGAGGCGGGGGTAGATGATAATTTTACGTTTTGTATTAAGGGTTAGAATTTATTTTTATAGCTAATTATTGATAAAAAAAAAAGAATGCTTAAAGGGATATTCTTTAGATGGAAAGAAAGATATGCACTATAAATAATGATTGCCAGGTGATCCAGATAGCATATAATTGTTCATCAATTTGGAGACGATAAATGATAGAGTGGAAATTTCTGCCTTTGCAAATTTGTCAGTTTCCATAAATATCAGTTTATGACAATACCCCTCCCCCCTCCTACAATAAAAATTTGAGAAAATCCTTTTCTAATATGAAAAACTAAAATTATATTTTTTTAAATGTAATTCTGCCAAAGTTCTTCAAAGAGAGAACCTAAAAATATCCCTGAAAAGTTCCCCTTTTTACGTAAATCATAGATACAGCAGTGATATGAGATAAAGTGGAAATAGGTCTATCCCACAATAATTTTCTGGTAATTTGGAAAAAGGGCCCAGTTAAACCCGTTAATTTAGCAATTTGTCCGATAGTATTTTAAAAAAAAGGACTCATGTAAAATTTTTGGAATGTAGTATTTACGAATTAAAAATAAACTACGGTGAGCTAAAAATTGCCTTAATTTCAAAACGTTATTAAGTATCTTTTGAAATTATTTTGCATAGATGATACACATTATATTTGAGATGATACTTCACGAGTTAAATGTATAACTTAGTAATAAATTAATTTTACGTTTTTAATTATATTTGATATAAAATAATCTATTAGAAATTGCTAAAGATCATATATAAGTCAGCTAACTCGGATAAATTAGACATGAAATCCAATTTTAAATCTTCACCAAGGGCATCATTAATTTGTTGTCCGCTCTTGTTGAGTTTGGCACTAAAACGATATAATAAAATTTTAATTAGCTCATCAATAATTTATCGTCCACTCTTGCTGAGTTTGGCACTAAAACGATAAAAAATTTTTTTAATTATTAGCTCAAACTTGAGTTGTAAAAGTAACGTTTGTAATATTCAGATGAATACTTGTAAACGAAAAATGGCTTATTCAAATTAGAAGAATTATTACTATATTATTTAAGATTATAGACTATGTAAATGAAGATAAAAGGAAAGAGATGTTTTGAGATATTGTAAATATTATAATAATACTTTAAGTTTTTAGAAAGAATTCTTTTTTAATTTTTTATTTAACTTTAACCTTTTGCGTTTTAATATATATGTCTTATTATTTTATAATTATGTTGAATCATGTAATAAAGTGTTAGTAAAATTATTAATTCATATTTTTATATATATGCTGATTATTATTTTTAGCAACCTTATATTTATAATAATATAAATGTACTTTTTCAAACCATGAAAAATATAGTTATATTGAATCCAATAACGACTGGTGTTGACATTAAAAAATATAATATACAAAAGTAGTTTCATGAATCTACTCATTGAATTTTTAGTAGGGCAAAGCTATAAGTGCTTCAAGAATTAGAGGATGAATCAACGTAGAACAGGCTTTGATTACCAAAGGCGACTTTTACTTGGTACTAATTGTCATCTATTAAATTTAATCATTGTTCATTTATGCAATCGGTAAAGGACTAAGAAATGTTTTAGGGATCTTGGGAGACTCGTAGGTATTTCAATGGAGTAAAAGATATACAGCTCTCAAAACATGTCAGAGTGAACTGATAAAATCGCAACAATTTTTAGGGATCAAGAATACCACTTGGTAATATCTTATTTAGATTTAAAATTTTTATTTTGTATATTTATAGAAACTGATAATCATATAAAGTTATTGATATTCTTTTCTAATTTGTGATGCTCAGAGGGTAGCTTTAATAAGTTTAAAGGATTCAAAAGATTCTGCCACTTTTACCATGGCTAGTGTTATGCTTGGCTTGCACAAAATTGCAAATCATGTCAAAGGGTATAGGGTTTGCAATGAATTACAGGGGCGTCGCTAGCCTTTACAATCTCAAAGGGATCAATTAAAAATTTCTTATGGGGGACTTCGCTCCCCATACCCCCAATTTGCCCCGCTTTTACTCGGCCTTCGGCCGGGTTTTATATTTATATATTAAACTTTTTTAAAATTTGTTAACTCTAAACAATTATTTTGAATTTCATATTTTGTCATTTATTATATTTTGCATACAAAATAAACTAGCATATAAAAAATTAAAACAATACACGACATTTCTAAAAATAATATTTTTTAATACAAAATCTATTTTTTACAGTTTTATACATTTTCGATTGCTGATATAAAAAAACTTTCGTCTAAAGAATTACAAGTGATAAAAAAGGTTAATTAATTCATACATATGCCTCAATTGATAATGGTATCTAAAAAACACATAAGACTATATAATTCTTAGCAACTTACATTGACAAAGGTCATGAAACTAATTTAACTCTCTGTTACCATTTTAGACAATGTTTTATAGAATGGACTAATAAGAAAAAATTTATAAGCCTTACCAAATTAACAATTCTTGAAGAAGAGAATATAAACGACCAATCTAAATCATAAAACTATATGGTAGTTAGAGCTTCCTCTTAGATGACATGATGGAAAAAAGATAAGTAATCGATTATAGTGAGATATTAAATTTCTAAAAGATTATCTTCCATTTTTAATGATATATAAACGACTACACAGTTGACTATTATTGCATACTAAAATATGCATTCATATGCTCTCCGCAGCTGTAGTAATAATATTAAATTACATAGCCACACAAATAATAGATGCTGGTTAATTTACAGTCATAGCCATGACACTTACGATGGTAACCCATATCAGAATTTTTTATGTTAGATAAATTGATGAAACAAAAACACTAAAAATCTTTAAAAGAAATTATGCAAATATATAGAAGTCTTGAGTTATTTACGGCAAAGATGACATATAAGAAATTAACATTTTGTAACTATAAAATAAGAACCAGAGTGATATCATGAAAGCAATTAAAATTTTATATATTATTGTCGCACCATCTCTAGTTGGTATATTATATTTTAAAATAATAGTAGTTTGTAATAATATCTAAAATATATTCGTACTAAAAATTTAACTCAAAACTGTTTTTCAAAGAAGAAAAAAATACCTTTCCTAAAAACACGTAAAAAAGAAAAGGAAAGATATCTAATTTATTATATCCATTGTGGGATGAATAACAAGATGTTTTATTATAACAATATTTTAAATAAATAAATGGCGTTAAATAATTAAATGCATATTGTTACTTATATTTATTATCAAAAGCATTGATTAGTAAAATTTTAAAAATATTAATTGTAATATATTATATAACTGTCAGATACGTCTGCAAAAGTGCATTTTACCTAAAATTTTATAAATAATTATATATTATAGAGGATTATAAACTATATGTCTACCTACTTTTTATAAATAAATCTCTTATACTTTATGTGTTTGGACCTTGAAATAATTTTAGGAAGAGTAGTGTTGTTAAACAGCTCATTTTAAGCCGATTTTTTAAAACGACAAACTCAATATCTTCGCTAGAAAAATGTTGCCTAAGCGCCGAGACTTCTATAATGTATGTTTAGACCTTTGTTGCTTCGATGAACAAGATCTTCAGGCTTGCATAATATTTTACATGAATAAATTATTGATTTAGCCATTTTTAAAAATCGGCTCAAAACGAGCCGTTTAACAACACTAAGGAAGAGACATGATAATTAAATTTAAAAATATAATATAGTTGATTAGTGATGTTAAACTCGGCTAATTACAATTAAATTTGTTAATTTTCAATTAATAAATGATTATATTAATTTAATTAGGGTTATATAATAATTTAAATAATAAAAGTCAATTAAGATTCAACTTTTAATGCTAAATTAATATTTATTGAGTGATATTGATATATTTTTAACAAGGCTCAAGATTTTATGAAGGGGAGATATTTGCCTTCTGATTTTGAAAGTGAGTCTTCAAATATTTCAATCCAAAAAGGAAAACTCCATGGCCGTTACTTATCCTCAGATATTTCCTACTACTAAGAGAAAAATTACGAATAACCACTTTAATATAATTTTGTATTTTAAATATTAATATTTTTGCTTAACTCTTTTTGTATAAAAAAATTGAAAATGTATAAAATTGAATGATTATACTAGTCATCTCTATCGAAAAAATTGTTAACAAAATTTCCGACCATATCATTATCATCCCAAGGCTTTCGCGTTAACATAGTTGACGAAGGGTTACATTCCCGGTGAAATATCATTTCAGTCGTTTTTCCACTATCAATAAGCATTTGTCTTAAATAACGCGCGAATTTTAATCTTTCGTTATCGTCCCTATAATTTTAATGAATAATTTAATTCTACATAATTTAGTTTTAATAGTTTTTAAATCAGCTCTTTATTGACTTTTATAAAACCCGATAACAAAAAATATTATATCAGGCTTATGCTAGTGTTAAAAATCTCGATTTAATCTAATTAAAAAAACGCCGAAATTAATATTTTAGCTAAACAAATTTTACCTAAGCCTCGAGATTTTGGCAAAGGAGGGCTATACCTCTCTCCCTTCATGTGGCATTTCGAGGCTTAGTTAGTTATTGTTAAAATCTTGATTACGCCTTTTTAAATATTGTTTCGAGATTTGAATAATAATAGGATACCAAACCTCGAATTTTATTATTTTTTGGCTCGCTCGGCTGGAGAAAATTTTAAATATAAATTATAAGCCAAAACTTATATTTCATATTCAAATTAATCATAATTTGGCTAGATCGACGAATAGAATTTCTAAACATTCATATACATTAATCAAAATATAATATATTATTTTAAATACTAAAATTGGAGCAGGTTCCTCATTATAACAATTATTTTCCTCTTCCAAATCTAACCGTTTGCAGGAATATAATTTTTATTTCTTAAGAACTCAATTTTAATATTCTCGTTTATAATCTTCAAGATTTTAAAATCTTACATTCAATATGTAGTCTGATCGGAAATTTTAACCAAAAAGTGAATAAATATTTGGCGGAAGGATGAATGAATGATGAAATTATACACAATTAAATCTAATGAACTTATTATATCCATAAACTTCTTATTAGACGAAAATAAATGAGACAAAATACCCACCCCCCCCCCCACCATCTTTTAATAAACAAGAATAACAATGCTAATAATATTTTATTTTAAAAAAATTAAGGCAAGGTGGCGCTAATAGCTCCTTAAAAATTTGACTAGATAATTTTTTAGGTAGCAGACCAGTATTACAAAACCTTTAAGAGTATTTTAAAATTGATGTGCCCACGAGGAAAAATGAAAAGATTTAAACAATTTGAGTTTGAACTAGATAATAATATTTGGGTAGTAGATGAGTATTATAAAACCCCTCAGATTGGTTTGCATTAAATAGTACAATTTTGTTAACGAGGAAAAAGATAAAATATCTAAATAAACTAAAACTTTTTATCTAGTTAAAAACCAAGTTGTTTAAATTTTTTTACTTTATTCCTTGTGGAGTTAAATATTTTAACCTAATCTATTTCAAACTATCCCAATGAATTTGTGATACTTACTACCCAAAACATTTTATCCTACCCAATACTAGAGAGTATAGAAAATTGTACTATCGATAAACTACTTTCCAATGTTTTGTAAGTTTTACACCCAAAATGTTTTATCCAAAAGTAAGTTAATAATTTTTTCTACTTTTTCCCTCATGGAGTGAAGAAAATTAGCATTATAAATTTCTCGAAATTATTTTAATATTGGTATGCTACCCAAATTTGTATTCTGTCTAAAACCAGATTTTTAAAAAAGTATTAGCTCCACCTTGCATTATAATTTATATCTAAATCAAATCCTTTTTTATATTTTTTTTGGTTATAAACTATAAAATCTGTTTATCAAATTGATAATAACTATTTTTAGATAAAGTTGACATAAATGATTATAAAATATTATTAATCTTACTATATTTATTTTAAAAATATTATTTTATTTTTTTAATTCATATTTCTATTTTATTGTATATTTATATTAAAATTATTTGAAAAAAAATTATTATTCAAGATATTTAAAAATATATTTAACATTTTATAAGGGGTTTGACTAAATTGCAAATACTAAGGTAAAAATATTTGACATATTCTCTATTAATTGGAGTGAGATTCATTTCTTTTGATATGAATAACTTATAAAAAGTACTATAATAACATTTTAAATTACAATAATATAAAATGTATTTATAATTATTTTTAATTTAATTATACTAAAGGATTTAAACTCTTTATTATGAGATAAAAGGAAATACAACTATTAATGTCTATTCATTTATTATTGAATATATCTAAGAATATATTTTTTTATAAGTTATTTATAGAATAAGAAAATGAACCTCGCTCCAATTAAGAGAGATTATACAAAAATTTTTACCTAAGCATTTGCAGTTTACTATGGCATTTGCAGTTTACTATGGCATTTGCAGTTTACTATGGCATTTGAAGTTTACCTTGGCATTTGTAGTTTAGTCAAACCGAAATTTAAATATATAATTATAATAATCCTCAAAAAACGTTAATCTAATTTAACCAATAGTGTTGTTTTAAAAAATATTTGTCCAATGATAATCATCATAGCAATTTTAAGCCAGTAGTAATTCCCATGTGATTTATAATATGGTGAAGGTAAAATATTCTTTTTTCAACAAATTTTATTTAGATAATATTTTTAAAATATTTGTTGCTGAACAGCAAAGTAAACACTATTTATTTCAGTATATCCAAAGAATAGGCAAACTATTTAAGATACTTAAGAACAGGCCTTAATTACTCTCAACTATCATATAGTAGCAGAATAAATAAAATGCATTGCTACCATGATTTCAGAGGTGTGATGCTATATGAAAAACTGTCCCAGATGTTAAATTAAAGACGGAGAAAAATATTTTTTGTTTTAAAAAAAAATGTCAATAAATATTTATTTTATTTTGATTGTTAAAAATTCATATGTTGTTTTTATAATTTAAAAAGTATAATAATAATTATTTTCTTGATTTGTGAAGATTAGAAAAATTTTGAATAAAAAATTATTTTGAAGTTATTTTTAAATTATTTTGGTAACTTTTACATAAATGGTGCCGTGACCAGGATCTGAATTTTAATTGGGAAAAATATCTGAATAGAGAAAAACAAAATTATAGGACGAGATTCCTAAAGAAGATCATTCGTATCCGGATTCAAGGTAAAAAATATTATTTGTTTAAATATATTTTTATACACAATGCAGTGGTCTAATTTAATGATAAAATTTTTATTATAAATATTTAAATGAGAACATGGTTTATTTTTTTAATAATACTCATAGGTATCCTACTTTTAATAAGATGCAAATTTATAAGAATAATATTTTTAGAGTATTTAATTCGAGTTTTGATAAATTGGATGTGACCAATTGTGTAGTTACAGCTTTAATTTTTTTCATCTTATATATTTCATTGATTTTTATTATACAATTAATTAAGATAATTAAGAAGAAATACAAATAAAGTGAGTAAGTAAGATGATTTAAATATTGTGGATGTAAATTCTATGATATCTGTAAAATCTTTAGACTTTTCCGAAGATATAAAAAATACTTTAAATTTGATATTTCTTGAATTTAGAAATTTGAATATCAAAAAATAAATAATTCCAGTGGGAATGAGAAGTCAAATACTAGTGAATACCTATTATTGGTAAAAGTATTATGATGTTGAAAGATATAATGATAGTTTTAAATCATTTATGAGTGAAATTAAAAAGCAAATATCTGATATTGTGATTGATAAACCTGAGAAGATTATATGAAAATGAATCCGTAATTCCAATTGATATCAAAGAAATTAGAGAAAGTTTAAAAAATATTTCTAGAGATATAGATACACTTAGAAATAAAAACAATAGTTTCAGTGAAAATTGTGATATTTGTGGCCGAAAAGGTCATAGTGGGAAATTGTTTTTCGCTTGATCGAAAAGTTAATGAAAATGTAAGTGTAAAACTGATAAAAATGATATAATTTGTCATCGATGTGGTTTCTCAGGTCATATAAAGAGAAATTGCATGGTGAAAGAAGTAAATTTTAAAGATGGTTTTCAGTATTGAAAAATCCAGTGGTTGGTATTATAAAAGATCCTATTATTTCAAGTGAAAAAGATGTGGGTAAAAAGGATAATGACCGAATGTGTTTCAATCGTGAGAAGATGGGTCATGTTGCTATGAATTGTGTCAATCCATGAGTGGATTGCAGTGAATGTTTGAGAGAGAATGATATAAAATTTGAAAAATCATATATTAATAATAAAATTTTTAATATATATATAATGTTAAAAATAATTCTGATATATTTAATAAAAAAATTATTGATATTCAGAGGCCATTAAATTCAGAGTTGAATTTAGGCATGAATATTAATGATAATTCAAATATAATGAATATAATTCAGCTGATTAGAATGAATAAAATTTTAATGACTGAGAGAATCAGTGTACATGTCCTCGTGTGAATATAAAATTTGATAGACAAAATATAGAAATCTTGTTTGACACTGGGGCAAGCATTTCAATAATGTCTAGAGCGAATTATTATAAATATTGGCCTGAGGGTACACTGGAGAAAGAATCATTGTGTGTTAGAAAATTTGCTGGGTCTGAAATTTTGGTTTTGGGTAAAACTAAATTGGGAGTGATTTTAAATAATATAACAATTTTTCTTGATTTATGGGTGGTAGAAAAAAATGTTGAAACCATTATGGGTTGGGATTGGATTACTAAAATTGGTCCCCTAAACAATTATTGGAATATTTTTACAACAAATAGTGATTTGACATTAAAAAATACTAAATGCAAAATTATGACTGATAATGTCAGAAATAAAATTCATGAAATAAAAATAGCAGATTTAATAAAAGAGGAAGTGAATCCCCTTATTAATTCTGATATGTGTGATATTTCAGATAAATTAATGGTTAAATCGGACAGTTTTAAAAATAAAATTGTAATTAAGGAGAATCAAATTGTTGTTAGAAGTTATTAAATTGAAGAGAATGTGTCAAGATATATCTATTTTAATGAAGAAATATGATATAATCTTTAAAGACAATTTGGGAGGTCTTAATGATTATAAAGTTGATGTGAAATTAAAAGAGATATTTTCACCCATTTTTTAGCATGTCGACGAGTTCCTTTTGAGTGGAAAAAGGAAATTAAAGACGAATTGGACCGTTGGGTCATGGCATTATTATTTCGGTGGAATATAGTGAATGGGCGACACCATTAGTTCCAGTGAAATAGCTAATGGAAATTTGAGGCTTAGTGCTGATTTTAGAGTAACTTTAAAGAGGTGGGTTGTTGAATTTAAATATCCATTGCCGGGAATTGAATAAATTTTGGCTAATTTAAAAGGTGCGAAATATTTTTCCAAAGTTGATTTTTCTTCAGCTTATTTACAGTTACCTTTGAAGGAGGAAATTCAAAGTTGTTAACGATAAGTACCCCTAAAGGATTATTTGCATTTTGCAGGTTACTGTTTGGATTAAGTGTGTCAGCACCTATTTTCCAACGTACCATGGCATCTGTTTTCCAGGGGCTAGTAGGTGTATTTTATTATATGGATGACGTGTTGATAATTGGAGTGACGCCAGAACAACATAATAAACGTCTTGAAGAAGTTTTCAAGAGAATTCGTGATAAGGACTTGAGGGGTAGCAAGGAAAGTGTTCTTGGTATAACTGAAATAGTGTATTTAGGTCATCAAATTAATGAGGTTGAAGTGAAACCTCTTGATAAAAATTTTAAAAATATATTTAATATAAATCAGCCAAGTAATAAAGCTGAGGTACAATCTTTTTTGGGCATGGTAAATTATTATCATCGTTTTGTGGATAATCTCCATTGTACGATTTATTAAAGAAAGGGGTTCATTTTGAGTGAAAATTTGAACAACAAAATGCTTTTGAAATTTTGAAAAGGAAAATTGGTGAAGAACCGATTTTAGTATGTTTAATAATGATTTAGAAATAATTTTAGCCGTAGATGAATCTAAAAAGCGTATTGGAGGTGCATTATTACATATAATTGATGGTTTAGAAAGACCAATTATTTTTTTTTCAAGAATTTTAAATGAAAAAACTAGGTATTCTGTTATTGAACAAGAAGCCTTAGCGGTTATTTTTGGATTAACTAAGTGTCGTGAATATTTGATTGGTAAAAAATTTGTGATTTATAGTGATCATAAACCATTGATTCATTTGTTTAAAAATGATTACAAAGAATTAATGATGTCCCCGAGATTACAACGTTGATTGTTGCTTGTGGGAAGTTTTAATGTGGAAATTAAATATCGGCGAGAGAAAGAAAATAATTTGCCAGATGTTTTGTCTAGATTAGGATCGGATTGTGCAGATCCTGAAATAATTGACAATATAATTTTAGATAGGGTGGATGCATTAGTGTGTAATTTATCATATATCTTAAAGGGAGGTCCTACAACTTGGGAAGATCTTAAATTAAATACTTTGAGAGACAAAGATTTAAGTCATTTGAAATTGTGTTTAATGGGGAGAAAACATTGGAAAAATATAATAAAATGCAAAAATGATTGTAAAATGCGTGGAAATCGTGCTGTTGGAAATTGAAAAAATTACAAATAAATGTGTTCCATGTAATACCTGATCCCCAATGCTCCGTAAAGAAATGGGAGGTATATGCCAAAGTCAAATCAACCTTGGGAAAGGGTTCGCATTGATTTTTTTGATTTGGATAAAAAAACATATTTTTTAATTGTGGATTCATATTCTAAGTGGATTGAATATGAAGAAGTTCATGGGTTAACAACCAAAGTTGTTATTAAAATATTACAAAAATTGTGGTCTAAATTTGGGATTCCTAAAACCATTGTGTCCGATGGAGGTCCAGCGTTTATAAGTAAATATTTTAGACATTTTTGTACTTCATTGCAAATAAAACATGTGTTGACTCCGCCATATCATCCTAGCTCAAATGGTCAGGCTGAAAGAATGGTAGCCATAGTAAAAAATTGGATTAAAAAGGCCAAACTAGAAAAAAATGAAATTTGAATGGCTCAGTTGTATTATAATAATCAGGGTTTCGAACCGTTTAGTATAACGGTTCGGTTCGTTCCGGTTTTTAGTTTAAAATTTTATAAAGGTTTTGTTCCATTTCGGTTTTTTAAAAAAAAATCATATCGGTTCGGTTCCGGATTTTATAAATTTAATTTAAAAAAAAATTAATCATTAACCATGCATATATTAATTTTAGAGAAAAATCTTTTTAGTTTATAATTTCTTATTTAATTTATCCATGATAATCTAATAGATATTTTTATTAAACTTAGTAAATATAAATTAGACAAATTAATTTTTTTTATTTCATAAATAAATAAGATAAAAACAAACATGAGTAAATACAATGATGAATAAAATAACACATAAATATAATAAAAGGTATACTATTTATGTTTAAAAAGAGAATTAGAACGGATGACTAAAATATTTTATAATATTTCAGGATTTAATTTAGTTCCCTGCGCAGAGAGTATAAACTTAAGGCTAGAAAATGCTCTTTCTACGGATACCTGCATAACTGGAACTGCTAGCACATTTATAGCTAACTTATAAAGTTCTGGCATACTATTCTTTACATTTTCCCAACAATTCAAAAGATTAGTATCTTTTTCTAATCTCTCTATATTATCAAATGAACAAATTATATATTCTATTATTATACATTTATTATAATTTTCTATGCCCTGAGAATTATTCTTATTAAGACTTTTATGCGACTTTAATAATTCAAAATCATCATCTAAATTATCCTTCGAATACGAACACGTAGGCATAGTATTTAGAATTTCAATATTCTGATTATTTAGATTTTGTATCAAGTTCCAAGTTTTACAAAGATGTTTTCTGGCGATCTCTCTTTCTTCAAAAGTTAAAAATACATTATATCTAGGGTCGAGATAAATAGCAGAGCAAAAAACTTCATTTTTGAAATTTATTTCTCGTGCTTTCATCGTAGAAACTAAAAGTCTGGCAAATGGAGTGTCTACTTTCGTTTGCATGAGACATTTGATCCACGAAACATAAAAATCGCCCATTGTCAATTGTTCACTTTGTAAATATTTTGTCAAAACATAAGCTGGATATAAAGCTTTTATTATGTCACTAATTATTTTCCATTCATTCTCTGATATTTTTCGCGATCGCTTTGAAGCGATATTTCTTGGCAAAAGCTTTTTAACTCTAGTAATCTCTCCAACATTAAATAGATAGAGTTCCATCTTGTGCAACAATCTATTAGTGGTTTTTTCAAATTTAATTTTGAGAGAATAGCCATTGTTGTCTGATTTCTTATTTTTTTGCAGATGTTTCTTGCTTTATTTATAATGACAATTTCATTTGAATTTTTAATGCAATCATTAATTGCTAATTGAAATGTATGTGAAGCACATCTAATACCTATTAATATGGATCTGGCATTTGATGCAAGATTAATATTTTCAATATTAAAAGGTTCTTTATTTTCATCATGAATTATATCATTATTATTTAAATCATCATTATTATTTAAATCATCATTATCTATATCATTATTATTTAAATCATCATTAAAATAATCGTTAAGGTCATCATCTTCATAATCTTCTTCATTGTGTAGTATTAATAGCTTAATTAACTTAATCATATTTGCTGCATTATCGGTGGTTATTGTGTAAATCTGCTCAATTTTTATTTCATATTCTTTTAGAACATCTAGAATAATTTTTTTAAGATATTCTGATGTGTGTCGTTCTTTAATCACTTTCATGCATAGAGTCCTTAATTTTATTTTTCCGTTATTTATAAATTGAATATTGATCCCCAATATGGACCTATCATATCTAGTTGCTATATCTAATTTTAACGAAATAAGTTTTTGATATACTTCCTTTTTTATATTTCCCGATAAATCTAACGCCATTTTTTTAATATTATTGCGTATATTTTCCGAATTGATAGTTAAATTTCCACCCAATCCTATAATTATTGGATCTATAATATTTCGAAATGCTTTGTCGTCATATATTTTATTGGCCTACCGTGAACTGTTATTAGCTCGGTGCAGGAGCGGATTAAAGTTTCTTTATTTATATTGATTTGTATTGTAGTAGTGTTGGACTTAAAAGCATCTTGGATTGTATTATACTGGTTTGCAGTTTTCGTTATTTGAATTTTTTTAATAGTCAAATTTTTTTCTTAATAATTTGAATTCCCTATTGTGGAATCTTTCTATATGTCATTCAAGATTTGCAGCATGGTCCCCAGTTAAGACCTTACCACAATCTTCTATTTTACAAAGAGATTGATTTTTTATGATATCTAATTTAAAATAGGAATGCACAGGATTTGACTTTTCCCGAACCATTTAATAGATAACTAAAAAGCTATATGATGATAGATGAAAATCTTTTATTATATAAATAGAATAAATAAAAAAGCTTAATAGAAACAATTTTACCTTCATTTTTATTTTTTTAAATAACTTGGATTATAGAATTTAAATGACAATAAATAAAATGGTCAGCAATAAATATTTTAATGATATAATAATTTTTTATTTATAAAAATCATATTTTTTTTAAATTCAGAATTCTAATATTTATTATTAAAATAATATGTTAGTTAGAATTTACCATTATCATATATGCAAAATAAAAAAAAATATGGTTAAAGAATGGCATTTGTAATGAATATTTTTCTAAATCTGTATTTTTAAATAATAAAAATCTTACTATAAATCTTCAGTTTAAATAAGTTAACTAACATTGCATTAAATTATTTTATACTTTTATTTATTTGTGTTTTATATTAAATAGACTTACATTTAAAAATAGGAATTACATTTTGATGTTAAACTAAATATAACTAGTATAGTTTAATTCAAATTACCCACTCTGATATATTCTATATAAACTAAGATAAACTTTTTTTGAATATATCAATTAATAAGAAATTATTGTAAAACAATATTATATAAAAATTGGTCAGTACTTTATTTCTATTAGATGTTAATATAATATGACAGAATAGGTAATTTAAGTTAAACTATAGTATTTATATATAGTTTAACATCAAAATGTAATTCATATTTTTAATTCACTGTAAGCTTATTTAAATATGAAACACATTAATAAATAAATAAAAGTATAAAAATAATTTAACGCAATGTTAATTAACTTATTTAAACAGAAGATTTATAGTAAGATTTTTATTATTTAAAAATACAGATTTAGAAAAATATTCATTACAAATGCCATTCTTTAATCATATTTTTTTATTTTGCATATATGATAATGGTAAATGCTAACTAACATATTATAATAATAAATAATTTATAATATTAGAATTCTGAATTTAAAAAAAACAATGATTATAAATAAAAAATTATTATATTATTAAAATATTGCTGACTATTTTATTTATTGTCATTTAAATTCTATGATCCAAGTTTTTATAATGAGATAAAAAATAAACCATATAATATAAAAATGAATGTAAAAGGTACGTGATTTCTATTAGATGTTATTTATTAATAATAGAATTATATAATTTTTTCCTAATTATTAGCAGGTATTATTCTAAAAGCTTATTAATATCTTATATATAAATTTGTTAATTTAGCCAAGAATAATTATGTCTAATTTTAAGATATCTTATCTAATTAACAGATAAAATGTCTAATCTCTTATAAATTAAGTATTTAAAGAAAAAACAACAAACCTGGTATTATTTGATATATAATGTTGATAATATAAAAATATTTAATTTGATATATAATGTTGATAATATAGAAATATTTAATTTGAAAAGAAATCACCAATTTAAAAAATGCCCCCAAGGAAATATAAAATTTTAAATTTAGGTTAATAATTTAAAATTAATTATTTTTAAAACCGTTTTAAACCTGTTTAAACCGGTTCAAAATATTTATAACGCTTCGGTTCGCTCTTTTAATATTTTCTTCATAACGGTTCGGTTAAGGTTACGGTTCAGAAAATCATAACGGTTCATTCCGGTTTTGCGGTTCGGTTCGAACCCCTGATAATAATTCTAAAAATAAGGAGGGTTTTACTCCTGTGGAATTGTTTTTGGGTCGAAGGACCAGATTACCTTTAGATTTTCTTAAATCAAAGGGAAGTGTTATTAAATTACCCTGTGAAAAAAAGAATATAAAGTTTCTTGTGCGACAAATTATATGGGTTCGAGTATTCGAGAATAAGGAAAAGAAATGGGAAAAGGGTTGTATATTAGAAAATTTAGAAAATAAATTGAATTGTGTGGAATTTGTGGACGGAATGAAATCTGACATAACGATCAATTGAGAATACGTAGATAAGGATCTACTAAATATTCTCAAATTGATGTATAATTATAATTATGGGAACCTGACAATTGAGAATACGTAGATGAAGATCTACTAAATATTCTCAAGTTTAAAATTTTCCTTACTTAATTAATTGCTCTTACTCAGTTAATGATTTAATTTTTATTTAAATACTGATAATTTGTGATTTATTATCTTACTGACTATTTTTTTAGTCTTATCCAACATACCGAATTAGTGGATAAAAAATAAATAAATTTAGTGAAAAGATTTATTATTGTAAAAAAAAAATTTTTTTAGTGAAAATATTGAGAGGACAATGAACAAAATTTCAGGCATAATTTATATTGTAAACTTAATGAAGTGATATTCCTGAAATATGTCTTTTTAATTTTAACTTAATTTTTGTAATTTTGATAAGATCAACAATGTGAAAGAATAAATTAAATTTACCACATATGTTAATTGAAGCGATATGTATATTATTTTTTTCCTTTATAAAAAAATGGAATGTGATGTGATGATATTCCATGTTAATAGTTTTAATAGTTATAATTATAAATTTATATTTTTTTAACCCTTCTTCACATCTTTATATTTTTTTGTGTAGTTCATACTTATTCGTTTTATATAATTGAAAATTAAAGAAAAAAATAATAATTGTGAAATTTAAAAAAAAATTTCGCAGTGTTGTTTGATTTAAATTTACAACAAAATAAATTGTCATTGGCTTATAAAGGATTATTAGACATTATTATTTTAATTATTGTATGTAATTTTCTTTATTGTATTGACCTATTAAAGTAAAAGGATTGATTAATCAAAATTATACGAGTATATGTATTATGAAACACTTGTAAAACAAATTATATTAATTATTTAATATAAATACATGTACTTTAACTAGTTTTGTTAAACGGCTCGATTTGAGCCGATTTTTAAAAACGGCTAACTCAATATTTTATCCACAAAAATATTACGCAAGCCTGAAAATTTTGCCCATGGATTGCATAAAGGATTAGCCATCTATCAGCAAAATCTCAATGCTTATAAAATTGTTTTCTTGTTAAAATATTGACTTAGCCGTTTATAAAAATCGGCTCAAAACGAGCCGTTTCTATTTAACTCGCATTTCATATGTCGAATTGCAATTCAAAAGTGTAATTAATCGGGTTAAAAGTCGATAAGATTCAAAGGTACAATTCGATAAATGACAAAAGGATCAATATCCTAAAATTACGATAATTAGATGGTATCTGGGCTTATGAAGGGTGGGCGTGTCGCAGATGTTAAATTAAAGACGGAGAAAAATGTTTATTTGTTTTAGAAAAAAATGTCAATCAATATTTATTTTGATTTGATTTAATTTGTTAAAAATCATTATGTGGTTTTTATAATTTTAAAAGTATAATTGTTATTATTTTCTTGATTTGTGAAGAAGAGAAAAATTTTAAATAAAAAATTATTTTGAAGTTATTTTTAAATTATTTTGGTAACTTTTACATAAAAACTTTAGAAGATATTTATATTCCAGTTCCAACTAGATAACATTGAGAGAAGGTATTAAATTTAGATATTAATATATTTTTAGATTGCACAAGAATATTTTAACTGCATTGGCTCATTAGATGGTAAGCACATAAAAATAAAAGTCCTGCAAAATCTGGAATTTTACAATTATAGATCTTTTGAATCAATTGCTTGGTTTAGCTGATAGCAATTGCAAATTTATATATATAAATAAAATTTTTTTGATAATTGCTGGATTCAAGAAATTCTTGGAAATAAGGAAATAAAGAAAACCATTGTGAAGTTATATATGGAGGATATATTAATCCATTTTTTTATCAGAAATAATATATTTACTAATGTGCCTGGGTCAGGACTAGGTTTTTGATAAAAAGCCTAAAAAATTTTAATTAAATTTAGCCTATTAAACTGTGACTTAAAAATATATTGCATTTTTTTCTTCTAATGATAATAAATTTCAGTGTTGCAAACAAACTGATTGGCCAAATACATTTAAATATTGTTTATTTTTTAGAGCAATAAATTAAATTTTTGGATATAGACTTAGCCAAAATTTTTGAAACTTATGATGGGCTTGGGTTTGATTTTTTATTTAAATATGGAATGGGCCTGTAAATTATTTTTGCTGCTGACCTGGGCTGAAGGCTAGGTCTCTAATTTCAATAACTGAATTATTTCATTTCCCATCTAACTTTATTTGAACATAGAGGAATGGGCAAACCATAGATATGCAATTTCTGATAATTGATGGATTCAATAAATTGTTGGACACAGGGTAAAGAAAGCCATTGTGAAGTTAGCATGAAATATTAATTCATATTTTTTAGCATAAATAACAAAAAAAAATAATGCCTGTTGTGACCTTGCCTTAAATTTACATATTTTTTAAGGATTTTTTAAGAACCCGTTATCAAAAATATAAGTTACTAGCTGATAGCCTGTCAAGAATGACGGGGAATAAGAATTTTCTTCTTTATTGAATGATAGATGAATAATAAATTTTACCTTTATTTGATAATGATTGAATCAGAAATTTTCCTATCTAATGAAATGTGATAATTTATATTTATTTAAATGAGGAGTGATTCTAAAATTTTCCATTATTTTTTATAATGTTTATGAAGTATATGGTTAGTAATTTTAACTAATACGCACAATAAAAAATCTTTTAAACTAAATTTAATTTATTTGTATTTGTAATTTAAATATAAAAAAATACATTCTTGCTAGAACCTCATAAGATAAGAAAATTTCTGATTCATGCATCATCAAATAAAGGTAAAATTTATTATTCATCCATCATTGAATAAAGAAGAAAATTCCTATTCCCCCTCATACTTGACGGGCTATCAAAAATCTACAAAAATTATATTTATGTGCTAAATCTATCTATTATAATAATCCTCAAACACCCTTACAGCAATTCTTAAATCTGCCATCTAAGGATTTTTCCAAAAAAAAAATTCATTGAGTAAAGAAGAAAATTTTGATTACCAGTCATTCTTGACGGGTTATCATCTAGTAATTTAATAAAATTAAAAAGCTAATAATTTTTATTGGCATTAAAAAATGTACCTTTTATAGAAAATCTTAAATAAGAGAAATTAAAATTGAGCTACATTCCTAGATACAAGAGATGATCTTGGTAGCATCCTTACCCTCCTAACTGTTTTCCATTTAGAGATTCTAATCATAATATTCACTATAATAACATAAAACGAAGCCATTAAAATAAAAAGTCCCAACCATATGGTACAGTATATTATATTAGTTATTCTCGAAACTATTTCTGGAGCTAGTAAAACTGCGCCATTTCTAGATGAAAATTTTTTCAA
The DNA here is from genome assembly GCF_954871325.1 of Gordionus sp. m RMFG-2023. NCBI lineage: Eukaryota > Metazoa > Nematomorpha > Gordioida > Chordodea > Parachordodidae > Gordionus > Gordionus sp. m RMFG-2023. The sequence continues at coordinate 22,000,812 of NC_088777.1, forward strand.
AGCTGTTTTTGTGACTTTCCGGCTAATTTTTTTATTTCCAAATAAAGGATAATAGTTTGTCCGATTAATTTATTTTTATAATATAATATTTTGGAAAAACTAGATAATGATTCAATTTCAGACGCCATTTAATCCTTAATATAAACAAAGATTTTGATTCTCATAAAACGAATAAATGGCGCCTAAGATCGGACTATCGTTAAATTTTTTTATAAATATTATATTATAAAAATAAATTGATTCTACAATTTATTACCCTATATTTGGAAATAAAAATAAATTGCTTGAAACATGTTTCAGAAATTGCTTTGAAATAACGCTCTGTCTGGAAATGTCCTAATAATGTTCTAAAAAGAATTGGAAAAGGTATATTTAATTTTCAAAATTTGCATTGGATCTTGTGGAGGAGCTTTTAATATTTCATTCAAAACTTAAGGAAACAATTGAATTATTCATTACAAAAATGTGCTACCTTAAATTTTGTATTACTTTTCAGAAATGATGCAGAGACTCATTTATTAGTAAATGATAATGAGAGCTCAGAGGTTATTTCTCTTAAAAAGAAAATATGTTATTAAAAACTAGCTTTAGTCAGCAATATACAGGTGATGTTATATATTTTAATTTACTTTTTTATTTTATAAATTATCTTGTTGGCTTCTTTATCAGACCCCCAATTTAAAAATTAAACATTATATCAAAATATATATCAGAACTAAATTGTACGTAGACTAAAACATATTAAACTTCTAGAGAACGTGGTATTCAATTAATAAATATATAGAATGAAAGCCAGGGGGATATATCAAATACTAGCTTTCTAACAAGTTAGCAAGTAAATATTCAATGACAAACATGAATTATAATTTTACTATGAGAATAGGAACAAGAATAACATATTCTTATCGGAAAATGTCACCTGCAGGAAATAGATGCTCTAAATTTTGGAAAGTATAAAGGAACAAACTTCCGCATCTTTCCTTGCTAACCAAAAAGAATAATTTCTATCACCGGGTTGACGTTAAATTTAGGAGATCGTCACAATTCCGGGAAATTTTAATATAATTATTTTTATACATGATAACTTTAAAATTATAAAATTACAGAATTGAATTTGAAATTTTAATTATTTTTTTTATTATAGAATAAAATATAAGTTTTTTATTTTTCAATAAAGAATAATATCACTAGTCAAGGGCGTCTCTAGTCTATACAATCTCAGGGGGCTAATTTTTTTTTAAAAAATTATTTTCAAAATTACCCTATTTTTAGCTAACATTATCCAAAATTGACCTATTTTTTGGCTAACATATCCAAAATTACCTTTTTAGCTAACATCATCCAAATTACATTTGGCAAAAAATTCAAAATTTTGAAAGGGTTCTTCAAATTTTTCAGGGAGCTTGAGCCCCTGCACGCTTCCTTCCTTCCCTAGTGACGCTACTATTATTAGTGTATATTTTATATTTATTTGAATTTTTTTGAGAGTTTAAAAAAAAATTAATTATCATTTATAAAATGAAATATTAATGTATTACAAAAAAATTATATAGTTGTGCCGATTCACTTCGCCATTAATGATATAAAAGTCAATGGACCTATACCCCAACTTTATCCAAGAGGTTGAGATATATTCACACCTAACTCAAAATTGTTTTGAATATTTAGCCATAATATTTTATTAAATATTTTTTATTATATTTACCCCATATTGGCTATCCATAACACTGAACTCTTCTAAAAAGTTAGTTACAAGGAAAAGGTATGCCCTTCCCCCCAGTTAAGTATTTGATTGTACTCACTGGCCTTTTCAAAAAACCTGATGATTTCATTATTTTTGGGATGTCAGTAACTGGGGGTTTTACTGAAAGTTTTTCCCGGGGATTTTTCACCGCTTAAAAAAAACATGAACATCTTCCCGTGCTTTCCTCGCGAAATGCTATAATATAGATTCGGATAATTTATAAGTAATAAATGATACATCTATGAGATGAAAGATTTGCAATATCACATTCAAAATATTAAAGCTTTAAAAAATATTCAAAATTGTTATTATGGCAACAAGTATACCTAAGCCTAGTTTTGGGATTTATAGCCCAATCTTTCCAATCCATTACCTCTTCTTTTGTTGTTTTTTCAGCAGTCAGAGCGGCATCTTTTAATTCTCTTTCTTTAATATTTTTTTAAACTTATGGATAATATATTTTTTTCTAACTTAAAAAGGCTTATTTACTACCATGTATGATCAGACACTTCTACACCCTCTAAGCCAATGACTATATTAATCCCCCCCCCCATCTACCAATTCCCTATCATCCCTAAAAAATAATCTTTATCGACATCCCCTGCATACAAATTTTTTTTTATCCTCCTATGATTATTTTAATTATCTAAAATTTATTTTACACATTTTATCCCTAAAATGATAAAAGCTAAATAATAATACGTATTCTATTATTTTTAGGCCATGCTGATAATTTTTCGGTTTTATCACTATTTTTTAGTGCTGTAAACGTTACTTCAAGAAAAAAAAGCGTTACTCTGTACATTTGAAAAAAGAACGCGTTACGGTTATTCGTTACCTTGTATAAAATAAATGCGTTACTATCTATTCAAAAAAGTAACACGTTAATCTTTACTTTAAAAAATACTAAATATTATATAAATCTTTTTATTTATTTTTCCCATAGTTAATAAAAAAACAAATTATACAAAAATAATATATTATAAGATAAGATCTCTTTGTAATTTTTTATTTATTTTTAACAACAATTGATTTCTAAAATCTTGATCAGATTGTGCTAAATAAACATTCAACTAGCGAAGAGGATGAGAGAGTTGTATTATATTTAATAAACAATTTTAATTGAGGAAGTTTATTATTTAAAGCATGATCTTTATTTTTAAAAATACTTATTGAATCTATACAAGAAATTACATTCAGATCCTTATCAATTTTTTAAAATCTTTATCAAAATTTAATCTGAATTTATATTTTTGCCTTCATGTCTCTTTAGATTCGAACTTCTGGACATTGAAGTTGAAATATTTGAATTAAGGCATAAATACTTACAAAGTGTAGACTGAGAGTCCTTATTTTCTTTATTGGTGTAAAAAATGCTTCATATTGGGATCAGGGCAGAGCATCTTCATCAGAAAAATAAGTACTATTTTACATATTTTTTACAAATAAATTCTAAGAGAATATAAATTAATACGTTGATTAATTCAATATTAATTAGATTAACAATCTTGGCTATATTAAATTCAATAACAAATAAAAATGAAGAACTAGGTTAAAATTAATTAAAAACGATGGTAAAATTATTTATAAAATTGAGAAAAATATAATAAAATAAAATAAGTTTTAAGAAAAAAATTAAAGTAACGTATAACGTTTCGCGTTACTTGCTCAAAAAAAGAAACCTGTTATTCGTTACTCGTTACCTTTTAAAACAAGTAACTGGTGTCGTTCCTTTCCTTAAAAAAGTAACAACGCTAGTAACGACGTTACTTTTATTGAGGTTTTTTTACAGCACTACTATTTTAAAACTATTTCTAATCTTTTTCATTTCAGTATTCAGATAGCATCTTCTAATATGGCTAACCCATTTATATGTTCTATAACCTTTTCCTTTCCAAAACTTTGATAACAACTATATTTTCATTGGAGAATAGTCAGAGCATCGAGATCAAAAAATTACAAAAAAATAAGGCAAGTTTAAACACCCCCCCCCCACCCCTTTCCCCCTCTCCCCATTTAAAATGCTATTTATTCCTTATATTCTAATGACAATATCGTTTCCACAACTTTTTACCATCTTTGCATTTTAATAGCGATCTTGTGTCGTACCCCCCCCCCCCCCTCTAGTATAGATTAATAGGAAATGGATTGTCACAAAAATGTCTATAAAATCAATAAGAGGTTCATTAAACTAAGTTTTATAGTATAAACCATTTATAAAATACCAAAGCATTCAATTTAATAAAAAAAAATATAATTTTACTATCTGCTATTTTGGATGATTCTTCTACTAAGCTGGACATTTTGTTGATATCCAAATCTAAATTTTTAGTTATTTCTTTAAACTTTTCACTTCTAATAATTTTATCACTATCAATCCTTACAACCGATGCTTGCTTTGCAGCAGGTTTAGCGAAATCGCTTTTTGTGTCGCGTAAAATCTGGCTGGTTTTATTTTTAATACCATCACTCGTTTTTTTATCCAAGTTCGTGCTGACATTGTCTTTCACGCTCTTTGTCTGAAGTCCTAAATTTTCTACCAGCAAATTTTGCCTTTTATGCAAACGGGAAATTTCATCATTTTCACTCATTGTCGAGACCTCACCTCTAGAACTTTCAGATTTCACATCCAATTGAATCATTCTTTCAAATTTACCTTTTTCTTTAGTTGGTACGGGGTTGAGGGATTTACTTGATATATTATCCAAAGTCTTGGATTTAGGTTTGTTAGAATACTTGTTAATTATACTTTTAACATTAGTCGCTCTGTCCTTATCCTCGGTAGTTTCATCTAAAAAAATGAATTTTAATCATATTTCACATGGTTATATATATATTATAGAATATAATGAATCATTGGGATATGAAATCCATATTTAAATTCATTTACTAGCAATTTTTAAATTTAATTAATCTCATTTTACGAAATCTGTTTCCAGCATGTATAGAGCCCCCACATTGTAATTTTCAGACATATTTATCAGAAATTAATTGAATTACAAACTCTTAATTTATAAAAATTTATATATAATTTTGTATATACATAAATTTTACGGCAGGTCCGATCTTCATAGGATATGTACTATATATATACTGAAATATTATTCAGGTCAAATCCAATTTTTTATATTTAAAAATCGCTCTAAGCAGAGAATTTAAAATTTAGAGAATCCAAATCCGCTTGAATTTTCCATATCCTAATACGATATATACTATGAAATATAAAACAACCTTCTTTGAGCTTTGGCGCTGGTTCAGTTGTATTTCCTTTGTTTAACTTTTGGAAAGAGTCCACATTAAATTTAGACAATATAGTTTTAACCTTTATTTCAGTAGGATAATTTAAATTTTCTATAGATTTGCTTAAGATTATATGTGCCAATTATTTTATTTTACCCTTTACTTGCTTATCTAATTCTTCTTTGTCTTTTTGCGAACTTTTTCCAGTATTTGAGAGTTTCATAATATTTTCTAATATTTAAATAATTTAAATACGAGGTTCCTATATTTTACCATTTTTTGGGTCTAGCAATGTTTTGGCTTCAATTTTTGTCTTTGACTTTACATCAGATTCCATATTATATTTAGATAATAAATTTTTAACCATTGAGTATGATTTTGGATCGTCTATGTTTGTTAATTATTTAATATTATTTATAGAATTTTACCTATTGCATTAGATACACTGTTCCTTTTAGAACGTACATTGGGCTCTAAATCGTCCTTAACCAATAAATTTTTTATCTTATTTTTGTCGACATTCTCTAAATATAATTAGTAAATTTATATAGATTATAATGATTAATATTATTTTTATTAAACCTATTCCAGGCTTTATATTTGATTTAGTATCAATAGTCTTTAATTTTTGACTAGAGTCTTTATCAAATTTAGAAAGTAAATTCTTGACTTTTGAACTTGGCAAACTATCTACATCTTCATCTAATAGTTTACCAATAATAGGTTAATATAAAAAATTATAGATATTTAAAAACTTTTTATAGGAGTTGCCATAATATCATTTTTATTCTTCGATGACTCAGAATTAAATTTAAATAACATTTTTTTAATACTTTTAGGCGTTTCAATGTTATTTTCTGAAAGACAACAAATATTATTTTACAAATAGAACACTTTACCGGTTAATGGATTTATTGGCAAACTATCGGTTACAGCTTTTGATTCCAAAGTAATCTTTAAATTCGATTTAGAAATTGGTTTATCTTTTATATCAATAAATAAATTAATTACTACACCAAAATATTTTGCTAAATTTGTTTCAAATTATCAGGGGTATAACTATGGTATAGTGTTTAAGGGTCATACATATCTCTACAAATAAATTTCTGTTCCAATACAAATGAAGATTGGGAAAATTTATTACATTTAGTTTATAAAAAGTTAGTTATAATAAAACAATGAGTGAACATTATCATAGATTAGTCATGTTAAAAATAATTTATTTATAATATATATTCTAATTTATTTTCATATTAACTTGATCTATTTAGACGGTGTCTAAATCTTCAAAAAAGATTGACAAAATTCGAAAAATTTAATGAAATTAAGGCGGTGTCTTGGTTCGGCAGGCTAAATAACTTTTGATATGTGCTAATATGGTGTGAGTGGTATAGATAAGCAAAAGATATCGAAACAAAATTTCTTTATTTTACTTTACCCTTTAGTTTGTTTTAACTTTTAAGTGTTTGATGGCATTGTTATTTATCTTTTCCTATTTTCTTTTCTCGTTTTTTTGTTTTTGTTTTTTATGTTTAGATTTTTATGTTTTGTTTTTTATGTTTTGTTTTTTTAAAAAAAATTTATTTTTCTTAATTCTAGTTGAAGTTAAATAGCTGGCCAAACAGCCTGTTGTTTAGTTAATAAGTCGGACCAGAAACGGCCTAAGAATTTTTCTATAGAAAAATAAAATTATTCCAAAACATTTTTCCATCTTTTTTTTAATTTGAAAAAGTCTAGAAATTTATTAAATTGTTGTGAGACTTGGAAAATAATAATTTTTATTGGTTTCAAATATATAAGATAATTAAAAAGTTAATATATGTGTCATATTGTGAGAAGGAATCCGTGGGGATTCGGAATCTCTCGTTTGAATCCTTTACCGAGGGCGATTTAAAATAATTTTAAAAAAATGATTACAAGTTTTCGTCATCATAATACAATGGCCATGATCTTTGAATAATTTGAAATTAAAACGGATTATTTCTTAGCTCAATTTTTGTTTAATTTTAAATGTTCTTGGAATTCTAGATTAAGGGCTACTTTGACTTATAAGTTTATATTTGGCATCTCTTCTAAACAGGAAGTTAATAAAACTAATGGAATGATATGTTATTGACAGATATGTGATAATATTTTGGACTTTTCTTTCCCTTAGCAATTCCAAATGAATCATAATCGCTCTGAGAGGAGGAAAAAATGTCGATACAGGTAAAGTCTCAATATATAAGTTTGCCTGCCCCATGGGATTGATGTTGTTAAACGATCGGATTATTTTGAGCCGATTTTTTAAAACGGCTAACTCAATGTTTTCAGAAAAATTATTTTTAAGCCTCGAGATTTCGTTAATATATGTCTAGATCTTTATTCCATCTATGAGCTAAATCTTCAGGCTTGCGTAATATTTTTCTGGATGGAATATTGAGTTAGCCGTTTTTAAAAATCGGCTCAAAACGAGCCGTTTAACAACACTACATGGGATCAGTGTATATCCATCCAGTCGGTTGTTAATTATTTGGTCTATATTTTTTTTCCGAAATATGTTTATTATTTCATGCCTTATGCATTTATATCTATTAAAAAGATAATGGATAGGATGTCTTGTTAAATTTTTCCCCACACTATCCTTAGAAAAAAAGAACATGTTTTTATGTCTATTCATAACTAATGAACAGAGTTATATTTGTAAGCTGTATTGTAACATTGCTCAAAAGTAAATAGTCAACATATCTACACGATAGCTGCATTCCAATCCGTTTGTGTATTGGTTGTTGGAAAATTTCTTCTCTTTATTACATTTGGCGACCTGCTTGAGACCGCAGGATTAAGTAACGAATCCTGAGTGGTTTTGATTAGATTAAAAATGAGTTCTGTTCGTAGGTGTAGCCAGGGGGTGGGCAAGTGGAGATCCCCCCTATTCTGAAATTTGCCTGTTATCGTAAATATTATTTTAAGCTAATAAACATTCCTACCACACCCGTCTCCTTCAAAATATACAATATATCACTTAGAAGAATTTAAAAGAAAAATTAGTAAACATTAATAATTTTTAAATAACGACTATATTCAAAATTTTTAAAGCATTTTTATGAAAAAAGTAAAAATCCAAAATTATTTTTATAAAAATTTAATATAGCCAAAGGCTTATAATAAGTGGACCTAAAGACCTCCGATAAATTTATGGAGGATGTCTACTTAATAGTGTCCCTTTTAGCAAAATTTCGCTTATGCCTGTCTCGATTACTGGTAGATGATGATAGGAGATTGATATGGGTAAAGGTGAGCGTATACCAAGACCTCCAGATTTTGTGGAAGGGGTAATTTTTAACCATGTATTCTGGAATAATAAAAAATATCCTCCATTATGAATTTAATTTTTAATTTCATATAGAAAATTTATGGAAATAGAAATGTCCCATGATCTAAAGCAGTAAAAAACTTTGGAAATGTTAAAGAATTTTGAATTTTTTAATTATATAATAGATTTGAGGTGATGTTAAGAGTGTAAGGATATTTTGCATGTTATATTATTGAAGTTCCTTTCCAGAAATGTTTGAATAATAGTTGGCTGGCTATTGATGACCCAATAAGTTTCGTCTTTAATCATAGAAGTAAATAGGTTTATATATGAGAGAAGAATATTTTGTTCTTAAATAAATTTTACATTTGAATTATTTAATGAGTTTAGTTGTTCAAAGCTAGAATTATAATGTCAAAAGCTTTATTTATTTCGTTTTAGAGACTGAGAATGTATCATTACCCTAATACCATTCAGATTAAGGTCACAATTCTTTATATCCTATTATATATATTGCTAAACAGAACATCGGTGGCCCTAGAGGATCGCCTGCTGAAGTCCTTGCGCTGGCAAATTTGTGTTTTTTGTAACGATTATAGATGGTTATACATAGTTTGATAGTAGGTACTTAATGAATTCTGCTATTTTTCGGGAACTCTAAATTAAAATGTTGCGCTTTAATGAATTAAAAGCATTTGCTGTTTCAAGTTTGATAAATAAATGATCTGAAGACAGGTTCCCCATGGTGACCCTAGCTGCATGACTTGCATTTCCATCCTATTTTAATCCCAAATCCCAATTGTTTAGATACTAAAATATCTGTTAATGAATACTATATTCGTTTACAAATTATTTTAGAGATAATCATTCTGAATAAATTTCTATAGTAATAGGTCATGCCTCAATTAGAAGTCTGCAATGGGCGGGTTTTAACCCGAATACCCACCCACCCATGGGTTTTTAAATTCACTCGCCCGTCTACTCGTTTATCTAAAAATTTGTTTAACCGCCCGCCGCCCACCCGACCAATGTTTAAAAATTATTTTAATGGTTAGTTTGGCTCTTTATTTATTTTATTTTAATGTATTTTTACTTAAACTTATAAAATATGCAATATTATGAAATAAAAAAATGATTTTTAATAGAAGTCTTTCTATTCCATTTAGCCTATAAAATATTTCAAATTTACCTATCCATCGTCCGCCTATTGTTTAAAAGTTTCTTGAGCGCATTTTTTAGATTTAGAAATCCGAAATTATATTCTATCATGTTTGGAATACCTATATTATGAATTGTAAACAGAGGTTAACCTTTTAGTAATTTATAAGAAAAATCTATGGAAAAATTAATATAAATTAAATTTGGAAAATTGTCTGAAATCATAGGGTAGGTATTCCAAACATTATGGCATATATTTCCGGTAAAATCAGATTTTTTAATTTATAAAAACGTGCTCAAAAAATGATTTAAAGTTGAAAAATAACATATTGCCGGAAAAATCACATTGACGTTAACATATATATTTACATTTTTATTAAAAAATCATCAATATTTTGCAGCTCAAGAGCGCCTTGTGAGAAAGCTCATCCTTCCCCAAATTTTTTTTTGAAAAAATGAATACTGTTAAAATATTTTAATTTTTTAAAAAATTTTTAAGTCGGATAAATTGAAATATTATTTATTTAATTATAAAGTAGTTTTAATTTTATTGACGTTTGCCTTTATGGCTAGCATGCTACTCGGTCTCCCTTATTACTATTCAAAATATACTTGGGTCCCTTTGCTTCAATTTTGTTTGTTTGCCTAGTTTGTCATATTTTCTGTTCATAATTAAATTCTTGTGTTCCTGGATTATTTTTCTGTTTCAATCTCTCAACTCACTTAGTTGCATTCAAAAATGTTATGTTATTTGCTAATTTTCTTCGAAGACTATTTTATCAGAAAGACATGCATTATTTTGGATACTTCTAAATCTAGCTAATTTTTATTCATATCATATACGGCTAAATATAACCTTTATGGAGCACAATAATAATATGGAAAAGAATATTCATATTATAATGATGACCTGAACTAGAGGTCTGCAATGGGCGGGTTTTTAAACCCGCATGCCCCCTTATAATTTTTTTAAAATAATTTATCTGCCCCACTCATTTATTTATAAAATTTGTTCATCCCGCCCGCCTAATTTTCAAAAATTATTTTAAGGCTGGTTTGGTTCTTCATTCATTTATTTTCATGTATTTTTAATTAAACATATATAAATATATTATGAAATACAACTATTATTTTTAATAAAATGAACTCTGTTCTGCTCATATCGCCTGAAAAATATTAAAAATTAACCCGCCCACCACCCGCCCAATGTTGAAAATAATTTAGAAAACCCGACCACAGTCTGAAGTATGGGCGGGAGTGGGCGGGCGGGCTAAAACCCACCCAATGCAGACCTCTACCATTTCAGAAACCCATCACATGTTTCTCCTACTAAGAAATTTAAATCAATCCAATTATCGTTTCATGTTTTTAATATGGTATTAATTCAGCTTGCGCTTTTGATTCTCTCAAGGGCACCATCCATATAATAATTCGAATGCAAAAAAAGAAATTTCTTACCCCCAATAATAATTACTGGGTACCAACATTATGGCTTTTTATCTATTATTAAGCATAAAGCTTGAGTTGCATTTTCTTCTTTTGTATTTAGCTTTTGTTAGAGAAGATAGAATATTGGAAATTATCAATCCAATGGGATTAAATGATAAATAAAGGAGTAAGTTTTATATAAATTATCTAAATTGAATCACGATTAGATGATAAATTATAATCGTTATTTGTGAGAAGGAATATTATATAGAAATTTATATAAATTGAATCAAGGCTAATCTAATCTTTATTCGAGAGAAAGTATATTTGGAAATATAGGAATTTAAATAAATTGTATTTTAGAAAACATAGGAATTTATATAGCTTTGCGTATTATTATGTTTTTAGGGCGGCGATTATTATTTCACTGATCGATAATGCCCATTTCCAAATTTTTTTATTTTAAAAAGAGTAAAATTTTTTAAGCAATGTAAAAAAAATACACAGATTTTTTGCATGGTGCAGAGCAGGAGAACATGTCTTAATTTAAAAAAAATGAGTGAACATTTTTATCCTAGTGAAGAATGAATACTCAAATAATATTAGACTAATACTATTTAATAATTTTTATCTAAAAGTAATTTTGGATTAATATTGACTAAATTTTAAAACGAAGACGAACAAAGGCATTTTTGTCTTCTTCTTCCGTTTCCATTCTGGATAAAAATATTTATTTCCTGTTCCGTTCCAATGAAATATATAATAAATAATTTTATAATATGAAAAATTAACTATTACATCTAAGCATATATATTCTCTAAAAGAGATTTGTGCGGGTAGTGCTATAAATTTATCTGATCGAAAAACACTTAATATTAATTTTATAACCAAGAGTTCAAATTATTTAAATTTGATTTTAAAAAAAGTTTCCTTTATAATCGTAATTACATATAATATACTAAACGGGCAATAATAATGTTACGTTAAACAAACTCTGTTAAAACGAATTTTTATGAGCCATTATAAATATTATGATTAATTATGTAATAAAATTAAAATTTTTATATTTTCGTTTCAGAACTCTGTTGTTCACACTGCTTAAAAAAATATAGATTTCTAAAATGTGCTAAAAAATTTCTACCGATTCCGTACCTTTTATTTGTTTTAGTATCAATAGTCTTTTCAAATTTAGATAGTAATCTATTCACATTTTAACTTGGCAAACTATTAAAATTTTTTGTTTATAAAAATTAATAATAATGGGGTTAAAAAATCTTGCTACATATTTTTTTTAAACCTTTTATAGGTGTTTCCATACTAACATTCATTTTGTTTTTATATGACACTGAATTAAACTTATGTGCCAATTCTTTAACTTTTTTAGGTACTTCGTTGACATTTTCTGAAAAAAAATGATTTATTACTACAAATAGAATACTTTACCGACTGGCTTCATTGGCAAACTATCGGACTCAGTTTTTGATTCCAAAGTAATCATTAATTTGGAAGGCGACTTTCCTTGAATGTATAAATTTTTTACATCATCTAAATATTTTAGTAAAATTTTATGTTTTTATAAATAAAATAATATTTTATTATATTTTTTTTTTTTACCTTTGGGCTTTATATTTGATTTAGTATCAATAACATTTGATTTTGCATTCGAGTTCATATCAAATTTAGATAGTAAGTTCTTCACTTTTAAACTTGATAAACTATCCAAATCTTCTACCAAACGTAAAGTGGTTTAATAAAAAAAAAATTCATTTTTGAAACCTTTTGCAGATGGTAGTGCACTAATATTGTCTTTGTATTTCGATGGCTCCGAATTAAATTTAAATAACAATTCTTTAATTTTTTTAGGTGATTCATCGACATTTTCTTAAAAAAATAAAAAATTATTTAGACACAACATTTTACCCATGACTGGTTTCTAGGAGTCTGAACCGAAACGAATATTAGCTCGGTAAGGTTTAGATTCAAATAAATAATGGTTCAGGATTCGATTCGTATAATATAATAATATTAAAATAACAGTTTGAACCTTTTCGCATACAAATTTATTGGGATTATGTAAAGAGAAGTGCCTTTTTAAACTTTATCACTATTCCTTAAAAAATAATATTGTCATATATATTTTCAAATTCTTATCTTAAAATTATATCTATAAGATATAAAAATTAATTGTATGGTTGAAAATCGTTCTACATGCTGACTTGGTTATCTGATACTGTCAAATAGGCCTATTCAAAAATAATTCGAATATTCGATTCGATTCAAATAATTCGAATGTAATCGAATAATTACGAATACGAATAATAAATTATTTGTTTTATCTGAATACGAATAATCATTTATTCGATTCGAATAAAACGAATTATTCGAATAAAACGAATTATTCGTAATATTTAATAAATTGTTTAATAAATCTAACATTTGTCATTTCTATTTGTTGACCTGCCAATCGGACAGGTGATGTGTTTGTGTTTATAAAAATTCTAGCACAAATTTAAAAATTTCTGAAGTGAAAATTTAAATTTTTATTTGCCACATTTTTTGAATCTCACGAAAAGTTTATTTTTGAATCTAATAATAAATTATATTAAAAATTACACAAATAAGAGGTACATAAAAATATATTACATTTCTACAATAAATATTGTTATCTAGCCTAATTATGTTAGAGGAGAATGCTTCTGATGAAATTATGCTTGATGTTGAAGATGAGAAAATTTCCTCACAAAAGAGAGCAATCATATGGGATCAATATCAAATCCTTAAAGATAGTGAAAAGGCTGCTTGCAATTATTGCAAGAGTATTATAAAATGTAAAGGCAAAACAACATCTCCTCTTATTAATCATTATAATAGGTTTCATTCACACCTTAGTAAAAAAAATAATAAAATTGACATTTTTTTTAAAGTCTACACCAAATTCTTCAAAAAAAATTAATTTTAAGGATAATTTATTAAAATTATTTATAAATCATAATATTCCTTTTAAAATTATTAATTCTAATGATTTTAAATTTTATAAGTGATCTTGATTGTTCTGTAAAATCAATATGCTCCAATACTCTTAAATTGCACATGTATAATACATTTGCAGAAAAAGAACAATTGGTAAAGAAAATAATATCTAAAAATAAAAGTCAGATTAATTTTTCATCTGACATTTGGACTAGCCCAACACAGGTTCCCTTTTTAGGGCTAACAGCCCATTTTATTGATGATAATTTTAAAATAAATAACATAATTTTGGATGTCAGTCCAATAATGAAACACATTCAGGTGAAAATATATTTAAAGCCTTTGTCAAAATAATTAAAAATTATAATTTAGAGAATAAAATTTTTTATATAACTTTAGATAATACAACTAATAATAAAACATTTATTGATACATTTTCTTTAAAATATCCCTTAATAAAAATAGGGCACATCCGATGCTTTGCCCATGTAATTAATTTAATATCCAAAGAAATTTTAAAAATTTAAGATTCTTCAATTCTAAAACTAAGAAACATTATTAGAATGATTCGTAATTCCCCTCAGAAATTAAATTTATTAAAAAATATATGCAGTTCCCTACATCCAACCAAAATTGGATTGTGAAATAAGGTGGAATAGCACCTATCAAATGATTGAAAGGGGCTTATTGTTAAAGCCTGCTATAACAAAATTAGTTAATGAAGTAATAACTAACATTAAAATTCTTCAAGAAAAACAAATATCAGAGGTAAACTAAAATTTATAATTAGGTAATAATATAATACTTTGATAACATATAGGAAGAATGGGAGGATCTTATAAAAATTAAAGCTATATTATTGCCTTTATATGAAACTACAAATATGGTATGTGGGGAGAATTATCCTACTTATAATTTGGTTATACCTTATTATATTTTAATTCTTGAACATCTAAAAAATGAAAAACCTGGTTTCCATAAATCCTTTAACAATAGTTTTAAAGTAGCATGTGATAAATTGTTGGGCTATTATAATTTAACTGTCGATGTTGCAATAACCACAATATTAGATCCCAGGCTTAAAGTAGAATATTTTAAATCAATATCTATTGATTATGATATTGATATATCCAAGTTAATGGACAAATTTAAATAGATTTACAATAGATATACAGGTATTTAATTTACCCCCATTTAAATAGGATTTTATTTTATAAGCTCATAATTATAACTGTCAAACAAATAAGGATAAAATTCAACAAAACAGGCTAGACATTGTTTTTAAACAAAATAATATTCAACTGTGTGAAATAGATTTTTATCTGAGTGAACCAAGAGCAAAGAGTGATACTGACCCGTTAATGTGGTGGAAGGCAAATGCATATCGGATCCCCATACTCTCGAAAATGGCAAGGGATTATCTATCTATACAAGGAACATCAACTGCTTGTGAAACGCTTTTCTCAGTTGGAACTAATTTATTGTCAAAAAACCGCATGTCATATAATAAGAAAATATAAGAAAAACTCTTTGCCTTAAAAATTGGCTTAAATTATAAATTAAATTAATAATATATATTTTAATTTTGTTTATAACTTGATTATATATTATTTATTATCAGATTATTGATTACATAACAAATAGTAGATTCTATTATTCGTACGAATTCAAATAGTAAATTATTCGATTTGTTTAAACGAATCGAATATGAATCATGCACTATTCGAATTCGTTTTTGAATAGGCCTACTTTCAAATAACATTATTCAAATATCTAAAAATATTTATACTTTAATCAAAAGTGATTATTAATAATCTTTATCTAGAGTTAAATAATTAAAGGTAGTTTACAGACCTCTTTAAAAGTTCGGTTAAGATTCGGATGACAAAATCTAATGGTTCAGGTTCAGTTTAGGTTATGGAAATAAAAATGGTCACTATCGGGTTAAATTTCGGTTCAAGTTCGGTTTGGATCTTTTTTAAAAATTAGAGCTTCGTTCCAAAGTAAGCATTAGATTAGATTTTGAGAGCGTTTATGAATAAACCATTTGATCCATTGTATTATCAAAATATTATTTGGTGTTGCTACACTAATATAATTTATTCTTAAGGGTCTCATAATTAAATTTAAATGACAATTCCTTATTGACATGCTAAACCTAAAGATTTTTAAAATAAAAAACATTTTACCTATGACTCTCTTCACTGGCATATTATCGGTGTCAGCGTTTGATTTTGGAGAAAATTTTAAATTCGATTTGGATAATGTTTCATCTTGTGTATCAAGAGATTTATTTTTTGTATCCTCTAAATATTTATAATTTTAGTATCATGGGCATTATAAAATATACCGTTTATAGAATTTTTTAACAATTTTTCATCAATAGTTGAATTTAAAAAAATTTTGACCTTATCTGTAAACGTCACTTTGGTATTTTCTAAAAATATGTTTCAAAATGATTTGGTTGGTTTAATAAGTTTTTGCAACCTTTATTCTGGGTGATTTCAGCATTTGAACCTAAATTATTCTTTGATGAAAAACTCTTCACATTGTTGTTACTCATAGTAAATAATTCATTTTTAAAATCTTAAGGATCGGCATAAAATATGATTTTATTTTAAATAAGACATATTAAACTTTTTGACCTTGTATCAACTTGGGTGTTTAATTTTGTATTGAATTTAGACATCAAGTTTTTAGTTTTCGTATGATAAGCTGCGTCTTCCAAATTGTCTAACATAAATAGAATTTAGCTAAAAATCGAATGTTTTAATATACCTTTAAGCTTTAATGCTTAGAGTCAGCGTCTATATTTGATATTATATTTTAATCATATCCATATTTCGATAATAAATTCTTGGCCTTCTTTTACATTTATTCCGTCCATTTACAAATAAATAAATTGTAAATCATTAAAAAAACATTAATGGATTCTATAAATGTTTGAATATTCTAAAACATTTTGTTTACTAGAGTTCTAATATTATTTAAATGAAATGCAAGCAATCAATTTATAAATAATATATTGATATCCGTAACAAATGACAGTATTTAAATTTGGATCATAATCTAAGGTAGTGAAATCATGGTTCAGTTTAGCCCGGTTTGGAACCCATTTTTAAAAACTAAATCGATAAGGAAACTACGACATAAGGACCAAATTAAATCGTGACCACAATAATATAAAAACCCGAATTATGGTTAGGGCTAATTTTTACTTTGGTCTTGAAAACCTATATTAAATATAAAATTGATTTTATTTATTTGGAAATATAGAAATAATGAAATGTGATAATTAATACAAATTTAACTATCATTGATATCAGAAGATAGAATAATAAGATACTTAGAATCCCTAAAATAAAAATTAATACTCTTAAATTTTTTATTTTTAAGTACTCTACAGGTTTATATGAATTTAAATTTGTTAAAACATTTATTAGCATTCATTATAACAAAATAAAAATGAGCCTTTTTAAAAAATTATTTTTATTATGAGCACTCCATAATAAAAATTCTTAGCTATTAAGCGACGAAAAACTTCTATGCATCCATAGGCAATAACTATTATACTCCCTCCGACCCCCCAAAAAATTTCTCCCTACTCACCTCTAAAATCTTTAACCCCTACCCTCTCCTACAAAATCAAAATTAGCAAAAAAGGAAATCCAAATCAAAACGACCCTCTGCCCCAACCTCTAATTTTAATAACGATAGCGTCTTCATAACTATCCTTCACCCTAAACTTTTCAAATATGATATTTTGTACTACTCCTATCCCCCTCATTTCATGGTAGAAATCCCTGCAAGCAACCATAAATAAAAATGAACCATCTCTATCAGGTAGAGTACTCTGCTTCACGCTCAAAGTTTTTTGTAGAAATCGGGGCTATATTTGACCCGGGACTTATAAATGTTTCTTGCGACCTTTCCATATTTTATGACTACCATCGTCCCCTCTACATCCCATACTCTAATTACCTTAGAACTTCTAACGTAACAATAATTAAAGAAAAGATTAAAATGAGCTTTAAAATATGTAAATTGAACAGAGGGGCAATGAAAGAACACAATATTCAATTTTATAAGTGATATGAGAATTTATGAAGAAAGCTTCTATCCTGATTTCTTGAGAATTATTAAATTTTCAGATAGTAATATGGCAAAAGGTCTAGGATGTATTTTCTTTATATTTAATACAATAAATACTGTTAAATATCAAGATTTCTAAGCCAAGTACTGATCCCATCAATTTAGTTATTAGGATAAAAACATGGAGCTGCTTGTCATATCGCATCTACAAGCACCTTGCAGGGCTCATAATATAAATCTTAAATAAATTTATATGACCTTAACATAAACTGCGCCTAAAAGGCATGTTAGATTTTTTTATTAGGCATTTCAATGTTAAACAAATTTTTTACAGAAGCACTCGATGTAAGAGACATTATATTTAATAAAGAATGTAAAGGAATCATACATAAAATATTACTCATTTTATTACTCAATTAACTTAATTTTCACTATTAAGATTTATATAATTTCACTATGAATATTTATATTTATTCATTATTTCTGGTATATCAGTTTATTCACAATAATTCAATCCAAAAATCAACTTTTTGTACAAATAAAAATATATTTCACAATAATTTAATAAATCAATTAATGGCGAATCAATTTTTTTCTTTCTTTTATATCACTCCGCGATTAAAATCAACAAAAAATAATAACTCTGTTTTTTAATCAATATCTATAATTTTTCTAAATATAAAATTATTCAACTGATTGACATTTATCAATCATTTAAAAATAATATCTTAAATATATATGAAATATACGAAATATATATGAAATATACCTCACGTCCGCCTTACAAAAGACCAAGACGTGGAAAAAAAAACGCGGAAAATTACAACTTTTTACATTTATATGTTCTCTTTTTCCTCCTTTAACAGTTCTTCTTCTTCGGTCTCCATAGGATTGTATTTCTTTTGCAAACCATTATTGTTGATCACTTTAGATATGGTTGATCCCACTTTGATCGAATTCTGGCTTGTAGTTGGCATTCCTCCCACTGTCCTAGCTTGTATACCATGTGATCTTTTAACCATTCCATCATAATTATTAGGTGGCCACTTCCTAATTCCATATTGTTTACTTCTAGATTCTATCTCGTTTATTTTATTGTAGTTTTGGTACGCTACCTCCGGCTGAACCCTATTATTTTTCCCACAAAAAAACTAGTTCCAGGAACTTCATCTGTGTCATTAAGATGATCCTCGCGTTCCTGATTTTGTAGCACATGAGTCGGAATATTGCAGTCCTTTATTTGATGTCCAAAACTTTGACAGCGGAAGCATCTTTTGAATACAGCAGAGTTAGGTTTTTTTATTCCCAATTTTTTTTTTATTATCCTCACATAGATTATTTGTTCGTGCGTCTCAATTTTGTAACTCATCACAAGTTATAGATATTTCTTTTTATTTTAAATAAATACTCAAATTTATTTTAATATAATTAATTAATTTTCTCTTTTAAAATAAAATTACTACTTATTAACTATTTTTTTTTTTAATAATTTTTTTTTTAAATAATTTTTTTTTTTAAAAATACATAATTATTTACATATGGCCTCTATATAATTCAAATTAAAAGAAAAACAATTTTTACAAAAAACACCACTCGTGTTATTTTCTTAACAAAAATATGTTACTTTTCACTTTTCTTTCCCTAAAATAAGAAAATCACTAATTATTAATTATCATTTTTAATAATCTTTCTCTTTATTAACACATAAATTATTTACTATTACCCCTATGCCATTCAAATTAAAAGACAATTTTCACGAAAACACCATTCGTTTATTTTCTTTTAAAAGAAATATTTTACTCTTCACTTTTCTTTCCCTAAAAGAAAAAAAAATCAAACATGTATGTTGTCTATGATAGCTCTTTGGATAGAAGACTACCATTGAAACTGATATAATTAGCTTTGAGAATCGCTATGGATAATTGTTGACGAAGAAAAAAACCCTCTCGAGGTTTTTCTTAGAGTTTGCTGATTTGTGATCCTAAGTTTTTGAAAAATGCTAAGGCGAGTTTGCCGAAGGTGCCAAGAGTGGTTGATATGATTGGGATGAAGCAATGATCGTTCATTATTTCTGTGTATTTAGAAGTTTTAAGTTGTTCCTTCTGGTCAAAGATGTTGATGGCGTGGTTGGATAGGGCCAAGGGGTCAATACAGGAATAGTCCCATACCAAAAATTGGCCTCTCCTCCATGGGATTTGAGAGATCCCGTCAGGACGTTTACCGTCAGATCTAAAAAGACCCTCTGGTTCTAGAGTGGAAGGAATTTGGGCGGATTTCAGTGCATGTTGGATGATTGTATTACATTGCTTGTGTCTGATGAATCGTCCATTGCAGGAGCGACAATGTAAACTATGTCTACCCTTCGAGTCAAGTGGCGAGTTGCACCTTTATTTTTATTTTGACCTTTATAATTATATTGATACTCTTTTCAGAGAATTTATAAAGATAACTTAAATTAATCTATCTCTACCAACTACTTTTGTGATTATAAAGAATTTATTTTTTAGATAATAAATTCAATCAAAACCTCCATTATTTACAATGAATTAATTATTATGGCATTATGAGCTTGCTGATATATCTAAACCTTTTAAATGTAATTTAAAAGGATAGCAGAAAGTTTTATTTGGAAAACAATGTGTATGATTGTTTGCTAGATTTGGTCGATAAGTGTATTATAATAATTCTATAATAAAAGTATTAATTTTTACAGCAATAAATTTTGTCCTATTTCATCTCAAAATTTAATAGATAACCCCCCAAAAAATTGATCCTACCCCCATTAAAGCAGCTTACCCCCTACCCCCTCAAAAAAATAGGATGCAAACTGTTCTTACCTCTCCCGCTCATGTAGACGCTGAAATCAGCTTTTATATGTATGGACCCCCTCTAAGGAAAATTCCTAGCTACGCCACTGTTATAGGATCAATTTTTTCTTTGATTGGAAGTATGCCTTTGTCACTTATTAAATAACCTAAATATTTTATACTCTCTTTGTAAAACTCACTTTTTTTTATATTTCCAATCAGCCCAAATTCCAACATTCTTTCAAACACTCTTTCAAACACTCTTTTCAATTTATAAAAATGATCTAACTTATCCTTACCAAAAATTAACAAATCATCTAAATAATAAATGACCCTTAATATCAACCAATATTTCGTCCATAGTCTTCTGGAAATAAGCAGTTGATACTGTAAGCCCAAAAGGTAGTCTATTAAATTGAAAAAGACCCTTGTGGGTGGAGACGGTCAGAAATTTGGAAGTTTCTTTAGATAAAGGAATCTGCAGATATGCCTATGAGAAATCTATTTTTGAAAAAAACTTTCCATTAGTAATTATGTCATTAATCCTTGGAAGCGGATATTCGAACCTTTCTAATTGTGGGTTTACAGTAACTCTAAAGTCAGCACAAACTCTCAACGTATTATATTTTTTTTTAACTAACACTAATGGAGTGGCCCATTGTGAAAATCTGACAGGCTTAATTATTCCCTGCTGGCGCCATTGCTCTATAGTGTTTTCTATTCTTCTTCTAACTCGAAGGGCACTCTCCTGGATTTCATAAATTTTGGTTCAAAGTCATTTATTAATCAAATGTCTATTTCCAAATTTTTGACTTTTCCAATTCTATCATTAAAAACACAATCAAATTTCTTAATTAGTTTGTTGATGACACAACTCTCTTCAAAATACCCTTTTTTAGTAAATAACGATTGAATGACATAATTTTTTTTATAAAATTTATCAGTATCTTTGAAAGGATTGTTAAAAGTTAAAAAATTTACCCTATCCCCTACCTCATTATTATTAATAGTGTTTACATCAACGTTGAATTTGATTATGTCAAATTCTTTAATCCAGTCTTGACCACATAGCGGTGGTCCTTCCCCATCCAATACATACAAATTTAAATATTTAATTGTATTCAAATATTTAACCTTAATATTCGAGACCTGACCATCGACTGTGATAGGAGAACCCTCATAAGAGTATAATTTTTTAGAACAATTTACCAACTCAAATTCTTCATAATTCTCCAATTTTTCAAAATCTTTAATGGGCAAGGATGTGACCGGAGAACCCGTATCTATCAAAAAAGAAAAATTTAGATTATTAAGTTGCATATTAATCATAAAATCATTAATAAAATTTATCTTATTCCTTGGCCTCAAATTATATGGCGTTTGTATCATTTCTTGTTTTTTGAAATTGTTGTTGTTGTTGTTAATGTTGTAGTTGTGGTTGGTGTTGGCCTTAAAATCATGCTTGTTCTCTTTCCAAGACGAATAGCCTTGCCAATCGGCTCTATCCTCTCTTCTCCAAGAATCTTTCTCTACATATGTTTTATTATTATTAATCTCCAACGATTGAAATTTGACAACAATGTCCTCTATAATATTAAGCTCTGTAGTATTTTCTTCTATCAACCTTGTTTTTAGCTTTTCATTACGACAATTCAACATAAATTGCACCGACAAAAATTCAGGATTGAGCCCCGAACCATACCCTTTCAGTCTATTGAGATACTCTCTGTAAGACTCAAGTCTGTCCGGTTTTGTATTGAATAATTCAAACATGCGCGTAATTTTGTTTTTTTCAACTTTTTTTTGTATTAAATTTTTCATCTGTTGATACGATAAGTTATCTATGTTGTCCATAATACTAACAGCCATATCTTTGTCAATTGTTTCGAACAGTTTGTATTTCTTAGTTGCCTCATCAACAATATTTTCGGCTAAAAATTTTAGATCCAATGTTTTCAATAGAACTTTGATTTTGATATGATTCCTATCCTCCACCATATTGAACAAGAATAAATACTATAGAATAAATTGTGTGTGATTGTATTGCATAATTAAGGAGGAATATTGAACAAGAATAAATACTATAGAATAAATTGTGTGTGATTGTATTACATAATTAAGGAGGAATATTGAACAAGATGTGGTGTTTTTATTTGATAATATGGTTATACAAAAGAAAACAAGTGGTCTTTTTTATTTAATAATATAGTTATACAAAAGAAAATAAGTGGTCTTCTAAATGAAAATATATATCAATATATGTATGTTTTATCACCTTGAGATGTATTTATATACATGTTAATTTCATTGAATAAAAAGATAATATAAGAAGTATACAATGAATTACAACAATTTAAGCGAACATGCAACACATGGGTTTGGTTTTTTAATCAGGCCTGGCGATTTCTGCAAAAGAAATTTCAGGCCAATGTCTAGCTCAAAATTAAAACTAAAAAAATTTCAAGCATTTCTATTTTATATTTTACATAATATGATTTCTATCACAAATCTAAATTTTATTCTAAATATAAAATTAAATTTAAGACATTTTTATTAATTTACAATAAAAATATATGGCAAAATTTTATGAAAGTTGCATGGGACTTGGTTTTTTGATCAGGCCTGGCTATGTCTGCAAAAAAAATAACCTATATTTAAAATTCCAAAATCTTAAAGCATCTATATTTTAAATTTTATCCAATATGATTTCCATCACAAATTTAAATTTTGATATTTTTAATACATGCTCATGGTATACATTGCAACAATTTTACCTCTTTTCTCCTAAATTTATTATTTATATAAAATTTATTAATAAAGTATATTTAGTACCATACACAAACTAAATAATTACCCTTCATGCCCGTCAGCTAGTATAGTAATAAACGGCAAAATTTTAAAAATATCAGCTATTAATTAATATATATAATTAATATTTTAAACTTAATTATATTCAAATTGGTGCATGCTTAAAACATACTTCTTTAAAACGGGAGGTCTGTGGTTCGACTCTCGTAGAGAGCAAAAATAACATTACACTATATAGTCTCCTTAAATTTTAATTAGGAAGATACGAAAATGATCATGTTTTGATTATGGAGATTATATATAATAGATGTAGAAAACACATTATTATTATTGAAAATGGACCGAAATGAAAATAATTAAAAACACAAGCAAAACCAAATCCCATAGAAATAATTAAATTAATATTAAATATAAAATATATATGTTTATGTATGATTTATATAAGATAAGATGGATTTTTTATATAAAAAAAATGAAGTTCCTTTTATATTCATTATATTTATTTATCTTAAGTTAAAATGAAATTAACTATTCCAACCTAGAACTAAGTATGAGTATTAAGAAAATTTATAATACCCCCCCCCCCCAACATATATGAGCCATATTTGTTTCATAAACATAATCCAATGTAAATGTTTAAAGATTTTTCTGGACATATGGGCAACCAGGGGGAGGGGGGCAAGCGGAAATCCCCCCTTCAGAAATTTATCACTTTTTGTAAATATCATTTTTAGCTAATAAAAAATATCCCCCTTAGTCCTCCCCCCACTCCCTGACCCTCAAATATGTATGCATATATCTTAAATAATAATTTAAAAGAAAGATTGTAAAAGTTGATATATTTTATAAAACTATTCATCCTAATTTATAGATTTTTGGGAAAATAAATTTATAAATATATAAAATGAACCAAAAATGTTTTTTAATAAATGGAATATAAGCCAAAGATAAGTCTTAAGACAGAAGTGAAATGTATTATAATTATTAATAATAGATCCATAAAATTACTAAATAATATAATATATCAAATATAATTTTTTATAAAGTGAGTAATTTTAATTTATTAATCTTAATAAAAGTAAAATATAATTTTAAAACTATTGATAAAATCAAATCATAAATTAAAAAAATATTAAAGCACAATACAAACAGTGGAATATTATATGTCGTAGATTTACAGTATATCTAATTATCAAATGACAATCAAGTAATTTTTACCAATATAGCGAATAATATATTTTACAGAAAACTATAAAATGTTGATAAGGACATCAGAAAATATCTTTTGAAGACATTGTGGGATGAATAATATGAAGATTAAATTAAAATATCATTTTTAGTTAAAATAAATAGATAGCGTTAAATAATTGAATGCAAATTGTTGCTATATTTAATATCAAGAGCATTGATTAGTAAAATATGTTAAATTTTTAACTGTAATATATTCTCTAACTGTCAAATATGTCTGTAAAAGTGGAATTTTACCTAGTATTTTATAACTAATTTTATATAATAGAGTAAAATCAACTATATGTCTATTTACTTTTTATAAATAAATTACTTATAATTGTTTGGAATAAATTATTACTATGCTTTTATGTTAAGGTATATACAATACAAGTAATTTATTATATTTGTAATTCCACCCCCCCCCCCCCCCCCCACTTATGAAAATCCTGGCTACGCCTATGTTTCTGGACTATTTTCTTAAAATATATTGATTATTAATGATCTTATCATTCAAACATAACATCAACATTTTATCTGATATAGATCATTAAATATATATATATAAATAACCTTGATAGCTATTTTATTAAATATAAATTCTATATTTTTTTATATTATCATGCATAAAAATATAATGGTAAAAAAAGAAAATTCAAGCAGAAAGATTTCGTGATAAATCTTGTAAAGAACTTAAGATAGCTGGTGAAATCCAAAACGGTTGTCTTTAACTATATAACAACTAAAAACTTATCAAAAACATCTTCATTTCTTGAAACTTCTTTAGACTCTCCATGCTCCAAAAAGGTAATAATACAACGTTGTCTAACATTGTAATTTATACCATAAAAAGTCCACATAAATCACATATATAAAAAAAATCACCCATCTTTATGTTTATTATAAGTATCTTCACCCATTATAAATTTTGGTTCATGTTCTAATATAACATCTAGTTTTTCTCACACTCAAACCAAAAATTTTAAAAAATTGGTATATTTAGCATGCTCAGAGACTCCAGATTCTTCTTTACCTTTACATGATAATATAATTTCCCCAAATATTCAAATATCATTTCCTTCAAATGATAATAGCATTCCTATTCTATCCCTAACTATAAAGAAAACTTTATCTTTATCTACATTACAAATACCTTCATCTATGTCTACATCTATAAATTCTGATCGAATATCTGGCTTTTCATGCAGTTTAGCAGTAAATTTAAATAAAATGATCTCACCTATTAAGTCAAATTTATTTCATTTATGCGACAGTTCCACAAAAACTTGCCTTTTTACAAAAACATCCAATCCAACTCGTAAACCTGAGACTAAATACATCGAATTTGTATTATATATAGTAGTTATAGAAGATAAATTACCACGAAATTGGCTTTCAGTTGCTATAATTAATCATGAAATTAAGGCTATTTACTGATCAATTTGTATAGCTTTTGCTGGTTATGAAAATTTATTTTCTAAAGGGTGCAGCAATTTAAAACATCATTCTGTTGTCGAAATTCATAAAAATTAAACTGTTTATATCCAAGCAGTGTGGAATTTCTTAAGACATCCAGTGATAACAGCTTACAAGACTCAGTTAATAATAAACTTAGAGCTGGAAAAGCAAAGCATATTTCAAATAATACTCATATAATAAAACATATATTTCAAATTGTTAAGCTATTAGGGTGTCAAAATATGCCATATAGAGGTTCTGATTGTAATAAAACCTTATCAAATTTTGAAGATGTAAATTTAAATCATGAAAATTTCCTAGAACTGATACATCACCTACTAATTATGATCCAATCCTGATTGATCAGTTAAATAAGGCCATTCAAAGAGGCAAACATAGGTATAAAAAACTTAAACTCTCAGGCACGTTACATTCCAAGGGAAGAGGTTCCTTAATTACCTTATTATCCAAGACGACCGTTAGCAAAGTTATTGATGTAATTTTATACACGCTTAGAAAGCGAATTAAGGATTAGGAAATAAAAGATTCAGTATACCGATGGACAGCACTCAGAATATCAGCATATATAATCAAGCTATAATTTGTTTGCTATACATTTATAATGGAGAAATTACAGAAAACCTTTTTGCAATAGTTAAAGTGACTAATTCTTTAGGTAAATGACTTTTTGATTTATTAAGTTCTTGTTTCTCTAAACAAGGGCTATAATTAAATAATTAGGGAATCTTTGGATAGTGCAGCTAACATGAGAAGTAAATTTGTGGCTTGCAAGCTCAAATTAAGCAAAAAGTGCCAGACAGTATATATATATTTGGTATCATTCTTAACTTATGTGTTTGTGACACATGTGGTAATCTTGAGGCGAAAAATCTATTTGGATTACTAAATAGCAGAGTTGTTAAAAAAGACTTTTAAAATGGATCTAGATACAGATACATCGTCTAAAAATGGATCTAGATACAGATACATCGTCTAAAAATGCATCTAGATACAGCTTCTAAAAAGTTATCTTGATACAGATACAATTTAAAATGTATCTATGTACAGGTACATTTTTTATTATACTCTTAGATATAGGTTGAATAAACATAAATTAGGATTCTATTGGGGAAATTCATGAAATGATCTAAAAAAATTATTGACTCGATATCACATTTATCAAAATATAACTAAAATAATGATTTTTAGATATTAATATAATATATGATTATTATAAATAATTATTATATATCATTAATAAAATAAAATAATATATAATTAAATGATTATAAATAATTATTAGATTTCAGTAATAAAATATTTTCAAAATTTTGGTCATTAAGACATCCTCATTTATCTGTAAAGACATTTTTAGCTATACTAAAAGTCTTTCAACAGGAGCGCTGGAAGGGATTGTGGTGTTATATTTAATGAATAACATTTTTATATCAAGATATTGTTTAAAAACACTAAAATCTCGGCATTCATTTTTGAAAAAACTATTTAAAATTTATTGATTATCAGAATTTAATTCATTAACAATCATATCTCCTGCTGTATGATACTGAAAATAATCAGATATTAAATTATTGGTTTTTTTTCACAGGTTAATTTGCATTCTATTGAAGACATTGATAATTCCTCAACTAATCTTTGTATTAATTGTGTTTTTTAATTAAAATTTTCATCCATTTGTAACCATGTCCAATCTAGTTTAAAAAAAAAGATGTAGCATAGTTGCCAAAATATTTTCATCTTCAAAAATTGTCCCAATAAACCTAGAATTATTAAATATTGATTAATTTATTATTAATTTACCTATCTTTAATCCTTTTAAGTAAGGCATTTAAGAGTGGTAAACAAAATTTTAGGTTCATTTGTTTAAAATTTTTCAATTTAATAATGAGCTGGGAAATAGTTGCACAGTAATAAGCTGTGAACATATATTTATCTCCCTGCAGGATATCAAGTGAACTTGCTACCGGCTTCATTAGCTAATTTAAAATAATGCTGTATATATAAATTTTATTTATAACTTACTAAACAATACTCATGAATAAAATCACATTCAATAAATAAAAATCTAGATAGTTTTATATCGCAAATCTTGTCCAATTTTTCAAATTTAGTCTTAATAATTTCTGATATTAATTAAAAAGCATTATAAGTGGAGTTCCATCTAGCTATATTGGGACATATAAAATATCGGCCAATATTGTTTTTTATAATCTCAGCTGAATTTTGAGATTTATTTTGTCTATTCTATATATTTTGGCATTTAGACAATGTTGTGCTATATATCTAAGGAATAAAATATTAAATATTATAATTAAAATTATAGTTTTACCCTCTGATATTGCTTACACTGCAAGGCTTTATTTGCATCTACAGTGGCAACAAGATTCAATGTGTGACTGGCACAACATTGATGATTAGGTAAAATATATGATTCTGATATTTCAAAATCCTGAGCAGTAGTATAAAGACCTGATATTGATATTGGTGCAACTGTTTCTTAATCTTCCAGATCATCAATGGATTCACTAATATTTTCAATTGGCTTGAAAACTCTATCATAAATAAGTAATATTATGTTTATATTTATAATAAATATAAACCTAAAAGACTTAATAAAGTTTTTGGCATTATCAGTAATGGTCTTTGAGATTTTATTTTGTATGCAATAATCCTTTGCTAGATTTTGTAAATTTTTTGCTATTTTATTATATGTATGACTACCAGTCATTCTTTTACAAGCCAAAGCTACATTTTTTCTTTCCAGACTTGTTGGATTATAGTGTGCAGTGACTTCTATGTATGAACTAAAAATTAACATTTCTTAAAACTGCTCAAATAATTTGTTTGTAATTAAATTATTATACAAATTAAATGTTAGCTATACCGGCGATAGGCACTCCAATAATCTGCTGTTGTGCATATTAACGATGGTTCTATTAGACTTTTAATGATTTCTTTCTTTTCATTCTCCCATCTTTGGGAAATTCAAGCAACCACTGTCTGTCGGCAAATTATATTTTTTTGTGGATCTAATGTTTTGATCATTTTTATAAATGAAAGATTTTCAACAAAATGGCTGAATGCTATCAATAATAAACTCAGTTATTAAATCATCTAAAGTGGTTTGGGTTAAAGTCTGAGGTCTCTTAGAAAAAAATCAATGGACGATAAGCCTAGTCCAATATTTTCTTTAATATATTTTTTCTCCTTCCCCTTTTTTATTTGGATTAAGAGTGTTTGATTTTTCTCTAAAAATCTAAAATTAAAATTGTAAACATTTATTTAGTATCTATACCATTAAATGTTTTACAATTACAATGTTGCAAGTTGAGGTAATGCTAACTGAAATTTGCATATTTTTTGGTAGACATGGAAGACGTTTTACTAACAGAGATTTGTTTTATTTATTTTGAAATATTATTTTAAAATATGGTCTATAAATTGGCCATGGAAGAATGTCGTCATTTTCGTCATCAATATTAATCTTAAAAATTAATATAATAGAATAAAATAAAATAAAATACCAATTCCATTGCAATTAAAAATGGCAAATTCCTTGAGATGGATTGTAATATCAGAATTTTCTTGTTATTGATAACTAGGACATAATATTTAATTAATATTTATATATTCTTTTTTATATATAAGTTTTAATATTTTACATATATATTTTTTTTTAATATATATATATTAATTCATATGAAATAAAATAAATTTTATATTCAAGTATTTTTATTTATAATATAAAAAAGCGTTAAATAGAATAGAAGTATATCAAAATGTATCTTAAAAAGTATCTAAAAACAGATATAGACACCTCTAAATAATATTTAAATACAGATACAGATACTTTAATCAAAAATCTATCTAGATACAGATACCACATTTTTTGAACAACTCTGCTAAATAGGCTTGCGACATTTTTTAATGAATCTTATAAAAGAATGGAAGACGAATGCAAGTGTGAATAACCCGCTTATTGGTTAAAAAAAATTAAAAGGCTTCAAAAAATTGGGGGAACAAGATGGTGGGCACTCGAGAAAGCAGTTTTTAGATTTTTAATGAAAAAGATGCGCTAATATCTACTACAAGATTCTTTTGATGCAAAAACGACTTCAGAAGCTGAGGCTTTATTAGAAAAGTTATGCAAATATAAAACCCTCCTAATGGCATAAATATTTTTGAAAATTTTTGAATTAATTGAGCCTCTATCAAGATATTTACAAACAAAAAACTTAGACATTTTGACTGCCTGAAAAATGGTTGGAGATTCTAAATTTTCTTTAAATTCTATAAATTTCATCTCAATATATGGAAGCTACAAATAAAACATTATCAATCAATAAAGATTTGGCTGATTTGATGATACCTGAGGACATATGCATGGAAACTGAAATATCGCAGTGTAGAATTAGTCGCAAAAAGAAGATGTGTTTTGAGGAATGCTCAAATGATCGTCCAAATGACTCTCTTCAAATTTACAGAATTGAAGTGTTTCGCGATATCATTGATCAGATAGTAATTAGTTTTATATAAATTTTCGAAAAATCAACATTTAATAACTGATCAATATTTCCATCCTAGATGTCTTGAGAAATTAAAAGGAAGATATAACAAAAGAGGCTTTGAAAAGAATCTCTTCATTAGAAAAGGTAGATAGGGATAAACTGCGAATAGAACTAATTCCATTCTCTAGAATATTTAGCAATTTACTAATTGGCTTGAAGAAGAATATAGAACTAATTCCATTCTCTATAATATTTAGCAATTTACTAATTGGCTTGAAGAAGAATATAGAAAATTTCATCTATCATAGTGATTATAGTCAGACAGAGGAGAAGAATTTATTATATGAAAGAAGGTTGCAATGGAGATTTTTTAACCAAATGTAATATAAAATGCAAACAATGTTTCATATGTGTATATGAGACGTTATGCCGATATAATATGCATACATCTGCATATACAAATTTATATATAGTATATGAATATCTACTTACTTTATCTTTTTCACAAGTAAATTGTGAACGAACTTTTAGCAAATTAAAAATAATTAAAAATAGACTGCGAGCAAATATTGGGCAGGATTATTTAGAAGTTTTTTAATGATGTCGGTTAGGAAATTATTAGAAGAAATAAAATTAAGTGAGATTTTGAATATCTGCGCAAATGTTCACCATTAATAAGAAAATTGTTAAGCTAACCTTGATAGAAATTTAACCTTAATCATAATTTCAAGCTAATCCTTTTCTTTCTAAATTGGTGTTGTTAAAGTTACTTTTGAAACATAACTAGTTACAGTTACTAGTTACATTGGCTACTAGTTATTAGTTACAGTTATTTTTCAAAAGTAACTAGTCACATAATAAGTTACTTTATACATCATTCATATAATACATTTATTTACTGAACGAATTTATTTACTGAACGAATTTATTTAATATAAAAAAATTATGATATACAAATTATAATCATTTGTTTAAAAAAAATATACAATTTATTTATATAAAAAAATAAGTAAACCGAAAAAAATATCGGAAAATAGAATATTTATATTTACATCGAATAAAAATATCCTATATTTGCATTAAAAAAAAAATATTAAGTTTTCATAAAAATTTGACTTTAATAAATGTTTATTTGCTTTTAACAACAATTGGATTTCGAAATTTTTATCTAGAAGACGCGCTCATTTCTCTCCAAAGAGACTGAATAAACGCTCTACAGGAGCACTTGATGTAATAACAACATTATATTTAATAAAGAGTATTTTTAAATTTGAAAAATCCTCATATAAAGATAATGTGCTGTTATTGGGTTTAATATAATTTTCAATAAATTCATCATTATCAATAATATTTTGACGCTTTAAATCAAAAAATCCAACTACATCTAATGATGTTTGTTGCGAACATGAGCCTTTGTGTTAGATTCACCGCGAGGTATTAAAGTATATATTATATTTAAAATTTCTATCTTTTTTGATCTATTCGAGTAATGTTTCATCTAAATGTTTTATATAGGCACTGAGAAAAATGTTTTTTAGACCAAAATTTTTTTAAATTTAATGAGATAAGATTAATTAAGTTACAAAAAGTATGATCTGGTTACAAATTTTAAACCAAATTGATATAATTATTCTGATTCCTAGGTACTTAAAATCTAAAAATATATTTAATATTAAATTTAATTAATTTTTAGTTGAAATATACTTAGGTTTTTATCAACCTATTTTAATTGAAATGCTTAGAGAGATTATTGCTAAATATAGTGGAGAAAAAACACTTATTTATTCTTACAATGAATTAATTTAACCTATAATTAGTTGATGTTATAATTTCTGTTTAATAATAGGTTTCATCAAGTTAAATTGGTCACTTCCAAGTAGAATTTCAATGTGAGATATATTTAATAAGGTGATTAAAGAAAATAAATAATACATAAGGAATTGAGTTAATTATAAAGCTTAGGTTTAGATGGGAGAAAAAAGGGAAACTTAATTTAGATTTGATATTGCTACCTAGTTTGTTCTATTTAAATTAATAAGATTTATTAGGTTATATTGGTCACTTCCAGGTAAAAGTTTGGTCCAGAATTAAGAAACATCTCTTGACCAATCATCCATACAACACTTCTTCATTTCAACAGACTTTTGTTCCATATATGGATACTAGTATCAAAAAAATTATCATGAAATTAATTTACTTAAGATATCCTTGTACATTTAATATTATTATGTACCACATCGCTTTCATTATCATAATAAACTAATCCGATTGTAAATTATTTTAGTAGATGTTGCATGGTATTTTTGAAATCCTCCAGTATTAAAAAAAAAAGGTTTATTTATTAGGATGGAAATGAAAATCTATTAATTCACATTTACATAATTGAAAAAAATAAATTTTATTTAAAATAAATTTATCGCAACATATTAAAAATAAAATGAATTATTTGAATATATTATTTAGATTTATACATACATATTTTTAAAAGTAACTAGGGCAGTTATATTGGTAAAAATATTACTAGTTACAATTTTTAAAATATAACTAGTTACAGTTATTTTTTAGCAGAAATGTAACTAGTTATAGGCAACTAGTTACAACACTATTTTAAATGTTCAAAACCGATTTATAAGTAAAGGTTTGATAAT
This sequence comes from Gordionus sp. m RMFG-2023, assembly GCF_954871325.1. Classification (NCBI taxonomy): domain Eukaryota; kingdom Metazoa; phylum Nematomorpha; class Gordioida; order Chordodea; family Parachordodidae; genus Gordionus; species Gordionus sp. m RMFG-2023. Next base: position 22,034,213 of record NC_088777.1, read on the forward strand.
TTCATATAATATTCATATTCTAATACTGCTTCTTTTTCTGTTTTGGTAATATACGATTTTTATATGTTGGACCTTAAATTTTAATACAATTATCAATATTCATATTTTACGATATTATTTTATTTTAGCAATATAAAAAGAAAAATTATTTTCATTTTGTCTCACTCCTATACTTCAATTTTTTAAGACCAAACCTTTTGTGGCAGATGTGAGATTTAGTCAAATGCTATCGAGCTGTGCGCAACGATATATTATTATTGCATCAAGCTCACTATAAGCAGACCATTGCATTATCAATAGTTTACATATTTCAGTTTTTTTTAAAATATATTACATTTTATATTATTAAATTTCATTTATTATAAAAATATACCAGAGCTTTTATTAAATTCTTATCAATATTTTATTTTTTTGTTCTATAAATATTTTGTTAACTGATTTTTTTATCAGCTTTCAATATAAATAAAAAATAAAAATATATATAAAACAGTTAAGATTTAGTAAATATATCACAAGAAATAAAGAATTATGATATAAAATTAATCCTAAAATATAAAAAATATGGGAAGATTATTGTAAATCATTTATTTATTACGGATTGGCTTGTTGTCGGCCATTAAATGAATGAAATTATATATGTAATAATCACAAAAGTTCATAAATTAACGAAAAATATTTCATACAACTCAAAGGACGAATAATTTTTTTAAATGGATCATTAAATATTAAAAAGTTAAAAATTATTTTAAATTTTAATATAGCTATGTAGATTTCAAATAAAATTTTATAATTCCAGGCCGCAGGCCGGGTAAAAGCGGGCTGTAGTTAGGAGTTGGGGGGCTCCTCTCTTAGAAATCTCTCACGGGGCCTTTAGTCTCCCAATCTGCCCCTGAATTTAATCACTATCTTTAATGATTTTATAAATTATTACTTAACTATCTACATGTTAAAAGGATTTTTCAAATTTAATCATTCCTGATGTTTAATAAACTTAATTAGGGCTGTTCATGATTGGTATTTAGGATTTATGCTAAAAATCAAAATCTCTCCTGAAGATCCTTATTTTTTTATGCCCAAAATGTATATTAAATTAACCAAAATTAAGTTTCAATTTTTATATATAATTAGCTTTAATTTATCAGTATTATGATATTTTGAACAATAAAACGATAAAATTATTCTATACGTATTATTATTAATAAATAAAAATGCATTTCAATTTATTATGGCCTAAAAACACCGATGGTTTTGAAGCTCCTTGAAGTGGTTTGCCTCACCCCGCTATTGGGACTTGTTGGACAATATTTTCACTTTTACAAAAAATAAAATTTAAAAAAATGGTTAAACTCTTAAAATTTTTTATAAGGCACCTTTTTAGAGTATAGTTTTAGATATCTATTTTTATTATTTTTTATATTATCTAAAAAAATACAGGGGCTATAACCAATTTTGTAAAAATCGGTTCGACTAATCCCAATCTCCCCTACCTTTTTAAGCGCTATAAAATGTTATAAAATTATTTGTATTTTTTCTTTTTTATATGATGACTAGGATTTTCATCATCACCAATATGTTTAAAAAAATGTCCAATGATAGATATTACGCCACTAGAAATTTGAAAATAATAGATAAATATTCGGCAAGGAAAACTTGAAATCGAAATTAATTGATAAAATAACTTAGTAAATGAATGTGATTAACTAAATATATATTTAAAAAGAAAGAGATATGAATAAATATTATAAAATATATATTAATATAAACCATAATATTTTTGAAAAATATATCCGGCATCTGCATTTTTTAGCTGCCCCCCCCCCACGCTGCGTACGCGCCTGATTGCAGATTTAATCCACTCTTCACCTTTCTTGCTTATTATGCCTTCTTGCATATTATGCAGAGCAACTCACCATTAGTTTTCTTTAGATTTTTCTTTTTATTGTTTTTTATTGTTTTTTTTAGTATTTGTTAATTTATGTTTTTACATGGTGATGAGGTAAAGATTTTTGATTTCTTTTTCCTGTTGTCTATTTTGTTATATTATTACTATATAAAATTGGATGAGAATAGATTGTGAATTAATATTATTATTGGACTGGTTACATGATGGAAGTGGTAGACATAGGCTAGGAGTAGAATTTGAATCATTAATCTTTTAAAATGTCCTCATGAGCTTTGGTGAATATTAACCTATTTGAACTGCATCCCATGCAAAGTTTATATGTATTTATTCATTGCTCTTTTTAAGGTTGTTCTAGAAATATTAAATTTAGTAGCTATTTACAATGTTGATCTTCAATTAATGATTATATCATCAATTGTCTGTATAATTTGTTCATCACATGATTTAGACTAAATATTGTTTAGCGCGAGCTTAATTATGGCTAGTCAATGCATGGCCAGACAATACTCACCTGCCAATTGTTATTAAACGCCTTTAAATGTCTATTTAATAAAACTTTTAAAGTCTAATTTTTTGTGTGAATAATGCGAAATGGCTAAGGATAATATATATAAAATATCAATAATCTAAATTAGTAATTTTTTCATCAAACAAATAAATGTGTAACGTGATTTTTCCAGAAAGGGTACTAAAAACAGTTTATTTAAAATATTTTTTTATTGGATTGCTCTATTCAATAAATGAACTTAGATAATGTACATATAATAAATATACACATTTTGATAAATTTTGAGAGAAATAGGTCCAATAGATAGTAATTTAAAAGGTGATGACCAGTCTTCAACCATACTCATTTATGGCACATTTCCCCATACACTGAATATAGAAATAGTTAACATATTGCAACTTGATTAGTATAGGGTTTTAAAATAACACATTTACTTTTAAAAACTTGAAAGAAAAGAGAAAAATATTATTTTTAAAAAAATTTAACCTTAAATTAAAACTTATAATTATTTTTTAATTTTACGACAATTTTAATTTTAAACTTATTCAAACCAAATATTTTAGCTGGCTAAAAATCGTTTGGACAAAGTTTTAGCCGAAAACTATCATTCTGGCTTTTCGGAGTTATTCTTAAAAAGATAGAGGATTTTGGAATAAATTAATATAAATTAAAACGCCTTAATGTTAACGGATTTTCTCCGGCAAGCGCCTGAAGATTGAACCGAGTAAGCCTGTATTTAGCCATTACCTAATTATGGGATTTACACAAACTATATTAACATGAAAGCAAGATAAAATGAAAGTAAATTAGAATGAAAGTATATTAAAATGAAAGTAAAGTATATATATATATATATATTCTTTACCTTTTTCCTTTATGAAGTATTAATTATAGATTTTTTTGCCTTTTCACTAATTTATGAATCTTTTCTTCTACAATATATCTTTATTTAACAAATTTCATAACAAAAATCAGTCATCGTATATACATAAAATTTTTCTTTTTTAAAACAAAAATGAACCTCTTTTTCTTTTGTTGCCACTGTATTTTTCTTTTTCCACAAAAATAAACAAAATACATGGTTAACAACAGGTTCGTAAATATATATATATATTAATTATAATCATTTAAAATAGAATGAATTTTTATCATTCTAATACAACATATATAAAAGTGTAAACTGAAGATTTTATATATTTTGACTTCAGAATAGGCAGGATAAAAAGAAGCTTGTTTATAACAGCCCCCCCCCTCCCCATCATAAATATAAACGATTCAAAAGTATTCTAAATATCCAAATCAAGCTCAATTTAGCCAAATTTATAAACTAATGTTATCAAATGTACTTGTCTAAGATACATTTCTAAAATTAGAAAAAAATCTATAGCGATGAAATTAATCAAATCACCAGAAATCGTATCTAATTCCTAACTAGGATGGTAAAGCTGAAAATAATCGCAACCAATATAATAACTCATTATCCTATTTTTTTGGTATCTCTAAGTCTAACGTGATCCTGTTTAAAATTTTTAACCCTAATCCCAGAAAATAACATCACATTTTGTTATTTCTATACTATTATTTTTATTTGAATTATTTGGAATAACATTATTCATCTGAACCCTGAGTCTAAACCATAGGTCTGAACCCCGGGCTGGACTCCAGAGCAGGACTGCGCACCAAATTGGGTCATAAAATTTACGACCAACCAAATTAACACTACTATAGATGCATATTAATAAATGCTATATTAAGATAAAAAACCTTATAGTCAATTTAATTTTAAAATGAGATTAAGTGATTTGCCAAGCCTCCCCTATTTACCTTTTTATAGATATTTTACCTTACCTTATTTCCTAAAACCCTATGCTTTTTACCCTTGGACATAAAACCTAAAGCAGTCTAACAGTCTTATTGTACCTAAATAAACTACAAGTTTCTATTTCCACTTTTTTAAAATCACTTTTTCGCAGTTTTCAAAAAGTATATAAAAAATTCTAAAAAATGGATTTGTCATAGATTAGTTATATTTAATATATTAAAAAAAATTGTCTAAATATCCTATAAGAGACCATGGTGTTTTTAAAATCGCTTTAAAAAAAATTAGTCGTAGTGGCCATACAACCCAATAATATTCAGGTGCTGATATTTTAAAAAATTAACTTTAAATACTCTTGTTGTTATATTCCAGTAGTTACAGTTAATCCTATTAGCAAAAGAAACTAGTATTTTTTGTAAAAATGTAATTAGTACAGGCAACTAATTACTTGTAATTATTTACTTTATCAACACTAATTTTTCTGATGTTTATAAATGTTTTTTTCTAGAATAGCACAAATAGTTTTTTCCTTCAGAGTTTAGAATTTTTCCGCTGTTGAAGTATCATAGTATTATTTCAACAGTCCAATAAAAATAAATTAAGATTGGATTGGACAAAAACTAAATTTCGGATCGGACTCGCTCCTTAAAAGACATTCGAATTGGAGCGGGACAAAATTTAAAATTTTCTCAGATCGGGTTGTCCCTAAAAAATGTAAGCCAATAGGACCATAATTTTTATTATAAATATTTAAAATTTAAAAATTAGAATTTATCATAATTGATATTTAAAAAAATTTATTGAGGATGATGTTATATAAAAAAATGTAACACTTTTCAAAAACAGGGACCCGGAGTGAATCAGAATGAACCGCTATCTGAACCGTAACCGTAATCGACCGATGTAATTTTTTTTTGGAGTTAAGAGAACCTTTATTTAAAAATTTAAATTGGTTTGAACCGGTTTCAACCAAAATAAAATAAATAATTTTACCTTTTATTACATTCTTTTCCTTGTGGTGTACATATTTTACCATATCTACGTCGTTATTTATAATTATTAAATGATCAAAATATTTGTTTAATATCCATAAGAAGTATGTATTAATTTTTCACTATGACTTAAATTGTTTCCGCAATCTTTTAACTGCTTCATATAGTCTATTTCCTATATTTTAGTATGCAAAATATTTAAATAACCAATTTTTGATTTAGTGGTATTTAATTAATCTAAAAAATCATCAGTTTTTATATATCGGGAATGATTAACTTAAGTGATGGTAAAAATTTTAATAAATAATATTTATAATTAAAACCATTATACGATGGTGTTGGTATAATTTAGAAAAAAAATTCTAATCGTAATGAACCTTTACAATTAGTTGAATCGAACCAAAACTTTAAAAATTTTCCTTAAGAACCGTAACCGAACCGTAACCATTATAATTTTTTACATATTGAACCGTAATCAAACTGAAACATTATAAATGTAGTTTCAGGTCCCTGTTTAAAACATAAATTTACTATCCGAATTATCACCTGTTATCTGGCTGTCATATATTAAATATAATAATTGTAATAAATATATTTTTACATGAATTATGATTTTATTCAATTTTGTTGAGAATCTTTTAATCAAATCTTTTTTGATTTAAAATTTTTAAAAATCTTAAACGAAATAAAGCCATATTTTATTTTATACACATCAAAATAAAATAAATAAGATAATTAGAAATTATCATAAAAAGTTATGTATAATAAAGAAAATTATTGCACATCATTTATTTTATATTATAACTTATATATATTGATTATTGTATTGTAATAAGTTATAAAATAAATTTGATTATATTAAATTATTTTTAGAATTAAGGTGCTTAACTACAAGATCTTTCGTGCTTATACAAATAACTTCTGAGGGCGAATGATTTGTTGCAATTACTACAGGAATAAGGCTTGACCCCTGAATGGGTTTGAGTATGCGCCCTAAAATTGCTTTTATCGGTAAAAGATTTATGACATACGACACAATTAAAAGGTTTTTCCCCAGTGTGAGTTCGCATATGACATTGCAATAACCAAGTTCGGGAAAATCTATTGGGAATTCAAAAAAATAAAATAATATTATTATACTTTAAATATATATATAATTATCTATATACTCATCATACTTTTATTAATAATTTAATAACGACCTTTACAATGGGGGAAGGGGGTAGAGTGCGGGTTTAATCTGGGTGAAGGGTATTTTGGATAGGGGGTATTTTGATTTTGTCTGAATTTAGTCATACGGGGAAGGGTGGGTATTTTCAGGCGCATGCACAGGAAATTACTTGGGGGGGGGGGTATTTTTTTACAATTATTCTAAGAATCATTTAACAATACATCTTAAGTTTCAGAAATTTAAATTTGACAATGTATTATACACAAATTCAAATATAAATTAATGATAAATAAATGGGGGAAAATATATTTAAGAAGCATTAAATTCATGAGCTAATTTTTCAAGTACTGGTGTCACCTCCTTATGTATATTAAGATGGCTAAGCCATTTAATTTATTTTCAGAGGCAATAGTGTTATTAAGCAGCTAGATTTGAGCCGATTCTTAAAAACGGCGAACACAATTTTATACAGAAAAATAATACACAAGCCTGAAGATTTTTCTCATAGGTGAGACAAAGAATTGGGCCTCTATTAACAATAGCTAAACTCAGGCAATATTGTTGCTAAGGAAGAAAATTACTAATGTGTAGAGTTGCCAAAATATATAATTTTAATAATTGGGAAAATAGCATAAATGTGCCTTAAATTATTTCAAGCATATAGCATTCATTGGAAATTAACTACTATATTTTTTTTATACCATAGTTAGTATTCAAATAGCAGTATCACAGGATAAACATCCTCTAAAAATTGGTAATATTTTTTTTTCCTCTTTTATTCGGAAGGATTCTGTGGTAATAATTGCAGATTTATAAGTGCTGCCTGATTAATCAAGAACTTTCATTCATTTGAGTCATAAAAGTGTCCAAGAGGGGGATAAAACGATTTATTTTATGGTTACAGACCTTATATTAATATTGGAACGATGGGCCTGCTTTGTTCCCAGTCGAGGTAGGCAAATATTAAATTTATAGACCTCCGCTTTTGACTCAACAATAATTTATGAAATTAGTTATCTATATTTTCCCTAATTCCCTTAAATTCCAATATAATGATTTTAGCTATTCTCATAGTCTTAATCAAATCGATCTCATTTTTTAAAAATATTTTATTTCGTTTTGCAGGGAAAAGGTTTCAAGTGATTAGGTAAGAAATTTTATAATGGTAAATAAATATAACGCCAATGAAATATCGAAATAAATATATTAATTCATTAGTATCGTGGTTATTTTTGATGTTAGTATGATAAATAAACGTAAATTTGAATATATATGCCAAAGAGATAGGAATATTGATTATAAAATTAAATTAATAATTACTTTAATATTTTTGAAAAATATTTTAGTCATAATCTAAATTTTTTGATTGGAGGGGGGGGGCACTGCGTATTCCTCTGATCTATTTGATAGTAATTTTTTTATTTCGTTTATTTAATATTTTTCAATTATACTTACTTCAGTGCTGCTTCTATATTTTTTCTTTAATTTTAAATTTCATACTAATTTTAGAAATTTTCAAATTTTTTTAATAGTGTACCAAACTATTTGAAGCATTAAACTATCTATATAATAGTCAAATTACATATTGTAAGCTTTAGAATTAAATGCTTGGGGCTGCGTCTTAATATGAGATTCAGATTCATATCAAAGTTTTGAAAATATAACTCGATTCAAAATATAAGATTTTTAACTATTTTACTTCTGTATCTATTAAACCAACCGAAAGAACATAATATCTATAAATATCGTAAGATGATAACATTCAAAAATAATCGGAAAAAACATACTTAGACGTAATCGATATTGAATCGCGATTTTAAATCGTTTATTTAGGGCGATTTTTAAAATTGAGCCATCGGATTTGATAAGCATGTGGAGAGTGCATATACTTTAAATTTAAGACAATTTTACTCTCTTTTGTGTATTATTTCGTTTATATGAAAAATCTATAGAAAAATTATTATAAAATATAAGTTTAAGGCAAAATTCTAAAATTTATTGTTGATACTCTTGCATATGCTGGAACGCATTTCCGAAAAAATTCGATTTTAAATATTTAAAAATGCCCCTTTTGAGAACTGCAAATGGCAAAATTTTCAAGCCAGACCTGATTAAAATTTAATATTTTCCCAAATTGTTCATATTTGTACACGGTATGGTTTCAATTTTTTAAAAAAATTGTCCAGCCTGGTTTTCTAAAATTAAGTAATATACTCTCATTTAAAGTTATAAAAAACATATCTTACCCCAAAATAGAACAATAGGTTATAGTCAATTTTTTTTTTAAATTCATTACTATAAGGAATTTTTTTAGTGTAAAACCAAAACATTTTAATAAAATTTTGGTATAAACGCCATTAATTTCCAAAAGCCCCCACACTTTACAAAAAACTTGGAAACGCCTGTTTTGTTTTATAAAATTATTTTAAATTCCAATGGATAATTCTGAGGCCCAGTTAATGTTGAAAGGTGCATTTCGCGCACGATTGTTAAATGGTAATTTTTTGAGAATATATTAATATTTAATAGTTCTTGATTTATATACATAACAAACAGGAATGCAAAAATGACTTCGTTGTCCCTGTTTATATGCAAATCAGATCCTATAAAAATCGAGAATATATAATTTTTTACTTTTTTGATGCTTTTTAATAGACTAAGAGAAAAAGTTTATTTAAAAGAATTATACATTATAAACCTTTTGTCGCACACATTACAAACGCATTTCATCTCATGAGTCCTCACGTGCATACTATGAGCAGAAGTTGACTCGTAATATTTACCACAATATTTGCAATTTTTACCTCTTTTCCGTGATAGGAAATTATTTTCGGTTATGATAAATGGAGAAGAAGTGGGTTGAGCTCGTGAAAAAGTAATTGGGAAATTGAACTCTGGTTGTTTCTCATTACCATTTGAATTGATATAGGTGTTTTCCACTGTGTTTTTAACATTGTATAATTTTATCGAACTTTCAACCTCATTATGAATTTTATTATATTTGAACGATTTTCTAGCTTTGTTGAGCAGATGTTTGGCTCCTAATCGATTGAAGATAGGAGTTGGTGCGGATTTAATGACAGGTGCTTTTATATTAAATAAATTTTCGTAATGAACCGTTGAATAAATGTGTGGGTAAAGTTTAAGATTATCACACCGTGAGGTATTGACGAGATTAAAGGGATCGGATTTTAATTTTTTTGATTCGTGTCTAAGGTCTAAAGGTTCTAAAGTAGTAAAATGTTAATAAATATATGTTTTATATTCAATACAATCTTATATGTTATTATAATCGATGCATCTTAGCATAAGCTTAAAACAGTAAAATCGTTAATCATTTAAACTAACAAAATGGATTTAGGCATGCTAAGAAATTGGTCTCAAGAATAAAAATAAAATAATTCGGGTTATGCTCAAGTCAAATTTAGAAGATCATGCTTTTGCTTTCCCCAACCTTGTTTCATAAAAATGAGTAAATTTAAAATTCTTATCTATTTTTTAACCTGTTTCAATATAATCCATAATTAATCGGTTTTGTAGAGAATATTTTTAAAAATATCTACTACATCAAAAATAAGAAATCTACAAGATTTTAATTAAAATATTATACACAGATACACAATATGCACGCTTAAATGATTTATATCACAAACTATAAAAAATTTTAATTATGAAGTCATATGTTTTATTTAATAAAAAAAAATAGATATGAATAAAATAACAAGTGTTCTATATTAGTAAAAATTTTATAATATAAAATATACTTATTTAAAAGATATATAATTTTTTTTTAAATAATAACAAAACATTTGGTTTATAATAAAACTCTTAGAGATTTAAAATTAAATGGGAATAGCAAAAAAATATAATAAATAAATAAAATATTTAAAAGGAAGGCATTGGATCCTATGCCATGTGAAATGATATCATCTGTTATAAAATCGTCTTCCGTTAAAAAAATATAATAAATTTATAAATAATTTATGTTCACTTCAATTTACTTACAAGTTGTAAATGATTTACTTCTATATATCGAAAAATTATAAATAATTTTAAACTGATTGAAGTCAATACTTGGGCAAATTGGACTATTCCATTTAATTATTCTGATAAGATTAACATAATGATTAATGACTAATAATAGCGGTTTCCTAGGTGCTTAACTGAGAAGTACTTTATGGTCAACTATAAATAAATCGTTCAATTTTGATGGGACGGGCCGGGTCTGAATTTTTTTTTTAAAAAATACCCGAGCTCTATAAGCTTAAATGAGGCAATAAATTAGAAGTTTTAGAACCGTTAAATTTTGTTGGAGAGTATAAGCTTGGATGGGACAAAATTAGGGGTTTTCTTAAGAAATGGGCAATTTAAAAATCATCTGGTAAATTTTTAGATTTGATTACACTGCATATGTCAAGAATACTGCAACTATTGAAGATATAAATTACTTATATACCCAGATTAAATTTTGATTTTCTTAATTATAATATAAACAAATCATTAAAATTAAATTACTTGATAGGTGGCGTTTTTTGTTAAAATATTTCGATTTTTAAATTTTTTTTTGGCAGGTTAAGGTTAGGTTAGAATTAAGGTTGGAAGAGTTGCCAGATAGGAAATAAGCTTAGTATATATTTTAAATGGTCGATAAAATTTGGTCATTGTTTAATAATTTTCTAAACAACGGCCTATAGCAATTTTATAATTTACAATTTGATTTATGTGCCTAATTGTAAGCTAAAATGAACCTTTAAAATTTCAAGAAGATTATAATGTAAAATAAATAATTTAATACACCATAATTTTTTTAAAAGGAAGCGCTTATAGCTTTTAGCATATTTGCTTTTTCTTGGCAAATTTTTTTTACAGATAAAAAACATGACACTTATAAATTTTTTTTATTTGATCAGAAAAATTAGCAAAAACTATGCCATCTATTTGACTGAGTTATTTATTATATTACTTTTTTTTCATGATTTATTTATTGTAATTTGTATTTCAAAAGGTAGAATTCAAAAAAATGTATGTATATGTATCAAAACAATAAAAAAAACATAGTAAATTTAAAAATATTTAAATGTATATTCTAGCTAAAGAATAAGAATATTTTCTGAACTAAATTTTTTATAAAAGCAAAAGCTTTGGTAGAAGTAGCGATTGGCGAAAATATAAATTGCCAAGATTTTTATGCTGATCATTTAAGTCTCTGCTACTTTAAGCAAGTTGCTGTTACTATTGGTAGGGAAGGACAAGACACAAGACACATCTATAATCTCAAATTAGAGATTTGCCCATAAAGATGTATAGTTACGACCAGGGTTGCCATGTCAAAATTATCAAATTGTGGGAGAAATTTGGTATTTTGCGGGAGAAATATAAAAATTGAGGTAGAAATATAAAAATTGCTAAAAAAAATTTTTTTGCATGCCTTCAGCCGGGATTTTGAATTGAATTAGTTATCCGTCTATTATTTTTTATAATTACTTTATATAAATACAAAGTTGATAACTATTTTTCAAAATAAAATAGTTGCCTATTTTTACCTATTTTGTAACATCTTGATTTATTAAATATATTAATTTTATAAAAAAAACCAACGATCTTTTTTAAATATAAAAGAATGTAAACCAAAAGTCTGCATTGATTTGGAGGGTGGGCGGGCGAAAATATTTTTAAGAACGGGCAGATGGGCGGGCGAGTAAAAAAATATTTTAGATTATGGGCTGTTGGATGGGTGGGTTAAGAAATTTAAACAATGGGCGGGCTATTAAAAAAAATTTAAAATCATTTAAGTAAATATTAATAAAAAATTGTTCTTATGAACTGTATTATTAACAGGGTACCGATATTTTATATCGGATCGGGGCCCATATTTCATACATTTTAAAATATCGGTTATCGGCAAATATTATAAAATTTTCATCCGATCCGATAAGATACAAAATGGCGTAAAAACAAAAATAACATATTATAAAATTTTAAAAATAGGTTATATCTAAAAAACCATTTATTTTTATAAATAAAATCGAAATCCATTTTATGTATATTTTTATAATAATTATTATTATTTAATAAACATTCTGCCATATTGTTATTTTTTTGCGAAATCTGTTTATAAAAGTGTGCGATAATCTCTTCAAAATCTGTTTTTAGTGAAGCTGGTGATATTGACAGTTGCCATCGCTGCAGGCTGACCTCTGATAAATTGGAAATTTTGGTATTTCTAAAAATAAATCTTCGATATATATATGTTAATTATTATTTTAAATATTTATTTCAAATTTCATAATATATTTGTATATTACTTATTATATAAATAGATTAATGTTATTGCTTATTATATAAATAAGTGATTTATCAATAAAAAATATTTATTTATATACTTTTAGAATTGCAATTGAATTGAATATAACTGATCATTATAATATATTTAAATGGCATTGTTAATTGTTATGGTATAGTTAAATTATTGATGTTATACTAATAAAAAGTATATTAAAAATTAAAACCATTGGTATCTTTACAGAATACAAAATTAGATATGATATCGGATCGGTAATCGGCCGATATCAATTCAATATCGAGAATATCGGATCGGCCTCCAAAAACTGGTATCGTACACCCCTAATTATGAATAATGTGATTGAACTATAATAAATCAAATAATTATCAGTATCATTGAATTAAGAATAATATTATTTTATAATTTATTTAATTTAACCTGAACTTGATAATTAAAAGCTCTATAATATTATACACAGACACAATGAAATGATAAAATATGAATGAAATGAATGATGTTGATTTATTATTGGAAATAAATAAAACAAGATAGAAATAAATTTACAAACCAGACATGTTTTTCGAATAAATATTTAAAATTTATTTAAAAATAATCAATTACTGTCTCAAAATTATTATTTATATATTATAAACGTTAAAATGCTAAACAAAATTGTGCGGGAGAAATTAAAAAAATGCGAGAGTTTCTTGCTGATGGGGGGAGACATGGCAACCCTGGTTACGACCGACAATTTTTTGTGTTTTATAATAAAAGGATCCATTTAAGGTTTGTAGATATAAGGCACAGAACCCTTAGAAGGTGGGCGTATTTTAATTCTTTTGGAAGTATTATGTACTATACAAAATAATTTCATATTATGTGTAATATTTTTTAAAATTATATGTATGTTTTGTTAATGTTTTAATTACAATGTATTAAAGACTTTTTGTGTAATCAGTTACGCATTTCTTGACCTGTAAAGGGTGGTCGCAAACTTGTAAATTATCATTTTCATTAAGACTGTCGATCATGTTTATACAATGTGATTGGTGGATGTTGTAATAGTCAGTTACAAAAAAAATCTAGTATATTCAAATTGTGATAATATTCAAACAAAAATAATGTTTTATTAAAATTATTACTTTATTATTTGTCTTAGACTATGCAAATGAGATAAAAATGCGTGATAATTGTAGATTTTTCATACTTTAAGGGTTTAACAATTGGAGTTATTCACTTTTTATTTTTCGCATATAATTTTCATAATTTTTAGTCTTGAGTTTAATAAAAGAATTAGAATTTATATTATGGTTTAATATTATTTCTATTTCAATTCTAGGCACTAATACCCCAACATCACAGTGGTGGTGGAGATTAACGCATTCCGGGCAATTAAAAATTCAGTCTAATAATAAACAATGTTACATGGTGATAAGAAGTGTTGTCAAACTGCATTCTAAGGCAAAAATTCGATAAAAATAAAGAAATAAGAAAAATAGTTTGTAATAAAAACATTTCGAGAATTATAATTAAAATTAAAAGTAATGAAAGAAGAAAATTTATCTTTAAAATTAAATTTGGATAAGAAAGAGATTTAGAGTTATTTTTAAAGATTCAGATTGGAATATAAAAATTATTTTACCATACCTCATTTAAATTTCGAACTAATTTTTGTAAATATTGATAAGATTATTATAAAAAATTGTGTAGGAATATACTTACCTTACTTACTTACCTACTTTACTTACTTACTTACTTACTTACTTACTTACTTACTTACTTACTTTACTTACTTACTTACTTACTTCACTTACTTACTTTAGTTACATACTTTACTTACTTTACTTACTTACTTTACTTACTTACTTTACTTACTTACTTTACTTACTTACTTTACTTACTTACTTTACTTACTTACTTTACTTACTTACTTTACTTACTTACTTTACTTACTTACTTTACTTACTTACTTTACTTACTTACTTTACTTACTTACTTTACTTACTTACTTTACTTACTTACTTTACTTACTTACTTTACTTACTTACTTTACTTACTTACTTTACTTACTTACTTTACTTACTTACTTTACTTACTTACTTTACTCTACTTACTTTACTTACTTTACTTACTTACTTACTTACTTTACTTACTTTACTTACTTACTTACTTTACTTACTTACTTTACTTACTTTACTTTACTTTACTTTACTTACTTTACTTACTTTACTTTACTTTACTTTACTTTACTTTACTTTCTTCTCTTTCTTTCTTTCTTTCTTTCTTTAAAATGAAAAACAAAGAATTATAAAGGTAGCATTCATAGTAGATAAGATATTAAGAAGTTTGTGTTATATTTATTTAAAGGTGATAATTTATGAATTTTATATTTGGAAGTTACTGAAACCAATTGAATTTAACTGAATATAATTGATAAGATGTTTTAGATTTTAGAAATTATAATACTAAAAATTGATCACTGGAGATAACTATGACAAAGAAGTAGGAACATAAATTGTGGAGATTAAATATATTTATTTGTAAAAATATATTTATAATTGAAAATTTTCGAAGATTAAAATTAAAGAGTCGAATACAAATAGTGTTTAAAAGATATGATAATTTAAAAATTCGGAGAATAGATTAGAGACTAAGATAAATAGGCATTTATTGTTTGAAAATAGTTGATGTTGTAATTAAATTCTTATTGAAGATTTACGTTTAACTTTTATTTTAAGGGCTGCGAGAGAAAAAACAGCCTCGATCATCTGATATGTGAATAAGATACGCATAAGTTGATAATATTTAGTAAAATATTAGGTTGTTGATTAACCAAAAATCCTTCATAGAGAGAAACCGCTTTCATCATTAGAATATTTATGCCGCAAACGAGTTATATTAGAGATCGGATTTTTATTTTAAATCATTAATAAGATTTGAGGTCAATAAGCAACTTTATTCTAATAATAGTAAAAAGAAAAACAAGAGGAAATTAAGGAAATACTAAAGAAGAAATGATGAAGTCTATTTTTAATTGTTTTAATGGGGTTTTAGATATAAGAAAATATCGTGCAGAATGAAGAAATAATTTTTTGTTGGATAATGATAATATGGATACGAAATACTCGGAAGAGAAAAAGAATTTTTTTTTGATATTTATAGAATAAGACTATTTACAAGAGTGTAAAATGTAAAAAAAGTAGGAGAATTTAAGAAGTTTTAAAAGAGAAGAAATGAGTGTAAAATAGTGATATATAATTGTAAAATAAAAAGTGCGTTAGAAATATAATTGATAGGTTATTTTAAAACGTTGTGATAGAATTATGAGAATCATAAATTTATGGGTTTTAAAATTGATGGTAAACATAATCGATTTGTTGATGAACAAGTGATAATTATGAGAATCATAATTTTAAGTGTTAATGATCGACATAATTGATTTGTTTTTTAACAAGTCTGAGAAAGTTATGAGAATCATAAATTGGTATGCTGAAAATGAATGATAGACATAATTGATTTGTTTTTTAACAAGTCTGTGATAGTTAAAAGAATCATAATTATTGGGTGTTGAGAATTGAGGATAAACGTGAATGTGTTGTTTTTAACAATGGGTGCGAGACTTATGAGAATATAAAAGTCAATTGGTTTTCAAAGAGAGTGAACGAAAAAGAAGAATAAAAAAAGAATTTTATTCCAGTTTTTGAATAATGGGGAGTGAACCGCATAATGGACAAGAAAAGAAATAGATATTTTATTTTTCTTTAAAGAACAAGCATGTACAAGGATTTATTAAGTAAAACGAAATAAATGCGTAATACCACAAGAAGACAAAATTTTTTGGGTAAAAATTTAGAACCAAGATTTTTTTGATTTAAGATATTCAAGAGAATATTAGATTTAAATTCGGCTTTAGACATGGTTGACAAAGGATGTGGATTGATAGCTAAAGGACAACTACCTGCATATGGCTCCATTGAGGGTAAAGTGGTGGTAGAATTTGATATAATTATATAATTTATTTAAATATTTTTATTATGTGTTATAATTTTAAGATTTAATTTAGAGAAAAAGTGAGTAAATATTTCAGGAATTAAGAGAGAAGTTAGGCAATTTAATAGATTTTGTAAGTAAGAATTAGATTAGAGGCGATAACCTTATACATTAAGACGAAGTGGACATTTTGATATTTTGAACTCTGTATTTTAAATTTGTGAATAAATGTAAGAAAAAGTGATAAAATATTTCAGAAGTTATAAACGGTTAAATAGATTATTTTAGGTAGGTAGATTAGATACGATTACCTGAGACCTTAAGACAAAGATCATGTGAATATCTCGGCAAGTATGTCGTAGAAGACATGGAAATCTAAAAGATCGATACGGTTACAGGAATTAGATGAAAAGAACTAATCAATTACAAGAGAACGTTGGAAATAAGATACTAGATAGAACAAATGGTCAAGTCGTTTAGGCTGCAATAATTAATTGCTGACCAATTATCGCCAATCGTTTACCGAGATAAAGCGCTAATCATTATTACAAGAGAATGTTAGAAACAAGCGACTAGCTAGGATAAATCTATAAAGAAATTTAGATGGCTAATAGAAGAAACAAAAGTTGAAAACTAAAATTCATCGATAATTATTTACAAACAATCGTAATCAATTACCCGTTATAGTCAATTACCGCGATAAAGAGTTATTAGTTACAAGAGAACGTTAGAAACAAGCAAAGACTAGAATAAGTTATCAAGAGGATTTATAACGGGCTTTAGAAGAGACAAGGATTGTAAAAAAAAAATAGTATTAATCAATAATTGGTAACAATCCATCGTGAATCGTTGAAAGCATGCGTTAATTGAGTTCATCAGTCGTCTACAGAGATAAAGAGCTTACCAGGGGTGGGTAGACAACATAAGACAGAATTCAAGATTTTCAAGCTGTAATCGGATACAAACGGTCGTTATAAACTAAGAATACAGGAGAATGGACAACCGTAGTTAGAAATTAGAAGACATTAAAGATTGGTGGAAATACAAGAACAGTAAAGTCGAAATCGAAAGAAAGTTGGTCATTCGCAGAATGGTGGGTCTAACTTAAATGGAAGGGTGTTGTAATAGTCAGTTACAAAAAAAATATAGTATTCAAATTGTGATAAAATTCAAACAAAAATAATGTTTATTAAAATTATTACTTTATTATTTAAGTCTTAGACTATGCAAATGAGATGAAAACGCGTGATAATTGTTTCATACTTTAAGTGTTTAACAATTGGAGTTATTCACTTTTTATTTTTCGCATATAATTTACATAATTTTTAGTCTTTTTCTTTTTATTTTTTGTTACTTTTTCCTTTTATGTTAATTTATGTTATATTATAGGAATTAATAAATTAAAATATTATATATTTTGGTTATTAAATAGTAATATGTTTAAATTTTATGTAACGCGCATTCATTTAATTAATAAATTATTCAAATTATATATTTATTTTAGTTTTACTTTTTGTTTTATAACTTAACCTTTTAATTTTATATTCTAATTTTAGTTTGTGAAAATATTATAAAAACGATTAAAAAAAAGTAATAAAGAGAACATTTTAGAACAATTTTTTTATTAGTTCCAAGTTCTCTTCTTCAAATTATAATTGATTAATTTATAATAATAGAGTTTAATAAAGGAATTAGAATTTATAATATGGTTTAATTTTATTTATATTTTATTTCTAGGTACTAATACCCCAACTTAACACAGTGGAAATAATATATAATTTTATTCCTGGTTTTTAAAGTATATTTTAATTGTACTATACTTATTATTTTATATATAAACAATCGTTTTGTTTATTTCCGGACATGGTTTTGTTTTATATTATTTGACGATTATTGTTATTTTCATATATGGAATTATATTTATAAACATTAGTTCTGAATATAATTATCTTGGATAAATATTAAGTATTAGTTATTTGAAGAGATTTACTAGGGGTCTTTAATTCCTCAACTGGATTATTTATTACTAATCACTTATTTTATAATTCCCATCAAATAGAACTCAAGGCATCAATTTTACATTAACCCTACTATTGCAAATTAATAAATGCTAACAGAACTTGAAAAAAAAAGCATAAATGGCTTCGAAGACATTAAAAAACTTGGTTAATTGAGGTACTGCCCGTCCCGAATTTTTCTATGTATGAATTCCGGGTCATTAAATATTTTGCCAGGCCTGGCCCTTTATATTTTTTAAGAAAATTTGCTTATGATTATTATACAGTGTACCAGATTGATCGAAAACACTTCCATATTTTTAAATTTATTTGAAAATAAAATTATTTGACTAGCAAAAAATTGTTAAAATAACATATTTATATATTCTTATCAATTTTTATAAGTTAAATAATACAAACGAATTAAAAAAAATATGGAAATATATTAAATCTGCCTATATAATTCCGATTAATATTAAATTTGCGAAAAATTTTCCTGTGTTTATAAATATAAAATAAAAATTAATTAAAAATATTTAATAATTGAGTGACATTTCCTAAATGTAAACATTTTTTTATATTTATTTATTTTGATTTTTCTAAATTGTATTTTTTTACTAATTTAAAAAAAAATATCTAAAAAGCATGTGCATAAAGAATATATTGAGAAAGAACATTATGAAAATTAAAAAAAAATAAACATTAAAAAATTTCATACTGTTTCGGTAAGGCTATAATCGTGATACGTGATAAAAGCGTTTTCGCCCTCTGGTTGTGGATACAACAGAGCTACGCTAAGTTTTTCTCAAAAATCCATCAAACTGGATAGTTAATTAAGGGGAGAAAAATGTGAGCCCTTCACGTACCTGTACGCGCAACAGTCCGAGAACTGTTGCTTAAACGTCTATAGGCTAATAAACAAAAAGAAATGGGCAAAACAAAAGCCTATACCCAAGAACTGCAAAAATAATTTAATTACTTTAAGGGTGGGTGGTGGCTAATTTTAAGTTTAACATCTAATGTAAGCCTTGATAATTACTATCAATAATTGAGAATGTGTTCATATAAATTGAGATTAGAATTTATTCAAAATAAGAAAAAGCTAATGGGTTTACCGCAAATTGTTTAAATAGGTGAAAATTCCAGTGAATAGGCAAAAACTAGTCAGCAATAGGTTTATGACTATCCAGCAATGACCACCACACAACAAAGGTTCTTTTTTTCTTTTCCAGAGAAACAAAATACTCTATGGAGTGATAGATAGATTATATAGCGAAAAAGGTCTTTGATAATGATAAAGATATGAGAGAAAGGAACTATGACGCAGAAATAGGAACCAGCTCCGTAAGTTTTAGGAAATAGAAAAGTAATTGTTGGCCAGGATTAACAAAAGGCATTATGGCTTGATTGTTATATGATAGTCTATCACTCACGGAAAGACTCTACCAACAAACATAATTACAAACCTCGCCACCCCCTGTCGACTGGTTTCTCCATAAATGAAATAACAAGTGGTCAAAGACTAAGGGAAAACAAAGCTCCGGGGCTAAATAATATCACAGCAGAAAAACCAAAAATAGCACCTATAACAATATCTCGCTACCTATTTGCCCTCTTTCAACAAAATATGGGAGAGCGGAACTACTGCAGTGGGATGGAACAAATCCTACCTAAGTAACTACCCAAAAAACTAAGACCACAGAAATTAAAGGGTTACTGAGATATAGCCATCACATCCTGTAGCATGGGAAATTTTTTTTTTGGTTCACTCAAAAAACCACAAGCATATCACCTACACCGAATCTCCCCCCCCCCTACCCCCAAATACATAAGTATATACAGGCCAAGAAAATAATATACTGGAGCCAAAAATTAATTCAGAAAAATAATCATACAGAAAAAGTAAGTAAAAACCCCCTTCTACTTTACATTTGTAAATTATAGTAGAGCTATTGATAATATTAACCATGCAGCTTCATTGTCAGAAAAGGAAAGACCCCAACATCTTCCAGATCCAGAAAACCACTAATACATGTTTGGATGCTTCGAAATCAATGACGAAGAATATCTCCTACCTCCAAGGTAAAAAAGGAGTAAAACAAGGCTAAACTCTTGCCACTCCTAAATAAAAACATAAAAATAAAAATAAAAGAGAAACACTGGGAACGGCCAATGTATTATATGTAGACTCCAATTAAGATGTAATGTTTTAAAAAAGAAAAAAGATAAAGACGTTAAATCTAGCTAACTAACAATAATTAAGAAAAATAATGAAATGAATAAAAAAAAACAATTTTCCTCCTTATAATTATATATAGTTATATATATTATTGGCTATAGTTTAATTTAAGAAAAGCAACAAATAAGATATATTGATGAATAAAATAAGGGGCGGGAAGGGGGGGGGGTGTTATGTGTGTTAAAGGAAGTAAGAGGGAGAAAGAGTTTCAAATAAACACTTTTTAAATTTACATAAATGAAAACTATGAGGCAAACTTTAAGCCTAGAGTGAGCCAAGCTTTTGGTAACACTGATTATTAAACATATGCTAAACAAATAAGGAGTGCATATTAGTACATTTTATTGTTTTATTATGTTTGGTAGGGATGAATTAAAAGAGGAAAATTATTGCTAAATAAGACTAAAGTTGTCAAAATTAGCACCATACCAGAATAGAGAATATAAAAGTTCATTTGGTTTGCGTTAATATTTGGCGCCTTACCTTACTTATTAATTTTTCAATTTTTTATAATAATTTTTATTTGTAATTAAATTAAATTTCATCCGACTAGTCTGAAGTCTAAACAGACCGGAAATAGACTTAATTAGTATTCCAACCCCAAAAAGGTAAACAAATCATAAGCAAAATAATAACTGATATCACGCCTTAAAGCGGAAGTCCTTCTGGAAGCATTAACTTTAAAACTTATATAAATAATTAAGGCGTATTTAGAATATTTGTTTCAACTACTTTGTAGATATTTTAAAGAAAAACGCACTATTAGTAAAATAGGAAAAATGGCTAAGATTGGCATCATGCTAAAACAAAAATTATAGAAGCACCGAAAATCTGAATCCTCCAATATATAGGGGAAACCAAGGCTAGTCGTCGCAAGGGGCTTGTTGGCTCAAAGGATTTTATTTTAAAACCAGTAAAGTTTAAAATTTGAAATTAGTTCTAAAATAGAATTCTATAATATCCATAATTGGGGATAAAAATAATTTATAATATTTCCCTATTTAAATTTTTACCCGTTATGACATGTTTTTGACGTAAAAATTACAATATTTTCACTTAATATTATCAAGTTGTATTAAAAAATTAAAAGTTTAAACATGACAAAATGAACATTGTATGAAAGTTAAATAGCTATTTTAATATTTGGTAAAGTTTCAGATTGATATATAATGCTTAAATATATGTTAAGATCAAATTAGTAATATTAACACCATTGATGTTAGTAGAATAGTGGCTAGTCGGCGCAATCAGTGGCCCCTACAATGGGGGGGGGGTTCGAAGCACCTGCTTCAGTAATTTGAGTGGGGGTACTTTTTTTAAACTTTAAAAAAATTTTTTTTTTTTTAATTTTCTTTATTATTTAATTCTTTTACTGTTTTGTTACATCCATCATGATCAAGTTATTTCTGGTTTATAAATGTAATAATAAGATACCCCCCCCCCCCCCAACTTAATATTTAATTTAATATATATTGACGGAAATTTTTCTAATTTTTTTTTAAGCATAATAGGAATAGATAGTAGTATTCATATTTTAATTTAAATATCTTATCTTCCCTCCATCTCTTTTCTTAGGAATAAAATGATCCCATCAATATTGTTGGAAAAAGAATTGACAAATTTATAATTGATAAATATCTAGAATTAGGAGCTCTTCAACCTACACATTATTTATTCCCCAAAGATAATAATAATAAAAACAGATCCTTTAATGAAAGCTTTTATGAAAAAACTAATATTAACAATAGCAAAATTGTTAGAAATTGGATTACTTATAGTATTAAAATGAATAAAGTTTTTTGCTTAACATGTCTCTTATTTGGAGGTCCACATACAAATTCAAAATGGACATGTGAAGGTCTAGATAAATGGCAGAATATTAATCGTGATATTATTCTACATGAATCTTCACAGGCACATATGATGGCCGATTATGGAAGGCTATCTCACAATAAAAATTCGATATTAAAATTTATAACACCCCAGAAAGAATATGTAGATAATAACCATTCTATCATAAGAATTATAATAAGAATCTCGTAACCAAGCCTTCTGGGGGAACAGGCAACAAGAAGACAATATGATGGCCCTTATTAAGCTTATTGCAGATTCTGAACCTGTACTAAAAATGTATATACAACAAAATGAAGAAAGAAAAAGGGATAAAAAAAATAAGGGATTAAAAACGAAATTATATTCAAATCTATTTTCAAATAATAACATAAATATTCTCATTGAAACCATGAAAAATATGGTTATAAAAAAAATTCAAAATGAGATTACATTTAACAGGTGCTTTTCAATCATAGTTGATTCGAAATCAGAAGCAATAGCTTTGATAGTAAGATATGTTGAAAATAGTGAGACGCCGAAGCCGAAAGACTGATTGACATATATTGTACGGGAAATACCACAGGTCTCGATATTAAGCATAATATAATATCCAAACTCGGCTCGATGAATTTACCCCTTGAATTTGTAGTTGGGCAAAGTTATGATGGCACCTCAAACATGAGTAGAAGAATCAATGGTGTGCAGGCCTTGATTAGAGCAGAGGCGCCAAAGGCAGCTTTTATTTGGTGTTATTGTCATCGATTAAATTTAATCATTCTTCAATTATGCCAATCAATTAAAGAACTTTGAAATGTTCTAGGAATACTATATGTGTTGAGGGCAGTTTTAACAAATTTAAAGGATTCTGAAGATCCTGCCACTTCCACTATGGCTAGTGCTATAGTCTTTAGAATAGAAAAATTTGATTTTATCTTATCACTTTGTGTTTTGGATAAAATATTGTTGATAACAAGTTTGGCTTGTACAAAATTGCAAACCATTTTGAAGGATATATGGTTTGCAATAAATCAAATTCAATTGGCAAAAGTTTGCTTGATTGATTTGAGAAGTATAATATAAATTATTGTCTTAATTATTTTTTAATCTAATAGATAATAACACTGAATTTTTGGATGTTTTTTCAAAGGCACAAGATTTTATGAAAGAGAGAAATCTATCTTTTGATTTTGAAAGTTCTAGACTTCAAACATTGCATTCCAAAAAGGAAAGGTATATATACTTTCATCATTAAATTTAAAAATTTTTTTAACTTTAAAATAGGTGTGTTATATGCTGCACTTCCTTCAACCTCATGTACTGCCGAAAGAGTCATGAGTACAATTAAATTAATTAAAACAAGACTTAGTTGTACCATGAAAGATTCATTTCTCAATAATTTAACCATATTATCAATGGAAAAAAATTTATTTAAACAATTAAATATTGATGAAATTATAAATTCGCTTTCTCTTACCCTAATTTATCTAAATTATTAATTTAAAAATAATATTTAAAAGTACATTTTTTTGCATTATTTATATTTTATATTAAAAATTGATGCAATAAAAATTATTTTTGGAATTTATGGGTGTCATAAAATAATTATCATTTTTTCGAGGGGGGGGTACTTTTCAGAGGGGTATTCTGCTTCATTCGCTCAGAAAGTGTAGTGGCCACTGGGCGCAATACAATAGTCAATTTTTATTATATTATTATGGTACCCAAATATATATGCAAAATTCAAAATAGTAAAATTTTTACTAAAAAAAGATTATGAAGAAACTATAAAACTGTATGAAAATGATATCTCATTAAGAAAAATACCATTTATTACAGGTTAAAATATAATATTTTATAAATGTAATATAAATAATAATTATTATATAATTATATTAATGTGATTGATTTTTTATAATACATTTCAATTTTAATATAATATCAGACCTAAATAAATATCTTGCAAACTAAAATCTTCATATACATATTGTGATAATATATTATATATTGTCACAGATATTATATATATTGCATATATAAATTTTAGCCTGATAATAAGATCAATAATTTAAATTAATTATATCTAGCAGACAAATATAATATAATATATATATATATATTTTAATTGACAATATAATATGATTCAAATTAATACATTTTATTAGTTATGAACATTATAGCATATAAATTTTAGCCTGATAATAATATCAATATATTTAAAATGAATTTTATCTAACAAACAAATATTTATATATATATCTATTTTAATTGACAATATAATATGATTCAAATTTATTCATTTTATTGATTCAAATTTATTCATTTTATTGGACATAAACATTTTAGTTATCAGATTATATAGCCTGATAATAAAATCAAATGATGTTATATATTTAAATATTGAATTAGATAAATTTTGAGTAAATTTATTATTAATAAAAAATTAACATTAATAAAAGATGTGTGTATAACATGTAAACAGGATTATAAAAGTTTTCATAATTTTGAAGATTGGTTTCAATGTAGAATGGTTCTCGGTCAAAAAAGATTGTTATTTTATTTGTTATAATTGTAATAGAATATTATATAAATAAAATATCATAGTTATATATTAAAATCAGGAAAAAATTTTTTTTGTCCCATAAGAAGCCTAATAAACCACTTGATTCGACTAGCCCCATCGATGATCCGACTAACCATGGGTTCGGGGCTACTAGGTTAAAAAATGACTTTTACTAAAACCTTTCTAGATAAATATTTATTAAATATTTAAAAAAATATAACAGTATATATTTATAGGTAGATGTTTGAGTATCTATTGTAAGATCTTATATGATCATTATTTTCGGAGCTATGATGATTTTGACAAAAATTGCGCCGACTAGCCCTGGTCTCCCCTACTATTTGCTAATTTATCAATCAGTTTTTTCGATAGTTCAAACAGATACTACTTATAAGCCAAATTAAAACTGTAACGGCAGTCTTAGACTGAGTTTTAAATATCTGATTAAAATTGCTATTTAAAAATTAATTACATCTAAATAGGGGAGAGCAGGGTTAGTCTACGCAAGGGGCTTGTCGGTTTAGAGGATATTATTTTGCAACCAGTAAAGATTATAAATTAAAATTTTGTTCTAAAAAGATTTCTATGATATCCATATTTGGGGAAGAAAATAATTTATAGATTTTTATTTGTTATGACATGTTTTTGACGTGAAAATTACAATATTTTCACTTTACATTATTAGGTTGTATTAAAAAACTAAAAGTTTAAACATGACAAAATGGACAATATATTAAAGCTAAAACTCTATTTTATTATTTAGGAGTTTCAGATTGATATGTAAGGCTTAAAATGTTAAGATCATATTAGCAATATAACCAGTATTAAAACTTAAAATGAGTTTTGCTTTTCAAAAGATTTGGAATGTTCGAAAGAAATCAGAGAAGATTTATATCTGAAAGATGAAATACAAAATTTTGCAGAGCCTGTCTAGCCCCTTTTGAAATAAAAAATTAAGATTAAGACAAAATTTGCCTCAAAGGAGTAATAGAAAAGATCAATCATTCCATTTAGTCTCATCAATCTTAAGTCATGGTTCAAATGAAAGGAATAATTACGAATTTGGGGAGATTTAAGAATATGAATATGCATTCTTACCCATATCACGAATATTTTTAAATTAAAGTGGCGTTAACATAAATTTAAATATATACCACTTCCATTTGGTATATCTTTATCTCCTGCAAAATTAAAATGGCCAATTGATAATTTATTAAAGTGGTTTGAAGGAGCAGTAGTTTATTTGCGTCATAATTCAGTTACTTTTATTTGTTACTAGGGAAATTGATTAAAGAATCAGGCTCTAAATATTAACACAAACCTGAAAGTTATACCTTCTATATTCTCCGTTGTGGCTAGATATAATTTTGCCAATTTTTATTTTTTACCAATTTAACCCACCTTTAAAATATCTACCAAACAGATAAAAATGTTCTAATAAAGTTCTCTTAATGGTTTGGCAAAACATTAAGATTATTCTATAAACTTGCCTAACCTTAACCTAAAAAACCTGGCCCAAATAATAAACTTGTATTAAAAGAGTATCGACCCACAGTTTCGAATTGTGTTTATTCTTATACCTTATGTCACCTTACGAAAGGCTGTAGAAAGGTAATAGCGAAGTAATTTTTTTGTATAAAATAAATAAATCTAAGTTTCTTCTAACAATCAAATTAGTTGCACATCATATATGTGTCCTAACAAACCATGCAATGAATGATTATGTATGATTATCTTCTTCTAAAATTAATTATTTAGATTAATAGGCAAATTGAAATTGAAATTATGGTTATAAAAATTAAAATTTATGAAAATTTAATATTTGCCATCTTACCCCGAATAGATTGCTATCTTATTCAGGGTCGTTGGTAAATAGCAAAAGGACTATTTTTACTTAAACCTTAATAGTGCCCATAGTCTAATGATGAGGCTATCTATTGGTATAATTAGTTTCATCTAATATTATAAAATTAAAATTTTATCGTAAAAGAGCAAATCACCTGCCGTATGGCCCCTGTCTCCATATAAATGATATTTTAAAATTCAAATGTTGAACATACAGATTATTAAACAAAATATTACATATAATAAACCGGTAAGGTATTTATAAAAAAATATATGCTTTCATCTAATTGAGCTTCAGTATTTTTGATGCCAAATCTATGTGTATATATGTGAAAGGAAGGGCTAGCCCATTCAATTAATTGTCGGAGGCTCAACTTTTTATTTACCTTTTTATTCTTCTTTAGAAGAAAATTTTATTTGTGTAAGTGCTAATGAATTTAGTGTATATTTTATAATATAATTTTACTGATCCTATAATAATATCTGTCATGGTGTCAGTTGAGATATGTGAATATCAAATTCATATAGCTCTGTTTTTAACTCTTTAAACCAGGCTCGTAAGTAGCGGAAGAGGGGGAAAAAATCCTATCCCACCCCCCAGCCAATAAACCCAGCTGCTGCCTAAAATATTTTTCTTCCAATTTACATTTATTTTTAAATATACAGTAGAAATAAATATGCTACTTATTTATTCTATAATTAATATCGATTTGAAATTTTCCGTGGCGTTATATTTATCTACCATTTTAAAATTTATCAAGTCATTTAAAACTTTTCACTTCAAAAACTAAAGTAAAATGTTCAAAATATTACATGATATAATTGAGACTAAGAATAGCTGAAAGCATTTATTGGAACTTAAGGAAATTAGGGTAGACGAATTTCATAAAGTATGTCATTGTTGAGTGAAAAACAGAGTTCTATGAATTTATTATTTATCTACCTCTTATCGCAGCAAGACAAGCCTATGGTTCCAATATTAATATAATATCAGTGGAAGAATACCATAGATTAAATCTTTTTATTCCCCTTTTGGAAACTTCGAAAACAAAAAGAATTACTTAATTAATCAGGCAGCACTTGAAAATCTGTGGTTATATAAATCTCGAGGCCTGGCAAACTACTTAATCACATTTTAAAATTAAATACACCAGAAGGTTAAAATTTTATCCTAATATAGCTTTTATTAGTTTACATCTATAGAAAAAATCTTATGAAAAAATTCAAAAGATTTTTATATAATTTTAATTTTTATTAAACTGTATCATCATTTATATATAAATCAAATTCTATAGCAAAGTTTTTGCACTCTTTTATAATTTGAGCAAATTATATGAGTATTTATTATGTCTAAATATTATTTCAATCATGATTAGTAAATTTAGAGCTAGCGGGGCTTGCTAAACCATACCCGTCAATCCATTTGAATGATATATAAGCAGAGTTGTTAACGCTCCTTTATAAAAGTAGCTAGCTGCCGCTCCCGCTCCTACCTTCTCAAAAGGAGCTAGCTCCCGCTCCCGTTACTACATTTTTAAAAGGAGCTAGCTCTCGCTTCAAGTAATGGGGTGGCACTCCATACCCGCTCCTTTAATTTTCATTTATTTTAGAAGGTATACGAAACAAAATCATATTTTTTTATCAAAAAGCTTTATTTATATTAAATGATCTATCAAAATATTTATAACCTTTTATTAGCTTTTAAAAGTAATAAATTTTCTAAATTAGAATCTAAAAAACATCCACGCCTTTCCTCTAAGACCTCTTTTGCAATATTAAATAGGCGCTCTACAGGAGCACTAGAGGGAAGCGGGGTATTGTATTTTATAAAGATATTTTTTTAATTCAGGGAATTTATCAAAAATTGTAATTTTGGCATTATTATTTAAAAAATATTTGTCCAATATATTATCTTCCTGATGATCAATTTCATGGAATCCAAAAAAATCTTCCAAATCATTTTGTATTTAAATGAAAGATTTTTTACTTTTAGATGCTTTTTTAGATTGAAGCTGCTCACTTTAAAAATAAGGCATTTTGTCCTTAAATTTGTTTGATCATTTGGATCAACATCTTTTAGAAGTTTAAAATATTTTTTGTATGATGGAAATATTCGATTTCTTCATCTATGATCTCTAAATCTATAATTAGTTTTTGTTATATATCTATAAAATGAATATAAATATGACTTACAAGATTTTCCAAAAAATTTTCAATATAAAAAGGAAAAACTTGATGTTTAATATTTAAAATGATTAGATGAAAATCCAATGTAAAACTCAGCTAAATATTTAATAATGGATAAATTTAAATAAAATAAAATTTCATTTTTATTGAATTTTAATTAACAATTATTATTAATATTTATAAAATAATTTAATTTATACATTAAATTTAAAGGAGCGGTGGAGCGGCGCTCCTCCACTCCCCAGGTGTTTTTGAAAAAATGAAGTCCTTAACAACTCTATATTTTAGTAATTATTACATTATACAATATGGTGCGAAAATACAAATCCAATAAAATTACAAAAGTATATTAATGATTATCTAGAAGTATATCAAAATTGATAATTCGATAATATAATGTAGTTTGGCTATTAAGGTAAATGAAGATTGTAAATCAACAAGGATCACTAGCCAACTATCAGGGCCGTAGCCAGGAAAGGAGGGCCAACTGCTTACTTGAGGGGGCCACTATTTTTTTAAAATAAAACAAATAATTAAACATTCATATAAATTTTTTGCTATTTTTATTAAAAATTTATTAATGTATAAATATGAATAAAAATTAATACTATAATATGAATATATACAAAATAATACTATAATATAATACGACGATTTTTATTTTTAAATTTTAACCAGGGATGTGAACCCATCGACAAAAAAAAAGGGTCCGGGTCCGGGTTCGGGTCCGGTAATAAATTTAAAAAGGACCCGGGTCTAGGGTTCGGGTCCGGGTTCAGAGGAAACATAAAAATAATGATTCAAAATAAGACTTTTTTTCATTCATTTTTTATTATACTTCAATATATACACATTTATAATTCGAAATGAGATAATTTATATTTTAAATATTTTATTCAATCGCACAATCTGATACCTTCTAAAATATCATTCTTCCAGATTTCCACGTAAATTAGTCAACGATGAAAATCCACGTTCTACGCTTACCTAAAATAGATAGTCATTTTTATAATACATAAATTATTGTCCTTGTGTCGCCGGTACAGCCATGACGATTCTAGAAATGGTATATAATTCTGGATATATTGAAGAATTTTCCTCCCAGAATTTTAAAATGTTTGCATCTCTATTTATTCTCATAACTTCCGAGAACTTTTCTATTAAAGATACAATAGATATTTTTTGCTCCTTTCTATCAGATGATAATTTAATTTTTTTTTCTCTATCTAATAGTAAAATTTCCAGATCATCAATATCGTTATCATTATCTTTGTTATCGCTACAACCAGTAGATATTGTTGTAACCACCAATGTATTGTAAATAATAGAGTTTTGGATATGACATATATCTTCAAGATGGTCTATAGCCATTTGTTTTTGCTCACTACTTAATAAAACCTGATATCGCGGGTCTAAATATATCGAAGCATATACAAACTATTTTGTAAATATTCTTGCTCTCTTATTTTCGTATTTTCTAATACTTCATTTGAAAAAGAACTTGTTAATCTCCCTAACTCTAATCGACATCTTAACCATATGCCATAAAAATCCGATAAACATAATTGTTCAGCTTGCACACTTAATGTTGTTATTTTTAAAGGAACCAGCACACTAGTAAGCTCTTTTACTTGATTCCAATCATCTTCTGACAAAATGATTTCACATACTCCTATGATAAAATCATTACAGAAATCTTTCAAACTTAATAATCGCTCTAGCATCATACATATAGAGGACCAACGTGTTGTGCAATCTAAAATTGCCATTTACCTTTTCATGGATTTTAATATTCTAACAATTGTGGGAGTTCTTAAATATTTTACAACATCCCTTGCTTTATCAATTATAGTTTTAAAGTGACTATTTTTTAGGGAGATTCCACGAAAAAAATTAATAAAATTATAAAAATTTTATATTATTTTTTAAAAATTATATTTTTACATTAATTTTAAAAAAAAAAATTTTAATAAAAATTTTTAACATCCTGAACCCTTGGACCTTCCACTTTTTAAAAGGGTCCGGGTCCGGGTTCAGCCAAAATACGAGCGTCCAAAATGAATTAAAGGATAAATTTTGTGTTATTTTTTTTCATAAGCCATCAATACTAAATTTTGCGTACGTTGATCTTCCTTCGAATCTCTAGTGCTCGATGGAACTCTCTTGTAGAGAAAGAGGCCACACAGGAAACCGTTGGTACCCTAATGATGATGGCTGCTGAGTAGCATTTATACAATTCTTTATATATGCATGATGATATTTTTTTTATACATAATATTTAGGATATTTTTTTATTTTAGGTATTCCTAGATCAAATTTTATGAGATATTAGAAGAAATAGAAAGTGAAAAATTTGCAAGAAAATAATAGTAAAAAAAATTATTCACAAAAATGTCTTTGTCTGGATTAAATACAACATCATAAGAGCGAAGAGTGGTACCAAGGCAGAATGTGTTAAGGATGGGAACATGGTACATGTTCAAACTTCGAAAATTTTTTTATAAGTCCAATATGTTTTTATAACCAAAATTAAGTTTCAATTTTTATATATATAATTACCCGCCGATAAAATAACGAAAATATTTCTAAAATATCCTAAACCATTAGTTTTTTAGTCTATGATGAATTGATATGCATTTTTATTTATTAATAATGATATATATAGGAAATTGTTCAAAATATCATATACCCTTTAAGTAATTTGCCTGGGCTTGTTGAACAAAATTTCCACTTTTACAAAAATAAAATTTAAAAAATATGATTATATTCTTAGATTTTTTTTAAAAGGCACCATTTACAGAGTATAGTTTCAGGTATCTATTCATACCGATTTTGCAAATCGGTTCGATTAACACCAGTCTCCCCTAGTATTGTTAAATGGCTCGGTTTGAGCCAATTTTTAAAAACCAGAAAAATATTGCTTAAACCTCGAGATTTTGCTAATAGATGTCCAAACTAGTGGTCTGCAATTAGCGGGCTTTAGATAAAAAGCCCAAATTTTTTTAAACTTCCCTCCAGTTTATAATTTTATTTTTAAAATCTACCCGCCCACCTATTTATCTATAAATTTGTTCAACCCGCCCACCTAATATTCAAAAATTATTTAAATGACTGGTTTGCCCTTTATTTATTTATTTTAATGTATTTTAAATCAAACATATATAATATGCCATATTAAGAAAATTAATATATTATTTTTAATACAAATTGAAGTCTGTTCTGCTCATTTCACCTAAAAAATTCCAAAAATTTACCCGTATATTGCTTTAAATTATTTTTAATCCGTCCGTCATCCGTTGCTAATATTTTGGAAAATCCGATCTCGCCCGCCCGAAGCATCGGGGGCTAGGGTGGGTTAAAAATCTGCCCATTGTAGACCTCATTTCCATATGTGAGCAAAAGCTTCAGGTTAGAATATTTTCATGGATAATATATTGGCTTAGTCGCTTTAGAAATCGGCTCGAATTGAGCCATTTAACAACATTACAAAGAAGTAGTATATCTCTGAAAATAGATTGGATAGGTGTTAGTCCTTCTTATATAATATACATAGAGAGTTAATTACCAAGCACTGATGAAATCATTGAAAAATTAGCTCAATCCCAAGAATATTGAATTTTTATTATAAATTTATTATAAATTTATTTACTTATTTATTAATTATATTTTTTACTATTTATACTAATGTCGTTAAACGGCTCGATTTAAGCCGATAAAACGGCTAACTCAAAATTTTAGTTACAAAAATATTGTATAAGCCTTGAAATTTCGCTAATAGATGTCCAAACCTTTATGCCATCTTAAGCAAAATCGTCAAGCTTGCGTTATAATTTCTTGGATAAAATATTGAGTTCGCCGTTTTTAAAAATCGATTCAAATCAAATCGAGCAATTCAACAACAGTAGTTACTAGTCATGATAAACTTACGAAACTTAAGTTATTCTTAAATGACTCTAGAATAATTTTTATAATTAACCCCCCCCCCCTCCCCAAAGTGAATTTATGCGTACACACCTGCTTTGAACTCAAAATTACATAATTTATGA
This sequence comes from Gordionus sp. m RMFG-2023, assembly GCF_954871325.1. Taxonomy (NCBI): domain Eukaryota; kingdom Metazoa; phylum Nematomorpha; class Gordioida; order Chordodea; family Parachordodidae; genus Gordionus; species Gordionus sp. m RMFG-2023. The sequence continues at coordinate 22,067,586 of NC_088777.1, forward strand.
AATTTTTTTATCAACATTTGACTAGACTAATTATTATAGCTCAAAAATACCTATCTGCTATTTTTATATCTTCCTTTTTTATATATTTAGAATTTTATATTCCATTATTAATTTTATATTTATGAAAATTAGAGTAGCCAAAAATGGTTTAACTGATAGAGGAAAAGCCTTGAAAATGTATTATTATTAAAATAAAATGAAAAAATTTAGTATTAATGTTATTTTGTAAATATTACATTAATAAAATATGAGTGTTTGATCAGGGTTCCAACCAGGGTTGCCAGGTCAAAATTTCCAAATTGCGGGAAAAATTTGGTGTATTGCAGGTGAAATATGAAAATTGCGGGAGTGAAAATTGTAGTAGAAATATAAAAATTGCTAGGAAAAATTTTTTATCCGCCTATTAATTTTTATAATAATTATTTTAAAATACAAAATCGATAACTATTTTCAAAATAAAACAGAACTATTTTTCAATATAAAATAGGTAGGTAATTATAGTACGAGACAAAAAAATTTAAATACTATCTTTATTACTAAAATAACATCTTGATTTATTAAAATATATTAATTTTATAAATAAAACGAGCGATCTTAACATGATAAAATTTTATAAAAAACAAACGATTTTAATTTTACAATGTAAAAAATATAATTTAGCAAATGTCCCGCAAAACTACCGCAATTAGAAATCTACCGTGTGTTTGTTGTATAACATTATAGGGATATGCGCTTAATTATCACATATCACGTTTTAATACTTAATAAGGTAATATTGTTATTTCAATGATAATTTTTTATTTATCATAGTTCAATAACATTATTATTATAATCAGTGCAGGGGAGTGTATCTACATCTATTGCAAAAAAATATTCTCCAAAAATAAGAAATAATACAGATGCAACTACAGTTGCGGCAATGGTATATACTTATCATGTAGTACAACATTCACAGAGCTATTTATCATCAAAATATGAGTAGAATCTTTTCCCCATAATATTTAACGACTCCGAGATATATGAAACCTTTACTTGTAGAACAAAAATGAGAAAGGCTATTATCAATGTTTTAGGATCTGAATCCAGGAGGTCAATTTTTGACGATTTCAAAGATGTGCACCTATATGCAATTCTAACAGATGCATCTAATAAGGGAAATATTAAAACATTTCCCTTGATCCTCCTCTATTTCAATAATATTAAAGTCGTTTCAATAAAACTATTAAATTTTTCCGCTCAAATAGTGAAAAATCCAAAGACATAGCTAACCATAGAATGGACAGTTAAAAATTGACAATAAATTATTGCTAAAAATTTATTAAAATGTTTAAATATTTTAAAAATACCTATAGACCTTGATGTCTTTTTGAGTAGATTGTAATGCTCTCTATTTTTGATTTGCCAGATATTCAAAATATTAATTTTACAATGTAAAAAATATATTTATTTTATGAGAATGTATAAATAAGATTTTATAAAATAAAAAAAAAATGTGGAAAATTAAATAGTTATAATGTTAATTATATTTTATTTGAGATTTAAATAATGGAACTAAACGTTTATTGAGATATTTATAAAATTCTTGGCATGACATTATATTTTGTTTAACCTTTAGCTCGGCCTCTAATGTTGTTAAAGCAATTCGATTTCTCTCCTTTCCCTTGGCAGCAGGGTTTCGAACCGAACCGCCAAACCGGATTGAACCGTTATAATTTTCTGAACTGTAACTTTAACCGAACCGTTATAGAGAAAATATAAAAAGAGCGAACCAAACAGTTATAAATATTTTGAGCCGGGTTTTAAAAAATAATGAATTTTAAATTATTAACCTAAATTTTAATTTTCCTTGGGGGCATTTTTTAAATTGGTGAGTTTTTTTCAAATTAAATATTTTTATATTATCAAAATTATATATGAATTAATACCAAGTTTATTGTTTTTTTCTTTAAATACTTAATTTATTAGAGATTAGGCAAATTATCTGTTAATTAGATAAGATATCTTAAAATCACACATAATTATTCTTGGCTAAATTAACAAGTTTATTTATATAAGTTATTAATAAGCTTTTATAATAATACTTGCTAATAATTTAAGAAAAAATTAAATAATTCTACTATTGATAACTAACATCTAATAGAAATCAAGTACTTTTTACATTCATTTTTATATTATATGGTTTATTTTTTATCTCATTATAAAAACTTGGATCATAGAATTTAAATGACAATAAATAAAATGGTCAGCAATATTTATTGATATAATAATTTTTTATTTATAATCATATTGTTTTTTTAAATTCAGAATTCTAATATTCATTTAAGTCATTATAAATTATTTATTATTAAAATAATATTTTTAACATTTGAAGAAAGAGAGATCGCCAGAAAACATCTTTATAAAACTTGGAACTTGATACAAAGTCTAAATAATCAGAATATTGAAATTCTAAATACTATGCCTACGTGTTCGCATTCGAAAGATAATTTGGATGATGATTTTGAAGATTTATTAAAGTCGCATGAAAGTCTTAATAAGAATAATTCTCAGGGCATTGAAAAATTATGATAAATGTATAGAAATAGAATATATAATTCGGTCATTTGATAATATAGAGAGATTAGAAAAAGATACTAATCTTTTGAATTATTGGGAAAATGTAAAGAATAATATGCCACAACTTTATAAGTTAGCTATAACTGTGCTAACAGTTCCAGCTACGTAGGTATCCGTAGAAAGAGCATTTTCTAGCCTTAAGTTTATACTCTCTGCGCAAAGAACTAAAATCCTAATATTAGAAAATATTTTAGTTATCCGTTCTAATTCTCTTTTTAAACATAAATAGTATACATTTTATTATATTAATGCGTTATTTTATTCATCATTGTATTTACGCATGTTTTTTTTTATCTTTTTTATTTATGAAATAAAAAATATTAATTTGTCTAATTTATATTTACTAAGTTTAATAAAAAATATCTATTAGATTATCATGGTTAAATTAAATAAGAAATTATAATAAAAAAAATTTTTCTCTAAAATTAATAATATATACATGGTTAATGATTAATTTTTTTTAAAATCAAATTTATAAAAACCGGAACAAACCGAAAAGAACCTTTATAAATTATAAACCGAACCGATATGAATTTTTTTTTAAAAAACCGAAATGGAACAAAACTTTTATAAAATTTTAAACTAAAAACCGGAACGAACCGAACCATTATGCTTAACGGTTCGAAACCCTGCTTGGTAGTCCTTATCAGGCTAAAAATGTGCTCCGATAGAATGAGGTAAGGAGAAAACATACTCGCCTATTTTTTCCAAGCATGGGGATTTATCGTTATTACGAATTCCACCCATTTCTCCTTTGCTTTTATACCATCAAACTTTAAGTATTCTGGCAATTAGAGAGAATTACTATCTCAAACAAGACATCAATGTCTATCGGTATTATTAATATATTTATTAAATTACAAAACCATCAATGAGAATTTTTTTGATATGGGTACCCCACAAAAGCTAATTTTAATATCGTTGACTGAAAGTCTTCATTCTTGGTCTGGATGGGCATGACTTAGTCTGGGATAGTGATGTTAAAAGTTACTTTTGAAACATAACTAGTTACAGTTACTAGTTACATTGGCAAAAACATAACTAGTTACAGTTACTAGTTACATTTTTACAAAAGTAACTAGTTATTAGTTACAGTTATTTTCAAAAGTAACTAGTTACTTACTTTATACATCCTTCATATGCGCATTATTTATTTATTGACATTTATTTAATATAAAAAAAAACAAAGTATAATCAGTTATTAAATAATATACAATTTATTTATATAAAAAATATCGCAAAATTGAATATTTACATCGAATACAAAAATATATATTTGCATTGAAAAAAAACATTTATTTTTCATAAAAATTAGAATCTAATAAATGTTTATTTGCTTTTAACAACAAATTAATTTCAAAGTTATTATCTAGAAGACGTGCTCGTTTATCTCCAAATATGAGCTTACCTAGACTGAACAAGCGCTCTACGGGAGCACTTGATGTTAGAACAACATTATATTTAATAGAGTAATTTTAACTTTGGAAAATCGTTATATAAAGAAAACGTGTTGTTATTCGATTTGATAAAGTTTTCTATAAGTTCATTATCCAGAATATTTTGGCGCTTTAGGTCAAAAAATCCAACTACATCAAGTGATGTTGGTTTTGAGCATGATTCATTCGTCTGGGATTCACTCTGAGGTATTAAGGTATTTATTAAATTTAAAATTTCCTCCTTTTTTGCTTTATTCCTTTCTTGCCTAATCCAAGGCCAGTCAGTTTTAAATAAAGGGTGAAGAATTGAAGCAATGATGTTGTCATTATCATAAAGATTATTAAACCTATAACATGATATTATTAATTTATAAATAATTATTTGATTTAAGTTACCTTTTTTCAATACTAGCTAATATAGTATCCTTTAGAGGTTGACAATATTTTAATACCTGCACATCTGCTATACATATAATTATTTGTGTTATTGTTGGGGTATAATAACCCAGATACATGTACTTTTCACCTTCAAGAATATCAATGGCTTTGGACACTGGTCGCATAATCTAATTTTTAAATTGTAAATTTTTATAAGACTTTAATTTAAATTTACACTACAATATTCTTTTATAAAATCACGATCATTTGATGTGAATCTACACAATTTTAATTCATCACATAATGAATCAAATTCCACAGGCACTTGATTTAAGAACGATAATATTTTGGCCAGGGATTTATAAAAGGAACCCCACCTTGTTATAACGGGATATGGGAGTTGAGAATGTAATTTTTTTAAAATAAGTTCGGCAGATGGCCCAGATTTATTTTGGAGGTTCCACAAACGTTGGCATTTAGATATAGCTAAGTTATAAACTTTCCTATACCCCTCATTGTTTAAAAGTAACTTGTTGGCATCTTGTGTTGCCACTAAGTTTAATGTATGGCAAGAACATCTTCGATGCTTGGGAAGGTAGTCGAAGTCATTAATATCATAACTGGAGAGCCCAGAAGAAGACATTATATCTTCTATTGAGATATATTCAATATCAGAAACAGAATCTTCCTCCATTATAATAGATGGGCAGCTAAATACTCTAAGAGAAATAATTTATAAAGTAAATTAGTTAGGCATACCTAAACGCCTTTGAAAAGTTGCTACCATTATCCGTTATTGTGCAGATATTTTTATTTTGGATATGGAACTCCTTAAAAATAGCAGTTAAGGCTTTGCTGATCACATCATATGTATGCCTACCTTGTAGTCTTTGGCAGGCTAGAATAGCTGAACGCCTTTCCAATTTCTCCACATCAATCCAATGCACTGTTATACCAATATAGGAGCTATTATTAATATAACAAAAGATAACCAAATGTATTGTGCACTTTAGTAAAAAATAATATTTACCGATTAAATGCTGTCCAGCAGTCAGCTGTTGTACAAACATAATTAGGCTCTAACAATTTTTCTATTAGAATATCTTTCATTTGAACAAAATATTTTGATATTCTTGAGGTTAAGGTTTGTCTGCATATAATCTTCATATTAGGTTGCAGGGTGTTTATCAGCTCAACAAAATCTTCATCATCACAGGTTGTATATGGGTGATTTCCATTTATTATATATTTAATAATTTGTGAATCAAATTTATCTTTGCTGATACCTTTAAAATTTGATTTTCCACCAAAGTCAAGTTTAGTTTGTTTTAACTTACTTGATGTGGCTGAATTGTTTTTTTTATTATCTATGGTTTGTTTTATATTTACGGATTGGTTAGGATGCTTTCTCTATAGATATATGTTTTATATATATAAATATTTAATAAATATTAATTATTGTTATAAAGTTAATTCATTTAATTATTCTATATAATATTAATACAATTTATATAAACTTACAGAGATATGTTTCCATAAATTAGCTGTGGATGACTTAGATGCTGCAATATACTTTTTATATGGTAGGCATAAGAGACATTTGACAATAATATTAGTATTATTACCAGCCTTGTGGTATTCAAAATATTTTTCAAAACTTGGCCAAGGAAGGTCATTTTTTTTTGCAATTATTGTAGGAGAAAGTATAATTTCTTCATCTGACTCAGAATCCATATCCATATTGTATTCTGTTTCTTCCATCTAGGAGATAAATATAAATAACACTATCTAAATTAGGAATAGAATAATCAATTAGAGTGAAACATACAGTTCTAAAATGTGTCTATTTTATATATAATTTGAATATAAATAAAATTCAGGCTAGACCAAAAAATAAATTTCAGAAAGCAATCATTTTTTTAAATTTGAGTCATGTTCTTATGCTTTTGTTAGACATGGTTCTTGTAAGTAATGATTAATAATTTAATATTAAATTCTAAAATAATCTGTCTTTGTTTTTCCTTATACTAAAAAATTTTTTTTATTACGTATGATATGAAGTTCCAATGCTTGTTACTTGACGGAAAAAAATATATTGTGCTACATTTGTAAATAAATATAATATTAAAATTTATTAAATTACTTGAATTTCCTTACAAAATTATGAAGCCCAGCAGCAATGTAACAATTTAAGAAAAGAAAATCAATTTGAACGGGAAATTATAACAATCAGACATATTCACAAAATATTAAATTAATAAATTTAATTTAAAACTAATTTATCACAAATATTAAAAATAAAATTAATTATTTGAATATATCGTTAAAAGTAACTAGTTACTTTAGGCAGTTACATTTCAAAAATTATAACTAGTTACAGTTACTAGTTACAATTTTAAAAATATAACTAGTTACAGTTATTTTTTAGCCAAAATGTAACTAGTTACCTTAACATCACTAGTCTGGGAGTGGGAGGGGGGGGGGTGTATGGAGGGGGGGGGTATAAAATAATTTTTTGATATGGGTATCAAATAAAAGCTAATTTTAATATGGTTTGACTGAAAGTCTTCATTCTTGTTCTGGATGGGTATGACTTGGTCTGGGGGTGGGGGGGGTATATGGAGGGGGGGGGTGTAAAAAATAATTTTTTTGATATGGGTATCAAATAAAAGATAATTGTAATATCGTTTGACTGAAATTCTTCATTCTTGGTCTTGATGGGTATGACTTGGTCTAGCGGGGGGGGGGTGGAGGGGGATGTAAAAAAACAATTTTTTTTGATATGGGTATAAAATAAAAGCTAATTTTAATATGGATTGACTGAAAGTCTTTATTCTTGGTCTTGATGGGTATGATTTAGTCTGGGGGGTGGATGGAGGGGGGATGTAAAAAATAATTTTTTTAGATATGTGTATCAAAAAAAGTTAATTAAAATATTTTTTATTGTAATAATAATAATCACTCATAGAGGGCGGGTCTAGGTCTTAGGGGGGTCAGGAATATTTTTATCACCACAAAATACCGATATGGGTATCAAATAAAAGCGAATTTAAATATCTTTACATTAAAATTATTCATTTTTTGTCTTTATGTGTTTGACTGTCAGGCCCTCAATATATTAACAAAATATCTAGATGGATAGAATTTACAGTAATAAAAGAGAATTAAGATAAAACAATTTTTTAAATCTTTTTTCGGTTCCAATCCTGAACTTGAAATAAATAATTTGCAGTGTTCTATATTTAGCGCGTTATTCCATAGCAATTTTTTTTAGTATCGATATCATTAGCGTGCTACATTTATTTAAAAAGAGAGATAGCGGTAGCTCGTTACTAAATTAATAGCAAAAATTATTATACATAATTTTTTTTAATCTTGATAAAATAATTAACACAGGGTATAAATTTTTCTGTAAGATGTAGCGAAGGTATCCACCCCCCCCCCCCCCCAAACAAAGTCATACCCATCAAGACCAAGAATGAAGACTTTCAGTCAAGTCATATTAAAATTAGCTTTTATTTGATACCCATATCAAAAAAAATATTTGGTATATACAAAAATTCACCTATGAGGTATTTTACCATATTTTTCAGCGAGTATTATCGCTTATTATTTAAAAAATACATGTTAAAAAAAAAGCTAATATTTTGAGAATATTATATTGAATTTATAAAAATTATAAAACTGTTATTTATAAAAATGGATATTTTGAGCATATACTATATTTTATATTGCATTTATAAAAATAAAACTAATATTCATAAAAATGGTAATAATATTTTGAGCATATACTATATTTTATATTGCATTTAAAAATAATAAAACTAATATTTAATTTATAAAAATGGGAAATATTTTGAGAATATAATATATTGTATTTAATTTACTATTTAATTTATAAAATAAAAATAAATCGCTATTTAAAAAAATGCATGTATAATAAATAGTATTTTGAAAATATAATATAATTGCACAATATTAATATAATTTATTTTATAATATAAATTTTTAACAAAAGAAGATAATTGTATTATATAATATTGTAAAAAAAAATAATGAAAAATGTTGGATTAAAAACTTTCATGACTCAAGGTAAATATAATAAATGCAATAAATATTTGACAGTTTGCAAAGTAAAAAACCAGCATGATTGACGAAACCCTATACTCAAGAAAGATATTAAAAATTCACAATATGAAGAAAGAGAAGCATATCTACCTTTTCAGGTTGAAGATTACTTCTTCTTTCTTCAAGAATTCTCGTAGTGGAAAAATTCCGCTCACAGCTTGCACTTGAAGCAGGAATTGCCAATTTTTCTAAAATTGGAAATTCGCTTTGATGAGCCGCCCACCACTCTAACAAATTAACCTTAAATGTTTCATCTATTTTTTTATTTATGTAATTATAATATTCATCATCGGGTATTGACATATTACCAGAATTACCATAGCCCCATTTGTCATAAAACGATTCAGTTTGTTTAACAACAGTCGTAATTTGACTGGTCGATGGTATTTCATTTACTTCCTGAGCCTCTTGTAATTTAATATAATCTTTTATATAGTTTTCCGTCATCTTGCGATCTGTCCCTGACTATATACGTAATTGCTTGAATTTGGGACAGAGAAAAAGAGAAATAAAATGATACTTGTGTAAAACAAATTTTTCAATTAAAAAATGCTTTATATTAAGTAAAATCAATTTTATTTCTCCTTTTTCGCTTTGAAAGGTATTACAAACTTCAAGAAGTGATATTCCTTTATTTGATTGTTTTGGTAAAATATATTCTAAAAATTTAGATATGAATTATAAAAAAATATATTAATAATACTTGAATATTGGGGCTTATTTAAGATATTCCTTTATTTGATTGTTTTGGTAAAATATGTTGTGAAAATTTAGATATGAATTATAAAAAAATATATTAATACTTTGAATAAATTTGCAGGAAATTAATAATTAGATCGATCTGTGGGTGTTAGGTAGTGTTAACCATCACCCAATATTATATTAATCATAACTATAATATAATATAATCTTATAACCATTAACTCATAATGTAAAAATTTTTATAAAAAATATTAAGGGTAAGCCCGGCCCGGATATATTGAAAAAATTTTTTAGGCCCGGCCCGGATATGTTTAAAAAAATTTTTTTTAGGCCCGGGCCTGTAGGTCTCTGATCTCCTTTTTGGATTGTAATGTTTGAAGTCTAGAACTTTCAAAATCAAAAGGTAGATTTCTCTTATTCATAAAATCTTGTGCCTTTGAAAAAACATCCAAAAATTCAGTGTTATTATATGTTAGATTAAAAAATAATTAAGACAATAATTTATATTATACTCATCAAATTAATCAAGCAATCTTTTGCCAATTGAATTTTATTTATTGCAAACTCTATATCCTTCGAAATGGTTTGCAATTTTGTACAAGCCAAACTTGTTATCAACAATATTTTATCCAAAACACAAAGTGATAAGATAAAATCAATTTTTTTTAATCTAAAGACTATAGCACTAGCCATAGTGGAAGTGGCAGGATCTTCAGAATCCTTTAAATTTGTTAAAGCTGCCCTCAAGGCATCATAAAGTAGAAAAAGATTTACAATAGCTTTATATGACGATAGCAGCTTCTAAATAAAAAACATTTATAATCTAAATAAATAAGGTACTCTTACCATACCGACTGGTATTCTTGATGCGTAGAAATCGTTGCGATTTTTTCAGATCATTACACTGACATTTTTTGAGTACATGATATCTTTTTACACCATTAAAATAGATATAAATCTCATCTAGTATTCCTAGAACATTTCGAAGTTCTTTAATTGATTGGCATAATTGAACAATGATTAAATTTAATCGATAACAATAACACCAAATAAAAGCTGCCTTTGGCACCTCTGCTCTAATCAAGGCCTGCACACCATTGATTCTTCCACTCATGTTTGAGGCATCATAACTTTTCCCAACCAGGAATTCAAGGGGTATGCTTAATATCGAGACCTGTGGTATTTCCCGTACAATATATGTCAATCAGTCTTTCAACAGGCTTCGGCGTCTCACTATTTTCAACATATCTTACTGTCAAAGCTATTGCTTTTGATTTCGAAACATCATATGTGTTATCAACTATCATAGAAAAGCAATTTTGAATTTTTTTTATAACCATATTTTTCATGGTTTCAATGAGAATATTTATGTTATTATATGATAATAGATTTGAATATAATTTCGTTTTTAATCCCTTATTATTTTTATCCCTTATTATTTTTATCCCTTTTTCTTTCTTCATTTTGTTGTATATATTTTATATCGTTAAAATTAAGCCCACCATGTCTTTTTCTAATGTGATCTATCCATTTATCATCTCCTATATTATGCGATTTGCAATTTTTGGCATTTATATTTTTTTGGTTAATATTTTTAGGCATAATTTAAAATTGGAAAAATAATTTATGACAAGAAATCTCGAATAACGACCTAATTTACTAAACATGGACCAAAATTTCCGTCAATATATATTAAATTAAATATTAAGTTAGGGGAGGGGGGGGGGGTCTTATTATTACATTTATAAACCAGAAATCACTTATCATGATGGATGTAACAAATCAATTAAATAATTAAATAATAAAGAAAATTTTAAAAAAAGTACTCAAATTTACTGAAGCAGTGGCTTCGGACCCCCGCCCCCCGTTGTAGGGGCCACTGAAAACCCGTGAAGATACCGGATAGTTATGATCCCTTTAAAAATTACGACATATATATATTAGGGTTTTAAATTAAGGAATACGTTTAAATCGTGATAAAGAGGAATCTTATATTAAAAGCGTTTTCCACGAGTTTCGTTGCGTTTTTTAATTTTTAATTTTGTTTTTTTTGGCCTTATGTTATAAAATATGTCTAGTATAGGGTATCAATCGATTAATCAAAAGATCTATTCAACTGGAGGTCAATCTCTGCCCCATAATGGGCGGTCTAGGAGTGTAAGGGTGGGGGGGGGTATAAAAGAGAATTTTTTTTGATATGGGTATCAATCGATAGATAATCAAAAGATCTATTCAATTGGAGGTCAATCTCTGCCCCATAATGGGCAGTCTGGGATGTATGGATAGGGGGGGGGGTGTAAAAAATATTTTTTTGATATGGGTAGTGTTGTTAAACGGCTCATTTTGAGCCGATTAATAAGAACGGCTAACTCAATATTTCATCTAGAATAATATTACCGATGCCTGCAGGTTTTGTTTGTAGAAGGAACAAAGGTTTGGACATCTATTAGCGAAATCTCAAGGGCTTAGGCAATATTTTTCTGGCTAAAATATTGAGTTAGCCGTTTTAAAAAATCGGCTCAAAACGAGCCGTTTAACATCACTAGATATGGGTATCAATCGATAGCCAATTAAAAGATCTATTCAACTGGAGATCAATCTCTGCCCCATAGGCGGTCTAGGAGTGATGGGGTGGAGGGGGGGTTTAAAAAATAATTTTTTTTGATATGGGTATCAATCGATAACTAAAAAGATCTATTCAACTGAAGGTCAATTTCTGCCTCATAATGGGCGGTCTAGGGGGTAGGGGGGGGGGGTAAAAAATATTTTTTTTGATATGGGTATCGATAGCTAATCAAAAAATCTATTTAACTGAAAGTCAATTTATACCCCATAATGGGCGGTCTGGGGGGGGGTAGAAGTGGGGTGGGGGGGGGGGGTGTAAAAAATAATTTTTTTTTATGGGTATCAATCGATAGCCAATCAAAAGATCTATTCAACTGAAGGTCAGTTTCTGCCCCATAATGGGTGGTCTAGGGGTGTGGGTGTGCGGGGGGTTCTTAAAAATATTTTTTCATATAAACCGTTTATAGGAAATTAAATTTTGAGTTCAATGATATAATAATATTCAAAATTACGTTTAAGATGTTAGTCTTTCCCCTATAAAAGGCTTTCGCGACAAAAATAATATTTTTTGAACCGAAAACGTAAAAAATACATCTAAGCGGTTTTGGATAGGAAATTAAATTCTGAGTTCAATCATAAAATAATATTCAAAATTACGTTTAAGATGTTAGCCTTTCCCCTATAAAAGGCTTTCGCGACAAAAGAATTATTTTTTGAACCGGAAACGTAAAAAAATACATCTAAGCGGTTTTGGATAGGAAATTAAATTCTGAGTTTAATGATTTAATAATATTCAAAATTACGTTTAAGATGTTAGTCCTAAAAAAGGCTTTCGCGACAAAAATATTATTATTTGAACCGGAAACGTAAAAAAAATACATCTAAGCGGTTTTGGATAGGAAATTAAATTCTGAGTTCAATGATATAATTATATTTAAGATTACGTTTAAGATGTTGGCCTTTCCCCTAAATGCTTTCTCAAATTAAAAATACCTTAAAAAATTTATATTTCTCATTTACTTCTTTTACAAGTAATTACAATATATTTATACTTACTTAATATATAAAATAAAATCATAACTAAAACAAAACCAGAAAAGTAGAAATCGTGAACAATATAAAGGAAAAAAAAACTTAATTGGCCAAGATCCACAAATAAAAGATATACTTAATGAAAATTTACAATCTAAATAACCTGGCAATTTTTATTATACAAAAATAGTTTTTCATATTCGTATACACAAATACGACATGCCACATCTTTATGGGCTCATGGCATATCGGCAAAAATAAATGTATATGTATATATATTTTTGTTGACAAAAATGTTCGATATATACCAGTGTTGCATGATAAATTAAATTGCTAAAACAGATTAATAAAATTGTATAAAGTCCTTCAATTTTATTTGATTAATTCAATAATATCATGATTACCTTGAATATTTCAAAAAAATAGCTAATTTCAATGTGAATGATTCATTGTGATAGTGAATATAACTATGGGAAACACCAAACCCGAAAGGCACAATAGATATTTCCTGAAGCATCCAATTTCAGAATCGTAATTAATACTATTTTAAACATTAACATTAAGTGTTTTTTTTCGGTGATAATAAAATCTTTGTCAAATCATCTGCTTCGTTTTCCACTTCGATTTTTTTCGTTTGCGATATCCATTCGTAATAAAGAATGTTCATTGACTAATCATTGATGTTACTGTGGTATTCCTTCGTGGAGTTCTGGAATAATGACTGACGTTATTGTTATGAGGCGAATGTTTCAAAAAACCTGTTCTGGCAAAATGTGAAAAACGGCGACGCAGAGAAATGTAGCCCCACTGAATAACATGGCCATAGCATAAAGGAATTGAATTTTGAGGAATTTAAATAAAAATAATTAAACTGGTTTTTTCTTTTAATACAATTTTCATATTACAAATTTGGGGAACTTACAAAAAAAATCAAACTTTTATTTATTACATTTAAGAGAAAAAATTTTAAATTACCCCTCAACCAGGCATCATTCTACCATCCCCTTTTCATTTTGTTTTAACAACAACATTTCACATTCCCTTTTATGGCCTGACTGAGAATAAATAGACCATTATAATATTCAATAAGGGAAAAAAAACGAAGAGAGAGAAAAAAAATCTTTAATAAAAAAAATCAAGTATACCGCAACAAGAAAATCAATATTTCTTAACTTATAACACATAAAAACATATTAAAAAAAATGTTTTTATCTTCCCTTTACAACAAACCTTCCACCGCATATCCAACCTTTAGGGTGAATTCACAGTAGAGAGCGACAGCGACACGACAATCACCACACGACATTAGGCGACAGAGCAGCTGATTTGTCGTAAGCGACAGCATTTATAGTAGTAGCGACAAGCATTTTTTTAATTTTATAAAAATATGGTTTCAATAACAACTTTAAAATTAATTTTATTATATCGGTACATGAAAAGAAGGAGAAAAAATAACCTGAATGTAAGAAAAGAAGAGGAAGGAGAGTTCTCAGTACTTTTCCCAAAACTTAAAAACAATCCAGAAAAATTCTACAACTACATGAGATTAAGCAAAGTATATCATTGTATAATTTAATTTGGAATTTTAATTTATTATTTAGAAAACCTTTTATTATATTTTAACCCATATTAAATCAAAACTAGTGGTTAAAAAAACAAATTTTATTAAAAATCCCACATCAGTAGAAGAAAAATTGATGATCACACTAAGGTTTATATTATTTATTTTATTTTATATAATCAAAATTGCTTAGATATTTGGGAACAGGATGTAACTATTCAAGTTTAGCCTATTCATATAAAATGGGAATATCAACAATTCAAAAAATAATTATTTCAACATGTACTGTAATTTTTGAAGTATTTGAAAATATCCATTTGAAAGTAATAATATTTTATTATGTAAATTTATTAATATGCTTTTTGCCTAAAAAAAAGCATTCATATTCAAATGTCTGAGGAGAATTTGATGAATGCTTTAGTTGAGCTTGTTACAATAAATGGAAGACCTTTCAATATTATTGAGGATTCTGGTTTAAAAAAAATTATTGAGCCTATTAGTAAGGCAATTGGAACATCAATTAACCGTTTTAAAATTAAGGACTTAGTGGTTGATGAATCGAAAAAAATACAAGCAAAAATTTTAAAAGAAACAAAAAACAAATTAATTTCATTAAAAATAGATTCCGCGCAAAGATTAGGGAGAAATATTTTAGGAATAAATATACAATATATTAAAGGAAATAATATAATCTTAAGAAATTTAGCAATGAAGGAGATTAAAGAAAGTTCAACTTCTGAAAATATAAAAAGAATGATAATAGAAACTTTAAATAAATTCCATATTCCTTTAAGAAACGTTTATACCATTACTACGGATAATGGTGCTAATCTAGTCAAATCTATTAAATTATTAAATGAATGTTCATTGGACGAAATGGATGATATAGATATAAATAATGATGATAATAATTTTGAGGACATAAGTGAATTTGACATACCGGAGATAATAAAAGATTTTTCCACGAAGATATACTGTATCAGATGTGCAGCCCACATACTACAATTAGCTATTAATGATTCCCTCAAAAATAATATCTTTAAAACTATAATTGACAAAGCAAGGGATGTTGCTAAATATTTAAGAACTCCTACAATTGTACGAATATTAAAATCCATGAAAAGGCAAATGGCAATATTAGATTGCACAACCCGTTGGTCCTCTATCTTTATGATACTAGAGCGATTAATAAGTTTAAAAGATTTCTGTGATAATTTTATTATAGGATCATGTGAAATCATTTTGTCAGAGGATGATTGGAATCAAATCAAAGACCTTACTAGGGTGTTCGTTCCTTTGAAAATTACTACATTACGATTGCAGTCAGAACAGTTGTGTTTATCCGATTTTTATGGCATATGGGTGAGATGTCGATTAGAATTAGAAAAATTTACAAGTTCCTTTTCATACGAAATATTAGAAAACATGAAAATACGAGAGCAACAATATTTGAAAAATAGTGTTGTGTATGCCTCAATATTTAGATCCTCGATATCAAGTTCTATTAAGTATTGAGCAAAAGCAAATGGCAATAGACCATCTTGACGATTTATGCATAACTCTATTATTAACAATATATTGGAGGCTTCAACATCTAATGGTTGTAGCGATAGTAATGATGATAGTAATATTGACGATCTCGAAATTTTATTATTAGATAGAGAAAAAAAAATAAAATTATCATCAGGATCAGATAGAAAGGTGAAAAAAATATCGATTGTATCTTTAATTGAAAAATTCTCAGAAGTTAAGAGAATTAATAGGGATAAAAATATTTTAACATTCTGGGAGGAAAATTCTCTAATATATCCTGAATTGTATACCTTGTCTAGATTCGTCATGGCTCTACCGGCGACACAGGTACAATAATTTATATATTATAAAGATAACTATCTATTTTAGGTCAGCGTAGAACGTGGATTTTCTTCTTTGAAATACATATTGTCTAATTTACGTGGAAATCTCAAGGATGATATTTTAGAAGATATTATGATCGTTCGATTGAATAAAATATTTAAAATTTAAATTATTTCATTTTGAATTATGAATGTGTATATATATTGAAGTATAATAAAAATGAATGAAAAAAAAGTCTTATTTTGAGTCATTATTTTTATGTTCCCTGGACCCGGACCCGAACCCTGGACCCGGGTCCTTTAAAAATTTATTACAGGACCCGAACCCGGACCCTTTTTTTTGTTGAAGAGTTCACATCCCTGATGAATACCAACTCTTTCCATTACAAATACATCTTATTACCATCGTGTAAAAATAAACCAAAACAAAAAGGTTACCAACCACATACACTTTAATTCCCGTTTATGCTTTATCTTTATTTTTACATAATATTTATCCTGCAACTTCCCATAATCACGGAACACCTTTGGTGCATATTAAGAGTATCTTTCCCATTAATTCTCCTAAATTATATATATATTAAATAATCGCTTTCACCCCAAGTACTCCCGGGGTTTTACTGTTGCCCTCAACTATTAATTCAGTGGAACCTATATATATCTCAGAATTACAGGTTGAATTCCCTTCTTTTACAGTCGAATCCGTCCCTTCTATTTCCCGAATTTTATCTCGAACCTTATTAACCACCAGACTCATATTCTTAGTCTCGTTTGTAGCCCCCGGTTTTGCAAAAATATTCCAGAAATTATTAAAGAGACCCAACTGAACAATCCAACTCCACCCCATGATGGTTTCCACACTTTCCTTCACCACCCATAAATCCAGGAAGAATATTACATCATTAAGATTAACTCCCAATTTGGCTTTGCCCACAACGGCAACTTCCGATCCATCAAATTGCCTGACGCACAGAGCCTCTTTTTCAAGTTTACCCCCAGGCCAATACTTATAAAAATTCTCCTGCGACATTAGAGAAATACTAACCCCGGTGTCAAATAGCATCTCTATATTCCTATGGTCAATTTTCAAACTAACCTTCAGACACATACATGGTCCATCTAATCCTTCCGTCATTAAAATATCATATGTTTTAATCGGAGAATCAGCGTTTATTCTATCTGAAATACTAATTTCATTGGCATTCACATTGCCCCTAAATTCAACTCGGAATTTAAAGGCTTATTACTGACAATTACATTTCTTTTAACAAGATTTGTGGGACATCTTTCCCAAATAAAATTCATAACATCATTTCTAAGAGAATACCGGACAATATTCCTCGGATATTGTTTCCACTTGAAACCATTAATATTTTTTTTATGAGAATTAAGGGAAAAAACACTCCCTTTTGTCACAACGACAAGATTTGTCATTGTGCATCAAAACCTAAATATAAAAATAGAAAACAAATATATATATAAAAAGGAAATTAATAATAATTAGGAATCACGAAATCATAAAATCAACTTTAATTCTTTATTCAAAATTATAATAGTAAACATCATAAAAAAAATAAAATAAAATTAAAAAATTAAAAGTAAATTTTAGTTAAAATAATAATCCCCTTTTTCGCATCATAATTTCTCCATTATATATCCTTTTTCTTTAATCAACATTTACATAGTCGCGAAGAATAAAAAGTTCTACATCCCACTTGTTAAAACTGTTAAAGTATGAAAAAATCTACAAATCTCACGCGTTTTTTTCTCATTTACATAGACGGGGATATTTTAATAAAACATTATTTTTGTTTACGATTTGCATAATGCATTTTTTTGTAAAGTAAAACTGCAACACCTTTCATTTTATCATTACCATTATCAAGTTTTCCGTTATCATATTTGTAATTATAACAATTTTCTCGATACCTCGGTCTCCCGACCCCTATATGATTAACTCTGCCATCATATAGTCACCGCAAATTTTGAGACATTTTATTGCACCGCTTGGCTACATGACCCGGCCTACGACATTTAAAACATATTCGAGATTCATTCACCCGAACAACTTTTACACTAGCATTTCCTATTTCAGATTTCTTTAACGGAAATCCATCTTTAAACCTTTGCTCTGGGACCACGCAGGTATCCCTTTTATGTCCTCTCCATCCGCAACGATGGCAAATGATCATTTACACAAATCTTTTATTTCCCGACAATTCCTTATTTTCCTCGTAATCATTAAATTTTTTATTAATATTTCTATCACCCACTTGGCTCTTAACCGGATTTTTGCTTTCCTTTATCAACGCATTAATGGCTTCTTTCATTTCTTTTATTCCCAGGAGGATCCTAACTGACCTCTCCCCAACATTTCCAGCCTTGATTTCCTTTAAAACACCTTTTAGATTACTTTCCAAGTATTAAATTAAAATACGTTTCTGCCAATTTTTTTTATAAACATCTGACACCACAGTGTCCTTCTTCCAACTGCAATACATGCCTGCCAGTACCGCAGTACCCCTTTTTATCAAATATTTCGCCATAATCACCAATATATAAATTATTACTAATACCCCAATTATCATTCCCTGCTTAATTAAATCCAATTCATCAAAACTTTTGTACAAAACTTTAAGACCCAAATTCTTATATAATGAAATCTTAGCAGCCACAATATAATCATCATGATACCTAAAAAAATGAACCATTTGGTCATAAATCTTTTAATCAATACTAATACTCAATTACAAAAACTTTAAATATTTGTAGAAAATATTAATATAGCACCTTAAATAAAAACTTCACTAGCAAAATCGTATAATGGTTAGTACAAATGCACAGTCCAAAAAAATTTAAGAAAATTATATAATTAAAAAAATTTTTTTTACCTTCTAAACCGATTAACTCGTAGGCAACGATCAGCGTCACAGCACCACTAAAAAAATTAAACTAAACCACTAAAAAATTAATCTAAGAGAAATAATAAAACCTCACTACTAACTGAAAAATTCTAACTACGAGAAAAAATAATCTTACTTGAAATTCCCTAACTGACTCAAATTACACGATATATGTTTTATTCAACGAAAACAAAATTCAAGTTTCTTTATTAAGAAAAATAATAATCATACAAAAAAATTTATTATTACTTTTATAATAATCTATATCAAAAAAATATATCATCACATGTAATTTTTATATCCAATCAACCTTATTTAAATCGGTTGATTGGCATTTCGCGTAATAAACAAATATATTCGTATATACAAATACGACAATAACCAAATATTATTTTAATTAATAATATTAATTTTTAAATTAATATAATAAAATTAATTTTTAAAAACCGCAAATTATTCCAAAGAATTATTAAAAAAATTGAAAAGATTTTAAAATTTCCATATTTTTAATGTAATGTTATTATAATATTTGTTCTCTAAAAAAGCAATAAATCAATCAAATATCTCATTAATCATTTTTTTGTTATTTTTATTTTCAATATTATTTTTTAGCCTTTCGTATTACCAAGCCTTTCGACTTATAGACCTTGCGTTATTATTTTGTTTCCTATTTTTTTTTAAATTGCAAAATTTTTTAAAGAAAATAAAAATAAATTTTTTATTTTGTATATTCCATTTTAATAATCCAATTTTTATATACAAATAAACAGAACAATAAAATATTTTTCTTTGTGTTATAAATAAAAATATAAAATAAAATATAAAACCAATCCCTTATTTTTTTAGGTTATGCTTTTTTTCTATTTTCTTCTTCCATTTTTGTATTATAAAACTTTTAGATATTTCATGTCGTGAATATCCGCGAAATCCAAATTAAAATATTTTTCAATAACTATTAGTTAGTCGACTAAATTTAGTCTGACCTCTCAAAACCTAGATCCGTCTCCTTAGAATAATAATTATGATTATAATTAAAATATAATTAAATTAACATTTATTTGTATCTCATATCAATATTTTACGTTGTTAAAAATATTTCTGACCTTTCAAGGCCTAGAACCCACTTAGAATAATAATTATGTTACAGTCAAGATATAATTAAAACACTTTTTATTTGATATCCATATTGATGTTAATAATTGAATATTATGTAAATTCAATAATGATTGTTTATATTATAGTCTTAAATATTTTGAACCACTTTTCCACTTAGTTACGCTTATATTTCCATATATACCTAACAAGAATTATTTGTTCAATATTCGATTCGTATTTTGCGAATACGAATAACACAATTATTCCAATCGAACTCGAATAAGAAAAATATATATTCGACTAAAATAATTTATAGTATTAATAAATATTGGAAATATAATCATATATTATTAGTAGGAATTATTTGAAATCATTCCTATTTAATAAAATTTCCTAGTGTATAATGAAGAAACATTTTATATTGTTGTTAGGCTGTTTTTATTCGAATAACTTCATAATACAAAATAAACTTTCGAAAAATGTTTTATGATGGACGAAGAAAGTATTTATTTTTATATGCAATTTATAGCACATATACAATTATAATAAACTAGTAGCTATCCCTGCAAGAATAACGGGCGAACCAGATATTTCTCTTTCTGTGATGATGGAGAGATCATAAGTTTGACTTTTTGACTAAAATTTTTACCACTTTATTTGTAAAATACTGCTAGGTGTGAGTTTTGCATACCTTATTTTAGATTGCATAGCTTTTGACGATTTATTATTTCCCTACAATTATAGTTCATATACAAGGTACTAATAGTCTATTAACGTTTTTTTAAATGGAAATTTAGTAAACACCTCTCATCAAAATAAAAATAAATTTTTGGTTCACATCTCATAAGATAAGCAAATTTCTAATTTATTCATCATTAAATGAAGGAGAAATATCTCATTTACCAATCATTCTACGGTTACCTAATGAATACTACACTATACTATTTCAAGTTTATAAATATTTAAAAAGATCATTACTTTGTTATATATTATTTTAGTTTGTGTTAATAACATTAACCATAATTAAATGTCAATGCATATTCTAAAATTAAACCATGCTTTTTAATAAATAGATAAAAATTACATCATTAATTTCGGGATAATTTAAAAATTTTATGATTATGAGTAGTGTTTGTATCGCCATTCAATCTCGGAGGAATTTCTTATTGCCCAAATCAAATAATCTAAGACTTTCATTATTCTACTATGAAACAAAATTCACTAAAATTTATATTATCTTTATAAAATTATATTCTTGTTTCTTTTCCCAATATAATTTTTTAAAAGTTATCATCTACATTTGGGGATAATTTATAAATTTTATGAATAGTGTTTGGAATTAAAACCTATAAATCCAAATCATTTTTGTAAAAAATATTTTATAAGTAACTCTGCATAAACTATGAAGTATAGTTAATTTATATTTTATAGTATTATTTATGTACAACAATCAAACTTTAATTTATTTATACATAAAATTCTGATATGATAATTATAGGATCTGATGATTTTGACATATATTTTACTGACTAACCTATTGCCATTTTGGCCATACTATAAATTTTATAATAATATTTAATTTATTAAATAGTTTTTCCGAATCAGAAAGCATTGTAGAAGATAGGTAATGTTCATCCGCATTAAATTCTATATAGTCGGGAGGAGGACGGACAAATGCAGCTCCATCTACCCTCCAGACCAAGTCATATCCATCAAGACCAAGAATTTAGACCTTCAGTCAAAAGATATTAAAATTAGCTATTATTTGATACCCATATCGATATTTTGTTTTGATAAAGATATTCCTCACCCCCCGAGGAAAGATTCTCCTCCAGTCGAATAGATCTTTTGATTAGCTATCGATTGATACTATTTCATAAGGCCAAAAAAAACAACATTGAAAATAAAAAAATAAAGCATAACGCGCGTAAAACGCGTTTTAAATTAAGATTCATCTATATCATGGTTCAAACGCGATAAGTTCTTTATCCTTTTAAAAATTGAATTCATAAAGGTATCCCTTTAAACCCTGTGATGATCTCGGATAGTCTGATCCCTTTTATTGAAGAAAAAAGAAAATATTACCTTATCGACGATACTTATTTTGATTAAAAAATGATATTTAAACAAATAAAATCTTTGTCTTAAAAAACCTTAAGTTTTGAAGAGAAAAACAATTTTAAGAAGAGTATAAAAAATATATTTTATTATCATCTTTTCTTTCTCTTTTTGCAAAGAATATGGGTGGTGACGATATGGTGCGAGGTTCGAGTCAGTAAAAATATATTTTATTAACTTTATTGACTAATTTCTTTTTCTTTTCTTAAGGTATTTATACGTTTTATAAAATATAAATTAGAATATAAAAAATAAAATAATATAAAAAAAAGTAAAGTTAAACCGAAAGTTATATAAATAAGGTTACGCAAAATAATAAGTAATATAAGTTGAATTACAAAAATAAAAAGTTAAGTTGAAAAGATAAATTTGAATTCATAAAATGTAATATAAAAATAAAATTAGATTACAAAAATATATAATTATAAACGCAACATTCTCCCTCTTCTGATAATTTCATCGGAGAAGACACAGAGAGTTTGTTGTCCAAGTGGTTTATCGTTTTGGTAATTAAGTTGTATCACAAATCATCATAACGTTGGCTTGTCCCAATCGTTGGTTTGATTTTGCACGTTGGTTCGTTTAAATCGCAATTTTTTTAAAATCGTCATAATCATCAGTAAGTCGCGAATAATAAGAATTAATAGTTCATCAAAATATTAAAATAAGTGAAGAATGATAAATCAATAAGATTGTTATATTTTTAGCGTTTTAATTTTTCGCGTTTTAATAAATTTTATTATTTCGCGTTTTAGCGTTTAATTAATTTTTGCGTTTTAGTATTTAATTTATTTTTGTTTATTTTCAATCTCCGAGGTTAAAATATGCAAATAAAATATTCACATTTCCCTCTCTTTAAATAAAAAATTTAAATTTCACACCCTAATTTTAATTCAAAAAAAAAAAAAAATTCTTCATAAGATGTTTTGAAAATTCACCATATAATTTAAATATATTTTTCTAAAATGAATGTTTTTTTTACATAACTTTTTGTCTTCATTAATTTCAAAAACTTTTTATCATATTAAGTATTACTTATAAGAATCAATCCCTTTTAATTCATATGTTTTAATTACATTTTAACATATTTAAAATTAAGTTTTATCTTCTTGTTTAGGATTTTTAATGGTTTATTTTTAATTATATCTAAGAATTCATCTTTAGGTTTAGTTAATTTACAACAATTCGTCATCATTCAAGAAATCAAAAAATATCAATATTATCCATTATGATTTTACATTTTAGTAATTTTAAAAATTTATAACATGCCTTTATCCTGGCAAAATTTTAATTTATAATACTTCTTACGTGGATTAGAATAATAAGTAACCATCATTGGTCTCACAAAATAGAATTCATAACCTATCGTTCAACTTCCATATCAGTTCTTCCTAGGTTGTCACATTAGGTTAGGTGCTGGCTATTATATTCCAGTCCAACATCCAGAGCCGGGACACCATAAAGAAAGAAGCTTTTTGCATGAAAGAACGTACTAAGGTTTGATTCTTGGTCATCTCAGTAGTTTAGGTAGTCATAATAGATAAGGTAGTCATAACATCACAATAGATAAGGTAGTCATAATAGGTAGTCATCTCCATAGGTTAAGCAATCAACACAATAGGTAGTCATATAAATAGAGTCATCTCAATGGATTAAACAATCGTCACAATAGGTAGTCTAAATAGAGTCATCTCAATGGATTAAACAATCGTCACAATAGGTAGTCTAAATAGAGTCATCTCAATGGATTAAGCAATCGTCATATATTAGATGGTCATCTCAGCAGATTAGGTAGTCATCTTTTTCTAGTCCACCACCCAAAGGGCACCATGCAAAGAATAAGGGTGGTGACGATATGGTGCGAGGTTCGAGTCAGTAAAAATATATTTTATTAACTTTATTGACTAATTTCTTTTTCTTTTCTTAAGGTATTTATACGTTTTATAAAATATAAATTAGAATATAAAAAATAAAATAATATAAAAAAAAGTAAAGTTAAACCGAAAGTTATATAAATAAGGTTACGCAAAATAATAAGTAATATAAGTTGAATTACAAAAATAAAAAGTTAAGTTGAAAAGATAAATTTGAATTCATAAAATGTAATATAAAAATAAAATTAGATTACAAAAATATATAATTATAAACGCAACACTTTTCGTAAGATATATATAACATTTTTACAAATTAAAATTAGAATATAATATTAAAAAGGTTAACATATAAAATAAAATTATAACTAAAATAAAAATATAATTTGAATAAATTGGATTGTAATAACAATACAAATTTGAATATATAACAAGTTTTAATATATATATATATAAGAATTCTGATTAGATAAATAGTTAACAATAAAATATACATTCTCAATCAATACTACCGCCTACCAGACTAAAATATACATTTCAATCAATACTACCGCTTACCAAGTTCTTATATTATCAATTAATACTACCGACTACTAGACCAATCTCATCAATTATTAAAGAGACTTAAGTGCTCAATTAATGAAATATAAAATGGGATGACCAGATTAAGGGAGGATAGATTTACCCTGATATAGCAACAGTAAAGTCATTAAAAGTTTTCAAGTTTGTATGTATTCTTTCTAATGTTGGCATTCATCCTATATTAACAAATAAAGATTAGCATTTAAATATAGATAAATAGTTGTTTCTCTTCAATAAAATATATATCATAACTATTAATAACAACATGATCAATGGCTTTTCTCATGTTATTTCTCTTTCTATCATAGAATATGAGCTACTCTACCTGATAAGTGTATCTAATTTTAACTTTAAATATTTAATATATGGATTTTGAGAATTACAAAATTCTTTCATTATAGCAATTTTCTTAAAAGAATTTCGGATGCTTTTTACATTGCATCTTGATTTCATTAATTGCTCTTCTATTTGTTTTATTATTTCTTGAACAATAAGATTTAAAACATGTGCAAAACAACGAATATGTGCAATTTTTGGTATGGATTTTTAATTTTAAGGGTATTTATAAAGGTAGTGTTTGATGTGGCCTTGTCACATGTAATAGCTGTTAACAATATATCTATGTTATAATTATTAATGATTCTATAAAATGTTTTATATATGTTTTTCCCAGATTGGGAATTTGTAAATGGAACAAAGTCTAATAATATAGATTTTAATACCCATTCATCTTCAATGTAATAGCAGGTTAAACCTAAGAATGGGACATTTATTGGACTTGACCAAATATTTGTTGTAAAATTTATTTGAGTTTTTGAATTATTTATTATTAATATAATTTTCTTGAATTCATTATCAAAAGATTCATTTATGTATTGCTTTATTGTAGGAAATTAAAATAGATTTAATAAATTTATTATTATAGGTTTTTTTGATGGAATCATTTGTTATGATTAATTAAATCTGAAATATTTTTTTTACACTTAATTTCAACTCGACAAATCTTACATCTAGTAGTTTCTGTTGATGCTTGGTAAAGAATAAAAGGTAATTAAAATATTTTCTTATTGTAATATAATAATCACTCATAGAGGGTGGGTCTAGGTCTTAGGGGATCAGGAATATTTTTATCAACACAAAATATCGATATAGGTATTAAATAAAAGCTAATTTAAATATCTTAAGATTGAAAGTATTCATTTTTTGTCTTGATGGGTATGACTTGGTCTAGAGATTGGATGGAGGGGGGGTGTGTAAAAAATATTTTTTTTGATATGGGTATCAAATAAAAGGTAGTTATAATATTATTGTAATATAAGTCTTGGTGGGTCAGGAATATTTTAATCAACACAAAATATCGATATGGGTATCAAATAAAAGCTAATTTAAATATCTTTAGATTGAAAGTATTCATTTTTTTATCTTGATGGGTATGACTTGGTCTAGGGGGTGGATAGAGAGGAGGGGTGTAAAAAAATTTTTTTTGATATGGGTATCAAATAAAGGTAATAAAAATATTTTTTTATTGTAATATAATAATCACTCATAGAGGGCGGGTCTAGATCTGGGGGGGGGGGGGGGGGTCAGGAATGTTTTTATCAACACAATAATCGATAAGGGTATCAAATAAAAGCTAGTTTAAATATCTCTTGATTGTAATAATTATACTCTAAGTAGGCGGGAGATCTTAGGTGGTCAGGAATAATTATATAAACACAAAATATTGATATAGGAATCAAATAAAAGGTATTTTAAATATCTTTTTACTGAAAGTATTTAATATCTTAAAGGGTTGGACTTGATCTGGGAATGGGGGGGGGGGGGTAGAAGTGTAAAAATAAAAATTTATATGGGTATCAAATAAATAATAATTAAAAAATCTTTTGATTATATTAAATTTATCAGGCTAAGCGGATATCTTAAGATGTAATGAATATTATTATTAACGCAAAACATAAACATGGGTATTAAATAAAAGTTAAATACAAAATATTTAGACTTCAATATTAAATATCATTATAAGCAGGGGTTAAATATAGTCATAGCTTTTTAAAAACTCATTGTAGCCTAAGGATAAAATTATTTGCTAACAACTTAATCTTATTTGTAATATTTTTAAATCTCAAAATTTTGGCTATATTTGAAACCAACGATTCACAAATTTTAAAATGACATAATAAATTTTTCTTAATGCAGTTATAAATTATTACACTTCTTTATAAGCAAATCATCTCTGTTATTTTTTTTTTCAAGCCATATAATCAACACATATTTTTTTGATTTTGATAATTGAAATTTAAAATATAATTTTGATCAATTATTTATTATTTACACAAATAATATTTAAGTCAGATTTTATGGAACAATTAATGTTATTTTTAAAACATTGGCATCTCTTATTGTTGTAACATTTTTGGCAATTGCAAATTGATTTACAATTACCATAAGAAGATGCACTTCTTGACAGGGACCCGAATAACGGTTCAGTTTGGTTACGGTTCAGTAAAAAGTTATAATTGGTTATGATTCTTAAGAAAAAATTTATAAAGGTTCAGTTCGGCTTAGCTAATTGTAAAGGTTTATAATGGTTCATTACGGTTAGAATTTTTTTGTTAATAAATTAACACCATCGTCTAATTTATTTTTATTATAAGCATCTATGAATTATATATAAAAAAAATATATAAGATTTAAAATAACTCATCTTTTAATATATTATTTGAACGCATAAGTAATATATTTTCTACTATAAATGCATTCATATTTGTATTTGTTCGCTGTGACGTTAGCCCTGAAAAGGCCCTTTCTACAGAAACCTGTGTTGCGGGAATCGCCAGTACTATAAGAGCAAGTTTATATAATTCTGGATATTCAATTTTTTTCAATTCCTAAAATATAAAATCTGAACTGGTTTGAATCGGTTTAAACCGGTTTAACTTTTTTATAAGGGTTCATTTTACACCTTTAAAAAATAATTATATCGGTCAGATATTTATAACGGTTTCTAATGGTTTAACGGTTCGTTACGGTTCACTCCGGGTCCCTGCTTATTGATGTTGTTATTATGGAGATGGTCTTATTAGGAATGGTCAAATTGGTAAATTTTATTGATTTATGAACGTTCGTTTTTAAAAATGGGGAATCAATTTTTCCCAAATTAGTTCCACCCCATAATTTCTCGCCCTCCATTTGGATAATTTCGGCTTCAATATTTTTGGGGCATAGATTTGATCTATCATTTTTATTTATTGGGATCAGTACGTGATCTCCAATGGATTATTTTTTAATTTTGTTTTTGTAAACATTATCTTGCTTATTTCTATCTATTAAATATGCAATAAATTATGGCAGTCTAGCTAAAATATTTTCGATGCTATTACCTATTGAGTTTGTAGTATTTTTATCTTTCCATAATATTGTGTTGCCAAATTTATATTTCGTTCTCTCCGAAAAAATATATTCAATATTGTAAAATGATTCGGACCCGCCCTCTATGAGTTATTATTATTATTATAATAAAAAAATATTTTAATTACCTTTTATTTGATACCCATATCAAAAAAAATTATTTTTTACACCCCCCCCCCCCCCCCTCCATCCACCTTCCAGACCAAGTCATACCAATTAAGACAAAAAATGAATACTTTTTAAAGGTATTTAAATTAGCTTTATTTGATACTCATATCGATATTTTGTGTTGATAAAAATATTCCTGACCCCCCAAGACCTAGACCCGCCGTCTATAAGTAATTATTTTGATATCCATATCAAAAACAATTTATTTTATACCCTCCCCCCCCCCCCATCTCCTTTCCAGATTAAGTCATACTTATCAAGACAAAAATGAAATTCTTTCAATCTAAAGATATTTAAATTAGCTTTTATTTGACACCCATATCAATATTTTGTATTGATAAAAATATTCTTGACTCCCCAAGACCTAGACCTGCCCTCTATGAGTGATTATTATCACTACAATAAAAAAATATTTTAATTACCTTTTATTTGATACCCATATCAAAAAAAATTATTTTTACAACCCCCCCCCCTCCATCTGCCCTCCAGACCAAGTCATACACATCAAAACAAAAAATGAATACTTTCTATCTAAAGATATTTATATTAGCTTTTATTTGATACCCATATCGATATTTTGTGTTGATAAAAATATTCCTGAACCCCCAAGATCTAGACCCACCATCTATGAGTGATTATTATATTACAATATAAAAATATTTTAATTATTTTTTATTTGATATATATATCAAAAAAAATTATTTTTTACAACCCCCCCCCCCCTTTATCTACCCTCCAGACCAATTCATACCCATCAAGACCAAGAATTTAGACTTTCAGTCAAAAGATATTAAAATTAATATTATTTGATACCCATATCGATATTTTGTTTTGATAAAAATATCCCCCTCCCCCCGACTTAGACTTGCCCATTAAGTGGGAGAGATTCACATCCAGTTGAATAGATCTTTTGATAGCTATCGATTGATACCCTATATTAGACATATCTTATTTCATAAGATTAAAAATATAACATTGAAAATTAATAAATAACAATAAAATTAAAAAAAAATAAAACGAAAGCGCGTAAAACGCTTTTTAAAATAAGATTCCTCTTTATCACGATTAGAACGTGATAATACCGTATTATCATACCCTAATTTTTTAGTTATCCCTTTAAAACCCGTGATGATCCCGGATAGTTCTGATCCCTTTAAAAATTACGACATATATATATATACATAAATACAGTCATATTATTTATACTTGGTCCATTACATTATAATCGTTAATATTTTAAATTGAAGCCTCAAAATGAAAAAAAATTTACATAAATAGATATGTAAAGTTAATGGAAATTAACAACGCTTTAGAAAATAATAGATAAAGAAATATATTATTATAACATGCACCACTAATAAAAAAAATTAAAAAAAATAATACATAATAAATAACAGCGATAACAGATACCATAATTTATGGTGGGGAAGTAACTGAAATTAATGATTGAGAAGTAGGAGCTCGTTTGGCATGAGAGAGAAATTAATTGTACCTTTATAATATAATTAAGGAGGGAATAAATAAAATGAGAAAGAGAAATATTGCATTATTATAATATGTTATGTCCTTACTTGGAATACAATTAAAAGGAAGGAGAATTAATGTATCTTTATATTATTGTTGTATTTTTATTTTGTAATACAATCAAAAAAAATATATTCAAAGAGGGAAAAGTGGGAATAATTGCATCTTTTTAATATTGTTGTTTCCTTCTTTTGGGAAAACAATCAATAAATACATTCAACAAGGGAAAAATGGGAAGATATTGAAAGGGGGAAAAGTGGGAATAATTGTATTTTTAATATTGTTGTTTCCTTATTTTAGAGATCAATCAATAAATACATTCAACAAATGAAAAATGGGAAGGGGAATTAATTTATCCTTTTATTGTTGTTTTTTCATTTTGGAATACAATCAATGATTACATTAAGGAGGGGAATCAATGAATTTTTATATTATTATTTTGTTTCATTATTTAAAAGAACAATCAATAAATACATTTAAAAGGGGAAAAGTGTGAATAATTGTATCTCTTTAAATATTGTTGTTTACCTACATTTTTCCAAAAAAAAGGCAAGGAGTGGAATCAACATAATGCAAACGAGAATAATTAAAGTTCTTTGCAAGGAGGGGAATCAATATAATGAAAAAGATAAAAATTGAAGTTATTTATAATAGTACAATAAAACTACGCATACTTTATAAAATATTAATTAATCTTCGACAAAAAAAATGAAATGTTAAATGACAACATGACAAGGGGAAAAAAATTTTAATTTCCAACAGGACATTACTGATCCTCCCTTACCCTTGCCACTCTTGAATTGAACCCATTGACACAAACACTGAGTGTTTCTAAAGTTAATTCTCTACCATTTATTCTTTTAATAACTGGACTCACACTTGGTAATGTAGGTGTACTATTATTACACTTAAACAAATATTTATTATCCTTATATGAAACCAAATTATTAAAAGATAAAAAATTTAATCATCTATCTCTTGCTTATTAAATATGTTTATATCAAAATTGCATTTGATTATATCAAAATCTTTAATCCAGTCTTGACCACAGGTCTCTCCCCATATAATATATAGAAATCGAAATATTTAATAATATTTAACCATTTAACCTTACAATTAATGATTTACCCAACTACTGTAATGGGAGAACCTTCATAAGAGAATTCGAACAACTTTTCAATTCAATATTTTCATGATTCTTGAGCTTTTCGAAATCTTAAATTGGCAAGGCTGTCACCGGAGAAACAGTATCTATCATAAATGAGAAATTTAGATTATCTAATTGCATATCAATAATAAAATCATTCATAAAATTAATCTTATTTCTTGGCCTCAGATTATACGGTGTCTGTATGATCTCTTGTTTTTTGAAGTTGTTGATGTTGGTTTTCTTAGAAACATGCTTATCTTCTTTCCATGCCGAAATGCCTTGCCATTACGCTCCATCATCTCTTCTCGATGAATTTTTCTCCGTAGTTAAATTTTATATAATAAATTTAATATTCGATCATTTTTAATTTATGGTTAAAATTTTTAAACTGATTCGAATAATCATTTATTATTCGCACGAATACGAATAATGAATTATTTGATTTAACGAATTGAATATGAATAATGCAATTATTCAATTCGATTCGTATTTTTGTAGGTATATTTTCATAACTTAATAGGATATTTTTTCTACTGCTTATATATCTACCATATTATTACGATATCTTCTTTAAGTGCCCGTGCTTTATTTTTTTTGTTGCTCTAACTTTCTTTATAACCATTAGAGGCATTGTCAGCTTAATTACTCAACTCTTTTTCAATCTTCATTTAATTTATATATTTATTAAATGAAATAACATTATATATGTTTATAGTGCAACATTTTTGGATTCTTATATTGTATATAATGCTCTATGAAGGGTAGGTAAGGACATGGTTAATCCAATAAATATTTATATGTAGGGGGTAGCTATTGAGCATTTTTTATTATTAGATATTGTTTTTTTTACGAAAAATTTTTGCGAGAAAGAGGAAAGGTTTAAATGGGGTATAAGGAGAAAGGGTAAAATAATTATTAATATGTATCCTTAAAAAATTATTACTACTTATAGTGACCACCTTCTTATAAGTATCACCTATAATAAATAGCTTAGTGACTACTCAATATAATGGAAATCTTCAAGTGGTCACTACAGGTGCTCACTCTATAGAGTTGGCCACTATAAAAGATGCTTACCTAAAGAAGAAAGAAATAATCCTTTTTTTCCTTGCCTCTAATGTGTAACATGGAAATTTCTTGAGTGAGCATCTACTTGTAGTGATCAGCAGGGAGTACATATAATGATTCGCCATTATATGGACGTGAGAACTATAAGATAATCACTAAAACGAATGCCATATTTTTTAAATAAAATGTATGAAAAAGAGGTTAAAAGATAGAGTAGAAATTGGAGAGACTCTGTCCTACTTCATGCCTAGTAGATTGACGATTGTCGCGATTAGATAAATGGTTAAAAGAAAAAGGAACGAAACAGGAGGCTTCATATGGTCTTCCTTGATCTGGATCGATCGAATATCATATATCGAACGTGATGCTCATCATATAGATGTGATACCAAAATTAAGCAAATACATCTCTAAAAAAGCTATATTCCACTAATTTTCGCTTTTATTATAAATTCAGCCAACTCGTGTTTATCCTATAACAACCTGATGCTAAAGGCTCTTGTAGGGCATACTTTTGCAATTCCTTAATCATATAGAACGATCAAACTATACTAGCCCATACATAGTATTTTTTGGTAAAATCAAATTGATAACTTAGGGCTCCACATCTTCTATAAACGAATTAGAGTTAGTTGCAGGCTTCATCACGTTCATTATTTTAATAAAGTCAGCAGATGGGGAACTCTGTGTATAATGTTAAATTCAAATTTTTAACAAATATTCAATTATTGATAGCCATTTTATAGTCTAACCCTAACCAATGCCTAGTTAATCAATCATACATATGGCTTTACCGATGAGTGGAACTTGGCGAATATTAAATTCCTCAATATTGAGTTATTATTATTAATATAATATAACCCTAGTCCATATCGGACCTTAGATCATATATTGTTTAAAAACCAAGAAATATTTGGGGGCAAATATGTTAAATTATCACATAATTTCCAAATTCGACATATTACTTAAAAATTATTCCTAAGGTTTTTTCCCTTAATTATAGCCTAAAGTATTTTTTATACATCATGTCATAGTGACAGACAGAGAACTATATTTGAGATCCCTGGGACAAGTTAAATATTTTTAAAATGCAGATCAGTAATTATTTTAATAAATAATTGCCTAGGCTGAGGTGAGCTTAACTAATGACTTCAAATTTTGAACCAAGTTTATGCCTCAAGCATGAATTTCCTCCAACCAACCATCACACACATTTTAATAGAAATTTTTTTTTATATATAATTATAAAATCATTACAAAAATTAATAAAATAACCTTAACCTTACATTTTCAAAATTAGTCCAACATGATGGGTACTTTATTGTGATAATAAGTCGGTGATGTTTGCAGGTTACTGCAATCATGTGGTATAAAAAAAAGTTATTTATGGGTCAAAACTCAGAAGCACATATAAAAATTCAGCTTATGCCGGTCAAAGAAATTAATGCGCCAGGCTGGCAAGAAGAGTAGAAGCCCGGCGGCTTAATAGAGAATAAAAAAATTTTTATTCTAAAGTCTAATTTTGTTAAAATAATATATTTTATTTTGCTTATAATTTTAACTATTAAATGACCTGCTACTATATTTTTCTATAGGATCTATTTTTGAATTATAAAAACCCAGGCCGAGGCAGGGCTACCTTAGTAAAAAATTGAAACCGACCAGGTACAAATTTAGATGGGCCGGTCAAAAATTAGATTCCAAAAGGGTCGGATCAGACTTGGAAATTTTAACATTTGCAGACCTCTTTCGTGCCAAGCCATTTTTAAATTTGTTTCAAAATGATGAAGAGCAGGAACGCCGTTGCTTTTACTTTTAATATCCCTGAACCTCAACCTCAAACTATAATCATGTTCGAAAAATTCCCGATATTATAAAACTGGAAAAAAATTACCAAATTATTTTCTTTAAAACATTATATAGTAATTAAACTTGTATTTTGAATTATTTTTAACAAATTAAAATGTTTTATCCGATACACTTTATAAATTGACATATTTTTTTAATTATTAAAATCATTAAAAAATTTAGGAATTGATATATATTAATACTTTTTGAACATTGATATAAAAAATTTATAATTACATTTTCCATTAGAAACTGTTATTTGAAAAAGTTATATTTGCATCCTTAAAATAAAATAATGTAATATTTATTGTCGCTAAAAAAAGAAAAACAATTAGAATATCTGTTAAATCTAAAAGGGTTCTCAAAGATTAAATTTACATTGCTTCCTATATAGATTTAGTAGACCTTTGCTAGTATTTTGGTAATCAATTTCGATTGACGAATTTTCAGAATCTGAGACAAAATGCTTTTGTTTCAAAGATTTTATTTTTTGTCTATTTGCCATCTTTATGTCTATCTCTTCATCATTATAGTTTGCGTTAAGGGTAATAAATTTTGGCATTAGACCAAGATCGCTATTAATGCCATTGTTAAATGATTTATTTTTAGTCCCATGATTTTCTTTGTTTGGATATACAACATCTTTAATTTTAGAATAGGAATGATAGTTAAATATGATGTTTTTGATTAAGTGAACAATTTTTAAGAATGATGGTCGGATAGCTGGATCACGATTCCAGCATTTTTTCATCAACAAGTATATTTCATTATTGCAATACTTTGGTTGTGGCATTCTATAACTATTTTCCAAAATTTCCAATAGTTGGTTATGATTTTGAATGTCCATTGGCCAATAGGGGGTGCCACCTAAAGTTATGATTTCCCACAATAAAATACCGAATGACCACACATCAGATTTTGTTGTGTAAATATCATTTTTTAAGGATTCTATAGACATCCACCTCCAAGGTAGATGATCAGGAGAATGTTTAATATAAATATTTTCTTCTTTGGACAAACCAAAATCGCCTACTTTGCATACTAAGTGGGAAGACACTAAAATATTTCTAGCAGCCAAATCTCTGTGAATTATATGGTGCAATGATAAATGCGACATCCCATTGGCGACATCTAAAGCGAATTGGATTAGCTGAAGATTATTAACATTATGCAACTTTAAGCTACCTGTTTGTTTATTCAAGTATCGATTCTTACGCAAATATTCTCTTAAACTACCCATCTCCAAATACTCTAACGCCACAAAATATATTCCTTCATGGATACAAGCTCCTATTAAGTTGACAATATTCATGTGAAACCCAATTTTTCCCATTACTTCTAATTCACTTAAAAAAGAATCTCTTTCTACTAATTCTTTGTCAATAATTTTTAGAGCGACTGATATCCAATTATCCTTGATGAGAACTGTAGCCTTTCTAACTTGACTAAATTGTCCTTCGCCTAAAACAGTATCTGATATTTGTATTGCTTGCCATGGAATATCGCAATATAATTTTTGTACCTTTTCATACACCTCTGACACTTTATTTCTAGATGATTTTACATAATCATTTGATGGATTTGATTTAATTTGTACCAATGTATTTATATAGTTATTATGGAAATATTTTCTATTTGAGCATTTCCCTAAACATGCCTTTATAAATTTGTATTTGCGATAAATGATGATAATTAAGATCAATGTTGTTAGAATCATTAAAAGAATTGTTAATATGAATGTTAACCCTATCCGATTATATATTTTAGGCGGAAGTGTAATAAGTATAATGGGGCTAAATGGACCATTACCCTTTTTATTGTAATATTGAGCCCTAACAATATACATATTGTTAGGGTGTAATTTTGATATTCTTATCATAGAACAATTTGAGCATTCATAGACTATATATTTTTCGGAGTTATTTTGATTAATCAAAACTCGGTAAGAAAATTTTTGGCTGAATAAATCCTGGCATTTAGGTTTATCCCAAGTGATAATAAAATTGTCATAAGCTATAGTTCTTAGGTCTATGGATATGTTAGAAGGATATTTAGTAGGGTGAGAACAACTTGTCACTACTTGTTTATGAACACCGCAATTATCCCCTTTATAAAATACTTTGATAAAATACAATGCTGAGGGTATAAGATTATGGATGATGGCATAACTTTGATTATTTATTATCATAGATTTACCCAGAATATCAGCGCTTGCAGTATTCAGTATAATATCGTTTATATCGACAGGTGGACAGAAGGCGTGATTAAGAAATCGATAATACAAGACATATTTTTGTTGTCGATTGAATGTTACATTTTTTCCAACATTGAAAGATATATTCAAAGAGCTAAATAATTCACCCTTAATCCCGGTAGTAAAATTGAATATTTCAAAATTTGGTTGAGATCCTTGATTACAAGTTTTAATGATGCGAGAAACACCTATAAACCTTTGTTTAATGTCATTTCCCCAAGACGCAACTAACAATATCTTATATCTCGTGGCATGTTGTAAAGCTGTTAAATTTAAATTATAGGTATCATTTCTGAAGTTATATGTAAATGTCTTGAAATTTCCTCTAACAATATCTTTACTTTTAATGTGAGGAGATTTTATTAGAGTTGATTTTAAATAATACATTTTGAATGTTATTATATAGGTGGTATGAGAGTTGTTAAATAATGATATATTTAAAATTCTGTTTCTTTCAATCAATTTTCGCTCCATGCTACCGTAAGATCCAGCCCCTAATTTAACTAAAATTGAAATCCAATGATCACCAAAATTATATATCGAATATGAAGAATTAGATAATAAAAGATCAGTTGAATATACAGCGTTGCTAGAATTATCGAAGCCACCGCAGAATTGGGATGCGTTTCCAGGACACACGTACGAGCAAGCGTCATCATGATTGTTCAAAAATTTACTGTAATGACCATAATTAAAACCACAATAACAATATACTCCAGAATTTAGAGCAAAATATGGGAATCCTTTTGCTGAGCAATGAAATGAACACATGGTGACACTCATTGAATACGGTCTTTCAAGAGTTCCCATCTTGGAAAAGTCGGGAGATATATTTGGAAGATCGATGTAACATCCTAAATAATCGTATTTCGTCTCTAAGTTTGTATAATATACGCTATTTGCATTATTGCCTCCACAGTATTCATCTTGATTTCCGGGACAAGGCATTCTGCATGCCGAAATATGAGATATTATAGGTTTTTTACCACTATGATTTGCCATCAAAGTTGAGTACCGTCTAGGTTGAAAATGGGTTCCAAATGCACCATATGAATGACCACAAAAGCATTCTGTGCTCCATTGAGTGGCGCTATAAGGGTAGCCTTGCCTCCCACATTTGGCAGCACAAAGAGTATTTGTTAAATTTGGAGAAAATATTCTTTTTGATGCTACGTCTCGCTTAGGGTAATCATCCAAATAGCATCCGAGATAAGTGTAGGAATTTGTATTTGAATGTCTATTCGTACTGCTCGATGAATTAATGTTTAAATCAAATTTGGACTCTCTTTTCCTCAAAATCCGTGGCTCTTTATACTGGTATTTTTCATTGAAAATTGTTTCATTATTAGTGCAGATGTTATTGTCATAGAAACGTTTGAAATTGGTTAAGAAATTATTACTTATGGTGGTATGGCCAAAAATGATTATGGAACAGAGTAAAAATATTGACATATATAATGATCTATTAGAATATCAGAAGGTGCATAAAATTCTTTAATCATTTCACCGGGTTACACAAATTAAAAATTAACTATGAAGATAAATTTTATTTATTCCTTTTTAAGTCTAAATCCGTTTTCCTATTTAAAATTATAAAAATTTTCTATTGAATCAAATTTTAAAATGCCATCACAATTTAGGTATGACTTTATATTAATTAACAATAAAGATAATAATAAATATTCCTGATAAATTACTTAAAATTATTTTTACCTTTTATAAATGAATACATTCGAATTTGGTAATTCGTTTTTTTTAAAAATAATTACAATATTTAAATTATTAAATATGTCACATA
The DNA here is from genome assembly GCF_954871325.1 of Gordionus sp. m RMFG-2023. Taxonomy (NCBI): domain Eukaryota; kingdom Metazoa; phylum Nematomorpha; class Gordioida; order Chordodea; family Parachordodidae; genus Gordionus; species Gordionus sp. m RMFG-2023. Next base: position 22,105,646 of record NC_088777.1, read on the forward strand.
GTACCTTAGAGCATTTTTGTTTAATGTATACCATATAGAGTTTATATAATAATTTTTATAAAATTTTGAAAAAAAGAAGGTTAATAAAGAATAATAATTTGAGAGGATCTTTATATGAAAAATTATTAGGGTATTTTTAACAAAAATTGGACATGATAATTGATTGCTTTGGGAGATTAATTTAAATCAACAATTTAAAAATCATTTAAATATTTTGGCGAAAATTATTTTATTTTCCAAATGTTAATTTTTTTTAAAAAAGGAAATAATCAGTCATCTCTTGAGGCTGATGATCACGAATCTTTAAATAATTTAAAATTATAGCAAAGGATTTCGAATAATTTCTTGTTTTAATAAGGTTTTAGAAATAATTAGTTTAAAAATAATATTAGCATCCTTTCCGATTGAACAGATGCTGAAACGCAATTGGTACTAATATTTGCTAATAAAAATGCGTATCTTTAATATTACTTCTCTTCAGCTATCCTAGATCATGATTGATGTGAGAGCGAAAATTTAATAAATTTACTTACCATTATCTCATGGTATAGGTGAATCAGTGAGTCGCAATCTATAATCAAGTGATGAATCGGGTTCAAATTTTGATGGTAAGTTGGCTGTCATCACCTATATATTTGTACTTGCTGAACAGGCAGTGAAGCGGTGCTTAGTTTGGAATCAATGTGAATACCATACCTTTGACAATTATATGGTTCGGCTATAATTGCCTCTTACCGAAAATCGTCATTTATTAAAAGAAATTAGTTCAATCTAAGAATAAGTTACAAACAATTCGTGGTAGGTTCTATCCAACACTTAGGACCGACGAAGGTTGGTGAGGAGCTGGATGTCATTGCTGAAGATAATCGTCAAAGCCTGACATGATTGAGGCACAATCCTTTTGCAAGTTGGATAATCTAACCCTTCAGTTATTCGTAGTCCAAATGGATAACACAACATTAAGAATGAACACTTGATGGGCCTGATAATTTGAAAATGAGTTCTCAGTTATTTCAAGAGAACGATATGAATGACACAATTGATATGGGTAGTGTTGAACTAATTCATGGTCTAAATTTGACCTCCGCATATTTGATTTTACTAAAATGAATACTTTGGTCATGTTATTTGCTCTGAATTATAGTTTATGTTATTAATAGAAGAGTTTTGATATTAATATTATAATTTGTGAAGGGAATATGATTAAATACAAAAAAATTTGATGTTGATGGAAAATTATTAACTTCAAAACTATACAAGTAGGAATACTATTTATAATTTAGAAAATCTTGTTTTCGCCTCTTACATGCAGTTTGAACAATAATTGTACCATAGAAGGAACTTTTCCGTCATAACTTAAACTCCAAAATATCACCATGAATAATTTTCTTGATTAAATAGAAATCTACATTTTTCAGAATGTTGAATCTGAACGATACTTGCTCTAAATCACCTTAAAAGGACTATGTTGTAAGTAAAACATAATCAAAATTCTATTATATAACATGATAAATTATAAAATCTTAAAACTATATTTATAGTTTTAATTAAATTATCAATAATCAACATGAATTAGGCCTAGTCCTCCCGACTTAATTGGAAGAGTTATTTGCAGCCAGATGTTCTGGAAATATGTAAGATAAATGATATTCCCTAGTACAGATTTAATTTCAGTCTCATAATTTAGGATAATTGAAGTATAAAAAGGCCCCAAATGACCGAAAGTAAAATTGTAGATATTTATAAAAATTTGGTTGTCCTGACCAGGAATTCGAACCTAACCTGGAGACAAAAACCCGGGTTTTGAAAGAAAAGAAATCTGAACCCGAACCTTCAAAACCCCGAACCGAACCCAGGAATTTTTCTGAACCAGAGTTCAACCGGATTTAGTGTATTGTTTAAAATCATATATTTAGATATTTGTATAATTATAAATACAAATATTAATAATTTAATTGAGATTTTATAATATTTCAAATTTCCAATTAGTGAAGTGTTAATAAATGTTAAACAACTTAATTCATTTAGGCCATTTTTAAAATTTATTCTCAAAGATTCCTATTAAAGTGTTAATAAATTTTAAACAATTAAATTCATTTACGCCATTTATTTTTAATTTTTAAATTGTTCTCAAAGATTATTAATTAGAGGAAAATGAAAGTGAACAAGTCAAAGTAAAAATTATTTTATTGGAGATTGTTAATTTAAAGAATTCTCGTTTTTGTAAACTAATTAAAATCATTTTATAATTTATATATGCTAATCGTTTCTTTTTTGTTCAGATTAATTTTTACCATACATTAATGAAGTCCATAATATTATATATGAAATTAAATTTATATATTGTTTTTTAATTATGAAATCATTGATATTAAAATTTATTCTCTTTAACTCTTTTATTTGAAAGTTTATTAAATGTTACTCATTTCAATTTTATTATATAGATTGAAGATCAATGATAAAATCATATTTGAGAAGCATTTTACTCTTGATACAATAGAAAGTAAATGAGTATGCTCATATTGCATATTAAAAATGTCTGGTAATCATTTGTCAAATTTAAAATGACATCTGGAAAGAAATCACAACAATGGATATCTAAATTATTTGAATGAAAAAACAAAATATTAGGAAGTATTATTTGCAAAAAAACTCAAAATTAATATAACCTTTTTTCCAAAAAATCTATAAATATAAATTTAACATCTAATGATTTGATGGGTTCTATCATAGAACTTGTTACTGTAAATGAACGGCCTCTATAAATTCTTGAAGATTGGGATTTCGAAGAATCATAAATCCACTTTTATCTGGGATCAATTTAGTTATTAACAAAGAGAATTTATCCCGAACTATTAATAGAACAGCCCAATCTATTAGAGACAAAATATCAAGAGAGGTAGAAGGAAAACTAAGAAGTCTAAAAGTTGATGCAGTTCAACGACTAGACAGGTCACTTCTTGTTGCGAATATTTTCGATTATAATTTTGAGAACTCTTGAAATAGTAAAGCTGAGAAATAAGTATAGGAGAAAATTAAAATAGAATACACTAAAAGCTTTACAAAAATTTAAAATTAATATTGAACAAATATACACAACTACTTCTGACAATGGTGCAAATTTTATCAAAGCTATAAAGCTCTTGCAGCCTGAAATTGATTATGGCATAAGGAGTGAATCAGCAGATGACGAAAATATAGATGTGAATGTATACAAATATGATATCGATGATATACAATTCTTTTTTATCAACTATTTCACCCTATCCGATTTATAGCGTACTTGTGCAGCTCATACAATTCAGCTTGCACATCAAGATGCAATAAAATTATCACCCATTGTGGATACACTTGCAAAAGCTAGAGTTAAAATTTAAAAATAAGATATCCCACTTAGAGAACTGCACAGGCTGTCCATAGCCCTACCCGAGTCTCGGGTCGGATATCAAAAAAAAATTTCTCGGGATCGGGCTCGGGTCGGGTTGTAAAAGCTGTCCGACCAGAAAACCCGACCAGAAAATAAATAATAATATTAATATCTTTAATAGTCAGTATTATTTATAATATTAATTATAAAATCATATTATTTAATATTTATCACATTTTAGGATTAAAATGTCAATCATATTAACATGTCATGTCATTATTAATTATTATTTTATAAACCTAACAACCGGATACCAAACTATTTTATCACTAAATTGTGTGTTTCCCGTGAATTACAAGATAAGACATATTTTATGTACTAAAGATAAGTTTTATTAATTATTTATTATTTATCTAGCCTATACATTGTCTTTTTTAACATTTGTTTTAAAAAATTTCCATATAAAATTTAAGATTGGGATTTGATTCAGGGGAACTTATTTCTATAATTTAAATTTCACTACCATAAATGTTAATCATCCTAGAAATTAAAAAATATTATATAAAATTGGTAATGATATTCTAAGTTACATTTATATATAAAATATAATCTTTACTTATTTCGTTTTGGTATTATTATTTTTTTATCTATCTACCTTAATATGAGTTGTAAATTTTCCAGCTAATTTTAGAAAAAAAATTAGGAAATTAATACAAGATTCTCAAAGAAAATAAGATGTATACTGTGATATGTAAAATTTAAAACATGAATATTAAAAAGAATTTGTATCTGTATCTTTTGTCAAGAAAATGAAAAAGATACAAGATTCTTTTCAGAATTAAGGATCTTAGATACAGATATTAGTATCTTATTAAAAATGTCAATATATACTGAGTACAAGATATAAAGGGATCTTGTATCATGTATCTTAGATACAAGTATTCGCAGTACTGTCCAACTCTGTTTATTTCAATCTAATTGATTAAAGTCATTTTAAATATTTTTTTTAGATTTTAGACACAGCCATATTAAAAAAATTATCTCAATGGATGCAAAATTAAAAAGAATTGGTGAAAAGATTAAGACAAAAGAGTATGAAGTAAGGGAGAATCTTAATGGAAAATCCGATGTATGAAATAAATTTACATTTATATATGATGAAAATAAAGAAAATCTTAATTATGTCATTTGTATTATATGCAAATTTATTTATGTATATAATTCAATAACAACAGGTTAGATATTTATACATAAAATATGATCTTATTAAATTATTTTAGGCACAAATCAACTTAAAAGACATAAATGTGTATAAACAAATACAAGTACAACAGCAGAGAGTAAAAAGACACAATTAACAATTGATAGTCTTTTTGGTACTGATCCGAAAAAACTCAAAAGTTGTACAAAATTGAAAAAAGAGTGCACAAAGGTGCTTACTATGTTTTGTGGACGTGATTTGAGATTATTTGATACAATTCATGGGGAAGGCTTTGTTGATTGTTGCCAATATTTTGCCAAAATTGGTTCAATATATGGAAATATTGATTTTAAAAGCATCATTCCAAATCCTACGACAATTTCTAGAAATTTAGTAGATACAGCTGATGGTATCCGCAATAAATTATTTCCTATATGAAAAAGAGTTGATGTGCTGGTAACAAATTTATGAAAATATGGTTAAATTATTAATAATTTTTTATAGACACCATAGACCTTTGGACTGATGATTATAAAAAAATATCATATGTAACTCTAACAATTCATTTTATAAATGATTCCTGGAAACTAAATAAAATTGTATTGTTTACATGCAAATTTGAAGAGGAAAAAAAGACAGGGGAAAATATCAAAAAGGAAATTATTAGAAATTTCACCTTGTTAGGTATTGATTTCATTAAAAATATTTATAAAAATCCATGTATTCTTTGTATCAGGATACAGCAGGGCCTATTTATCGGAAATTCCAATTATTACCGACCAAGGAGCTAATATGATTAAAGCTTTTGAAAATCATAAGCGTTTAAATTGTGCTTCTCATCTATTAAATACAGTATTGAGAAATACTTTTGATAACAAAAATATTGAATCTTGTTCGGAGATAAATCAATGTTTTAATGACTGTAAAAGTCTAGTAACGTATATGAAACAGAGTGGGTATGTTAAATTAACTTTTTATTAAAATATATCATTACATTTTAGATTAGTTAATCGCCTCGATAAAACTCTCCACATGTGTTTTGAGACTAGGTGGAATAGTAGGTTGAATCGATCTTTAATCAATTTAATGACATATTGGAAATCCTCAATTCCAGAGGAGAGTCGATTAGACTTGAAAATATTGATTTTGAAATGATGAGGGATCTGATCAAGTTTCTGACGCCTTTTAAAATTGCGAGTGATGAACTTGAGTGATTTAAAACCTACTATTCACAAAGTTCTTTTATGTTATCATAAAATATTGAGTTTTTTTTAGATAATCCTAGCTTAACTATCAGCTAAACCAGCTTTCATTAAGATGCCGTGAAATATTGGTGGATAAATTTTAAATAGATTTATTCCACCAAATTTCGACGTTTTTGTGCCCAAAATTTCGGGATATGAAAATGTTATCCCGGGAACATTATAAAGATTTGTGTCAACATATCAACACGTTGATTAATGCAGAGAAAATCAACAGAGATGTGATTGAGCAAAAGTCTTTAAACAACTCACCATCTAACTCGTGCTCAACCGATAGAGTAGTAAATAAAGGTTTATTAAATTAATAATAAAATTATTTATTAAAAAATAATAAAGTAAATATATATCTTAATATTAATAATGAATATTTTTTTCTTAAGAAACTACAGAGGTGGTAGATACGTTTTTGAACTTCTCTCTATGGGAGGCTGACAATGCGTATTCTGATGCTAGCGCCGAAGTTGACGAGCTAAAAAACCTAGATCCGAAATTATGTATTGATGACGATAATATTTTAAAATGGTGGAAAACAAACCATTATGAGTTTCCAAATTTAAGTATTTTAGCTCTTAAATTCCTGGCTATCCCTGCTTCGTCGGCTAGCAGTGAAAGGGCGTTTTCAGCACTGGTAGGGCCTTTGAGGAGAGAAGGACTCGTTTAAAGCCAGATAAACTGGACGCCTCTTTATTTATATATCATAATTATATAATTATTCACTTTGTGATAATTTTGATAATGATATTGATGAGGTCAATATAATATAATATGTTCATTATATTTTTTATATATTTATTAACTTTTATATCATATCTATATTCGCATAAATGATTTATTGTATTATATAATCGTTATAATTTTTAAATTCGCTTGTATATTAATCGTTTTATAATATTTTTTACAAATTTAATAAAATGCAACTTAATATATATCTTGAATAGATTATGGCCGTCAAATAAACTTTTATTTAAGGTGGCTGAACTGAATAAATACACATAAAATTTTTTTTGGTTATTATAATATTAAAACTTAAATTGCAAAATTTTATTCGGGTCGGGCTCGGGTCGGGTTGGACTAAAAAATGTGTGCTCGGGCTCGGGTCGGGCTCGGACAAAAAAATTTTTTAAATTCGGGCTCGGGTTGCGAAAAAATTACTTTGCAGTTCTCTAATCCCACTTATCAAAAGTTATTGAAAAATATGAAACTCACTAAGGCTGTGTTAGATTGCAACCGATGGCATTTAACCCATGATGTTAGAAAGGCTGATTTTATTCCAACCCAATATCGAAGATTTCTTTTCAGAGCAATCTGATGTATTATTGACTGAAGATTGGAAAGAGATAATAATGATTGTTGAAATTTTAAAACCACTAAAAATCGCAATCAAACGATTCCAATCTGAACAGTTAACACTGACAGAATGGTTAAGATACTGCATTGAACTAGAAAAAAATTCAACACTCAATTAGTATATTCTTGTCGAACAGGAAGAAAGGTTCATAAAGAATAAAATTCTCTTAGTTGCCATATACATGGACCCAAGATACAAGGTTAAAGGTTTCTTTTTTTTATATTAAAATGTTTCAAATATACATATTTATAATTTGAATAAAATTTCGATTTAAAAACGTATACAATTACAATAAAAGGTATAAGCAATATAAAAATATTTAAAAAAGGGTAATAAAATACTATAATGTATTTTTTTTAAAAGAAAAGGAACATGAGGAAGTGCATCTAGGTTATGGCACCATGGATTACTGTGCGACCTGCAAATTTCCATTGAGATTCGTTGGCTTAGGTAAAAACCTTCCTGAGGGTCACCCGAAATTAAGCGCATCTTTTGGCCAAGTGCCTTGAAAAATCCAATACTCTAGGTCCAAAAACACCGATTGTGTGTCCGAAACAATCGGGGTTTGAGTAATATTGGGAATGGTAATGTATTTATTGATCTTTCTAATTTCCGCTCTAACTAAGGAATTAGAGCAGAAGGATGGAGCAAAGCGATCAACGCATGTATAATCCCAGGCTAGCGGGATTCCTCTGCTCCATGGGATAAGAGTCATTCCGTCAGGTTTGATATTGTCTCCGAGATTAAGACCTACAGGTTCCAAAGTTGATGGAATATTAGATGAATGGAGAGTTCTAGCAATAATTAAATTTATTGCTTGGTGGCCACCTTTAGAGAAATGGCAGTGAAGAGGGTGATGACCTAGACTGTTGATAGGGAGCTGAAACTTAGTAATTAATTATTTTGGATTTATATTAAAATGGTTATTTTATGGAATTGCCATTTATTTAAATATAAATCCAATATTACAGGTCCTACTTAGTGATGATAAGATTTGTGCGAAAAGGCATCTTGACAATTTATGGAGTCGGATTAAAAGCATAACAACCGAATTTAACTGATCATATTAGTTCCGATGAAGTTAAGATGATCTAGAGATACAACTAAAAGAAAGTCAGGAAAAAATACTTAAAAGAGGGCCAACGATTGCAGAGAAAAGTATTGGAATTATAATTACCGATAGCGATTTTAAAAGATTAGATAAGAAGATATTTTGCATTTTTGAGAGTGTGCTAAGCCGGAGCACCCTGATTTATATATTTTATCCAAAATCTTATAAGCTGTTCCTGCAACCCAAGTTAATTTATTATATTTTCACATAAATAAATTTAATATAGGTTAGTGTTGAAATATCATTTTCACATTTGAAATTTATTCTTTCACCACATAGATTGCGGATGAGTGAATAACTCTTGGAAGATATTCTCAAATATGTCTAAATAAAATTTTAAAATTGATACATGACTATGCTTTGTTCTTATAACTATATTTGTCTATAAATAAATAAAAAATTTATACAAAATTTATGTCTAGTTTTTTAATTATGATTTAAATATAGAAATTTTTTTTATCAATTAAATTCTTAAACTCGAGCTGAACCCAGAACCAAACCCAAAAAATTTTGCCGGGCTCGCATACCTGGTCCAGACGCCTAGGTATTAGAGACCCTAGAATGATAATTTCATCTTTAGTCAGTGGGAAGTAGTATAACCTAAATGGCAGATATTGAGGTAGAGGTCACGGTCACTATTTTTAATATCATAAATCATTTTATTTATAGCTAAGCAGAATAGGGGTAGACTTAAAGGATCGCCCTGCCGGAGCTCCTGATCCTTTTTTTTAAAGTGGAGTTAGTTGACGCCATATAATTGTATGCATAAACTGGTTATTTATCTATAAAGCTTTCAATTAATGTCTGGCAATTCAATGTGTCAATAACGTTAGTTATTTAAAGCTAGATGAATAGAATTAGATAGCAGGTTCTCCAGGGTAATTGTTTGGATTTAACAACCACCATTGATTCCGAAACAATTGGTTTGGGTTAGAACATCTGATAAAGTATTTTTGATATGTTTGCATATGATTTTGACTCCTTGTAAACCCCTCCCCCTCCCCCTCCCCCAATGACATTGTTTGATTGGGCTTTCGATTAGAAACAGATTTTTAGGTTATTTTATAATATTAATTAATAATTATAAATATTTTTCTTAATTTCAGCGAAACTAGATAGAGGCTAAGGCCTGAATGCAGTCAACGGCTAGTACAAATTTGATATTGGGTTAGGATTCATTAGATGTCAAAAGCCGAAAAAACATTTTAAAAAATGTTTTGGAACATAAATAGATGAAAAAAAACATGTTTAACAAAATACATCAAAATTTTTTTTAAATTTTATGAAAAAAACAGCAATAAAAACCTATTCTTAAAAATAAATAAATATAAAAAGTAAAATAAAAAAAAATATGCACAAAAACCAAATCCAATAATAGTTAAATAAACACGAAAAAATTTTGAATAAAATACTGAACATATTTCAAATGAGAATTGAACAATTTTTATTTTTTTTACCTCCCAATTTTTTATAAATCTGCCCAAAACATAAATTTTTGCCAATAAAAATAGTGATCTTTTAAGAGTCTTTATTAAACTGAGTGCTTTATTAAAGTTACCATGATTTTAGTCCATTTTATATTTAATATTATTCAAAGCCTGTAATAAGCAAATAAATATTAATACAAATTACCCCCCTCTCCTCCTTCGAATCAGGATAATTTAAATGTTTATGTTTATTATTTTTCTTTTAAATAAATTATAATTCAATATAAAATTTGACGGATGAAATATTATAACAAATATAATTTTATAATTAAATTTAATATTTTAAAAAATTTAATACTTTACTTTATAAACAATAAAATATCTAATAATAGACGGTCTATATAAAATATTGCATTGAATTACATTGATTTAAATAATTTATATTAACATTTCATTTATGGGAAAAAATAATTTAATATGAATCTTCATGTTTGACGTTGACAATACCATGAACGAGGCACGAAAAAATCGGCAAATTTTGATTCCTAAATAAAGTGTAATGCATATCTGAATAACTATCAGAAATTAAATTCCAAAGATGTGATGGATATTGGATCCAGTACCGGATCTAAAGATTGATGCCCGATCGGTTCTATGAATCTTAACCAAGTTTATATATTTCCCGCAAATATTCTCCAGGATTTTTAATCTCATAATCGGGGTTATAGACAGTGCTGAAACTATTATTAGCGGCGAGGGTACGCTACTAGATATTACTCTAATATAGAGTTTGAGGGAAACAGGGTTACAATTAGTAAACTTTTGACAAAAAATCCATCATAAAAATAAAATAAACAATGTTTATAATATTTTTTGGTAAAATATTAGGATTAAAAGAATCAAATTTTTGGAAAGGGCATTCTAAATTTTTATTATATTAGCAATTGGCAAGGACAACGCGTGCCCCCTCGACTACAGTCCTGGTTAGACAGCAATAGGCGATTGTAAAATTTTTATATAAGATCCGGTAGAGGACTCAGCCCGGTACTTCAAAAAAACGGGCCCAAAATAAACTGACATAAAATCTGACACATCTATTAAATTGTAATAATAATTAATTTTCTCTAAAATTCATCGTCAGTTTTTTGCGCCCTAAAAGGGTTAAAAATTTATAATAAAAAATGTTAATTGGTAGACAAAACTATAGGGAGAAAAATAGTTATTAAGTTTAATAATTACATCCCATAAGATATCTTATATCTTAATTCTACAAATTTTGACTCCTGGCATTTAAGCATGGATCCAAAGCTGAACCCTTCAAAATTTTGTTATCCGAACCTGAACTGAACACCTATAAGGTCTGTAAATCGGTTTGAACCTTTTAATATCCTAACTGTTTTAAAGATTATTATTAATCAATTTGATTGATAAGTATTAGTTACCATTTTTAGATATTATTTTTATAGTATTTGATGATGTCAACTACCCAAATTAAAATATAGAAATGTTCTCAACTATAAAATTAATTTGTTCTCATTGTAGATATAATTTGACTGGAGAGAATCTTAGATATATTTGAATTATATGGCTTAATAATATTTTGGAAAATAATTTAATTATATATTATAATTAATTAGCATATAAATTTTTAAAAATTTCATCACTAAATAAAATTCCTACAAAACAACTAACGTTATTTTATTATTATAGCAAATACAACTAGAGGTCTGCAATACCTGAACCGAAATTGGCAATATTTTCTGGATAGAAGGGGTGGGAAAATTTTATTTTTCGGGTGAGTTTGGATTGGAATCTTTTTTATGTATCATGGTTTGATTGTATATTATTTTATTTCCTTTTATTTTGAATTATTTCTTATAACATACTAAAAAAAAGTTATGGCAAATTTTTTTCATATAATGATGTATGGGTCGGATTAGGTTGAGCATGGAATTAATTTTATGTATGGGTTGGGTTTGAAACATGCCTTTCTTCCTGCGGGTC